>NC_042531.1:6727729-7348979 GCF_900963305.1 Echeneis naucrates | reverse complement strand
GCTACAATCAGGTCTACTGATAATAAAATCTTGCTGAAGGCACGCTTTATCATCTGTGATTTGCTGAGAACAACAACTAGCCTGCCTCCTTCCAAAGGCAGCAAACCAAATCATGTGTCACTTTTTGCCAATCCATCACAGTGATGATTTCACTTTTTTATTTGAAGGATAAGTGAAAGCTTTGACCTGCTGGTGGTGCTGAAAGAATAATCAGAGTGCCACCAAAGTCAGCAGGACTCATCCTCTGAGCGCCATTAATGTTTGCACCAAATGTTTATGACAATCTGTTTAATGCTTCTCCAGGTTTTTTCATTCTGGACCAAAATGGTGGCCCAACCAGCAGCGTTGGGCAGAACTACTCAGTAACTGACAGATGCTGAGGCGGAGCTAACACCCACAGACAGTACCAAACTGCAGTGATGATCTGAGTTAATGCAGAGTAAGTTTATCCTTTTGGGGGTCAATCTGACACACGCCACCCACACACACACACACAAACACACACCAAACACAGACTCGCACACAGGCACACACACTGACCTCTCCCAGGGGCCAGCAGCTGTTGATGATGGATGAGCCAAAGTCACTCTCACTCAGCAGACAGACAGTCACAGACAGACTTTACAAATTAATGTCCTCTTTAGCTTCCAATGTCCCCTTGGTTTCCATAGCAACTGTCCAGGTATTTCCTCCACAGCCACGTCAGGTGTGGACATTGTGTTGGTGGTCCTACCTGGAGTTTTGCTTGGTGGAGCATTGAGTCCTGGGCAGAGGCCTGGGGTGGGAGTTAGTCCAGCAGGCTGAGAGCTGAGGCCTGTGGCCTGGGGGAGGGACCTGGACTGAGTCCCTGCTGGAATCACAGGAACCACATGGACTGCGTTAAAACACATACAGTAACAGACAACTACCACAACAGGTGCTAGCACTCTGCTACTACTACTGTTACTGCTGCCGACGACCAACGCTACTACTGCTACACAATTTACTGCAAGGTATTATCTTCCAAGTTATTTTTTTTTTTTTAAATTTATTTAAAAAGTCCCTTCAGATCTAATTGATTATATATTTTTACAAGGCTGATTGTACTGGTTATCTTTCACCTGCCACATGTTGTCCTGCCTCTCCAGCCTGGAGCTGTCTCAATCTCCGGAGGTGAGACCGGCCGTTGTAGTGCAGCTGTGCCTGAGCATCGGAGGTCAGCTGCAGGTTACACACTTCACACAGCGAGTAGGCGGCGCCCTGACCTGGGACAAGGCAAAATAAGGACAGGTTATAGTAAAACACCACAAGGAGGCAAACCAATGGAAAGACAGGAGGTGATTCTGAACACTGCTGCTGGAATATGTCAGTCACCTGAAGACGGAGTCTGCTGGACAGAAAGGCTGATGCTTGTAGGCGTAGGTGTGTCCATCAGGTCTTGACACATCCCTCCGAAGGCAAACAGCTGCCCACTCTCCAGGAGCTGAGAGGGGCTGAGAGGCGTCTTCATCCCTGAGGAAGAAAAACAGACATGAATGACAATCACCAATTTTGGACACTCAAATCAGAACCAGTTAAACAGTACAACAGATGCTCAAATGTAATTCTGAATTTAAACCATATGAGCTCTGAGATTTTAACCTTTGCGACAGTAACTTTGCACCTGCTAAAAACAAAATGCCAGGGGGGTCAGTTATGGGCACAGCTTTCTTGTTGTTTTGAAGAAAGAAACCTTTTCTTACATGTTAAAGTTACGATTTTAGTTATGTTCATGTCTTTGTTGTTGTGTTTTTTTCATGTGGGAAGGGCACTTGCATACAATTGACACAAATAAGGAAACTAAATGTGAGACAAGCAGCTCTGTAATTCCTTCATCAAATTTATTTTGCTGGCAAACACTGATGAATTTCAGTATAACAATTTCTGTGACCTTCTATGTCAAGGTATAAGCACAAGGGGGATTTCCTATCAACACCATACCTGCAGATAAAAGTGACACAGAGAGACGTTATCAACGTAACACCACAGAAAACCAATTCCAATGTAAAACAACCATCATCCAGCACAGCAGCATCGAAGGTCACACTAAACATCCACAAGGCGACAGTGCACAAGCACAAAATTCACCCACAGAAGAACAGCGGTATGACACTGGATGCAGAGTGTGAAGCATCAAACACTTACAGGGAAAGTGATGAAATAATGAGTAAGAGCAGAGAGTAGGGCTGACATATGACTTGTGTGTTTCCAGTGTAGTCTGTGTGTGTGCTGTGTGTAGTGTGTGGTCAGCCCATGACTGTCCATCTGTTGTCGTGCCAGCACTGCCAAGTCACATGACCTCGCACAGGACAGACACACAAACACACACTGGCTTTTTTTTTTTTTCCCCGTGACCTCCGTACATCAGGACTGTATATGCTGTAATAAAATTCTCATCACTTACAGCTCACTAAGGTATTAATGGTGCAGGAGAAGCAATCACCTAATGGTCACTTTATGTTGAATGATGGTGAAGCAGCTGCTGATGGAGGAGATCAAGTTCTTCATACCTCCAGTATCAACAAACCACAGCACACGGGGACTATAATTTGCGTTGTATTGCTTTTTCGTCTCATTTAATTACAATCCCTGTCTGTGGTGAAAAGGAAGTAAATAGCAATATGGGAATGATTGAGGGCTGGGATGGACGAGCAGGAGATGTGTCAACACCCTCAACGTGAAGAAAAGACACCATGATAAGCATCCACCAATACAATCAATGTACTGCTCACAATGAGGCTTTCCCACCATTAGAATCTGAAGGTTTTGGTTTCACTATGACTTATAAACACATTCACTAATATCAATGCAACAAGGCTATTTAGATAAATTCCACATGGCAAGCTGAGAAAAAGTTGTGAACATTTATAACAATAACTATTGTGTCTTCACTGCTTCTACATCGCCTGTCTGTCTCTACCTGTCTCTCTCCCTCTGTCTGTCTTCTAGCTGGTTGTTAGTAGTCGACTTTATGTTCTGCAGACAGCTGGTTAATCTGCCACTGTGATGAATTAGCTACAAAATACATGCACACACATAGACACACGCTCACAGAAGCCATCTGATGCTGACATCAGCTTTAGCAAGGGAAGGATTAAATATATCTGCTCTATTGAGCTGGGAATTACACAACACACGCACACACGCAGAGGTAAATACACACACACTTTGCTCACACACACACATTGATAGATTAAGATGCAGAAAAAGAAAAAGCAAGTAAGTGAACTGAGCATTCAGCATTGAAATGAAATGAAATCTGTGCATTCACCTTTGCTGTTGTAATGTGTGTGTTCTGAATGTGTGCGCGCGTGTGTGAGTCTAATCCAAGCTGACCAGGCAGTCAGTAATCAGAGAGGCCAACAGCTGTGGGTTATAATCCCCTGCCCCCCAAATACACACACACACACACACACACACACACACACACACACACACACACACGCACACACACGTAGAACAGAAGTAATAGAAGTAATTCATGACTGAAGAGGAAAAGCCAAAATATTTTCCTGAATGTTTAATTTTTTAAAAGCCTCAGCCGAAAGCGGGGAAACACTTCAGAGAGTCTCCGAGTCTCGTCTCCACGTCTTCAGCGTCGGTATGTGGTAAATAAATCCCTCATCTCTCAGAGTTGGCCTGCAGAGTAACGCAGCTCACCTCAGCTGTATGTTCCAGTTACCTCTCTGCCCACGCACCACCAACAGCCCCGTCTGTCCACCCTGAGCTGTTGCCCCCTGCTTTGGCTCACATCTTCATCTTGAACTGCCATTTTTCAGTGCAGCCAACAGATGTCCTGGATTTTCTGTCTGTCCCTGTTTGCACTTGCTCACCTCTTATCTGACCACCCCTTTGCCTTCCTACACACCTGAGCCCAGTTCCCTCGACTCACTATCTACTATTTCTACCTGCCAGCAGCTCATTGTCCCGCCGTTTGTTTGTGTTCCAGGTCAGTTTTCTGTGTGAATCAGCAGCCTGCTTTTGTTTCCCAGTGTTTTCTCTGTACCTGTTACCTGTGTTTATTATCCTGTGGCCTGCTCCCGCCAGCATGCAAGCTATCAGCCCGTAAACCATATTTCATATATTAAATGCCGCATTACCCTGATTTATCGGGATCCTGCTCAGCCAATTGTGCCTTTGATAAACGTTTGATTCCATTCACTTATAATTTGAAACAATATTGAGCTTCGTGAGAGGAGGGCCGTGTGTTAGATAAAGCCTGAACATTAAAATGACATTAAATTGTGTCAGTAATGTCATGCTGCTTGTATAACAGATGTTTTCGGTGTGTGTGTGCGCTGACTACTGTGCACCTCAGGATAAAAACCATACATTATGCACAGCTGCTGTGAAGCCTGAGCAGCGTCTCACTAGCTGAGTGGCTCTAACC
Source organism: Echeneis naucrates (assembly GCF_900963305.1). Taxonomy (NCBI): domain Eukaryota; kingdom Metazoa; phylum Chordata; class Actinopteri; order Carangiformes; family Echeneidae; genus Echeneis; species Echeneis naucrates. The sequence goes on along the minus strand of NC_042531.1, from coordinate 7,344,571 downwards.
GTTAACTTGAAGGTGAAAATGAAAACCTGTGGTGCCATCAGGACATAATACACAACTTTGGAATTTTCCTAACTGACAATATTTGTTGTAAATGTTTTTAAATAATTTTTTAAATAATTTTATCGTGTCTCATGTTTTATTTATTTTGCTATTTGTTTTTACCATAAAATGCTTTTGTAACCTTGTTCTGAAAAGTAAAACAATGTATGAAAATGAATAAACGCAATTATTATTGTAATGTTAGTATGAGAAATAGAAATATAGTTTCTATTTCTCATACTAATATTAACTTTTTCTTTTTTTTAAGTTAAGACACAGTAATGATCTGGCACAGCCAGATCAACAACAGAGGACATATGATATGACCAGGTCCAGAGTCCTCTGCTGTGAGTGGGCTCACAATTGTATGTAACACTGTATAACTCTCTATTTCAGCGTAAAAAAAAATATAAAAAAATCAATTTAACCACTGCCAGCTCCAGTTGCTGGGATGTATTGCTACTATTAACGCTTCATCACTTGTGTTGGGTCAGACCTTTTATGTCCAAAATGTGTGTCAGGGACTAACAGTGACTGCAGTGTGTGTTATTGTTCAGTCGTGTGTGGAGGCTTTTATGAGCCGATGTTCTGGCTTCAATATTCAAGTCATCTGACAACATGGACTAATACTACAGATGGATATACCAAGCTTGCAGCAGATATGTTTTATAATCTAAACTTGGAGCTTGGTGGACTCGTTGAAAACACTGAGCCCCGTTGGTTTAAAAGATGAAGTGAAGGAGCCATTCAGGGGGGCACTAATGCTCTCTGAGGAACACTGTACAACACACACACACACACACACACACACAGTAACCTGAGGCGACGACAGGACAAAGAAACTAATGGAGATGTGAAAAGACAGAGAGAGAGGTCTAAGAGTGGCTGTCTCTCACCCTGAGGCCAATAGCTGGTAATGACAGTGGTCAAAGACATACACACCCCCACAGAAACGCACACGCACCCACAGAAACACACAGTAAACACAGCAGTGGCCAGCAGCATCAGAGACGGTGAAACAAACTATTGGATGCACTTTGATGTTTGTCCCTAAAGGAATCTCAGATCACAAGAAGCTAGTAGAAAACTGCGAGGCAACACAAACTGATAAATATTATATTCCCTGTAAAACAATCATTCTTGGAACCAGTGCCAGGTCTGATTTAAGTAAAATCCCTGAACTGACCAAACGTTTTTCCTACAGTTGCACCATATCTGCACACGCTCTTTCTTTTTGGAGACATTTTCTCAGGCTGAGCCTCCTTCCAGGCTATGGGTGACCTCCAACAAGCTGTGCAAGTTCACATTTCAGCAAACCGTTTCGTTTCTAACCTCAAAACCTAAACTGGAGCAGCTCTGACCTGGAACCCCAAATGAGACACTGGATTTATTGAGCTTGCTGGGAGGAAGACCTACCTGACAGACTAAATTTAGGGCATAAAACTTTAATGTCAGGTTAATTTTCTTGACACAGCTGCCAACCGACTCACACTCTCCTGACAAAATAACCGATGAGTCTGACCTGACCATACTTCTTACCTGATTATTGTGTCGATAAATGTCTTCCCAATGAATTAATGGTCTCCTTCAGCACATCATGTTGTTACTTTTCTAAATGACGGTGCCATTTAGGGGAAAACAGACCACAGAGCAGCATGTACAAAGTGTGTAGCTATTATGTCGCTGACAGACTGCACCGGAAACAGCAATCTGTCAGGACAGAGCAGGTCAGCTGCCCACTCCTCCTCAGCTCCACCTTCTTTTCCAGATATACTATCATCTAGTTTGTTTGTTTTAATTCCAAAAAAGCAGTTCATAAACCAGCATGCGATGTCACGGTGGGTCTTCACTTGTTCGCTCTGTTAGCTGTTCATCCGAGATGAAACCTAATACTTATGGGTGTTTGCTGCTATATTATTTAATTACCAAACAACAATGAATCTTGGGATAAGTCTGGCCACGAAGGGGCCACATAGAGATTGCTTGCATTTCTTGGTTGCATTTGAAGAAGCTTTCAAAATGGGACCGCCTGTCACGCCACTGTGATGCAATTGGTCTTCAAATGAAGCCTCTGAAGGACACTGCCCCTGAGCTGGCGCACAGCTCTGGGGTGTAATGGTGTAATGGCTACACAATACTGGGTCATGTGATGCATGCTGGCACAGTGACAGACAGTTATTATATTTTCCTTGAATTTACTGGAATGAATTGGATTTCATATCTTTCCAAAGTCTAGGAGAGCCAGTCAGTAAATTTTTAAAGTCCTTTTTTTTATATATATACTGTCAGCAAATTTTAAAATTTCATTCAGAAATGAAAATGACTGAAATGTAGGAAAGAGCACCAACCAGAAGCACTATGGTGACTCTGAAAATCCATCCATTTACTTCTGAATTGTAAAAGAGAAAAGAAGGTAAAACTAAAAAATTAAGTCATCAGCCAAGTCCAATAGTGGGTAATCTGTGGCTTGTGCATCTGGTTAACAATTTGCTAAATGCCTTTCCAGCCTCAGTCTGTATCATTTTCTGTTTCTTAATGAGATTTTGAACTGAAAACAATGAACTTGGAGGAGTCAGAAACATCCAAAAACTCAGTTTTAGTTGCACTGAAATTAACAAGAAGTCAGGTAAGAGGGAAGAAGTAAGACGAGGAAACTGAGGAGCCTCTTAAAGGAAATGGAAAGAATCCACTGAGCCAGACAGGTGGAAACACAGGTCTGTAGACAGTTCAGCGTACTGTCTGTCTGTTTTCTGGTTGTCAAGGAAGTGCTGTGTAGTAACAACACAACCAGTGACCTCACTGTGGTCAGTTCATTGGGAAACTATGACACACACACAGTCAGATGAAAGTTGACCAGCGGTCTTCTCTGCCCACATCCTCACCCAGGTTGTTATTAAAGATTCTCAAAAGTAGAAGTAAAACTCACAACAACAAACAAACATCCAATTCATTAGCCTGTCTGTGTGGTCAACAGTCTGGCCCAATGACACAGTTACAATACATTTAGAGTTGTTGGCACTTTTTTCCTCTTGAAATCAGACTCATCGTTAGTCCGGTGGGATTCACAGGAAAACAAGATACTAAGTAACCAAAAGCAGCCACACAATTACCAGAGATACACAAATATACCACAGGCCCAAAAGTACATAAAATGTATTTGTGTGGTGCTTCTCACAGGAACAAAAACATTCACATACTGAAAAACTCACTCGAAAGGAAAATGACAACCTCACAGAGACAGTAAACAACGTTCAGCCCAGAGTCCTAAAGAAAGGACGTTACCTGTCTTTACCTGAATTACATCAACCTTGCTGTTTGATGTTCACTTTCCTGCAGCCAAATCACAAACTAAGTTACTGCTGATACTACCTCCACATTTTCTGCCTTTGCGTCACATGGTGAGACATGACGTTGCTTTAACTGCGAAAAAGAATCAGAGGAAATGGAAATGGAATCAGCGCAATCAATCGGAGCGCTGACAATGAAAGATGCATCAGCATTTTTGGGTCATTTTTCAACACTGAAAGGAGTAATTTAACAATCATCTGGTTTAGAGATGAGGTTACAGTAATCCCCTCAGTTAATATGGTTCAGTGTGTTTTTCATTAATGAGGTTGATTCCATGTCTGCTGCTCTCAGTGTGAACAGAAGCAGTTTGACCAAGTCATGGATTAAATTTGGATCGCACTCAAGCAGTGATGTTGAGGATGATTGTACAACTCTAAATCCTCTTATGTGTGCAACCGACATCATGCTGTATGGTTTACATACTGCAGAAGGATTAGACAGACACACACACACACAGCAGGGGGAACAGTCAGGTTATCCTGCCTGTCCAACCTTCACTTCAGGACACTGTGACTTCTGTTCTGTCTTTAAATAGCTGCTCTGCTCCATCAGGACCTGACACTTTCTGCTCAAGGTGAAACTCCAACTTCCACACTAAAATCCAGGTCTGAATCGTTCGCCTATGCTGGCTAAATGATGCTGCTATAACAAAGGTACAGACTCGAGGGGGCCCTGGCACTAATGATCCACCTCACTGCCCGACAACTGACACCAAGGCAAAGCAAAGACGAAGAAGAAAGCTGTATGCAAAAGTCTGGGCAGCCCTGAGCTAATCAGTCATTTCTGCAGCAAACACGTTAAAATTATCCTTTAAAATATGAATGCACTGAAATAAAATAAAAATAAAAAAATTAAATAACAGATTTTGGATGTAAATGTATAAATCCACCACAGACTATGTCAAGTAAGACATGCCGAAGCCTTTGGAACGACTCAGAGTCGTCTGACCTGAATATCGCTGGGAATCTGTAAGTAAATCTTAAACATGCTCTGTGTGCAGCCTAAACATATCTCAGTATAACTTCAGCTCATCTGTAGAAGAATAGGAGAAATCCTAAAAGAAGTAACCTCTCAGATTTTCTTTCAAAGCGTTACATGAGATGAAGTGCAGTAAATATGAAACTACAGGCAGGATCTAGTTAGTCTGTGCAAACAGGGAAACAGATATAAAGCATACCTGTTGAAGCTAATGACATGTTACCTCTTTTTCGTTTAAATCTGCACCAAAACCAAAATTTAACAGCCAACATTTGTGGCTTTTATTGTGTCATTACAGTGAAGTTGCCATGTAATTAGTGGAGGGTTCAGGAATTCACTGAGCCCAGCCAATTTAAACTTGAAAATGATTGAGGGTAAATCTTCCATTTTGAACGATTCTAAATCTAACAGTATCAAAGGTACATAAATAAAAAAGTGAAGAAACAGAAACAAAAGGTTGGACGTGGATGAATCTGAAATGTCAAATGAATTCATTTTTAAAGTACTTCATAGTGTGTTTCAAGTGGATTACGCAAAGAAGCCAAAAGCAGCTTCACCAAGATCATTATGAAGTTAAAAGATAAGGCGTCATTAGTCCTTGTGTGATGTGGTCCAGTGGACTAAAACAACATTGCGGTGAGATATGGAGGCAGCTCTTCAGTGAGGGTCTTGTACATAAAACATGTACATAACTCCCACCTCAAAGAGAAAATTGTGCTAGTTTATGGATTTTTGAACATAAGGCAGAGGCAGGCTCAACATCTCCTCTCATCTTGCTAAACTGAGCATTTTGTGGCTGCAGCTTTATTTTTACCATCTTAATGAAAGGTTCAGATCCGCATAGAATGACTCACCCCAAGCTTGGGAAATTCACCTATTTGTGTAAAAATTATAACTGTAATAATACTAAATATAATGGCTGTAACTGATTCTGTTTCCTGCCTGAGCAGGAAGCTTCACAATCACTTAGATAAACCAGATGTTCCTCTATTACAGGGATTAACACACACACACACACACACACAAACGTGTATACAACCGACTGCATGTAGGTTACCCAGGAGGCTGTGCAGGATTTGGCGGAACATGATTGGTTGATCCAGAAGGGGATTGTGGGATTGGGATTATAATCCACAGATAGAAGAGAGAAGGAGCGAGAGAGAGGGGAAGTGTGTGCGTGTTGTAGCTCAGTTAGTATAATCTGTGGTCTAATAATAGAGATTACCCCTCGCATTCTTCTCAACATCTACTGACAGTCGTCTGAACTCCCCCTTCTGAAGTGTCTCTCAGACAAACGCTGAACTCTTCTGACCTCTGACTTTGCTGTGACTCATCCTGTCTACTTTCTCCCGCGGTATACAGACTTGCATATATAGTAGTAAACTCCACAATTACCTGGCGCTACAAGCCCATCTCCGGCCCAGTGCATGCTGGGAACAGGTCCAGCACTAACCAGGTCAGACAGGTGAACAGGATACATGTACACATGGATTATTAAATCCACAGCTGCACTCCGATGACAGGAATTTTAAAAATGGGTCCAACAGCAGTCAAAAAAAACCATGTGCCACAACGAGGGGACACACTATTTTCCAGTTCTTCACCACGTTAGTCCCCGGCCGTTTAGAGAAGCAGCATTTTTGGACGGACACATATAGGCCACTCTACCTTAATTGGCGTGACAGGGAGCTTTTCTCTGTAGTTTAGTAAGACATTAGGATAATGGCTGGTGACTCACACTTGGAGACGACTGAAGAGTACGACGCAATGCAGGACAACACTCACTTCACAGTGGACATATTTTAAGGCAGCTAAACTTGCAGGCATCTTCTGATACGAGTCACTTTGTGAAGCTAATGCTAATGCAGAGGTTAATATGAAGCCGCTGCCCCTCAGAGGTTCACAATTAGGCAGTCCCATCACCTGAGATGTTCCCGTTCAACAGCCATTTTATTTGTCCTGGTGTGTTCCACTCCACGTCACATGACACGGCACAATAACGCTTATGTGTGCTGCCCTTAAGACAGACTAAGACTGAGCAAGTACACTGAGCAGGCACTATATTAAGAACAACATGCTAAGACTAAGTAGGAATCCTTTTACAATCAATACAGCCTCAGGTCTTCTCTGTTGGAAACAGATCTTTGAGGTTCTGCTCCATCTTGACACGAATGCACCAAATCATTGCTGCACATTCATGCTGAGAATTCGCTGCTCTACTACATCCCAGTGGCGTTGTGTTGGATTTGTTGGCTGAGGAGGCCACTGAAGTTCACTGAACTCATTGTTCAGTTTGAGTCTTGAGACTTTGAGAATTAAAATCCCAGAAGATCATCACTGTCAGAAATACTCCAACTAGGCCCTTCTGGCACCAGCAATCACACCACGGTCAAAGTCACTGAGATCACATTCTCCTCATTTTGATGGTTGACATGAACGTTCACTGGTGCTCCTGACCTTTATCTGCAGGATTTCTGTGCATTGCACTGCTGCCACCTGATTGGGCGAGCCAATAAACCGAATCCCAAATGAAGGACAGTGGTTTGACTTCAGGCAAAGACTGACCAACTCAGCTGAATAGACACCAACAAGTCAAAACATACTGTAGTATCTCAACTGTTGCATTGCCAAGAGATTTGAATCAGGCACTCGAGGCCTCTTCATGATTTATGATTTAATTCCACTAATGTGATGTGATCCTCTGACTTTCATCATGTGCTGTAATAATTAACATTTTTCCACTGTTCGGTTTATGACCAAATACCTGCAGCGCTAACAGCATTCCCATCAGCGGTGGTTGTTCTCTATCTCATGCTAATTATGAAGTGTAAACATGTTAACCTGCTAAAAAGTGGCATGTCAGCAAATTGACGGTGAGTAAGGGAGGTTACTGTTGTGAGCATTTAACTCAAATTAAATTTCCATTCCTATTAGTCTTGTGGGCTTTTATTTTTTATTTATTTTTCTCTAACATCAAACGCATTGACGAATGTTTCTCCACATTTCCTCCAACGACTCCACCCTGAACCTCAGTAAGTACTAAAACACTGTGAATACACGGCGGTGAGTATCAGCAGTATTCACAGTACAGGATGAAGACCTGAGGATGGAGGCAGAAAGCATGAACCGGGCCCGAAAGACGAGAAGACAGCCCTGACGTCACTTCCTTCTCAGAGTGCTGACTCATCAAACATTCAACAGCTGCTCCACTCAACTAATGGAAGAAGAAACATGAGACAAACACACAGAAACACACACCTTGGAAGACAGGTGGTTTAAGTTAAAGCACACACGTTTGTTTCTACTTTCAGTCCAGTGACACTGGAGCTGACGGAGGGTCAGGAGCGTGTGAGCGTCTGTGAAACTTGGTTTTTTTATGTGACTTCAAGTTTGACAGGATTACCTTTCCTATAGTTTCCCTGCTGACACACAGAAACTGTCTAAAAATCTACACTGAGCTCAGCTACATCTGACAGCAAATCCTTTTCTTTAGGTGTTATTGCCTCTGTAGTTGCCATTCCATTACTTTACAGAGTTAAAAAAAAACTGACTGTTCCTTTGAGAGAAATTCTCTTGAGGACAAATCTGAAAACATCTATTTTCTGTTCTACCAACGTGAAAATGATGATGATGGATCAGTAGAATTTAAGGACAAATCTGTTGATTGTCTCTTTTTTAACATCAACAAATCCCACAAAAATATCAAAACCAAGAATGATTTTAAAGTGTGTAATTAAAATTTAAACATCAGATTATTAATGCGCCAGGGAAAATAGTCCTAAACAATGCTGAGACCTAAATTAACAGGAAATTGTGTTGTGCATTTTAAAAAAGAAACTTATACTTACACATTTATGTGAGTAGGGATGTAGGGAGAAACAACGCAATTACACTAATTTATATAAATGGTTTTCACTGTCACAACAGATTTTGTTGACAACAATCCTCTCTTTCTCCCTTCTGAAATGTAAGCTGATCACATAGTCGCTGTAGTACATCCTCATGATCATTAGCTGTCCACTGACTGCAGATCCACATCTAAATGCCAGATATGAGAGTGATATCCACCTTCTCAACCTGCTAAACTGAGAATAATCCTCAAAATGCCAAGCTTTTGCTTTAACCACCTGAGATTCATCAGAACAGAGCAAGACGGTCACAGCAGCTGGTTGAGATGGAAGACCAAAAGATCTTTGAAGAGAATAAGTTGAGAATAAGTTTTATACAGGAAAAGATCACACCAACTTCAGATACTTGTTTATTTACTTTTAACCAAAACGATCGTCACCCACCGGTGACCAAACCACGAAAGATCAACATCACCACCTCTGAACGTAAACAGACCAGTGACACTGTTTCCTACAAAAAAATGATTTGCTGCTGCGGTGAAATTGTATAATTTCCAGCAGACATCGTGGTCTGACTGTCTGCTGTCTCACAGATTAAACTCCTGACTACCTCAGTCAGCCACCCAACCGATGACATTGTGTGTAACTGTGTGTGCGCGACAGTGTGACCTTCAAAATCTCAGAGTGTGTGCGTATGTGGGAGTATAATACCTCAGAGACATGAGTCGTGAGGAAACACTTCATCACTGCCATCCTATTTACACACCCTTTGTCTCTCTCTCTCACACACACACACACACACTGACCTTTTTGTACAGACTCACACCGCCCCCCTGCACCCCAACCTCCCCCCTGCCCCGATCGCCATCAGGCCACTAATTGTGTTTCTGATAATAATCATCCAATCAAATTTCATTACTGTCATCACTCCCCCCTGTCACATGACAGGAAGCTAATTAAAACTACCTGAGAACGTGGAGAGTAGGTGCACACACACACACACACACACACACACACACACACACACACACACACACACACACACACACACACACACACACACACACACACACACACACCTCCATAAATCACAGCAGACAGAATGGGAGTAAGCTAGCTAGCTGTTAGCACTACGTCAGCAGCCCCGAGCTGGTTAAACACATGAAACTCCACATACTGCAGTGCTCCGAGGATTCCTGCCACAGTCTGCGGGAAAATACACGTTAGTGCTTATGATGGCAAAAAAGTTACTGAGGAAACACACAGAAGAAAAAGCTTTCATTCATTTACAATAATATGAGATGAGGAGACGTTCATGTCTATTTGTTAAATGTCTTTCAAGACAGCTTATGCTTATCTTAGCGTCTGTACCCATTTAACAAGAAAAGCATATTAGTTCATTTCTTCCTTAAAAGTTTCTGCTGATGTTAATAGATTTTTCTTTTTTCAGTCTTTAAGTTGTTGCTGAGTTGGATGGACTGTTTACAGCTGTTTCCATTCTCAAAATAAGAAAGCTAACTAGCCACCAGTTCCAGCTTTATCTTTACATAATCTGATGTCTCATATTTGAAAGCATTGAGCATACAAACAACAAATCTGTTGTTTCCCTTTAGAGGAAGGATGAAAATTAAATGTTGCTTACATTTCTTTAAATAATGATGTAACATTCACATCCCTCCGATTTCAGCAAAACACCAATAAAGTTGTTATGATGAGCTCATTACACCTGCCTGCTGTCGGCCCATCCATACACGCACAAAATGAACACACAGTATACAAATGACAACAGATTTAGTACAGAAACAACAGTTTGGGTTGCAACTGTGTGTGGAAGTGTGTGTCTTTTCTCTGTAGGTTTCCAAACTAATCTGTCCTGACGTAACAACATGCTGCTTCTCAATCTGCCCACTGCTGGAGTCCTGGCACACACACACACACACACACACTCATACACACTCTGTGTTTAGTAATGTTGTCATGTTCTATAAATAGGTAAAATTGATTTGTGTGCAGGAGGAAGAAACAGTGTTACAGTAGGATGAAACTGTGTCTACTGTACAAGTGGAAAATAAAAACTACCCTGATTGGATTTAAAGCCTAATAGAAGCCTAATAAGCATCAATGTAAGCATTCATTCATCACAATTAATGTAAAGACTGAAATATGACAGTTGTGATGACAGTTTAACAATCTGTACACCTTAAGAGCCAGTTAATATGGGAGAGTCATTAATCTATCGCCTGGTGACTGCAGCTTTACCAGTTGTCAACACAGTGTAGTTGGTGCAATCTAACAGCCGACTGGAGAAGTTCAAGGTCGAGACCACTACAGCATCTGTATGAGGAGGTGTTGTAGGTCGGCGGCTGGTTAGACCAGCTTACCAACACCGTCAGCAGTTCTACCTGTAACAGTGAGAGGCGCCTGTTTGTTTCACCTGATGCAGTATCTCACTCCACGCCTCCCCTTCAACTGGCCCACACTCCACTCTCATTTCACAGAGAGGTATTCGTCAGCATGTATGCTGTAACAGTTCGTACGACGATCTGCTATGGTTTAATGACTGGTGACCGCCCCCTGCTATGGGCTCAATGTGAAAGCAGCTCTGTCAGGTTCCTTCTTCTGCTTTAATTAAGTTGATTACTTTTAATTAGACTCACACAGGCCTGAGACACACAGAGTGAAGGTCCGAACACCCAAACAAAGACCAGCAGGTAGCACCACAACAGGATGAAAGCTCCTCTGCTGGGACAGAAGAGAGGAAGAAAAGAGGGAAGGAGGTTAAAGAGAAAGAGATGAGGTCTAATCTCACGTAGGACGGGATAAGGGGAGCGATGGCAGTACAAATTTACACAAAGTAAAAGGAAGAAAAACGGAGGCAGGGAGGAAAAGAAGAAAGTAAAGGAGCAAAGCTAGAAGTAGAGAAGAAAGTGAAGCGGCAGGGAAGGAGAGAAGGAGATAAGCAAAAAAAGGAGGAGCTAGAAGTGAAGAAGTATTTTAGGAGAAAAGTGAGAAAGATCAAGGAAAATATTTTAAGGATGAATTAGTTTTCAGGTCCAATTCTCTTCAAGCTGGAGGAGGAGGCAACAGTCCAACTTATTAGACATCATTATCAGGCTGATCCACACACACAGCCTGTCATTTTGTCACCTATGTGAAAATTACCAACATCTCTGTGACAGAAAAAAGAAAGAGAGAGAGCGAGAGAGAGTCTGTGTGTGTGTGTGTGTGTGTGGGGGGGGGGGGGGGACAGATTATCCCACAATAATGATGCCTGTTCAAGACTCAAGATTACGCTGTCTGTCTTTTTCTAGTTCAGCACTGATTTTAAAAGTCAGTTACAGTTCTGAGCTTTCATTAGTGTCTCGTGTTTTGATAGCAACTAATTACGAGTCAAAGCAACTCTGCTCTGTATGAAAACAAAGTGTCTTATACAGTATGTCAGTCTGTCAATCATCTCCCCTGCTAATAAATAAAACTGAGTACAACAAACAAAAAGCCATTGTGAATATCCATCTACGACATATAAATAAGTCATGCTTATACTGCAGGGTGGACTCTTACACAATGTTCTGATGCAGTAACATGAGCGTTACTGAAAATATTGATACAGCGCTCACACCTGCAAGTTATATAGAGATATGAAAATAAATGTTTTATGTTTGCTTTGTTTTAGCATAAAAACCATCAACACAACACCAAGCTCTCTATGAAAGTAATAAAATCCTGTTACCACATCTCTAACGTTCATTTGTTAACATTGCATATTAAATGAATAATGAAAGTAGGCATATATGTATTATTGATGCATTGCACTTAAAGTATTGAATCAATAAATTCATTATGGATTAATTTCTATGTTAAACCTTTAAGTCAACCACAGCTACCTGGTGCTTCTGCACCACCGTACTCTTATTTGCTGGACTCAAAATTGTAGCACAATGTTTGTGTAACTTTCCCAAAGTTTTGTAGATATTGTATTTTTTTACAGTCACTTCAGTTTCTAATTATTTGTCAGATTATTATGATTAAGACAAATCCAATGATAAAATATTTTTCACATTTTACTAGTTATTTTTTTGTCAAGGGGTAATTTTCAGTTATGTAATGGAAGAACATTTAGTCAGATACAGAACATAAATAGAAAATTTCAGTTATTTTTAATCCAGTCTACTTCTGAGGAACATATTGTACTTTTACATCCACTATATTAATGAAAACTGGCTAAATTTACAAAAAAAAAGGATCTGTGTGCAAAAACATGACAAACTACTGAAATATGATGCACTTCAAGAGTAATATTTGTAAAAAAAATGATAGTCCAAATTATCCAGTCACAAATTTGATGCAAATGTTTCATAGTTTGAACTTCTCAGATAAGATGATCTGTGGTATTACAGTAAACGGCATTATTTTGACTGCTGAGCAGACAAAACATGTGAAGGTCATTCTTCACTTGTTATTCACGTTTTTCAATCAAATAAAAGGAGGAATTCATCAAAAATGATCATTTGAGTCATGTAGCAGTGCAGCCCCAAAGCGTTTCTCTGGAGTCAGTATTTTTACTCTCTACACTTCTATTCACGATACTTGTGTGTACTTTTACTAAAACTCAACACAGTGAATGATGTGATTACTGCTCCACAGCTGTTTTACTGTACAGAGGTATATGGAGACTTCTCCCCTCCCGGTCCGACACAACACTGACATTTATCAAGACAAAGAGAGGAACCGATGAAGACAAAACAAACAAACAAACAAACCCAAAAACATCAGACATACACGTTTGGTCATAATCAGAAATACAGACAGAAAAACGATTGTTGGTTAAATCAGACGCGCTTTTTCTGAAAGTGATCCGGACCAGAGCCGGTGGACAGAGCTTCAACCAAAAGAGAAAAGATGAAGGAAAGAAGGAGGAGGAGGAAGGTGACTTACCGGAGGAGGTGATGGATGGATGAAGAAAGTAGAGTGCTGCTGGTTTGAAGCGCTGAACTCCGCTCACACACTGTGAGCCCGCAGATCACTGATCAGTAATCAATACCCAGGTATCCTGTCTGTGAGTCAGTGCAGGAAGGGAGGAGGGAGGGGGGGGGGGTCATCGATCATCCATCCATCAGGTTTCACTCCGGACTCTGATCAACTCTGTCAGAGCAGCGGAGAGCTGCGCGCCCTGCGCCGCACCGAGAGCCGAGCCGCGGGACTGCGCATGCGCCCCAAGCAAACATAAACACACTTCACACAGGCAGCGAGGGGGGGGGGGGGGGGGAGAAAGAGAGAGGGGTAGAGAGAAAGAGAGAAGGGGGTGGGATTTCATCCAATAAAAATAAAAGAATCACAGTTGGATGGATTTTAGAGCACAGAAATATAAACAGTGATACCTGTGTGTGCGTCTCTGAGCAGCAGGTTCTGCTTGATATATTGCCAGATTTTGTTGGTGGCAAAAAAGGGATAAAGTCTATTTTAAAACTGTAAATACTGACTCACGCGCAGGTGCCCATGCAGACGCGCACACACGCACGCACGCACAAACACTCACTCTCTCTCACACACACACACACACACACACACACACACACACACACACACACACACACACACACACACACACACACACACACACAGTTAGTCTGAGCTGTGTTCAGTTGCCTGTTTTATCGCTCTGTATTTACAGTAAACTCATCTCTCCATGTCACCAGGAGGTGTCACGTTAAAGGATCATTTCACAGTTTCTTTGATTCAAAGTAGAGCTCTGTAGATTCAGCACATCTCTGTCCAGTCTAACAAGGTCACTGTTCTCTGTCTTCACTCCACAAATGGATTATCAGGAGATCAGACTGTGGACACAAACCTGTAGAAGGCACAAAGCAAAAGCCACAGATTTAATGAGACTTCACTAGTTTCTAATGATCCGGTATCTCTTTGTGGTCACTCTGGATCTTGTGGTCATTGTCTAATCTTTGTGATTTACCGAGTCTCGTTGTTGATGTTTAATCTGTTGTGGTCTCTTTGTTTCTGAGTTGTGGTGTTAAAAAAGTTGAGTACCAGGGTTCAGTCAGACAGACAGGTATCAATGCCAGAGAGTTGAGGCATTTCACACTACCGCTCTGAGAGAGATACCTCTGCCCATCTGTCTGACACCTTATCTTCTCCTTAAAGGGAAAGTCTTGTGATATTTGGTGTTTTTCTTGTCAAAGACTCCCATAAAAAGTCCCAAACCAACAGTGAATTGATTCAACTAACAGGTATTGCCTTTGTAGTCAGAGCCTGATACATTCCTCTGTGGCTCAGAGCTCCATCACCCTGAACACACACACTGGAGTTTATTTGGATTCAGTCACACATACACCTCCCTGCTGCCATAAATACTCACTGGAGCAACAATTGTAGATTAATCCACGGCTGGAAATAGTGCCCAGCAAAAACCCAGCTTCCTCCGGTTTGAGTAACTTTAGCTGAAACCCACAATTCCTGGCTGTCAGGAAATTACTGATCGTAGTTAAAGTCTGGAGTGAATAATCCAGGAACATATAAATCAGATGACATACAAGACCATACTGACTCAGATCAGCTGATAATAACAACTGAGATGATTAATTGATGTGCGCTGGATGTGTTTTGAACCATTGTCACCGGACTACGGTTATACTGTGTCTGTTACGGTTAAACACGGATATAAGGGAAAACTATAGCAAATATCTTGATTTAAAAAAGAAAATTTATATTGCTGGATGCATAACTAATGGATGCTTAATATTGACAAATATTATTATAATCATTCAGCTTTGGCTCGCTGTTTTTTGTTTTATATTTTTACTCAACCACAGCTTTACTGTTTTGGGTTATGTTTTGCTGTTGTCTTGGTTCTTTGTCCTCTCTTTTTCATCTGCAGTGGTTTTAAGACATCTCACTGAAGGACTATTGACATTCAAAGTGAAAAAATCATGTAATGACAAAATACTGTCCTAAAGAAACTCATGAAATGAAACGCCTCTGGAATCTTTCAAATCTGCATAAACATTTCAGACATTGACCAAAAATAAGAGTCCACTTCTCCTCCTCATCTTCTTCCTGATGTTCTTCAGCTCTCTTACTTTATCCTGTGTGCTTCCTTTTTTGACCCCCACCCACCCCACCCCCACCATACAAGGGCCCTGCTATGGTTTCCCAGAGTTCATTGCAGCTCCCTGGTCTCAGTGGATCTTTCCTCCATTTGCTTCTGCAGTAAACCAATCCAACTTCAGGACATCCAACCAATCCCAATCCAGCACTGCAGCGACCCACTTAAAAACACACAGAGACACACATACACGCATATGCAGGCAGGCATCTCTGTATCTCACCTTGAACATCACATCAAGGTTATTCAAGGGTACAGCAGTGTGAGTGTGTGTGTGTGCTTGGAGTAATGGTGACTGAAATAAATATCCAAATACAAACTCAATCACACAACCACACACTCCTACACACACAAAGTGTTGCAGAAATCAGTGCAAATTAAGGTATAGAGCTAAGTAGCCAAATATCTACAGAAATAAAAGGGCAGCCGTCTTCCCCTCTCCTGACAGGAGCAAAATGCAGATTGTTCAAACTGAAGCTACAGCCAGCATTGCTCAGAATAAACACTTGAAAGAGACTGTCTGTGGTTGAATGTTTAAAAGTGTCCACCGAGCTTCTCTCATTATTACAATGTTAATCTCCTTTATGTCATCTGTGCTGGGTCACAAAATCAGCCCAGTGTAAATGGTAATTCAGAGCAACGCAGAGAGCTTCATTAGGATGCTGAAGTTACAAATGATTCTTAAATAAAAAAAAAAAAAAAAAAAAAAAAAAAAAAACTGCAAGCGTGTTTCCGCTATCAGGAACAAATCCTCTAATTAATATTGTATGAATGTCCCGTGTGTACAGTTTGTGCAAACAGCAGTATGCTGTGGCTCTGTGGGGAAAAAAAAAACAAAAACAAATTGCTTGTTTGCTCAGTCAGAAACTATACAAACACAACAGCTTTAACACAACCGTGTGTGTGTGTGTGTGTGTTAGGGAAAACTCACAACATTAATGCAGTTTTTCCATTCAGGTCAGTGGCAGCCCAGACTTATTATCTGCAGTGAAGCAACACCATGACGGGCAAGAGATAGCAGAGGAAAGAGACACAGCTGACTTCCACATCAGTAATCACAGGACAGCATGGACAAACCGGGAAGGTACAACAGGACAGTTCAGATACTGCTGTTCCTGTTGGAGAGATGAGAGTCAGCGGACTGGCATCAGCAAAAACTGAGCCGACAACACCAGAGATGGTTTACTGTCAACAAAACTGGTTCAATGCACTTACTGAATTTTCACTATTCTTCTTAAGAAAAATGTGTTAGGACGTAATTGTTTTCCGAAAACGTCTTCCTGATGTTCGAGGGATTCCGTATTGAGTAGATGAAACCAAACGGTGAACAAAACACAAGTAAAAATCAACAACAGTTGAGTAGAACTGCTACATATTCATGAACAGATTCTGGTATTTTTGTGTCTGTGTGAAAAAAAATCATCCGAGGAGCATGAGTATTTTTAATTTTGATAATTTAAATATTCTGCTGGTATGATTTGTGTATATAAATAAGCTTCTAAAATCACGATCATCACTTGTGATGTAGCATTGCTCTATTTTTACATGTGTTAAGGACCTGAGCTCCTCTTTAATAACCCATAGCTGCAGGTTTTGCTGGTTTGCATCTGTTGATGGCTTTTTGTTTCTCGACTCAACTTTTTTCATGCTAATTTTAATGCTATGCTTAATTTTCCACTGAGCTTTAGTTGAAACAGGATGGGTTTCAATGTGTTTACATTATCAGTGAATTGCATGTGTTGTGCTAACAGAGCTGGTTAGTCACATTGTACTTTGATATCATCAGAGCTCCCAAATTGTTTGGGTATTTGAAACAGCTGCTTCCATTTGTTCAAGGGTGTAATCTCTCCATGTGCAGTAAACTCAGATGTCCGTAAAATTCATCCAGAAGGAACTGAAGTAGCTGCAAAAAGTTTTAAACTGTTGTACTATTTCATGTTGGAACAATTCAAATGAACTCAATGGTCAACTAATTTAATATTTGATATGTACATTTTCAAACAACAATAAACCAAATCCGGTTCCAGGTTACTGAGAGTTTTCTGGCTCATAACGGGACATGAAGTATTCAGAGCTATTTGGCTGATGGTTGGACTTGTTGGACTTGAAATTGTTGCTCTAATACATGACAGGATGGGTATTTTTCCCTCATCTGCTTGGTCATTGACTAAAATATTTCTTCCATCATTTGCAGTTCTAATATTAGTATTGATACAATGAGTGGATAAACGTCACAGTGAAGCATGAGCAATAGCTGTAATCAGAGACGGTGGAGGCCATAATGTTTGTATGACTCATGTCTCACTAGATTATAAATATAAAGTCTGCTTTACAACACAAGCCACATATTCTGTGTCTGATTTTACAAAAGGTGTCAGGATTTCTAAATTTTTCGATATGGTTCGTTTGTTGGTTCCTTCATTTGATTGTAATTTATAGTAAGTTAGATATTTGTGATATCTGTGTGCCACCAAGAGAACTTTCCAAATATGAATAACCTTTTATCATTCCATCTTGTCTAAAAATGGACCTTCCTGGATCCATCCCAGTGTGGGACAGAAGAGCAAACAAAAGTAGAACTTTTAGGAAATATGCTTTGCCTTGCCAAGGGTTAGATGACAGGATTAATAGCACTCTGGAAGATAATACGAAGCTACAGTCAGAAACATCTATCTTAGATGAGCGTAAAAGAGAAACAGCCTGCCACATAATTACAAGCTTAAGGTCAGTAATTAATCTCATTACTATGGCTGGATGCAGAAACTTCTTGAATTTGTTGCACCCAGCAAACAAACACGCAACTCCTAATGAGTTGATTTTTTACTAAACTGATGAAATGTACCTTGTTAATTTATCATCCTTCAAAAGGTACTTGTAGGTGAATTTTGTTGCCTTTGCACAAATTCAGACAAGTAGTTTCTCCCTGTCTCCAGTCTTTATGTTATGCCAACGAACCTAAGGCTCCAAATTTCCTATGTAGTGACATGAGTGGTATCAATTGTCCTGATTAAATCTCAGCAAGTGAATATAAGTGGATTTCTCTGAAAAGGACCGACTACACCTTTACACTTACGAGTATAGAAAGAAAGAAAGAAAGAAAGAAAGAAAGGAAAAAACAGTTTCCAATGACTCCTCAGTAAATAAAATACCATTCACCTGGTTGGGAGCTGGAAACAGTTGAAACAGAAACAGATTAGAAAACATGTACACAACTTTAATTTTTTATCTTATTTCATCAACATCAAAAATCAATGATAGAAAATACAGTTAGACAGACAGAATGAGAGAGAGAAGAGGGGTGGGTGTGGGAGTGACGGGTCCTGAATCCAAAACACCAGAGTGATGGGAAAGGAAAAGATTAAATTGTCATCAGTCCATCATTGCTGCTTCCAGAGAAACAGATGAAGAGTTTTATCTTCTCCTCCTGTCCTCTCTCCCTCTGTTCCTGTCCCTGTTCTCTTTATTCCTCTCTCTCTCCCCCTCATTGTCTCGCTCCCTTGGTCGCTCTCGCTCTCTATCCCTCACTCTATCTCTGTCTCTCTCTCCATCCCTTTTTCGTCTCCTCTCCTCCTCTATCTGCCGTTCTTCTTCTGCTCTTTCGTCTCGCCTGCTCCGGCGGGCTCCCTCACGTGTAGGCTCACGCTCCTCTACCTCTCGTGGATGGCCTTTCCTGTCCCTCCTCGCCTTCTTCTCATCTTCACTGTCATCCTCTGCATCTTTGCCGCTCCTGTGCCGGCTTTGTTTCTTGTCAGTAGGTTTGTCCTTTTTCTTTTTCTTGTCCTTCTCCTTCTTCCTCTTCTTCTCCTCACTTTGCTCTTTTCTCTTCTTCTTCCTGTGTTTGGTGTCTGAGTCTGTAGAAGAAACGGAATAAACAGTCACTCATCTACAACTTGTTTCTGGATAAGTAGCAGAAAATTGAAAATTTATTTAATAAAACTGAAAACAATTAATTGACATTTCTACTGAAATCAACTGAGATACTGTAGTAGCAGTAGAAACAGTGTGTGCTACAGGTCTGATGATTCAGAGAAAAACAACACAAAAAAAGATCAAAAAGCCTCTTTCAGCACAATCCAACATCAACATTATCTTTTCTTTTTTTTTTTTTATAAAATTCTCCCAATGTCACCCTTACAGATACAAACAACCTCCAGCGAAGCCATTAGGTGCTTGAGGAGAAAAACCTGAAAGTTCAAGCCTATCTCCATTAAGGACTATTTGAATCAAAGGCTTTTTGGATCTAATTTGGGGGCCAAGAATCCCTGAGGCATCATGGTAACAGCCCTGCATTCTGGGGACGGATTTTAGTCCGGTGAATAAATGCAGACATACCTGAGCTGCTGCTACTGCTGGAGGAGGAGTCTGAGGAGTCTGAATCTGATTCGCTGGAGGAGTCTGAGGAGGAGTCCGACGAGGAAGAGGAGGATGAAGATGAGGAGGACGAAGAATCTGAGGATTCCACTTCTTGATTCTGAGTCATGATCATCTTTGGAGCATTCTTCAAATGTTCCCGCAACTCGTCCCTGAAAGAAGCAGAAAATTTGACATGCGGAACACATGTATGTGCACACAGATGGAGGACACAGCATCATTATTCATTGTCTATGTTTCACCATTATATACTATGGCTACAATGTTCAGATGTCCACACACCTTTGTCTACATTGTGTGTTTACAGTGTGTGTCGATGTGTGTCTTACGTCAGTCCACCCAGTCCAATAGAGGTGAAGAAGTTGATAGCAAAGCGAGTGTTTCTGGGATTATCACGAGGAAACAAGCCTTCAAAGAACGGCTGCAAAGTCCTGAAGCGCACACACACACAGACAGACTTCAATTACCAACAGCACACACACTTCAATTTACATCATACTTGCAGCCAGTATCGCATTTCTCTTGCTTGAATGGTTTTGTGTCCCTAAAACCTTCATAATGATATCAAATCCATATTGTGACACACAACCAGCCTCAAGAAGCCTCATGTGGCTTTAAAATCTCTTTATACACATACAGAGCTTTATCAAATCAGTCTGAGTACTTGGTACTCAGTGTTACAGTGACATCTGAGTGTGTGTGTGTGTGTACGCACTGGTCTTTGAGCCTCTGGTTGAGTTTGGGGAGGCCCATGTAGGCACAGAGCTCCTGGAACAGGATCTTCACAAAGATCCTGCTGGACGACGTCGTGGTCTCCTCACTCATCCGGATACACTCCAACACCTGGTTGGTTAGATTCATGAGTGAGGGGAGGGAAGTAATGTAAGAAAATACAGCAGTGTGGTTAGGCCGAGGTGGAATTAATGGTTGTGTTTGTTTGTGGGTCCTTACACTCCAAGGAACAGAGTCTGTGTAGAGAAGGTGAGCGAATAGTCGGGCCACATTCCTCAGTTTGTTGGTTTCCAGTCGATGAATCGTATCATACTGCTCTGCAAAAATCCCTTCAAAGCTTTCCATGTACTCCTTCTTCAGCAGACAGAATCTCTGACAACACACACACACACACACGTCAACAAGTGCTTTCAATCTGTCAGATGAGGCCTAATTTCCTAGATAGATAGATAGATATGGCAGCATGGCGGTTAGCGTTGTTGCCTCACAACAAAAAGGTCACAGGGTTACTTTGATTGTTGCTGTTGTTTGATTCTCAGGCCTGGGGCCTTTCTGTGCGGAGTTTGCATGTTCTTCTCGTGCCTATGTGGGTTTCTGGGTACTGTCATTGATGAATAATTCTGTGATAGAAAAGTGTGTGCGTCTCACCCCAGCCAGAAGACCAAAGAACTTTTCGTAGGTTCTCTGTTGAGCACAGCAGTCCAGGATCATGTTACACAGCTCCTTCTGTTCACACAAAAACAAGACATGGTGTGAAATGGTTAAAACAGGAAATGCTTTAAAATCAAAACATTTAAATACCCACAGTGTCCATCCAAAGTGGTGCCAAAGTGAGATTTGGCAATATCTTTTTGCTTTGATGGTGTGTGATGTGCAGAGATCAGCTGAGACAATAATGGATGTATGATATTACGCACATTCATACAATGACCTGAACTTTTCAAAAGCATCTTCAGGCTACATTTCAAGTAAAATCCATTTTAGGAATGTTCTTCATCTCAAAATATTTTCCCAAAAGAACCTTAAATCAAGATATTCTTTGAAACAACACATGCCTTCCCTTCTCATTGGAATCTAAGATCTGCAGACGGAGCCAAATTCACCAAACTGACAGGAAAAAAAAAAAAAAAAGTAATAAAAAAAGTAATAATAAAATAAATAATTTAAATAAATGAAACAGATTGTTATCACCCTCTCTCTTCTCCTCTTTTCTGTATAAATGTACAGAATACTCAGAATGCGTATAAATGCGCTTCCTAACCAGTATATCTAATCCAAGGAAGTGAACAGGAAGACGTCATCTGTCTTTTTGTTCTGACCAGAAAACATGAGACTTTATGATTCAATGAAAAACACCTCAGACACTGCAGCTGCTTAGTTTGTTAGAGACAGTGAGGCTGTGAGAAAAGTATGTCAGAGGGCAAACATCTTCAAAGAACAAGAGAAAATATGTGTGTTGTTTGAGTGTGTGTGTGTATTCCAGCTGTTGTGCTGAGTGATTCATCCTGATGCTGATGAAAGTCTGGCTGGCAAGGTCATCAGCTGTGACCTCCCTCACACAGACCATCACCCTCCTGCCTTCTTAAACTCCAACATTAAACATCAAAAAGACAAGTCAATCTGATAGACAAGAGATTTGACACCTCTTAAAGGTTACAGTTAAAATCATCTATTAACTGCAGCACCAAATCCACAGTTGGAAATGTAAAAAACAATAACTGTCAGAGCCCAAAGTGATATTTCCAAACAGCCTGAAAACCAAAGATCTTGCATTAATAATTTAACAGCTGGATTTGCTGTCTGTCAGATAAGTATAACACATGAGCATGTTTGAGACCAACACCTCCCCATGTCCTGGTATTCATTACATCCATCAGCAGCTAAATTGGTTTAACTTCAGGTACGGTGTGAGAAACTGCAAACAGGTGTTTGTCCCACAATCTGCATTGATGCTGCTGTCAAAGGAAAATTAAGGAAAACAGCTTCATGTCTGAAAATAAACATTGCCATTCTCCATTTTCCAAAATGCTGAATGATTCTGCTTTGTTTTTCAATACCACAAAAAAAGACGCGTGCAGAAAGCACAAGTGACTACGAAGAGAAAGAAAAGAATTATTACACAATGATGAACCATAACAAAGAGTAGCAAAAGTAGGAACTAGGACTGACTAATGCCTGAAGGCTACAGTCTCACGGGCCCTTCTGATGAGGTCTGTCTCTGCCAGGGGCCCATTAAGCTATTACCTGTCCATTAATTTAAACCCTCTTTGACACTATTGACAATTGTTAACTAGAAATGAGGAGCTGCTTTCGTCTATCTCCAATTGAACATGGCCTCTTGATGCATCCTTACACAAACACAGTCAACAACACTAACGCAGTTTTGATGACGACAGAGTTTCTCACAGTGCTTTTTTTCCCCATCACACATTCACATCTGACCTGCAACTGTCACCGTCTGAATCCGGCTATTACTGTTACATAACCTGGCTTTAGGACCTCACATACACATACACACACACTTTTGCACTACTACTAACAATGCAGCACCAAGTAGCATCCCTTGTCCACAGCTAAGCCTCAGTATTTTTTTATTTTTTTTTTTAAATTCCATCATCAGTAACAAATCCGATGCAATTTTTAATCTGCCAATTGTATAGCACAAATAAATCATACATTCTTACCATACCTGTTTGATTTATGCCAAGCTGTTGTCAACAAGTGCACCACATAATGTTTAGATATACACATTTATCCTGCTGTTAATGCGTGAGTCTTAAAGCCCTTAATATCAGGAAAGACTTGTGTGTTTGGGTAATTGTGTGTTTACCAACCGTCTGGCTCTCTGGAAAGTCCATCTTGATCAGCTTGTGGGCGCACTCCTCAAAGTCCAAACTATAGAAACAATCGATCGATCCATCAATTAGTCAGTCAGTAACTGCTTGATTTTGAATGGGCAAGTATGATTTTCTATCAGTTTCAGTGTTTTATTCTGTTCTCCAAAACTGAACTCTTATTCAATTAAACCATTCTAAGTAGGCCACACACAAACACACACTGAGGCACATACACACACAGCTTTAAATATTAGTCCAACTCCATCAAATATAGCAGGAGCTGTAAATAACTGCCAACACCCGGAGAGACAACTGAGTCGCCAACTGTGTGAGTGTGTATTTTTAATGTGTAATACTGTGTGTGTGTGTGTGTGCGTGTGTGTACCTGGACTGTATTGCGAGGTAGATGGTTCTTCTGAAAGCAACCAGGTTGACTTCTGTCTTATCAAAAATGGTGACCTTCTCATCTGGGAGACACACAGACAGAGACAGAATGCTATAAAAGGTATGTCATATGAAAATGTTAAACATAATGTCTAGGGAGAATATATTACAACATTTAACTGTTTAATTATGTGGGCTGCAGTATTTTAGAAACAAGACACAAGGCCAAGTTGGTAAAAAGGGCTGGCTCAGCACTTGGAAAAAGGCTGGACTTGCCAGGACTCAGGATATTTTGTCCCCACTGCCATCACACTGTATAACACCTTAGCCAAAGGAGAGGGCTCCTGACAGGGACTCAGTATCAATCAACTGTCCATCTCGATTATCTTTATCTACTAGACAATACTTTTGAATTTGCCCTGGGAAGGAGGGATGGATGTGGTGAATAACTGAATAACTGGATTAGGTCACAGGTACGTAAGTTGTGTCTATCTCTACATATATCTATCTTTCTCTGACATTTTAAAGCTTCTTTTATTTTATTTTAAGTAGTTCTCAACCACCAAAACGTTTCCAGAAGCTATTTTGGTAATTGGTGAATTGAATCTGGCACTTTTGTTCATCACGTCACCACAAACTGAAACTGTCTCACCTTCACCCGCTTCCTCATTTTCCTCTTCATCGTCTTCGTCGTCATCACTGCCATCTCCATCCTCCCCTGAATCGCTGCTGCCCTCGTCCAGGATATCTGTCAGAATGAGGTGACAGCTGATTGGTTAAACTGTGAAGGAGGTGACAGCTGATTTGACGGAGTGATGTTTATGCACCTTCTCACCTCTTTTGATGGTTTTGTATTTCTCCTCGTTGTCCACAAAGTCTGGGTCCAACTTAAATACATCTATGTACAAATACAAAGATTAGACCAACATAATCACACTTACACTCATACAGATTTTCTTTCTCTCCTTTAAGATCTTACTAAGGACATCTTCTGGGTTGTATTCATCTTCAAGTGGTAGCATGTGGGTGAACTGGTCATCCTCGTCCACCAGGTCCAGCCCCTCCGGGATCACTGGATGATCTTTGAAACCATCCTTCCTGATGGCAAACATCACCTCAATCATGTACTGGACCCTCTTATCGATAGACGACTCGTGGAGGACGTTCCTGAGACGCTCAAAAATGGCTGAGAGGAGAAACAGACAGAATTTGTAAGAACCTAATGACTTAATGTGAACAGTTGAATCATGGCAATTCTAAGAGAAGAAAAAGTGCAGCTGAAATTCAAATCAAAGAAAAAAAATTTCCATCACATTTTTCTGGACCCAAGAGCTTTCTGCCATCCACTGAGATTAAAACATACGGAAAAAATGTATAAGAAGGATGCAAATCTTTCGAAGCTCAATGATGTTTGGTGATGTTTTGTGATTGTTGATTGAAATGATTAATAGATAATTATTTCTGCTCTAACTGACATGATCAGGTATAATAAATTATGATAGTGAGTTAACAACTAAAGTGACAGCATACCGTTGATTCCTCGGGGGGACACCTCAGTTAGTTTGAGCCCACACTCTTTGAGAAAAGCGATGGCGACCTCCACACTGTCGTCTGTCGGTCGCTCCAGCAGCAGAGTGAGCATCTCCAGACACAAAACCTCATGGGCCTAAGGGAGGTAATGAGAGAGGAGTGAGCAAATCTGAGCTAAGCATCAATATTTAGACCAACCATAAATTTTGAAGTCAGATGGGATGACCTACCACATTCTGGTTAATGAGGTGAGCCACAAACTTTGAGGCTGTCAGGCACTGTTGCTGGAAACCAAAAGACAGACTTCTTTAAATGCACAATGGAAACTAGTGCTACCAACAACAATGAGGAAAAGAAAATTACATTTAATGTCAGTGTCATAAAACCAAGGGACACACTAAGTTAGTTCAGACAGCCTGTTCAAACCATCCATCCTATTAACTATCTAGATGAAAACTTGTGTTCATCTAGTGGCACAAAATCTAATTCACCCTCTGCACTTACAGTCAGCGGTCGTGAAGTACTTTCCAATGTCTGCAGTGGTGTATACATTTCTCAAACCACTGCAATGAAAATGTATCAACATATCTTTCATGCTGTCTTTGCATAGCTGCGAGGATGTAATGAACCAAAGGACGAATGAAGATTCCACACCATTGTTCCAGCTTCACCACGAGAAAAATTCTGATCATTCTTCTGATGCAGATTTAAACACAACCACTTGTTGGATTCTAAAATGTAAATCTTTAACCTTCATTTGTATTCCAACAATAATGCATTTGCTCTTCTTAGGGTCTTGAGTGAATCACATACAACAGAACGACTGTGAGCATCAAAACTTGAAAATACCAAACTATGGGAGCACTGCTTACATTGATTCTTCTACTCTTAGTGTCACATTGATTTGCATTTGTGTTTATTAGGAATGAAAAATTGATCTGTTACACAGCCTCCCGTTAATTTTTCACTGGTCCAAAAATCCATTGCGTTCTAACATTTTAAACAGAAACCAGACACTTTCAGCTACTTTTCATCCTAAGATTGTTACACAAATGAGTGTATAGTAGGGTTGTTAATTAGTAAAAAAAAAATAAATAAAAATAAAAAAAATATTCTAACATAAATTGCATCTCAATCTCATTCATCCAGCTCGTTATCCAAACTGAATAAATGAGGAAGCCCCTTGGATGAGGATATAGAACCAAATTCAGCTGCTCTTAACTCTAATCTCTTTCAATCAAAATGCACATTTTTATAGTACAGCCCTAGAGCTCAGCCAAATAGTAATATAATATAATAATAGTTCATGCAGTCAGGCAGACAGGTACCTTGAGGTTGCGGCGGTAGCTCCTCCTGAAGGCCAGAATGAGACGTTTGAGGATCAGTTCTCCAATCTGAGGGAACTTGGAGTTGATAATAGCAACAACGGCGGCATAGACATGAGTGAAGATGGGAGATGCAGCCTGAGCCTGGAGCACTGAGCGAGCCAGGAGACCCCTGTCAGACAAACAAGCTGTCAGTCACATGACATGAAAATTCCCTTAACATATCTAAGAAGGATAACTTTAACAAAAATAAATAATTTGTTGACAAATGCCAAAACATGACTGGTAGTCTTTTGTTGAAAGCATATTTCTAGCTGCCTCAACAAAATCAGTTTCAATTCAGGCAACACCATTAATTTCTAACACAAACATGTCAGAAAAAAAAATTTTCTTCTTGCTCCCAATATTTGATTCTTGACTGTTCATGAAAAATTGGCCATTGGTGTGTTTTTGTTCACCTGCCCCTGACGATGTTCTCCTGCAGCAGCTCTTGGATGATGTTGACGATGTTGGACACATTGACTTTGTTGATCAAACCGTTGATAGACTTTTTCAGGGCCTCCCAGCTCATCCTCTGATATGCCAGGCTGAACAAAAAGTAGGGCATTAGCAACAATATGCAAAGATATTCTCTCTGGACCACATGCAGGGATTGTATTTAAATTTTGTTAAAAGTGCTGGAAGATATTATCATAATTGATAAACACATTTAGTGCAGCAAAGTACAATATTAACATATTTATTTACAGTGTCAATGTTTGAGTTTTCTTGGTTGTCCAGGTACTTTCTTCTGTCAGAAAGTCTTTGAATGCATCTCATTCAACCAATTTACAACAATGGTAAAGTAAGAACTTATGCCGGTGTATCATATGCACCACCGACACCAACAATTTAATTCTTTGATATATTCTCAAACCCTTGTGTCTATAAAAGAACTACATAAACATGCTCTGACCTGTTCTTGTCAGTGATTTGTTGCTGCATCATGCGCAGTTTGGCAGGGGGGATGTACGCTCCACCAGTTCTTGTCAGAATTGGATCAAGCTCCTCCTTCTTCTTCTTGACTGGTGGTTCATCACCCACTGCTGGCTCACCATCTCTCAGAGGGGAAGGGGAGTGGCCGCGCCTCCTGTGATCTGACTCTGCATCCCGATTGGACTGCTGCTCAAAACGCCCATTTCTGTCATCACGACGATCGTCATAACGATCTCTGAATTAAGTAAGGATAAAACAAACAAAAAATAAATAAATAAAATCCACATTTACATTTCCAAAAAAACAAAACAAAACATAAGAACAGAAATAAATTCTTTTTATCTTTTGAAATGGAAAACGCAAAAAAGGGTTAATTTATTTAGTGTGTCAGAAAGTAAGTGAAATGAAGTGAAAACAGTACTTAAAAAACATTAGCCACTAACAAGCTATATATATTCTGTCTGTGTTACCTTCCATAGCGTCCTCTGTCATAGCGCTCACGGCCCCTCTCTCTGGACCTGGATCGGTCTCGTCCCCTGGATCTGGATCGGTCTCTTCCTCTAGATCTTGATCTGTCTCTTCCCCTGGATCTGTCCCTCTCTCTGGACCTGGATGTTTCTCTTCCTCTGGATCTTGATATGTCACTCCCCCTGGACCTGTTCCTCTCTCTGGACCTGGATCTGTCTCTTCCCCTGGATCTGTCCCTTTCTCTTGATCTGGATGAGTCTCTTTCTCTGGATCTGGACCAGGATCTAGATCTGTCTCTCTCTCTAGACTTGGATCTGTCTTGGTCTCTGGACCTGGACCTGGACCTGGACCTCTGGAACAATTAACAAACAACAGAGTTGAACATAAACTCCCTAAAAAACATTGGATCAAGAGAAAACTGTTTAGGTACAGTTGAAATATGTGTCGTACTACCAACTGCAGTAACTCAAATAAAGCCAGTGAATGTAATGCATTCATATGCATGGAATATACAATATTCCTTGCTTACTTTGATCTGAGCCACGCTGCTCCGAACCTTCTTCAGTGTCCCATTCTGTTCATCCTCATCATCGCTGCTGGAGCTGCTGTCCGAGCTGCCAGACGCTGGGCTCCTGGAATGGCTGTGGCCTGCAGGACTGGCCTGCGGGGACAACCTGTCTTTGGGACTTCTCTCAACTGAGCCAGGCTGTTGGGGCTTCTCTGTAGCTGGACTGGACTCATCCTCGGAAGATCCTGAACAAAGGTCATGCAGATAAATATAAAAACTATAGCTGCTAATACAGTTGCTGTTATTAAACTAATAATTCTTCCTCACCACTGCGTTTTCTCTGTACAGGGCTGGCACTTCGATTTCTTTTTGGAGAGTCCATACCTGCAAAACACTCTTATTCTCATTATGGCGGGTATAATAATAGTCATCTATGGTTGTAGCAAAAGAGTAGTTTCATGAGCAATCATGAAAAATTTTACATTTATTTCACCTTCACTGTAGAAGCTCACAGTAAAGATACAGTGTCTTCAGAAAGCTTAGGAAGATAGATTAGATGTAAACCAGTTTAGAAAATTTCAACCCATGATTACTTAAATTGTTATTATATTAATAACTATGTTGGGATTGCTTTTTACAGGAGATTAAATGAATTAATTAGCCTAATCTCATCTCATCTAAAAAAAAAAAAAAACACTATTTATTTTTACAGAATTGACTAAAATTAATTCCCAGGGTCATTTGACATTATGTTGCCAGATCGTAATTTCATAATCCCTTTAAATTAGCTACAAAACGAAAACTTCGATCTGTAACTATTAAACCAACTAAAACTAGTTTAATCGCCATGTGTGTTTGGATCAGCTAAAGTTAGCTAACCTGCTAACGCTACATCCTGCGCACCGAATTCATTCAACAGCTGCTTATCATAAATCAACTGAAGGAAAGAAGCCTAACTACATTTATCTTCGATAAACTCCGTATACCTCCTCTGTTTTTCACATCTTCGTACCTTTTCACCGTTCCGTTCGCCGACTTTTCGTCCCTCCGACAAACCACCGTCTGTTTTCTGGCGGAAAACTTCCTACAAAAACTGGAGATGCTTCCGGGTCGGGTGCCGCTTCCGACTTTCACAATAAAGGTCACCGCGTTTAACGCGTTTTTTTTTTTTTTAATGGACGAGACCAAAAATCAGCTTTTAATCCATTATTATTATTGTTATTGTTGTTGTTGTTGTTATTATTATCATCATCATCATCATCATCATCTATGATTATGGTTATTTAAAGATATTTTCTTCCGTCACATATCGTTATAGCATTTTTACATTTTTATTAAGTTTCCATTTTATTATCATCTGCTTAATACGTTTTTCTTCATATATTTATTTTTCATATCCACAAGCTTAAAATTATTTTCACTGTTCATGCTTGTTCTCTGTGGCTGCATTTCAATTTATAGAACATGTTTTCTATTTAATACGCAAAACCCACTGAAAGGTGCTAAGATTCAAACACACACATACACAAATAGTGTAGTTACAAAGGAGCTGGTACTCATTCGTACTGAAAATAAATACATCTTTATTATTATCTCTCCAGAGTGATCCCTCCCTGTATCCCACTGACAAGACATCAGTACAAAATACACATCATCATTATTAGACATCAATAGAAATTAAGAGACACCAACAATCAGACAGTAAAATGTAATTAGAAGTGTGTGAAGGGTCGCTGATCAGCACAACAACAAGAAAAAAAAAATCCTTTAGAGCTTTGTAGCTCATAGTGAATATTTGTCCAGCAGAGCAGAGATTGTGATCAGTGAAACATAACAACGAAAAAGTTTTTCACAAACAGAAAGCCAACAAATAATGACGAGAACTAAAGATCAACAGTCTTATTATTAATGATTTGGAGCATTACCATGATTGAAAGTTCACAAACGTTACATGGTGACATCAGAGCTACTTACTGCATAAAGTCTGGCAGATGTGCTGGAAAGCTCCAAATTATTAGTATGTGGACCTTTGAAACAATATTTTCCTTCTCCCAACAATGAACATCAAGGCACATAAAGTTCAACTTTCAGTAGACAATATAAATTCTAATGTGAAGACTCACATTGTGGAAATTTTCATAATCATGGTTGACATTAAGAAGATAAAAAAGAAGAAAAAGAAAAGAGAGGTATTTAAGGGGTGTGAGCAAATCAAACACAGAAATGGAGGATTGCGGAGTGCTCGTTGAACCTCAGCTACTAACCCTTCTGTCTTAGGTAATGGATTGTGATGGTGTCTGCGAGCCTTTGAGTGACTAAACAGGTGTGACACAATGGAGTTAATTGAGAAGGAAACAGATTTTCAGTAAGTGGTCATTCATAGCTCAGTGATCAAGCAGTTCTGTGCAAAAAGAAAGAAAATCTGACTGTCTCAATTCAGCCAGGAAGCTCCAGATTAATCTGTATTAAACATGCAGGTAGACAGTTTGTGGGATGGCACATCTGAAATGCTGCTGAGTCATTACATCATCATCATCATCATCATCTTCACCACAGCTGCTTAAACAACCTACTCAAACCTGCTATGCTGTTGATTAACCTTTGACCTCTAAGCCGGACCGCCACGGTACCTCATGACATCATACACTAACCTCATAACCTGCTCAGCTACATTCAAAAAATATTAAAAGGAACAGACATGTTTAAACTGTCTCAGCAAACAATTCGCTTTGCAGCAATTCCAACAACAACGCTGTCTGATTTACATGTTGAATCTTGTTTACTTAACAGGTTTAGAAATAGAAATGTGAAAAAGAGACACTGTACTAGCAACTGTTAGCATTGGAGCTATTTGTTAGCCAACAACCGGTGGGAGCATTGACTGTATGCAGCATATTATATAGGGCAGTAAATGGTACATAGTAATGTTTGGGTAAACTTAAACAGCACTGGGACCTGAAGTTGAGTTGAATTCATTGCGACTGAGATAATGCCTGAATTGAGAAGTATATGAACTGAACAACTGGAGACTGGGATTTCACATCAGGGAAAATACTGAAATGTACAGGATCAGCTGTGAAAGAGGTAAGACGAAGAGAAGCGTAATTATGTTAATGATGATGATCATGAAGGACTGTTGACAACTGCAGCATCAAAATGTTTTATAAGTCTTAAAATCATTTTACATAAGAAACGTGAAATGTGCATGGAAAGAGTAATTTAAGGTGTACAAGATGAACCTTATAATAGATTAAGGAATGTAACCTCTCCCTAAAACGCATGAGTGCATAGATTAAAAGAAAATTAAGACGCTTTTTTTTTTTTTTGTTTTGTTTTGTTTTTTGGGTGAATCCCTTGCGTGTTGCCATACTAAAACATTTTAAGTCCTCTTTTACTTAAGATTTGATTTGTGCCTACGCATCAGTACAACAGAAGACAATTCTAACACCAGTTGTGTTCACAGCACTGAAAAATGGCATTTAAAGAAATAACTCTTTTTTTCTGAGATATCAAAACCCTGTTTTCAATGTTGTTTGTGCCAGTAAAAGCCATTGAGAGCATTTAGATTATTACCTCTGTATATCGTGGTTTTCATTGTTAATGCCAGTGTCTGCCATTTATAATTACATCTCGCTGATCTCAGCATTAATGTTTACTGCTTAGTCTCTTTTGTGTCAAGCTTCTGAAAACCCTGATTTACAAAGGATAGCTTTTATATCTAAGCTAAGATAGCTAAGTGAGGAAATGTATCAAATCATGCCATTTTTCATTGCTGTTGCAGCAAAAAAACAAACAAAACAAAACAAAAACTATGTGACTTAAAGTAATTCACCTCTGTCACTTTGATAGAAATTTCAAAACTGGAATGAGACAAGTAATTCAAATTACCCAATTAGCCGGATTAGCCAGTTTGAGAAAGCAAAACATTTGCTGATCATTATAATAATTATTGTTATGATTATCATTAACTAGCTGTGTGTCCTAAATTAGAAATGGTGGGGCCTGAATTTCAACTTGATCATGACGCCTTGAACTGGTAATGGCAGCGCAGACAATGCTAATGGCTCTGTTAGCTGTACAAAGAGATGTAGTCATACTATTAGGGAGGTATTGTGGCAGTGGTTTTAGTTTTGCACTTTTGATCACAACACATGAGAAAAATTAAACCAAATATGGGGGAGATAAAAAGATGGATGGTGTAATAGGAGGCATCACATTGGCACTCCCAGGGTGCACTGCTCTGTCATGCTAAAACCAGCTCAGCAGTGGAAGCATCACATGTGGGTGTTCAATTCACCATCAGTGTTACAGACATACAGTGTTACAGACACATAGTGTTCAACACAGACAGTGTTACTTAGCTATACAGTGTTACAGACAGACAGTGGTGCAGCTCAGTATGTAGTTACTAAGGCTGAAGCTCCAGGGGGTGGTGCTGTGCTGTTGCCATGACTACAGTGGGTGTTGTCGGGTGTGAAGGGGTGGTTGCTGGGGCGACACAGCAGCCAAGAGCTCACTGTAGATCTCCCGTCGCACTTCCTGTGCCACACTTTCCCGAATCTGAGTTAACACAGACAGAGGTGATAAAACCATTTGAACATCTTCCATATACAGAGTTCACATTAAACATTTATATAATTGGTTTTAATGTTAAAGATCTGTCTGTCCTTCTTTTTTATGCACGTACATTGTTTGACTTAGTAGTAAATGAACTCTAACGTGAAAGTGCTGATACTTCGTTACCTCTCGTATGAGATGCTGCAGGTTCTCCACTTTGACTCCTCCGGCGGCTCCCTCCACATCTGGTACCTCACCATAATCTTCCCTTCCTCCTCCATCCCTTTCTACTTCCTCTTCCTCAGTGTGTGTGTTAGGTCGAGTAGGGGGGGCAGGGGTTATGTTGATTGACGCCTTGTAGACACCTTGTCTCTGCTCGCCCTCTCCTCCTCCTCCTCCTCGGACCGGGCTGGATGAACGGGATGAGGAGTTGTTGGAGGGAGTGCGACCATCATAGCTTAGCTCTGATTGGAGGAACAGCTGCTCTCTGAGGAGGTCTGAAACCTGGAAAGTTGTGGAAAGGCTGTCAGTTTAGAAATACTTATATTAGCTTTAGACCGAATGTGTGTGTGTTTGTGTGTGTGCTGACCGGCTCCATGGCTCTCAGCGCAGATGTGGCAGAGAGACTTACAACACTGCTCTCTCTATGGAGACCCTTGGAAAGAGAGCAGGACTGACAGCTTTAGTAAAAAGTCATGTAACATCAAAGTTTATCTGTTTAGTACAAAATCCAACAACTTTTCTACATACATTTAAAACCGATTGTAGTAAAAACACCTGATATTTATATACCATTAGTTAGTAGTAGAGTGTGTACACCCTGTGATATGTGCCCTTTTTATATACCCTGAGTTTCATGTGTTGTATTTTCTTTTGTTAATTTGCACACTGTATCTAGCTGTATCTATCTACAGCCTGATTTGTGTATGCCCAGTGTCGTTTATTGTGTTATGTTTGAGGTATATAACGTGTTGTGTATATTTACCCTATGTTGTGTGTGATGTGTCAGCTCCAGCAGTCTATCTTCCAGCTGCTGCTCCAGCTCCTGCAGTTCCTCTCTGACTGCTGTTCTCAGAGACTGAAGCTGCTCCATCTCCATCCTACACATGCACATACAAAAAGTTTGCTTTGCATCACTCATCAACGCAGTAAAGATTAGTCGGAAACATGTATCTGTTTGATGTTATGAGTCACCTGTCAGCAGGACTCAGGTGTCTGTAGACCAAAGCTTGTTGTCGGATGATTGACAGCTCCAGATCCATCATCTGACTGCGGAACAAGTTCAGACTCTGCCTCTTCTGCTGAAACTCTGCCAAAGACTAAAGAGAGAGAGAGAAAGAAAGTGATAAAGTCAAACATACACTGTTGATAACAACAACAACAGTCCCCTCTGTAGATTCCTGGGTGGAAAGTTTCTCAAACTGACATGTAAATTTTAGGGTATGCAAAGCTACTCTGTCAATAATATGACTAATATAATATAGAGTGAATTTATGGAAATACACTGAAAGCTATGTATAGTAGTGGAAATGTCTCACTGCTGACTTTAGATTGTAAATTTCCATTAACACCATGAGGGAAAAGGCAACATATGTAAATGAATAGGAGTGTTGACAGTACCAAGTGGCTGAGTTGAGCTGCTACGTGCTGACTCAAAGTGTCAGGTGTGTCAGGTCGGTTCTAGATGGAGAGGACAGTAATGTCAGAGTAGGATGATGACCAGAAAAAAACTAAACTTATGGACTAGAACCACAGGCCACAGCTAAAAGTGAATAGAATAAGTTGAATGAGAATGAGACTTGGACTAAAGTGGACAAACCTGATTCAGACTCTGAACTGTCCCTCTGATATCATGCAGGACTCTCCTCAGTTGCATCTCAGTGCTGGATGGCCCCGCACCAAGTCCTGAACCTGCAGCAGCAGGAGGAGGAGTGACCCCTGGGTGGAGACCGTGACCTTGGCTGAGGGCCGAGGGCACGCCTGGGAGGAAGCCTGGAGCAGCAAGACCCTGGTAAAGGCTGTGCTCTGGGGCAAAAAGTGGATACTGGATGACAGGTTGGGGAAACCCAAGATTTGGATTTGTGTTGTAACCATGGTAACCCAGGTAAGGTGAGGCAAACTGTGAGCCTTGAGGAGAAGCACCGAGGTGGTAAGGGGACTGATGATTGTAGGGATGGTTGGAACCCTGGTGGTGCATTATGGGACTTCCAGGTTGCAGGTTACCCATACTGCTATGGTGAGGAGGTGTGGGGGGTTGATGCAAATTGGAGAGGCTGCCGTGCCGGCAGACAGGGGGCGTTGTAGGCTGGTGGAGACTAGCCATACTGGAATGGTGGTGCGAGGAGCGGTTGGGGTGGTGATAGAGGTTAGGAAGACTGGCATACGGATGGAGAGGGGAGGGGTACTGCTGGGGAGGGTTCAGAGGGAACGGGTATGGGCTGGGACTAGGAATGGGACTGGGATTTAAGTACTGATCTCTAGGATTAAGATTTGGGTAAGAGTGCATCATCGACCCAGGATTCCAACTTTGCTGGTTTTGGTTGGCACTCATGTTTTGTGGGAAGTGGCCAAACCCCTGCTGATTAGAGGAGAGATCAGGGACACTCTGGGTGCTCCAAGAGTGGGCATGTCCTCCTGGTGACCAATCAGGAGGAGGGCTAGAGCTCTGCAGAGAGTAGGATGGGTACCGTGGGATGGGCTTAGGTGGGAAGGGAGTATCTCTGTGAACCCTTGGTGGCTTCTTAGATCCAGACGATGAAGAAGGGTTTATGATCAGAGTAGACAGACAGTTAGGCTGCACCTCCTCTTCCTCCCCCTCTTTATCACTGCTCTCATCTTTCTTGTCCTCTTCAGCTTCTGGGTTGTATTTAAAGGAGAACTTGGGCTGAGTGCAGGATGCCTGACCTCGCCTGAACTGGATCCTAACTGATGATACAACCCTGGTAGGTGAAAGGAGCGAGGAGGGCAAGGATGAGGACCTCTGTAAGGGGACGCCACACCCCCTTCGTCCTCTCCCTGGGGTTTGGTTCAACTCACTGGGCTGGGGTTCCACCCTTAGCCCACCTCTGCCCAGCTGGACCTGTTTGGCTCTGTGCAGAGCACTGAGAACTGGAGAGGATGGAGCAGGAGGACAAACTAAACCAGAGCCATCCAAGGATGGCTGATCCTGCATTTCATCTGCAGCTTCCACTCCCTTTGCTGGTGTATCTGCAGCACTCTCATTCTGGTTCAGAGTGTGTTTATGTTCTTGTTCTGCAGCAGACACACTCTGGGAAACCTCCAGATTTGGTTGTGGTTCTGGTTCAGAATTAGTGTGGTCCACATTCTCAGCTGGCTCCTTGTCATGAATCCCATTCTGCTGAACTTGGACTGGTTTGTTCCTGGGAAGCTGGTGAGCTGTATACAGCGAGACTTGCTCTGAGCTCGCGTTGTGCTCGTCATCTTCCTTGGATCCACTCCTCCCATTAACCTCAAGGGCCAACAAAGGCTGTGGCTCTTCTCTGCCATCAAATAAATCGAATGCTGGTTGATCCATAGCGAGGGGTGTGGCTACGTCTTGCGATGGGTGCGATGTCACTGTGGTCTCGCTGTCACAGCTGTCACTACTTTCCTGCACCTAAATAGAGTGAATCAACATTTGCTACTTGTGGAAGGACTCAGATAAATATGTTTAGCAAAACTAGCAACACAACTTGAGAAATCCTCTTCCATAAAGATAATTCCTTGTTTTGCTAAATAAATGAGTTCAAATTATTTTTAAATTTAGCAGTACTGGCCTAAACTCTGATGAAGTCTTCAAGAAGAATAAAACAACAGACCTTGAGGTAGCTGTTGGAGTCAGCAGAAGGCTCCTCAGCAAAACCACTGCTGTCTGACTGCTGACTGACTGTCCTCAACAGATCTACAAGACACAAACAATTAAAGCACACAATGATTACTTTTGTAGTACTTCATCTGTCCAACAGGTGGCAGAACAGACTTCTTCATACTAAAAGAGATATGACAGCTTGTCCTCAAGGAGACCTGAAAAAAAAAAAAAAAAAATACTGCTGATAAATAGGTATAAATGCGACTACAGACAGATTGGATGGACAGTAAAGATGTATTCTGTCAATAAATAACCAGAATTATACTCAAAAGACAATCAGTGGAGATACGAATGAGAAAACAATGTTTTAGCCAGATTTTGTGTGTGAAATCTGGTTAAGCTGCTCTAAGTAATTTTAATTTGTCTGTTTAGCAAATCATAAAAAACAGATTTTCAATACAATTCGGATTATATATTTCAAGTTTTCTGTCATTAACTTTTTAACTGAGCTATTTATTTGCCCAGTTAATTTTAAATAATAATTTTGCTCGATTGCAGCAAAAACACTCACTGATACTGAAGTTGGTGTGGAATGAGCTGTGTACTTGAAGCAGGCCAGTCTAAGTTAATAAGAAAACATTACATAACACTACTTTGGTATTTCAGTGATTTGTGCACATAGTTTAGCTCTAGTGGTGGAGAAAATGTCATACGTCACTTTGCTTTGTGGAACTGAAATGCATAAAAGATTAACCTAACTCTGTTCAGACTGTGAACCATAATGTGTGCTAACACAAAGATTATTGAATGGTTTCCTCTAATTCAGTGACAAAGCTGCACTATGGAACAGTTTATCTTATATGATGTGCTATAGAAGGTAGTTTCATTTCCCCAGGCACCCACAAACCAACCAGTAATCAAGACATAGCAAAACAGCTAAAACAGACTTGTTCTTGGTTCTCAAATGTAATTGTTTCCTGGTTTTCCCACTTTGTTTTTCCATTACTAAGTGTAACAGCTTAGATATTTGACCTCTATAAGGCAAAACAAGATGTTTAAAAATGTTCAGTTGTGTTTGTGTAATGATGGGCCTTTTCACGATTTTCTGACATTTCATCTACTAAAGGAAATCACTGGATTGTTGAAGAAAATAGTTGTCAGACCTATTGTTAACCAATAATTATCCAATGTAAATTACTTAAAACTCTTAAAAAGGATACAATGCAACTTTGACAAAGGGTCATTCTACCAGACCAGCTGGAGGACATAAAATAATTAAGATTTTAATTCAGTGGGATCATTATTTAACATGGATGAAGCACATTCCTGACAGTGTTATCAGACTATCCCAAAGAAACAGGTAAAAAGGTGATTCCTAGGAAGTAATAATAGCTGTAAGAAAAACATGAATAAAAGGAATGAAAATAAATGAACCCGGCCTGGGTCCTTTCTCTGCGGAGTTTGCATGTGAGTGAGAGAAAAAATGAGTGAAGTTGGAATCAGAGGTAAACTCACCGGTAGCTCTGGAAGTTCGGGATGGCAGGCCTTCATCGTCGTTACTCTGGATCTGAACAAC
This sequence comes from Echeneis naucrates, assembly GCF_900963305.1. Taxonomy (NCBI): domain Eukaryota; kingdom Metazoa; phylum Chordata; class Actinopteri; order Carangiformes; family Echeneidae; genus Echeneis; species Echeneis naucrates. The sequence continues at coordinate 7,306,170 of NC_042531.1, read as the reverse complement.
AAACAAGAGATATTAAACTTGGGTCTGTCAGTATGTCTGTATTGTATTTTATGCCCAAACCAAAATGCCTCTGAGGATTAATAAAGTTGTATTATATTCTATCCCAATGAAAAACCTGAAACCTTTCAGCTTAAAGCCACTAAACAATATAATAACCACACCACTTGCTATTGTAGGGCTTTGAAATGGTTTTAAGAATTAAGATAATGATTTAAACAATTAGAGGAACAGCATTCAGCCCGCAAAGAAACACCACATATTTGTATGGGAGGAGGTTGGAGAACCGTTACTTTGTTTTAGTATAAAGAACCCAAGAGAGCCAAGGTCCCCATACCTCCTCCATGTCAAAGGAGTCTGCGTTTTCACTGCGAAGCTGGGCCAGCTGAGGTGGGGCCAGTGTGGTAGGAGGTTTCTCTGGGGTTGAGGTCAGGTTCTCCTCTTTGGCCACCTGAGCTCCCTCCCTTGTTCTCTGATTGGTTGACTTAGGCTCTCCATTGGCTGCTGATGCAGGACTGATGGGAGGTCAGATGTTAGTCAGTAGACAACAGCACAATTACATAATTGTAAATTACAAATGTGAGGTGCTTGTACTATTTTACACAATGCTACTTTACATTTCAAATCCACTACACCTCAAGTGTAAATTTATTCTTCTTACTCCATTAAGGTCACCTCAGTAGATGACTATTGCCAATTATAGATTCAAGTATGTAAGTGCTTTGTCCACCAATGCTAAGTGCTACAAATATTAGCTGGCTAATATCATATATCAATATTTGCTGCGATTAAAAGTCAGTCCAGTTGTACCTGTTGTCTATCTGCCGATCTGGTTCTCCATCTCCATTGGTTTCCTCGGTAACCGTCGCCAGGGAACAGCTGTCCCTCTTACGGATGTGTTTTTGACTAACTGTCTCCCCTTGGTGATTCAGATCAGTGCTGCTGCCTTCCCTCTCCGGCCTGGCGGGAGCGTTACCGTTGGTGTGTGTGTGGTCAGAGGGGGTGTCTCCGTTCATCGGTGTGTGTGGGCTGGTTGGGTGTGCGTCAGGGGACTCGGATGTAGATGCAAGCAGGTTGTGTTTGCTGATGGTTTTCTTGAGTAGTTTGGCGACATTCAGAGCTGAGTTACTTCTCTTTAGAGGAGTTGATTCATCACCATCATTCATTTCTGGACCTTAGAGAGCGAGAAAATTAACAGCTCAGATGGACATGGGAATTATCAAGCGTTCACCATTCAGGATGTTTAGAGTTTGCCCTTTCTTGAAATCAGCAAATTTGGAATTTAAGTCTCTATATTATTATCTCTAATATAAGCCTGCCAAATTTGCAGTAGCTGTAACAGTTATTACCTTGGTCTCTGGAGGATATGCGCTGGACAGGTTGACCAGAGACTTGACTGTAGAGCTGGAAGAACTCATTAGCTACTGTGGTTAAGACCTCAATCTGACGGAAACGACCTGTGAGAAACAAAAACACAACAAAAATCTAAGTGTTTATGAAGGTAACCAAATTCAAAGATAATTATTATGTCAGGTTACAGTGTGGTCACATGATGCATAAAGTTATGTAACATGGGGGCAATGGTTACACCCATATACAATAATGTTTGCTAAAGGGACCTCAAACAGTATCTACCTGAAATCTTTCATATTTTTATTCAATCACTCAGAAAATAAAAGACAGCAAATCTTTTTCTGAACAGGGAGTAAGGAACAAGAGAGAGTTCAGATACGGAAGGTAGATTACTGCACTAGAAAGAAGAAAATTACTCTGAAATAATTGGAAACAGATGCACTATCTTCCATCCCACTGAATGACGCGTTGACTTTTTTTTCCCCTCTACGTTTCTGCAGTTAAAGATTGAAAAACAAACGCTTCATGTTGAGACCTAACAATGATATCAGGGCCACTCCTCCCTCCTTCCTTCTTCTTCTTCTTCTATGGTTGTGCAAGTCAAGCTGTCAGTCTCGTCTTTAACAGGATGATGACTTGCATACTTTTTTTCCTTCCTCCCCTCCTCCCTTCCATTGCTCTCTGTCTAAATACTTGTCAGTCTGTTATGAAATCCAGACTCTGTCTTCGCTCTGTGGATCTGTAAATGCCTCATATATCGCTCTGATGTATGACTTACAGTATTCCTGAAATACAGCAAAGGCCTGCTCTCTCTTACTATCTCACCTCTGACCCCATCAGGACATCTAACTCGTAAACACAAGTCTCTTCGTTGATTAATTTTATTGGTCAGTTACATCACTCCTGTTGTGGAAATAAAGAAGAAGGACTGAAATAGAACAAAGATCCCAGCCAGACGTGTGTTTGCACTTAAAACCTCTCGGTTAACAGGTCAATGAAAATTCAGTACATCTTCATAGCAGAGGACATCTATACTGACTGTAAAAATACATTTAAAAGGTCTTTTGTCCAAAACAGCAAAGTGTACAACTAAGCTACACAAACTAAATTAGCCAAAATAACATAATTCCCTTTTTAAGTATTCATCACAAGACTGCCACAACTCCAATAAGAAACAGAACACCACATAATTTGACACACAGTTCACATATCATTAGGTCTGATTTACGTTAAAAATAAATGGTAATAAATCCATTCTATCAAAAAGTTGTTTCTTATATCTCCAAAGTTAACTAAACAAAAATAAGAAAGAATATGGCTAAATAGTAGCTCACAGTGTAACTTTTAAAAACTTTTGAGCAATTTTAGCTCCTTGTTTTGTCTTTATTGCACATTACACATTTAGCGTATGGTTCAGCCTCAGCACTGCAGCAGACAGCTGTTTTCAGTGAAACCCTAGAAAGGACCAAACAGAGCAAATAAGCAGCTGCCTGGTGAAGGCTGTGGAGCTGGCTGAGACAAATCTGGAGCTAAAAGTAAAGACAATATTGGATTTGGAGTTTGATCAGGTGAACAAAAGCACAACTCCAATGTGATGATGAAGTTGTTCTGTGTAATTAAGGGCAAAGATTCATGAAAATGCAAGCAACAACTGTGACAACTTCAGCTATTCCTCTAACAAAATAAATAAATAAATAAATAAAATATTGTATCGTTGAAAGAGGCAAAAGGTTTCTGAGAGAAGTTTCAAAAAACATGCAAAGCAAATATTTCTATCAACCAGTCGAATAAACAGTAGTAGAACTTATTTCAGTCCATCTGCACATGACTACAGAACATGAACCTCTTATTACAGCGGCCTTGTGTGACGACAGTAATACTGTGTGAGTGTGTTTCCTGCCGACTGCTGACTCGGCACTAATGCTCATTCTTAGGATCCTAAAACAGGAAGTGAGGAATAAGAGAAAACGACACGTACTCGCTCTTTTTTCTACTCTTCATCCCAGGAGATTCTTTCAGATGGTGAGAACAGGGCTTACATAACAAACAACACACACACACACACACACACACACGCACGCACAAACACACACATGCACGCACACACACACGTTTGGGATCCAGGGAAACGATGGGACAGTATGAGAATGTTCTGGAAAAGGAGAAGGATTCCAGGAACCACAGACCAGAGAATGTTAAAGGACCAGTTCACTTCAAAAAAAGATCCAGTTCTGATCTTAGTCAATACAGCTTTTTAAGGTACGTCATTGTTCACAACCTCTCAGTTTCTGAAAGGACAATCAAACATTCAAATTAACTTTTTTGCTTTCATGCAGAGCCTATGAAGTAACCTCGGTTTGAACTCTGTTCACACAGTTTCATCCCTTTTAAATAAACAAAGATGTCCAACACTATATATGCCCCTGAGGGGACACTGTCCAATAATACGCAGAATTATGCAGACTTTATCACATTAATCATCATCTCATCCCTTTCTATGAAAGCTGGGTCACTGTCATCTTTAGTAATTTATCGAGCATGATGTCTGTTTGCTTTAAAATCAGGGAGAACAACAAGCTCAAAGATACAGCCTGAGACACAAAGATCTAACTTCAGAGACAAGCCTTACAACAGATAGTCTGACTCCCACCAAGCCTCAATCTCAACATTAGATTTGTTGGGATCACATTAAGAGACAAGCGACACAGCGATAGACCAAAAACCACAGAAGGAAAGTACTCCCAGGTACTTATAACAACTTTCTCAAGGCATAGCTTGATAAACTGATGAATAAACTACCTGTGACATTCTTTTGTTTATTTTTAGTGCTTAAGACCTAATGTCTTATATTATTTGTTAAATAACATTGTTAAGAAAGCAATCTGACCTCAGAGTCCATGGTTTAAAATAATTATTCTGGAAAAATTTTGCTAGAAAAATGAAGCAATACTGGTGAGAATTGCCTGAATTGGTTTAAGGATGATATCACACCTATCCTCTTTGGCTTGTTTCAAATAAAGTAATCTCCCCCCACCCCCCTCACCTTTTCCTTGTTTGAGGAAAAGCTCTATGACTTGCATGGTTGATTTAGCTATAGTTTTTACACCGGATGCCCTTCCTTCCTGTCACAACCTTTTCCATTTATCTGGGCTTGGGACCGGCACAAGCTCTGGTTGTGGCTGGGGTTTGAAGCCAGGGCCTTTGCATGCAAAGCATGCACCTCTACCACAACCTACCAGGTGGTTGTTTCAAACAGCGTCTCATGTATTCTTCTGGAAAGTGTTAGCGGGTACTTAACAGTAACAGACTAAAATAACATCAGAAACAGGACACTTGCATGTTTTCAAAAGCTTAATTACTTTTAAATTCATAGAGTCAAAGAAGTGCTCTTACAGTACTTACAGTGAGATCAAGATCACATATACAGATTAGGAGATCACAATCATTGGGCTAGCTTGGCTAGAATGAATAATACTGGGTTCTGTATCTACCAAAGTCCTGTGGTTGAACTGGTTTTTTAGTCTTGGCCACCTTGCTTAGTTTAAACCAGAAATTGTGACATCTTGTACAGCCAAAACAGCTTGAATGAATCAGGCCAGAGTATGTCACGACTGACCCAGTTACATATGCCGCTGTTGGGCCTGATCGGGTTAGCAGCACAGGATCCTGCTGCTGCCTGCTAACATATTATTTTGATGATTACCATGAAGTGAATCCAAAGATGAATATTGTCTTCAGAAAGTTTGTTTACATGATAGATGTCAGTTATCCTGTGTACTTTAACAATGAATAAATTGCTCTTTATATGTTTCTCTTTCTTAATGGGCCTTCTGATGTGGAGTTGTCCACTATTGTTGCTGTAATAAGTAGTTTTTCTCCCAACCAGAGTGTGATTTCACTAAATTCTGCCCTCCTCTCTTCTCCTGCCCTCCTCAGTTCATTAAGCATCATTGTGCAGGCCACCAAACAGCTCATGACTCATTTAATTATATCTGCAGATGAAAAGAAAGTTATGTTTTGTGCCCAAGATGAGCAGTTGGAAACAATATGTATGTATGAGCAGTCCATTCTCAGTGTATATAATGCACCGTATTAGGCTGTCTGTTTCAGACATGTATTACACAAGTTAGCATGTCCGGTGGACAGACAGAGAAAAAAATATTGATTAAGCGGCAAAATGAATCATTCATCGATGTTTACCAGCCAACATCTGATCAATTGATTGTAATAATTTATGTGGCTTTTCAAATATTTGCCCATAACAAATAGAGAAGAAACTATTGTCCTTATCCATTTCAGCAACAAGGAAGTTGTTCTGTGTATGAACTTCCGGTCGGCACCAGGAGCAGGAATGTGTTGCTTTGTGTAGGTGAACATCTGCTGTGTGCGATAATGCTGCAGTGGCACTTTAGCAAATATATAACCAGTTTCATAATAAAACATAATAACCTAAAGGGCATTTACAGCTGGAGAAGACTGAGAAAGATTAATTCATGACAGTCTGGCAAACATTGAATGCTCAATGCTGTCAGTAAAGATTAAAAAAAAAATAAGTGCATTTACATAATGGTGCTTATTAGATCGTTTATTCTTGCAGTGCTGGAAGCCACCATTTCCTACTTACTAGTCATGGTGCCAGCATGTGCTTGTATTTATGTTTTATTATGCGTATTTAAGAACGTGATATGAAGTAGGTCTAATTATTATAGTTCAAAAAATGTGAAATGCCATCACAGACTCATTCGATTCGTTACACATTCATATTGTGCCACAGCTTATTACAGTGAATGACCGCGTTTTATGATATGAAAAAATACGTATAATCAATTAAAATAATCAGTAAAAAAGCATGAATCTATTAAATTATGACAAGTGAGTGATAATTGAATCATCAGAGAATTAGAATTTGAAGTTAATTGAAGGTAGTTGTGCTAGTTCTAAGATGGTGAGGTTGTCTTTTAAACTATCTTTCTGTGGTGTGGTGTGGACGCATGAAAAATGTGATGTGCTGATAAGAGTGAGGACTTTTCACATGGATTAACTAAAGCCACAAGAAATTTTAAAATGGCTGTGTAAATTCCAACTTTTTTGGACCTGGTGTACTTCTAGCTACAGAGTGGGTCATGTTCTCACACACAGAGGATCCATGGTTAAGCCCTTCTTTATAGCACCAGAGCAGTTAAACTGTCAGGAAGAAGAAAATCAGTTGTGCCTGCACACATGCATGCCAGTGTGTATGTGTGTGCCTGTGTATGTGCGAATGTGTGTGTGTGTGTGTGTGTGTGTGTGTGTGTTCATTTAGCAAGCCAGTACCTTCATGCTATTGAAGGTTTAAAAAAAAGAGGCCAGGATGTTAGCAGAGCAGGTCTTTCTTACTGTCTATGTGTGTGTGTATGTGCGTGTATCTGTGCGTGTGGGGGTGTGTGTGCTGTAAGTGTGTATGAGTCTGGGACAAATAGATCTTTGTCCTTGCCGGCGGTGTTGTCCGGGCAATTGGCAGAACAGCTAATGTGGCTGAAGGACCGCACAAAACACCACAATAACACTGAGAACAGGACATACACACAGTCTTTGAACTTCACTTCCTCTGTATTTTCAGGACGTTTAACTCTAAGCTTCTCTTCATACTAGCTAACATGATAATGCGTTCTCCAACGGTACAAAGGTGACACTGGCCATGATGAACCCACGGTTGTGAATGAAAACAGAGTTCAGCCATAAACATTGCAGACATCATGTAGGTACCTACTTGTTAATGCGTAGTTGGGGCTCTCCAGTTCCATGCGCTGCAGCTGGGCTCCCAGGTAGACCTGCAGGCCAGCCAAAGGATTGTCAAGTGTCCACTGAGTGACATTTCCTTGGCTTGAAATTTACTGAACACACTTGTAATTTTTAATCAGCCTCGGCTCTACTTAATGTTAACTTGTGCTAATTAAGTCACATTAGCATGCTAACACACTAAACTATGACAGAAACAATGGCAAACATTGTAACAGCTGTATGTTTAAATTATTATTGGGAGCATGCCACTATGTAGGCTACATGCTCACAGCCTCATTTGGATTAAATTATATTTCATAATGAAATCGGATAGGACTGCGAAGTTGTGTAAAAATGTTTTAAAATGAGCATTAGTAACCTAGTAACACCAGGAGCATACTGGTATTTGTGCTGAAGTAAAACCTGTGTCTTGTGTTTTAATCTACGGTTTGCTTCTAACTCTGCAGTCAACAGTACCTTGATGTCGATGCCTCTTGCTGAGGAGGAATTACTGAAGAACCTGGAAGGAACCTTGGAGGCTAGGTCAGGTTCTTCTCGACCAAAACCAAGGTTCAAGAGGATTTCCTCAGGATCCTCCTCATACAGGTCCAGTAGCTCTGAAACACTGTGGGCACACAAACAGACAGCCAGACTCTTAGTGAGTAAGTGAGTCAGCTGGTCAGTCAGTTAGCTAGTGAGTTAGTGTGCTGGTTAGTTTAGTCAGTCTAACCGCACGGTCAGGAGGATCTCCTCTGGGTGCTCCTGTGACTGCTCCAACATCTCTGAAACACTACGAAAACACAGACAGGTAGTTAGTACTTCCCCACACACTGCTCTCTATTAGTGGGCTAGTCTGTTAGTGAAATTGTTAGTTCATTATCTAGTTAGTGAGCTACTTAGTAAATGTAATACTTCAGCCTCCGTGGATATTACCACAATGCTTTGCCCCTCCCAAGCTTCTCAAAAGCCCACCTGGAAAAGATAAAGAGAAATAAAGATCTGACACGCCAGGATCTTGTTTTGTGATTATTGAGAGATCAGCCTTAATAAAAGCACAACCATTGTTTGGTACCTTTGTACCATAAAAGTCATTTTAGGCATTAGATGATGACCATTGCCACTGTTAAAAGATGTATGTAAATTAACAGAGTGGTGCCAGTAAATGTATCGAAAATATGTGTAATTGGTAAAACTGGCAGAAATCATGTGAGTTTAGGCCATTCTTTTCAGATTTAAAGATACTCCATTCAGTCACACAAATCACAGGACTGATTTGCATCAATTCTTGTGGTAACAAGCTCACATATTCCTGGAGAGCCTCGATAAACATGGGTCTGCATTCAGTGCTGCCATAATATTACAATATTATATTTATCATAATAAAAGTTCATTATTTATGTTGTTTTACATGAATACGTGGTTCTGTGTTTTTCTTATTTATATGTTGGCACATAGCCATTTAACATAAACTGAAGAATCTGCCTGAATCACTGGCATTTGATCCTTTGGCTTTTTCCCGTGAATCATAGCGTTTACATCCTGACTCACCCTGAAACCTGAAAGATCTGATGCAAAACACTGTAACACTGAATGCAGCCCACGGATGTCTCAAACATTGTATGAACAGTTTACAACAAAGTAAGGATTACCCATGAAGCACCACATATAGCCAACTGCAGACCGATTCCCAAACTAACCCACCATCAGCCACACCCTCTGCCAATAAATCATCCTCCAAAAACAGAGATCTCCAACACAGACAGTAAGTTCAATAGTAACACAAATCTCCTAATGGGCCATAGGCACAAAGATTCAAATTCATTGAATGGCCATCCCTACAGTACTACAATGAAGAATTCTGGAAAACTTAAATTCCCCAAATTCTAACAGAGAGGCGACACTGAGAGCTGCTGTTGTTGTTATTCAAACCAGTCAAAGGAGCTTGAGTAACAATCTTTCAATATAATTTTACGTCACTGCTTCCTTTTTTTTTTCTTGTGGCATTTCAAAGTTAAGCATTGTGTGCTTGTGAATATCTTTCCCCACACAGGACTTTTGAGGCGATAGATCTTGAAGGAGCTATTTTTACATTTTTACATGTAGCTATTGCTACATAGCCAATGTACTTAAGAAAAGTCTCCTCCGGTGGAAAGTGCATTTGTTTTACTTCTATTTGTATGACCTCTTTTCTTTCACTGAAATTAGCATGCTAACCAGATAAAGATTGATTCTCACGAATGATAGCAGTCTGTACTAATGTCTATAATAGACTGTCAGAATGTGGCCAATGGTTCTTCATAATGAGAGCTACACCACAGTTGGTAGATAATGTGAAGAGGCAGCAGTAGGAAATGATGGCTAACTAATGTGCATAACTGTCTACTGCAGACATGAAAAGGTTTTCAAGACTGTAATGCATGTAAACATTTGTAAGTCCTGCGAACTCAACTGAAATTAAATTAGTGCTTTCGGACACTTAGGACAGATAGTCTGTGGATTAAAAGTGGAATCAGTATAAATTAGCAGAAGAGTAACTGATTCTACCACTGAAAATAAAGTCTACCATGTAGTAAAAAGAGAAAGTGACTGAATGGTCACTTTCTTTATTTATCTTCAGGCATGGTTAGGTAAATTGGTCTAAATCTCAGAGTTCAAATAACAAATAGGGTTACTTTTGTATTTGGGTACAAACACATTTTCTGCATGGTCATTTAATTGGTTTGAAGCATAATAACAGCTTCCTGTGTCTCTGTCACATTTTATCTAAGATGATTTTCACTTCCTGCAGGAACCTCCATGAATTTGACTGAGGACTGATGAGGTGCACTGACCTTGACACAGTGCTGCTCTTCCCAGATCCTGTGGAGTTCATACTTCTTCCTCTCTCTTTATACTGATTCCTCTTCTGATCCGCCGCAAGACCAAAACTAGACATAACCCATCAAGATACACACAAAGATATATATTATAGACCCAGATTAATTAATTTTCCATCATCTGGAATTTATTTGAATTAGACCTAGGACCACAAAATTCCCTGGTTAAGTCTTTATTACTTGGATGTTTTCATGAATCCCCTAAATGTCAGAAACCTTCAACAATCTTGGCACATTAACCATCTATTTAATGGCTCCAGTATTGAGGAAGGATACCGTGTTTTTACCACATTTTAACACAAATGGCATTAATCAATCACCAAAATGTTTGAAAATTACAGATATCTTTTGTCAATAAGCTTTTCAATTATTCATCCAATCTCCAAAGAAGACCTAACTCAGGCCCCTCATGAGGTTATTTCAGTCCAGTCATGGCTGAATGAAGAGAAAGAATAATAAAAGTGGACTCACCAAGATTCTGCTTTATTGTTATTTGGCAGAAGATGGTTGGCTGCGGAGTAAAAGAACAGAGTTAAAATTAGTCATATATTCATGACTGACATACTGTTAATCAGTGTAATCAGCATTGAACTATGTATTTCAGAGAATAAATAACCAATTCCAGGTGAACCTGCCTGATAATGAACTGAATAAACTGAGTACACAATTATACAGGGAATGCTAGTATATGAATAGTTCTGTAATTCCATAAAACAAAGAGTTTACAGATTTACATCAGTTCAACCTTCTCCAAAACTATAAACACAAGGCAATGGTATAGAAAAGTGAATGAATGTTCCACTGTGCACTCCAGTCGTTAGCATGTCCTATTAACAAGTTCACTACAACCCTGACATTAAATCTATGGCCAAGAAGCATCAATAGCTAATTAATTTAGTATGTGGGAATATGTATTGTATATAAAAAGCTCAGACAATTTTTATCACCAATTAATGGAGTTCATTTTAGCTTTGCTGGCCCAGAGATACATAAAGGATTATCGCTTATTGTATCTTTAAAAATAAAAAAAATACATTCATAGGACTGGTAATAGTACTTCCATCTGAAATCAAGAGCCCAAGGTTTAAAAAATAAAATAAAATAAAAATAATTTGTAATTCAATGATTGATATCCTGCTCCTGCCTTTGTAAGTAACCGGTTAACCCTCGTTCTCTCAGACAGGCGAAAGTCATCACCAGCTGGAGGTGTGACAGTTATTTTCTTTTCCAGTTAATAAGGGCATGTTGAGACCTGTCACCTTGCGTGAGTGTCTCTTACACTCCATTTCAGATAGATTTCTTAAACCTTTAAATGCACAGTTTTCCTCTCTGACAGACATCTCAACTGAAGCCAAACATGTTGACAACATGCCTCCTTAAACTAATTCACTTCCATTTTTATCCATTCTCAACCTTTAAATTTTCTAATTCACTATCATCTTATCCATCCTGAACCTTTTCATTTTCTAATTCACTTCCACCTTATCCATTCTGAAGCTTTTAATTTTCTAATTCACTTCCATCATATTCACCCTTAAATCCCTTCCCACCCTGTCTTGACAACACTAGAGCCCATTAGGATCTGTTCACACATGACATCTACAAAGAGGACAAAAGCCACACAACGTGAGTCATCTCTCTCAACATAATTAAGGTCATAACAACACAAGATGAGAATTAGGCAACATAAAGCAGAGAGAATCTCTAAACTGAAGAGATTACTCAGGTTTTTAACATATAGTTCACCCAAACCTTTTTATCCTAATGAGTTGTCCACATGCACACACAGCCAGTTGGTCCCTTTTGATTCTTAAACTCGAAACATAAAATTTTGATTCATAAAAGAATCATTTGGTTGTGAAATTTATTCAGACATGATAAAATAACAACAGCTCAGCTTTAAGTTACTCTAAAATGTTGAAAAGTGAAAAGTTAAGTTGGAGGATTACAACAGGATCAGATTCAGTAAGCGGATGGATGCTTAAAATCTCATCCCTTAATGGCCCTTTTGACTGTTTTAAAGCACATGTCGTGAAAATGTGTATAACAAGTAGCATTTAGTTTAAAAGGGACAAAATTTAGATGCAGTAACATTAATTTGAACGTAGTTACCTTCAAAAGCCTCTTCTCATGAGTATCTACTTAGCACCCAATTGCACTGGCTGACCCTCAGAGCACATAAATACCATCTCAGTGTCAGTGTTCAGTGCTTCAACGTGAATCCATTAAAGTCTGTTGTTAATTCAAGTAGACCCTCTTGCTTCAGAGCCATTCATGCTGTATTCACAGCAGATCAGAGGAATGATAAAACCACACACACACACACACACTGTGAGCACAGTCAGTCATGCATGCATTGGGCTTCCACACGTCTGACTGTTTACTTTTCTTTCATAAAGAACCAGGAGTGAGGAATGAAGATGGAGCACATCGCACAATGTTCTGTTGATTCTATTGACACTACTATGTTTTCTCTCTTCAAAATAATTTCCCAAAAGTCTCAGTTACCGAAGACCAACAGAGTTAGCTGCTCCACAAAATATGTTTCATCATGTCAGAAAAATTATGGCAGTTTTAATCCAAGCAACTCACAAAAGACACAAAAAAAGGAAATAACCTTAAATAGCCTCCATTTAATTTTATCTTAATTTGGAGACCACAGTTAGTTGTTTCAGGTAGACAGCACCGACCAGTCTCACATTACACTCTCTTTCTTACATTTCTGTTTTCAAAAGCCATAGACGAAATCTGTCTTGTGAAACTGGCCCCTGCTGTCCTTATCTTTTTAACGCAACATTGCATTGTTATATAGTACTTATTTGGATGGTATTAAGTAATAAAAATTGGAAGAAAACAACAATGGAAAAAATAAACTGTAAAACTTCCTTCCTGATTGACTGCTGACGACATGGATGACAAAATTAGTCTTAAGAAACGGTTTCACACTTCTCTATTTCCATTACAGCTAGGCTTGCAGATGATGACGACTGACTGCATAAGGTTCAAATCAGGGCCATCTAAAAAAATCAGCCAATTGTTTAAATGGGTAAAATGTAGACGTAAAGGATATACCAAAATGTCCAAAGATTTTCCTCGATTAATTAAAATAGACAATTAAAAAACAAGGGGAAACTATTAACAATGAACTAAAATCTCTAATCTTGTTTGGATTGTGAATTTTTTCTTGGTACTGACCTTCAGCTCCCAGTGAAAGGTCATCTTCAAAGCTGCAGCCGTTCCTCAGAGGTCCTGTTCTCACACGCAAAGTTCACATAAAGCAATCACATTGGGAAATCCTTTCAGTAACCTATCCACACTTATATAAAGAGAATTTTCTCAATATATTCTGACATATGAGGATTGGTTTCAAGTATAAACTATGAAATTCACCCAAATTGATAAACAAAACACAGGAAATGTTGATTACCTCTGCTGGGAGAAGCACTCTGATCATCTAGAGAGGCTCCGAAGGGAGTCCTGCACATGACACAGAGACAGAGAACGAGTTATACATCAACCTAAACCATAAACTGACCATTTCAAACATAAAGATCCAACAGACCGTTCTATAAGTGAAGTCAGTACCACAAACAATATCTGCTAAAACACAAGCTGCATAACTAAGCACTGTTCATCCTCCTGTAACACACTCCGGACACCACAAACAAGAAGACAAGGCAACAACGTGGCTCCAATTGTGTTAGTTTGCAAATATGCATATTTCAATTGATTTACTTAGAAAATTTACCAGTTACCAGTTAACCATTGTAATTGGGCTGGTCAAAAATTTCCCAAGAGTTGAAACACAGTCCTAAACAGAAAAGGCAAGTCAACAAAAAACCAGACTATGCTATCAATACAAAAACCTGAAAACCTCTGATTCCAGATTGATATGATCCAATCTATAAATGACTCTGGGATGTACCCACAAAAATCAGGGTACAGTACATCCTGGTTGCACGAGAATCTCTACAATCGCAACTCAAAAATCCGAGCTTGACCATCCCTGGCTAACTGTCAGGTCAAGGCTAACGATGCACGGCTAAACCACTTCAGGTTATTTACTGAAAAAGATAAGACTTGGTACACCAGAAGTCTAGGTAGTCTTAGTCTAGGTAAAGATAGCCAGCCTGATCACAGCCTAACTGATTGTCTATCTAATTTGTGCTAGGTGCCTGCTGAGTTGAGGCTGTTTAACCCAGTCAGCAAAGGGCTGGTCAAGCTAACTATTACAAGCAAAAACAGCAAGCTGTCTGTTGGGCTAAGATTACCTGTCCATGTGCTAACTGCCTGCCAGGTTAAGGCTAACTATCTCAATGCTAACTCCAGCCAGGTGAACAAATAACTACTCCAGCGCAAACTGCATGTCAGGCTAATGCTAATTAATCCAGGATAACTGGCATAATGATAACTGACCTGTCAAGCGAGGCTAAGACAAAGGTAAACTGTACCAGTCTAATCGCTAGCCAGGCTAGTCCACTTATTGAGTCAGCTATTGACCAGAAAATACTAGATATGCCAGACTAAACCCTATACTTGGTACCTATCCCAGGAGCTCTTGACCAAACTATTTTTCCCAGGCTAACTAGCGAACTGGTCAGGCCAGTTGACAGTAGCAGTAAGCTAGCGGGTCTGAACTACGGTCTGCAGCCAGACCCTGGAAACACTGAACTGTTACACAACCTCCAGCTCTTATCAATGGAACAAACTTCATGCCACCATTCAACACACACACACAGTGGGTTGTGTAAGAGTGCGCAACCGCAGTGTCCATTAACCCTCCCACTTTCCCCTGGCTGCCATGCGGCTGTTGCAGGTGGCTGTTGCTATGGGAACAAGTGATTCTGAATCTGCTGGTTGTGTCCCCATGGTGATGTCGCCAAGGGCACACCAGAGCTGCAGGGCTATGAACTAAACGCTGTGCGTGTGATAACAATGTTGACTCAGCAGGAGGAACCCCTCCTCTGTTTACACTCCTTTCTTTTTTCTGCCTTTCTTTCCATCCTCTGTCAGCTTCTTCCTTTCTTTCTTTCTTTGTCCTCCTTCACACTTCTATGTGCCCTATCTCTGGGCGTCGGTCTGGCGTGCATGTGTGTTTTCTGTGTGTTTTATGTCTAGGCGTTGGCTGCGTCTGCGTCAGTAGCTGATAACACTGCTCCTACATACACACAATACTGGACACCAGGAAAACACATCGATAACCAGTAAGCCCAGTAAGCCAGAAAACCAGTTAGTCAGTCTGTCACTCAACTGGTCAGTAAGCATTTGAAGGACCATTGTGACAGTCAATGTTTATTTTGACTGATATTCTTCCTTATCATTCCTAAAGAAGAAGGATTTTTTTTTTTTATTACTATCGTCACTGGTCTCAGTTCATTATTGAGAAAATCAACTAGCTTTAGTTGTAGACACATCATCACGTGCACATTGTTTTAAAAGCTCAATATTGATATCATTTTTATAATAAGCAGTGGAAAGGCTAAAACTGACAAAAGAAAAACAAAAAACAACAACACTGGTATGACTGTTTGATCGAGTGCCAAATAGAAACTGTACCTGCATTCAATCAGCCAGCTGGTGATGTTGTTTGGAACTGGCCCTGACAGAGAGACCGACAGATGAGCATGTTAAAACCATTTCAGGAGTGAAAGACTCAGCACATGACTCTATCTTTCAGATGTGTCACAGTATAACAATAGCAGGATACAATTCCACCAATTTACTAGATGACCCACTTCAACTTCCTGTTTATTCTAATGTGGCTACAACCAATGACTAATGGGGGTAAAACTGTACAGTGTAATTCCAGACAAATGGTGGCATCCTCTAAGGCCAGGGTTTTTCCCAGCAACTGTGCCACAATATAAATGTGCATATGGTATGAAACAGGAAAGCAGATGTTTGTTGTTGTGAATTAAAGGCATGTATATAAGAACTTAAGTTTTCCCATTCATTACAATGCAATTAAGGTCTGGTTATGGCAACATCTAGCGGAAAGTAGAGGAACTGTAGATTAGCTGACCACAAGATCATGTTTACATTGTAATGTTAAGACAAGGATCTTGTCTGTTTACTACTCTAAAACTCTCAGGGGCATTGTACTTATTATTGTAGTTTCCTTCCCAACAATAATAATGCCATAAATAGTAGGCTTCTAGAAGATTAAATCTGACATAACCAAGCCATTTAAAGGACATATTGTTATTGCTTTTCTCAGATACAACACACTTATGCGTAGTAGTATTTGTTTAGTTCCTCTCTTTTCCTGTCCCTGTCCTACAGGTGCTGAATCATCCCACTCAGTCCCTGCTGCTGAAAGAGTGCAAAAGTACCTTTAGTCGTTACTCACGACTTCTCACTTCCAATTTTAACCTCCTCTTCTCCCCTCCCGCTAATATTTACTAGTACACATTTAGTGCTATCAGGTGCAATCACTGTATGTTTTCTTTGTATTTTCCAATGGCATCTTCTCTTCTCCTGTTCTTGTTCTCTCTCCAACCCTCTACTGAGTCCCCGCCTCCTCTCCCTCATGCTCGCTCTCACTGCCTCTGTTTCTGTCTCTGCCCCCCCGCATCTCTCCCTCTCTCAACCCAACCAGTCGAGGCAGAAGGCTGTCCTCCCTGAGCCTGGAAATGCCTGATGTTCCTGCCTGTTAAAGGAAGTTTTTCTTTGGCACTGTTGCCAAGTGCTTACTCTTGGAGGGATATGTTGAGTCTCTTTAACAACTCCGTAAATAGTTTGGTCTGGGTGTAAAATGTGTTGACACTATTTAAATAGATTTGATTTGAATTGACTCTACGATTCCCCCCACTTGGAAATGTTGTGTCACACATTAGTTAACATGTATAGAGATATTGACATAACTGTAACAGGATAAACAACTGTTAACATTAATAAAGATTTTGACATTGTTTGGTGGCAGTTGAGCTCAGTCTAACCTGGTTCTTCGGAGGGTCTCTGTGTATCCCCATCCCCCTGGCTCTGTTGGGGCTTCTGGGGGCCACAATGCTCTTGATTTGAGTTTTGCCAGATGGAGTCTCTGCTCTGGGCCCAGGCCCGACGCCGCAGATAGGCTATGCTGGACTCTGACTCCTCTCTGGTGTCTGAGAATCAATCAAGCAAATAATTCATCTGTCAGGCTGAAGTCATAGGTCAAATTTGGCCAGAGGTAGACAGAGTGCACAACTTCACTACCTGAGTAAAAGTACAGATACTCCTTGTCAAGTATTACTCCAATACAAGTAAAAGTAGCTTTGTCCAAATATTACTTAAGTAAAAGTACAAAAGTATTTGCTTAAAAACTTACTTGAGTAAAAGTATAAAAAATATAGGAAAGTAGCTTTTTTGTCATTGTCCAATACACTGATGTGATTCTGCTACAGAGATGTTTATAGCTCAAAAACACCTTCAGATAAAGAGGCGCTACGAGAACCGAGGGATCCGGTCTAGTCTCTAGTCTCTGGAGGGGTTTGGTCCAGTCCAGAGGTCTCCAGCTCCGTCCTGGAGAGGTTTGGTGGGCTACTGTCCTGCAGGTTTTAGATGTTTCCTGCTCTAATACACCTGATTCAAATGATCAGCTCGTCATCAAGCTCTGCTGAAGTCTGATCAGGAGTCACTCATTTGAATCAGTAAACATCCAGGACCGGATTTGGAGACCTCTGGTCTAGTCTCGTCTCTGGAGAGGTTCGGTCTAGTTTCTCGTATGTACAAAAAAACATATTTTATATGGACACAATAAACAGTCTCAAACTCTGTAGAGGTCTGTGGGAGTCCAGTCTCTGCTGGTTGCGCTGTGTTAACTTGTGTTGCTCCTTGATTAATAGACTGTCCTGTGTGCTCCATGTCTAGTTACTCCTCTGCCTCGTTTTATAATAGTTCTTCTTGTCATAGATTCAGGATGACGGCAAAAATGGAGGTGAGAATTAGTGAGTTAGGTCGCCGCTCCACACTTTAGCTAGCTCAGCTAATGCCAATGTAGTTAGCCACAAAGCTAAGTCTGTTTCACCTTAGCTTGGCTTGTCGACACTGGTGACCATGGTAACTAGCTGTCCGCGCTAATTTCGTACACACAGAAGAGGAGAGGCGGAGTAGGCAAATACATGGACCAACTTTTTCAGCTCTTTTCTTCCTTCAACATCACAACACATTACATTTATAGCTGCAGAGGTGAGTTTCACACTGACTATAAAGCTTACAGCAGCTAAACCTTTCATCATCTAATCTCTACAAAAACGAGCTGTGTATCTGCCATGTTGGGAAGTAAAGCACATTACAGTGTAAAGGTGAGGTAGCATGTCTCTGTCTGTCTTATTGTTTGTCTGTTGTGTGAGTCATGCATGTAAGTGAATTTCCCTCAGGATAAATAAAGTTGATATCTATCATATATTGCACAGTCTCGCAATGGCTGGCGCTGCTGCCCCGCATTAAGAATGGCACAGTTCGATTCCCGGTGTGGTTAATTGGTTACAAGTAATGGACTGGGCTAATGCAAAGTACAGCGCTAGACCTCCAGATCAGACCAGGAAAAAACAGAACGAATCACCCACTGAGATGAGATATACATATATATATAATTATTTCATGGTCCTGTTGCAGTGCTTCATGAATTTATTTTATCTGTCAAACTCACCCATCAAAGTTAGTGGCGGGGCCAGGCCCGCCGATAGGGGAGGGACAAACGGGTCTGCTGCCCAGGGCAGAGGGGGCACAGAACTGGGCCCTCATTAAATTATGGAATAATTTCTCCAAATAGACAAAAAGACACAGCTGTGAGCTCCAATTGCCCTTCATCAACACCACATTTTGTTTTTCTCCATACAGTTTTATTGTCAGACTCAGTTTGCAATTGTTACCTTTAACATATTATTTTGTTTTTTGTATCAATGTCCATTTAAATTAACATTACCTGTTACATAATATCAGTTTTGACCACTTAAGTTAAATATTTAAAATTTAAGATTACTCACCAGAAGCAGCACTCATGTCCATTTCCACAGCTCCACTCTCCATGTTGGTCCGTGTGTCTGGTTGGGGTCTGTCAGTCAGAGAAGACTGATGACTCTACAGCAACATCAGCAACAGGTAACACACCTGAGGAGAGAGCCAGAAAGACAGAGAGTTGTGAAAGGATCGTGTGCAGGAAGGACTCTTTTTAGCAAGATAGTTACAGGTGAGAGGAGACAGTGAGGAGATACAGATTACAGACATAACTGACCATCAATTAGCCATCATTTAAATGAGCCAAAATCAAAAAGTATGTGTCCTGTCATGGAGGGATGAATAAGAAAACAGATGGTTTGTGTTGAGATGAAAAGTGGAGAAGTGTACTCAACTGTTGATAAGCTAGTTACCCAAACTGAGACTGACTGAGATTACACACATATTTGGAAAGAGACGGAGGGGAAAGTAACCTGAAAGCACATTGACTACATTGAAATAAGCTATAATCTCCATTTTCTAAATGTAGTGTCTCAAATGATTAAGTTCAAACTGCATGACAATGGGCAAGTGTTATGACCTGAACCTGGAGTTTTCAGTGAGGTTCAGGAAAGGAGCGCCACGAGGCAACACTCAGCAAAGGTCCCAACAATTCCAAGAGTGAGATGTGCCCTCTCTTAAAATCAGCTTCTACTTTGATAAAAAATTATTATTTTGGCATCAAACTGAAGTCCAAGCACCATTCAATGCAATTAAAGGGAATTTCCCAACCAATCTCTCGCCTGCACTGTGTTAATAGGTGATGAAAACATCACTGACCAAAAAAAAAAAAAAAAAAAAACCCCAAAAGTGACTAAGTTTTGACTCTTGGCAGCCTGGAAGGAAAGCAGTCAATGCAAAAGCTGATAGATGATTTGGGCTCAAAGCAAGCATGTTAGGAGCAGTACTGTTTGTTATCACTGATTACTGTGGAAATAAGGTTTAAGCTTAATTTATTTATTAATTGGTTTATAAAATATTAATAACAACATAAAATGCCTATCCAAAGCTGGGGAAGCCAAGGGTGACATCCTCAAATTAGAATTTTTCCTTTAGTGTGAATTATGAGGTTCTCATTTTGGCTTAAACATTACAGCTGGACAATGAAGTTGTAATATAGCACCCGAAACTGTGCTAAATTGTTGGGCAAACAAGACAGGATGTTTGAAGATATTACTTTGAACTCTGTTAAGTTGTGGCGAGCATTTCAGTTCAGTTTTTAACATTTTATACACCAATAGATTCATTACTTCATTTCAAACCTGTTCAAATATAATTATCAGCTCAGTCTGGCTAAGCCTGTGCAGGCAAAGATACAATCATCGAGTAATTTACTGAAGGAAAACTCTGCATAAATGTATGAACAGTAAGATAGCAAGAAAACTATAAACCAGATGAAAGTAGAAAACTAAAGCATGGATGTAAAAACAGAATATTGGAGTAAGGAGAAAATGATGGAGAAGAAAAGAAGAAGATGAGCATCTAGCCAAATCTAAATTAGAACGTGTGAAACAGGAAACAATAGTTTAGAATAAAGAACAGAACAACTTCCTGTCCGAGAGAGAAAACGAGAGAGAGAGAGACAGAGTGAGATGAGGAGTGAGGCAGGGAAAGGTTTATTTTTAGATTATTCTTGTAAATGCAAAGCAAATGGGAATGTCAGAAAGCAAGAAAATACACAGACTGTCTGCAGCGAGTGAGTCTGCAGCTGCCTTCAATACACACATCAGAGATAGAGCTGAGCTGGTTGGCTGTTTTCACCCTCAGCTCAGTCCTCTTCAGTTATCTGAATTTACATTTAAAAAACCAAACTATAACTATAAAGAGCTTATTGTGTTATTCTTCACAGAAAAGAAAGTTCAACTTCAATTCAGTCATTTAAGGATTGAATATTTCAAAATACTAAGTACAGTTTGCAAGTAAGGTCACATTTTTAGCTTTCTTTCCCAATTTACAACAATAAAGGTAATCTTTGACTGCATCTTCTGAACATTCCCAAAGCACGTTGCTACCACCACTATAGCTTAGCAGTGGGATGGTACAGGGCAGGTAATGAGTCATGCTTGGTTTCCTGTAGAACCAACACTAAGACCTGAGGCCAAATAGTTCAATCTCTGTGTCATCAGACCAAGAACTCCGTTTTCAATCTTTTAGTTAGCAGCTTTTATGTCTCTTTAACCAAGAGGGGGCTTCCCGCAGGCCACTCTAGTGTGGGTTTTCCTTCTGGAAATTTCTCCTATCTTCACATGGGATCTCTGGAGCTAAGCCCAAGTGACCATTAGGTTCTTGGTCACCTCTCTTGCAAAGGTACTTGTCTTCGGGTTGCTCAGTTTAGCCAGGCAGCCGTCTCATGGAAGAGCCCTGGTTGTTCCAAACTTTCTCCATTTAAGACTTATGGAGGTCACTGTGCACTTGGGAACCTTCAATACCGCTGAAATGTTTTGTAGCCATTCTCTTTGGCCCAACACAATCCTGTCTCTGAGCTCCACAGGCGGTTCCTTCCTCCTTATGGCTTGGTTTTTGCTCTGATGTGCACTGTTGCCTTATATAGACAGGTGTGTGCCTTTTTAAGTCAGGTCCAATCAGATATTGTGATAGTCAATTACTTATATGTCATTCTTTATGAGAAAGCTTGTTTTGGAATAGTTCATTGTAAATTTAAATATGCTTCTTTTTTTACTTTGAGTGAAGCAAAACCAGAAAATTTTCAGACTTCATGTTTAATTGAAACATAATCAGCAGCCCTGCCATCAATTCAATTTTAAACTAACAGATTAATAATGTGTTATATCATTGTTTCAATAGGCCAGTATATTGTGTTGTCTATATTTTGTCAGAATATTTTGGTAAAAACTCTTTGCCGTTTCCCACTTACATTTTCAGAGGTCTGGGTTTGTTCAACCACCAGTTTTCCCCTCTTGGTTTACAAATGAGATAAACAAGTATTTGATTATGAAAATAGTTAAAAAAAAATATTTCCTGTTTAAATTGAATCCTGGTGTTATCCTGGTTTTTGCAGTTTTAAAAAGAAGTTTTAGTTAACTATTTGAGAATCTGAAAGGCTTTTGCTTTTATTTTTTTTGCTTATTGTCATCATAAGACAAATGTCTCAGAGACAATGACCCATTGACTGTATGAATGTCTCACCTCTGTACATTAACCTGCTGGTGCTGAGAGAAACCAGACTCAGACACAACTGTATGAAGAACATTGCACTGCTACAGATGACTTCCTCCTGCCTGAACTCGGCAGGCTCCAGTTGCTCTGACACTTGAACCTTCTCATCACAGCAAACAGCAGTGTAAAAGTGGGGCATAGAGTCTGTTTACATCACTGTTACGTCATTGTTACAGCAAACTACAGGATGACAAGCAGGAGGATGACAAGGAAACTGAATCAAGTTTCCATTTACTTAGAGCACCTTATTATTCTGTACTTTCTCCTCCACTGCAGTAATAGTATCCAACTTTGCTTAAGAAATCAACATTCTTTGTAAGAAACAAAAACTTTTAAAATTAGTTTGGTTATAAATTAAAATTAAACTACCTGGAACTACCTGGAATACTTGAGATTAATGGTTGATCAATTCAGAACTAGTTCCTGGTGAAATTTATTTCAAATTAATGAATCTCTAACAGCTTCCATATAAATATTGTATAGTGTAATATAGCTTTTTTGGATATATTATATTCACTCACTGCACTATTTTTGCAACTTTAGCTCCATTTTCCTGATATTACATTTGTTAAAGTTATATTTTCAACACAGAGCTTTTGAACTGCTGCGTTAAATGACCTGCAGTTCTGTTTGTATTTCATTCCCTAAAACATAACTAGAGAGTCTAAGTCCTACTTTCTTCATTATTCGTTTTTAGCACCTGAGGGCTGTTTAAACACAGACTTGAAAAACTGTGAATTACAGTCAATACAAATGGATCTTGCATGGAGAACAGAGTAGTTATACTCCACTAGTTTGACAATAAAACTGAACTTGCTGGAACTTTCTTAGTTTATAAAATATGACACCTCAAACTGTAAAAAAAAAAAAAAAAATCAACTTTAGCTGTACCAGCTACTAGAATAAAAATCCACTTACACGTTTGTGCATCAATTATAATCTCCTGGGCAAAAAACAAAGTGTTCTTTCTTTTCTGTTTATAACTGAGAAATAATTGCTAGATTAATCAATAGTTAAATTGTGTGGGGAGATGGATGTGGAATTTGTTGGTTGGATGAGTGTTTGAACTTCAAAGGTAACATTTAAAAAATAAGCAGATTAAAAAAGTTAAAATAGTCTTACAGATATTTCAAGAACAGTATCTGTTATTTATCAAATTATTGATCAAATAATTATTTTGTACCTTTTTAGTGATGCATTAAAGGTACTGTAAATAGCAGTTTGAAATTTTTCAAACTGATGCCATTTCAACTACTCAAACTGTGGTTTGAGTTTTGGTCACACAGTGGTCAACATGGACTGTTGACCACTGTTGACCACTGTTGGCTTCATTTAATTTTGCATTATCTTTTATAAGCTGATACAATGTTTTCAGTGCAAAAGCTTCACCTGAAAAGTAGCTAATAAATATACATAAATTCTTTCTGAACTAGGGGTTCAGTGAATGGTAGAGGGTGCTTGTAAAATCAGTTATATCATCGTGAAACATTTGCATTCAAAGTGTTACTTAAGAAGCAGTACAAACGCAAGTACAGATGCAAGTAGGTTTACTTTGCCCAACAGTATACTGGGACATTGCATCTGTTTTCGAAGCTCACTTTGTATCATGATGAAGTAATTATTGCTGTTATTGCTGAAATACTACATGTAAGGTAGTAAAAAAATGGAGCTGTGTTACTCTCTAACTTTTAGAGGAGTAGAAGCAAAAAGAAAAGATCCATTTTGTTTCTTTGCACCACTATTTGTCTCACTGTAACTGTAACTAAAGGATTCCTCTTTCAAAAGAGCCCAACAAAGTGTTTGTCAACACACACCAACAGTGTCTATTGCACAGACAAGCACATACATGATCTGTGAAAAGTAACCAATGAGTACATGATAAAATACAAATATGTATGTCACACTATCATTCTGAAGTACTTTAGAATTTAATACTACTTTACACATCACTGCATCCCATATGTTTTCAAAAAATGTGATTCAAACTACGCAAGTCAAAGTCTTAACAACAAATAATAAAAGTGACCTGGACATTTCTAGGTCAATAATTTGGACTATGATGAAGTCTATTTCGATGCTTAAACTTTTGTATTTCAAAGATGTGTTTTCACACACTGACTTCAGTAAATCGTCTGAGCACTTCTTCCAATCTGAGACACACACATGCGTACACACAAAGCAATGAAACAACTTGTGTATCCTAAACTATTGTAACTCGTCAGTTCTGATTCCTACACCAAAGAAAGCCGAGCGTCCCTTTGAATCCTGATGTTATATAAAACCGTCCTTTCTCTGCGGGTCTTGTTGATCCTGTTCCTGCTGTTTGACACGCAGCGCACCTCTGACAGCAGCCGGACTCGAACTCGGTCCCCCCCAAACAGCAGCAGCAGCTTTAACTCTCACCTGCAGCGGCACGTTCAGCTTTTTCAGCACAGCGTCGCCGACTCACCGTCATGTTTCTCCGCAGTTTGCATCTCAGCTCCGGGACTGTCCAACTTGTCCAAACTTTTCTAAAAACACTCCAACATTCCTGCTTCCGCTTCCTGAAATCAGCCGCAGCTGCGGCACGAGCGGCGGCGGCGGCGCAGCAGCAGCGTGCGCGGACAGGGGGCGGGGCGGAGCGCCAGAGGGGGCGTGTCCTCAGCGGCCTGCAGCGGAGAGACGGCGACGCCTGCCGGACTGCGGCTGCGCACACAACACTGGAAATTACACTCCCATCACAGAGACTGAAAAAGAGACTACAGAGGATTTATGTTACAGGATTATTTCGGATTTTACTATCACCACTGCAATTAATGCAAACTGTATTTGACCCGTGAGGACGTCAGCTTCACGGTCAATGCATTCAATTTATCAACATGTTACATCACACAAAAACTATTGTGCTCTCTGAAAGCAGAGACCTGGTAAAAAAATAACTATATTCAACACAAAATGAGACCATGACCAATGACGTCTATTGCTATTTTCAAACATCTGAAATGACTCTGATATTGTTTTGAGACATAATAGCTTGATGACGAAAGACAAAGGGACATGTAGTAGCTACATGTAGCCATCAGATGGAAACCAAACTCCATTAAACTGAAGGTCTTCCTCACAAGAAGCACAGCTGCTGTTTGATGTAATGAGCTGAGTACTGGTAATAAAAGTGCATATTATAGGTTGAGCTCTTTAAAAGTAAATTTTAGTGTTGTGTTCTGTATCATTCCACTGGCTGCCCAGATACTTGTTTCACAACTCATTCTTAACTGACACTAGATAGGTTTTTACCACATCCCTAATCTCATTCTTATACCAGCATGTCTCTTCCGTTTTTGTTATCGAGTTCAGTATGATAATCTCTCTTTAGCAGCGATGTGTTTTGTCTTGTTTTGGTCACACATGAGTGTGGAGGAGGATTTCTGTGTGTGTAGAAGGTCAGATTACCCTATTCATGCAGAGAAGAGTCCAGTGAAAACACACACACACACACAGTATAGAATAGTAATTCTTATTCAACACTGATTTGTTTTCTGTCTTCACTTCAACCCCTTCCTCGTTTTCTCTGTGCCACCATTTGTAATGTTTGTAGACTCACATCTTTTCAGAATTCGATGATAACTTGAAATGTCTCTATGTCGGAACAATTTGCAGCTTTGGCTGGACTAAAAACATACAATGGTCTTTCATTTATATTGCTTCTAACCACACAGTGTGGGGAAAAACAATTCACACAAGTGCTGTTATTGGCTGTATTACATTTAATTCTATTACAAAGATTATCACTTTTACTTTTGTGCAGATTACAGGATTACTGTGAAGTTGCTTTTACTAATAAATGTTTTCCATTACAAACATAAAATGCAGACATTAACCTTGTACTGTTGAAAAAATATGTTCATTCATCAACATGGTACATTTCACAAAGGCTATTCTGCTGTCTAAAAAAATCTCATAAATTAAGTTTTTTCAAAAGTTATGTACAACACAGAACATTGTTCATTGTGAACTAAATGAGCATTGTAAAACTGTGGAAATGTGCTTTTAATGTTAGAGAAGAATTAATATGTTGCATGTTAATATTTAGAAAAGTTTCAAAGAGAACTTCTACAAGTTCTACAGAGATGGGCACAGTTAGAAAGTATTAAACTGTTAACTGATGTGTTTTTGGGAGGCATGTTTTTATATTTCATGAAAAAAGCTTTCTCCACATCACAACTGGACTTGAGTCACTCTTCTGATTTATATTCATTCGTCCTCACCTGAGCAGCCCAGACATTGATTTTGTGTTAACCATTAGCTGTCGGAGGAATCACACTGATGGGTAGGTCATAGGTCCTCAAATGCTGCCTGGTAGCCACCTAGCAACTGGTTTATTGTCACCATAGTGATCTCTTCACCGGGCAACAGTTTGGTCCAGAGTCCACGGCTTCTTCCCTGACAATCAGGGCTGATGCAGCCGGTCGTGTGGCAGCCACACCAACATTCACATGAGGAAATGTACTTCCATGGTGTGGCCCAGAGTAGGGGGGGGGGGGGGGGGGGGGGGGTTAAATGTAGCAGCAGACAAACTGCACTGTGTTTTACCACAAATATGCGATATATGTACATTATTTTCCAGTGCAGAGATTAAACAAGAACATAAATAATGAATATTTCCTGAATGAGAAGTTAGTCCCTCCCACATCAGTTGGACAACTTCAACCAGTTCCATATCAAAATTAATGGGAAGTACATTTTCCACTATTCCACAATGAGAATTCAACAAATCACACAGTACAGCAGCTCCTGTGTTGCTGAAACTCCTATTGAGGCACAAACTTAACCACAGATAAATTAATAAAAAAGTGTGCTGGATTCATTTGGTAGATATCTTTGTTGTGTATGTTGGATACAGACTGAATTATTTGATATTGTTAATAAATGGGTAACTAGATTAGCCAAGAGTTACTATTTTAGTATACATTGGGACCCTTATCTGTTCAGGCCATTATGTAAAGTAGCAGATCCACTAATATGTGTCAATGCTGTCAGGAACCACTCAGAAAAATACTTTGAAATTACTTGCAGAGTCATAACATTCAATTAATAGCGGACTCCAAAACCACATTAAACCAATCAGGTTTCATAATCAGTTGCTAACCTCCAAACGTCCCATCAAAGCCAACCTGACTGAAAGTCTTTCCAGATAAAAAATTGGTACCAATACCAACAGGACAAAGACAGGCTGTCCTCTGCAGGTCAGGGCAGCTGCAAAAAGAAGGAGTGGAAAAATTAATCCGCTCATTGTAGGCAGGAGCTAGGCAGGCCCAGTGAAGTAGACGTGTTGTAAATCTCATCGTCACACAACCGATCATCTCACTGGCTGACTTGTTGCTGCCGACAGGGATAACTGGGGGACCCCACTACCTGACAGACGCTGTTGTGTGTCTCAGGAAACAGCATCACATACATAGATTCTTGTTCAGATACTCTTGGTGCTTGGTTTTATCACGTTCACATGGTTTTCAGTTGCTGAAATAAAGTTTTTGATGTAATTGCATTCGCACCTGCAACTCTCTCTCTCTCTCTCTCTCTCTCTCTCTCTCTCTCTCTCTCTCTCCTCGTCTCTGTCACACACACACACACAGATCAGCCTCTTCCTGTCCCTCCCTCTTTAGGACCATCTGAGCCTCCATGGTGGGACGGGGGCCTTTTAAACTCACCACACACTGATTTAATTTTTCCTATTTTCTATCTGACCTGACGGAGAACAAATTAAATAATCATCATCTTCTTCAACAACAGTAGCCCCGCTGACAAACCTCTGCACAGATTTACTTTAATATAAAAAGGCTATACAATCATCACACACACAAACACACAAATTGTGGTGTGTCTGCGGACAGATGGTCAACTTTCTTCACAAAGAGAGAGGGAGAGAGAGAGAGAGAGAGAGTGTGTGTGTGTGTGTGTGTTTGGCTCATACAAATGGAAGATTTGTCACGTGATCCCCGGGGCCGTTTTCATGACGTATGCACCATATGGCGCGTGCCGGGGGGGCGGGGCCCCGATATGCTAATCACCCCCCACCCCCCTCTGTCCTTCAGTCCCTGTGCCCTCCCGCGTGTGTGTATGTGCGGGGTATAAAAGCGGCATCATCCCGTACACACTCCTCAGAAACCTCAGAACAGGTCACGCACAGTCACGCACGGACACGTAGACTGAACAGAGCACACGGGATGCGTGCAATCTAACGGACATCAGACCTTTATAACAGGTAGGTTTTTAATAGATTAATAACCAATAGCTGTCTGATGAATCCCCTCCTCTGATTGGTTCCTCCGTTCTAAGTGTAATCTGACCTCCGCAATAATAAATCTGACCATTTAGAGTCTATCAGATTAATATAAATAAATTCAAGAAAATTCTAGAGAAAATAATCTGTAACCAATTGAACGGAGTCTGTTCGGGTCAAAGAAAAAAAAGTTAAATAAGTTGAATTATTGCCTTTAGCTTTGTCTTCAGTTTTTATTGTTAAAGTTTTGTGTTTTGTTTTTTAATAACCTCCGTATCCTAAATTGTTCACCTGCTGATATATATATATATATATATATATATATATTATTAAAAACGTTTGTCTCCTCCCCCGAAGTTTTTAATTTTATAAAATATGAAGTTTTTAATCGTTGCTGTTGTTTGATTTCATTCCGCTCACCGTCACCTGTCTAACCCTCATTTAACGGTCATTTGTTCTTAAAAAACAAACAACAACAACAAACATACGACTCCAGCCAATTAGATTAAATTGGCTGATTTAACGTCGGTCGTTGGTTTTATTGTGTTGCCTGAATTAACATTTTTGCCTCAGTTTTTACATTTTCTATACAGGTGAATAAAACATT
Source organism: Echeneis naucrates (assembly GCF_900963305.1). Taxonomy (NCBI): domain Eukaryota; kingdom Metazoa; phylum Chordata; class Actinopteri; order Carangiformes; family Echeneidae; genus Echeneis; species Echeneis naucrates. The sequence continues at coordinate 7,277,165 of NC_042531.1, read as the reverse complement.
GTCAGATGTTTTATTCACCTTTTGTGTTAACTCAAATTGCTTAATTTTACAAAGCTGTTATAGATTTGAACAACTGATTTACAAATAAACAGATTTTAAAATGAAGTGATTTTGTTTCCGGACAATCTGATGCCATTTGTTTTTTCAACAATTTAATATCCAGCTGAGGGATTTTGCTTTGTAAAGGTAAAGTTAAAAGAAAAGTTATTCTAAGTAGAAGAATTGTGTTATTGTTGTTAGTGTACATCTCTATTTGAAACGGATAAAGACTCGGGTCACCTTTTCTCCGCACAGACACAAAGAAGGATTCACTCTTGAAACATTTTGGGGGATTTTCGATAACTGATTTAAGTTCCAGAAAAGCTTTGGTTAAAATTAGAAATGCTCTTTAAAATATATTTATTTTGAATTAAATAAGAATTAACGTGCACTGGTCGAAGTTTCATGTTGATTTTATTTTTCAAACGACACAATTTTAAAGCCTGTTTTTATTACATTTTCAAAGATAATATATGTATTTTTCTAGAGATGTAAATATTATGTAATTATATCTATTTTATGGCTTTGTGTGGTGTTTTTAGCCTTTTTTTTTTTTTTCAAATAAAGGCTATAGCCTCAGTTCATATGAGCCACCTGCTGATTTTGCTCAACACACACAAAAACAAATACAAAGATGTTTAGTCTGACCTCATGGGAATAAAATGTCATTAAATCATTAATTAATTCATGAGTACCTTTTAATAGAACTTCGTGTATGTGTATATGGCCACTTTCTTGTATTTAGCAGCTGAACATTAAGATTAACAGACTGGAGAAGAATCACTGTCAATTGATAACGATAACCACTGATAACAATAATAGGCTATAAACTATAAATATATGATGAATTGTTAACTCCATACAGTGACTGTGTGCACTGTTGAAACTCAACCATTTGAAATAATTTTAATGTCAAATCAGATCAGATTTTTATCTCAAACAGCAAAAAGGATGTTTGGTGATTTAAATATATATAATAGTAATAGTAAAGTAAAATATAAAGAAAAACCCTCATGTTGTTGTCCCGTAGGATGTGATGTATTCAATTCCACTTGTTCCGAGAAAGATTTTATGTATATCTTTTAAAACATTTGCCAAAACTGTAATAAGAGCTAAGATGATACAGCCAAGTTGAAACATTCAGGTTTATTCTTGTCTATTCCTAAGCTTTCTGCAACAATCAGTGCTCTCCTGCAGCATTCAGTTGGTTCCTAACGGACATGTTTCTTGTGTTTTTCAGAGAATCAGCATCATGACCAGGTCTGTACGGGAGGAACAGGCATCAGTGGAGTCGGAGGAGCAGCAGGATCTTCACAGCCCCACCGGAGCAGAATTAGAGAGAGGGGGAGGAGGAGGAGGAGTAGTAGGAGGGGAGGAGGAGGACGATCACCTCCACCATCTGGAGGATGAAGATGACGACGACGATGAAGAGGAAGAAGAGGAGGAGGAAGAAGATGGCGAGAACAAACCCAAGAGGCGAGGGCCAAAGAAGAAGAAGATGACAAAGGCTCGACTGCAGAGGTGAATTAAATAGTTTTATTTTTCCTGTTCTTGTCCTGAGTAAAAAAAAAAAAAAAATCTTTTCAGCACTGTGTTCAGATAAAGAAATGTTCATCCTGAGGCTGGTGCTATAGGAAAGACCATTTAGATGCCAAAGATTCATCCTCTGAGGAGCCAGATTGTGGTATGATGAAATATAGCAGGATAAAAAATATCATGAAAACCTGTACCAATAGGTGGGGCAACAAATTGCTTTTAAAGTTAACAATGTGTTGAGGCTCTTTCTTCTGCCCTCAACTGTAAAAGTAATATTGGCTGATGATAGTTGAAGTCATTAAGCTTTGTTTTCATTCTAGTGAATTAACATTTCTTTGACTCCATTTTAAGACTTGTGATTTTTAATTTCTACCCCAGTTGATACAAAAGTAAATTTGAAATGTAAATTTGAATCAAAATTTAAAAGCTTGCATAAAGCATTTGCAACTTTGAGGATTGAAGGCAGACTATTGGATCCCATCACTGTAGGAACCAAGAAGGAAATTGCTGTCAGAACAAAGACATTTGCAATTTGATTACCTCATAATCACAATGTTAATGTAGATAAAACATAGTTTTAAAAGCTTTAAAAGTTATCATCCTCTAACAGATATTACCTTTACCAGCAGCAGTGTTACATTTGTTGATTTGATTTTGACCTGAATTATTTTCTCTCTGGCTTCAGACAACACTGTCCTCTTACCAAATACAGTCTGAGAAGAAAAGTTGCAGATGGTTTTAAGGCCTCTGGAATTAAAATAATCAATTTGTTAAAGTTATAGCAAGAGTTTATCTGTGACAGTTTCTGGAGCATATGCAACAGATTTGCATGAAATGTAGGCTTATGTGTTGTGATTTGTGAATGAATATTATTCCCATTAGTAGGATGCTAATAAAAAATTTTGGTTGATAAGTAGACTAAAGATGAACCCACTGTTTTTCTGAAGGTTTAAAATCCGTCGGATGAAAGCAAATGCACGGGAAAGGAATCGCATGCACGGGCTGAATGATGCTCTTGAGAGTCTGCGGAAAGTCGTTCCCTGTTACTCCAAAACACAGAAACTGTCCAAAATCGAGACGCTTCGCCTTGCAAAGAACTACATCTGGGCTCTGAGCGAGATCCTGCGCTCTGGCAAGGCGCCTGACCTTATGAGCTTTGTCCATGCGCTCTGCAAAGGTCAGTATCAGATAAAAGCCACAGACAGCCTGTCCTCAAATAAACAAGAGCACAAAGTTAGAGGTATTTGTTTAATAAAGCTATGATAGGACACCTATTGCTGCTTGTTGTTGACATATTGCTTTCAGGACTGTTAATGATCGCCATCTCAGCTTTGTTGATACTAGTGGTGATACTACAGGGTTTTATCTCATATTCTTGTGTTGCAGGGGTTCCAAATATAATTCAAGCAGCCATTTTATTTAACACTTTGCCATTTGTTGACTCTGTTAAATGTTGAGTCAGGATTCTTTTAGCACCAATTTACAAAAGTGCTTAAAGTGTGCAGTTAAATGAGTATTACTTCCTGAGGGAACTATTCAAGCACAGAATTAATATTAATGAAAGTTAACAACTTTTAATTGGCAATAGGTAGTATTAGGATGGAAGACGTCTTTTTTATTAGCATATATCAAAAGGTACTGACATTTAACCAAAGTTAATATTGAACTATTGACATCCAATAGTATATATGTTCATACCATTAACATTTAATAACAACTTTTAACTATTAAATATGTATTAATCTTTATTGTGCTATATAAATATAAATATATGTATTAACAGGTATTGATAGTATCAGATGAGTTCTGACTGATTATTGTCTCTGTTGTCAGGTCTCTCTCAGCCAACCACTAACCTGGTGGCAGGCTGCCTGCAGCTGAACCCTCGGACGTTCCTGCCTGAGCAGACACCAGACATGCCGGCTCATCTTCCCCCTGCAGGACCTGCTGCCTATCCTGGACACTTCTACCAGAGCCCCGGACTGACGGCCGGCCTGCCCAGCCCGCCCTATGGCACCATGGAACCATCCCACATCTTCCACCAGGTCAAAGGTCAGCCGTACGGCCCTCTGGAGCCCTTCTTTGATGGCGTCCTGGTCTCAGATGGACCAGCTTTTGACCCGCCCCTCAGCCCACCGCTCAGCATCAATGGCAACTTCTCGTCCTTCAAGCACGAGGCCGTCACAGCAACTGATTATGACAAGAGTTTCTCCTTCAGCGTGCACTACGGGGGAGGAGGAGCTGGGGGACACACAGGCATCTATGGTGGTGGGGGGTCCAACCAGCGATGTGGTGAGCTGCAAGTGGACGGTCTGATGGGCTTTGATGGACACTCGCACCATGAGCGCCTGATGAATGCCCAGCTGAATGCCATCTTCCATGAGTCCTGAGAAAGTGGAGAAAGAAGGACTAACAGACTGATGGAGACAGACAGAGAGACCATTAAATATGTTTCTTTCTGTCCTTCTTTCTTTTCTTCTTTCTGTCTTCATCAGGGTCTATGACTATTTGGTTTTGAGGACAATGTTGGCGATATCATGTTGTTGATGTAATCTTTGTAGCGCTTCATCCTGAGGAGACGCTGTCTGAATGTCTCATTATTATCCATATTATGACTTAAAAATAATCAATAATCAATAAGCAATAATCTGGAAGAAACTATGCAATTTTGTTAAAACCTGAGCAATGCTCAGCTGATAATTCCAAATGTTGAAAGAATAAAGATTTCTCTATTTTTTGGTCAGTGTGTCAGTGAGGCGATGTTGGCTGATGTTAGGCCGGTTTTTAAGCCGGGAGTGGGCCGGTGTGTTCATGTTGTTCATGTGATTTTTACTTTATGCTTTTTATAACATTCCTGTAGTGTTCTGTTAACATTTCATGTGGCTCTTGTTCATATTTTATAAGATAGATGTTTATAAAGGCCTTTTATTAAAAGGAATTCAATGTTATTAGTTTGAGAGATTTTGTTCATATGCAACCGAACAAGACGACAACAACCCTCACATTTAGTCCGGTGTTTGTTACCAGTTATTTTCAGGCTATCCTCAGCATACATTAGTTTCTTTAAAAGATAACCGAACAGTTATCATAATGTCTAAAAACACATCTATACATGAATGGATCAGATCATCAATGCTACAGTATTTCAGTATTTAAATACAATATGTCTCAATTTTAATTTTGTATTCATATAGTGCCAATTCACATCTGAAGTTATTTCATTTTCCAAATAAAGCAGGTGAAAAACTCTTTCACAATTGTCGCATAAGAACCTTTTTTCTCCAATTTTGGTCGTGCCATGCTTCGTGAGCAGCTTGCTGCAGACCTTGTATAGATTGAGCCTGAATGAAGTAATCCCAGCATTTCAAAAACAGAGTGACTTTCTGCCATGTGCGCTGATTACTTGCCCGATCAACCAACGACCTTGCTGTTGAAAGATTAGATGTGGAATTTGACGAAGTAAAGGCTGACGCAGTCCCCTGTCCATTGAAATGTAGTGGGATGAACTAAACCTATAGTGTGAGAAAACACAACATATGAGAAAAAAAACAAAATCCATCTCATAAACCTTCAGATATGGTTAAATTAAAAGCTTTGAATGCCTTCCTAAGAATCTGACATTTAGGTGACAACCATTTTTGAATTTTAGGTTCAAAACTTTTTAAGTTCAAAACCAAACATATATCTACTTACAGAGAAAACCCTGAAAACACTGTTAACATGTTAACAGCATCATCACCCTGACTGAAGGATAGAACCAGGATTACTGTGTGTCTGTGTGTGTGTGTGTGTGTGTGTGTGTGTGTGTGTGTGTGTGTGTGTGTGTGTGAAGGGCACAGATGTTCGTTCTGCAGGCAAGACTTTAATTTATGAAAATGATCTCGTTTATGCATGAGGGCCCCCCCCTCCATACATACTGCTGTCCTGCTGTGTGCGTGTGTAAACGTGCACACGCGTATGTGTGTGTATGTGTTGAAGTGTGTAAGTCAACAGGGACAATATGGTTGCCATATCCCACCATTTAGCCTCCCTGTTGAAGTGGAATAATAATGAGAGAAAGTCAGACTGCAGCATAAAGCTTCACTCACTAATATAACAAATTCTATTTCAACAATATTTCAGTCTAATACACTAAATGCAGAAATCTTTAACAAAAACATCAAGAATAAAAAAAAAAAAAAAAAAAAAAAAAAACTATGAAATGAAACTGTAAAATTAATGTCAAGGCACTTGTAAATGTCCGGTATAAACATCATGTGGAAATTTATCATTACACTTAGACACAGCTACTGTAGTAGCAGCAGTAGTATTAGCAGTATTAATAGCAGCATTAGCTTTTGTCTTCCAGATAGAGGTTTTGTGTTTCAGTCTGTTGGCTGATCATAACACTGATTAATGCAGCTTAATCTCCACCATCTGTCATCAACACACACACAAACTGTGTGTTCATAGTTGATGAGGTATTAATTCCACAGCCAGGACGCATCCCACTTTCTGATTGGTTGGCAGGTGTCTGTTAAAATCATATACAGGAAGATGAGAGCTTCAACAATGACCGTCCAAAGTATATTAACCTGCAGGAAACCATAAGAACAGTACTGACTTCACACCTGGTTAGCACTGGCCTGTAACCATGATCATGAGTTAAACTAACTACAGACAGACTGAAAGGTGTGGCCACACCTTTTGTTTGTGGTACTTGGTAATTGACTCACTGCTGGGTTGGACTACTGTGTACTGATTATAATTTTTGAAGTTGCTGAAATAATGGGTTTTCCCTTTCTCTTTTGTGTTAACTGTTTTAATTTGGAACTGCATTAATCATGAGAAACAAAACTGCATATCCATGTTTCATGTCAGCATGACTGAAGGAATTAAAGAAACAGCACCAGAGAAAATAACAGTGTGTGCCAATCTAGTGATTACATCCTATGTTCAGCTCTTTTATCTCTGTTTTTCATCTCCAACAACCCCTGAAGGAGCTATTTGGCTCTTTGGCCATTAAATGCTTCACTTTGTTCACCAGCAAATTGCTGAGGGGGCCAGTCTGATGTTTGATTCTGTAAGCTTTTTTTTTTTTCATAGATTTTCGAGACTCATCTGAAGAAGCCAAAATTCTCCAGGGGGACTTCTTTTAGACAGATGAGACCAAATAATGCCATTCACACAATGACTGTGAATTAAATCTCATGACTATCAAATAATTTTGGGGCAAAAGGAATGGCCAGTGTCAGACAGATGGTTATTTACTGTTTCTTTTTGTGTAAGAAGCAGTAGTGGGATACAACAATGCCATTGGCTGGTATCTTTAATTCGAACACTGAAAACATTAATATAAATATGTCATATATAAGTAATAAAACATTATTATAATATTAACATTATCTGCACGAGATGAGTTTTTCTAGGTTTACCCTGAGCACATTTTTCTCAAAACACAATAAAAACAAAAAAAAAGTATTTTCAGATTTTCTTTTAAGCTTTCATTCACTCTGTGCGCGCTCCCGCATATTCAAAGAACGTACGCGCGTCATGCATTCCGTGCACGAGCTGTGTCCACGCGATAAAGCTGATGCCAGTCACCATAGCGACAAGACCCCGGAAATACACCGTAACCTGGCGGTGATCAGCTTACTGTACGTTTATCTTTCGCTTTGTTTATCGGAGAGGGACCTTGTGTTGTTTGTTTGTTTATTTGTTTGGTTCGATAAACATGTCGGAGCCCGAGGAGGAGCTGCAGAGAGGCAGCACGACGAAGAAGAAAAAGGAGAAACGGAGCGGCAAGAAGAAGAAGAAGAAGAAGAAGAGGGAGCAGAAGGAGCTGGAGGAGGAAGACGCTGAGCAGCAGGAGGAAGAGGACAGGTGAGCTTCCTTTAGCTCCATCTTCTACACAGAACCAGAGAAGGGTGGAGGTTAAACTTACTTAAATAAAATAATTCGTTTCTTCAGGTAAAGTGCGAAAGAAATCGCGCAAACCTTTTCAAAGTAAAAGCCCCGTCGTTAAAACTTCACTGAATTACAAACAAAATTACAAACAAAAGAATGGGTCCTTATATATATATATATATATTATTTTTTTTTTTTTGTGCATTCCTTCGCAAAGTGTTTTATCTTCCTCTTGATCCATAGGGACTGTCCAGTCATAACACAGTTTAGGGAAATATGAAATATATATAATATAAAATATCATTGTAGGAGGAGATGATCTGACATTTTAAGTGATGCAATTATTCCTGACAGCTTCTTTCAAAAGGCCAAACTCCATGAATATAAACCGCAGCTGCTCTGGGTGTAGGTGTGGCTGCAGCTATGATGTTATGGACATGGCTGAACTGTACTCCTGACTGCTCCTGTTCATACGATTCAAGAAAGCATTAATAAGTCATACAATGTCTTCCTATCGACTATAACAGATGCATTGTTACACCCATTATTAACTAATGTTGCAGAAATCACAAATGAATCAGCAACAGCAATAGCTAGAGCTGGAGCATCCCTAAGATTTTTCTTTCTTTTTACTATTTTCTACGTTGTTGCTAAAGAAGTCATAACTATAAAATTGTTAAACTTAATTATTTCATATTTTAGATCCCTCAAAGCAGACAGTTTCACACTTTCAGGCATATCTTAACCAACTTCATGAGGTAGTCAACTGCAACGGATTTCACTTAACAGTTATACTTAGCCAAATGCTAAATGCTGTGAAATTTCATGCCCTATTAAAGTGTTTGAGACCAAATGTGTTATGCCATCATTATATTAAGACTTTATGGTCAGCCAAACTAGATACTGTCAAGAACTTTCAAGGTTTCCTAAAGCGCTCAAGCAGAAGCCATTGAATAGTATAATGAAAGTGGCTCTTGTGTTGACAGCGCAAAGGAACAAAGATAAAAAGTAATTTCTCCTTCAGAGTATAAATTCAATAGAGTTACAAGTTTCAGGAATCACCAATTAACAACACCCCATATTGAAGCTTACATAAATGTTTCTCAGAGCTCAAGTTGCAGACGCAGTTCAACATCAATTGTTAAGGGGAGACCCATCAATCAGGACTTCGGATTGAATTGATGACACATTTACAAAGAACAGGTTTGAGCTAAGAACACAAGTCATCAACAGAAGTAGACCAATAGAAACTTGGACTTTGGCCACTTTTGCATGTTGTTCCCACTGTGAAGCATGAAGGAGGAGAAGGTGTGATTGTGTGGCACTGCTTTGCTGGTGACACTGCATTCAGGGCACGCTTAACCAGCTGGCTACCACAACACACTGCAGTGACACACCATTCAATTTGATTTGCACTTAGCAGGACCATCATTTGTTTTTCAACAAAACAATGACCCCAAACTCTCCTCCAGTAAGACCCATTTGACCAATAGGGAGAGTGATGGAGTGCCGCACAGGATGACCTTGCCTCCAAAAAAATCTGAGTTGGACGGCAGAGTGAAGGAAAAGCAGCCAACAAGTGCTCAGCATATGTGGGAACTCTATTGGAAAACAGTCAGTGAGGCTGAATGGGAGAATGCCAAGAGTGTGCAAAACTGCTATCAAAGCAAATGGTGACTGCTTTTAAGAAATGTAAAAAAATACTGTGCAAGGTGCCCTGACTTTTTTTATGTGTTAATTTTGAAATTTGACAGTGTGAGTATATAATGTAAAATGAAAATTGATTGATTTTAATTGATAGAGACATGACAATGGCCTCTGATTGCTTGAAATATATTTTGTGTGTTCATGTTTCAGTCAATGTATTGTGCTACGTGGGATTTTCAAACTGGGGAAGAAGAGCCACGATGTATTGCTCACCCGAACCAGACTAACCTGGACCCCCATCACCCCTGAGAACCCCACAGGTCAGTTATTGCAGTGACGGGTTGTCATGGTGATCGCTGCCGACAGGCAGACAGACTGTGTATGTGTCTAGGCAGCTGGTGCTGTAATGGAGAAGTTCTGTCATGTTGAGACCACCTGAAAGTCGACATCTGGACACATACATCCACTACATGGGAGATAAAATGAGTGTTTTCCATGGCTCTTTTTCAGAAAACAAACCTGTTTTGAATTTTTACAAAATGAAAACTAAATAATTTGTGTAACTTGTGCAATAGGACCTCAGCATATTAGGGGTGAGTGATACCACAAAAGTTACCAGAGCCAACATCATCAATATTGTTGAAAGCAACTGATAAACAATACAACTATGATATAAGGGAGAAAAATATGTCCCTAATGAACACATTATTTAATCTTCCAAGATAATGTTAACATGTAAAAAACTATTGGTGAAATCCGTGAGTACATTAAAAGTCATAAAGAAAAAGAAATTTGATGATTTTTCTTCTCCACCTTGAGAAGTTGGACTCACTGTAGATGCAGGTCACCATCTTCCATGTAGCATCTTGTCCATACTTGTTTTCTGCAGCTTTGATCAAAGCAGATGCCTCCATACAAAATCTGTGTGACTAAAAGCATCAGCAAAATCTGGATTTTAGGACAGCTACATTTCCAACAAGCTAAAAACAAATCACATACAGTTTTTCATTTTTATTCTGTGAAAGGAAACATTTCTGAAAAGGATGGAGCTAAAAGGAGTTTTCCTCAGTTTGGAATAGATAGTGTGACTCTTTGTGGTAATATTATTTATATAGCTTTGGTAATGTCCTCTGTTGTGTGTTAGTTTTTGGTTCAAAACCGTTCAGACAGAACTGGTTAGTGGAGCAGGATGAAGGTGTAAATACAGTGTGTGTATGTGTGTATGTGAAGCCAATCTGTTTTGCTGTATTTCATCCAAGCTAATGTCATTAAGCCAGAACTTTGTGTGTGTGTGTCCGTGTGTTGGCAGCAGTAGAGAGCAGTTGGTTCAGCCCGTGGGGGGTTATTAGAGTCTCTCAGTGAGAGGGGATTAACACACACTTACACGCACACACACACACACACACACACACACACACAGTCAGCCTGTCAGCATGCTGTGTGTGTGTTGATTATATATTTCTATATAAATGGATCAGCTGTTGTTGTTTATTTCTACACATTAATTCATTCCATCTCACCCAACAACCTGTCTGTCTCTCTGTATGTGAGACCTGAGACCTGAGGTATCTTACCTTCAGTCAGTACAGTATGAAAACCTTTCAAATGCCTCCCACACCATTAGTTCACAAGAAATCAATGTTCATTGTTCTGTTCTGATGCAAATCATTGAACATACATGCTCATGGATTTAAAAGTGTCAATAGGAATGAGATATTTGAGTAATCTTCTGTATAGTCATTGGGAAAAAAGCATCTGCTAAATGTGTAATTGTAAATGTAAATGTAGTTCAACCTGCTGTTTTAATTCAATCTTCCTTCATCTGCAGCTTCATGAAATTTTCTCCAGCTGTGCGAAGCAGGTCTGCCTCCTTTATCCAGGGCACCGTGAAACATCATGCCAATCAGCAGATATTTAGTCTGTGTTCAGTCTTTAAATATAAAAAACTGTCCAGGTCATTAGTCTAGAATTGGGATGCTCGGCTTTCCTGCAGTCAGTAAAGTATCTGGTCAAGTGTGAAAGAATGATAACTGATCAATTTACAAGCAATCAATGATATCACAGTGATGGAGCAGGTTATGTGACCACTGTCATCAGTGACACTAAGGGAGTGATGTAGAGTTGCAGCCTCAATGTGCCAGTGTGTTTGTGCGTGTAAACCACGAGCCATTACACCCCACAGTCAGCCACATGGTCTGGTCACCATGGGACTGGACTGGCACTGTGTGTGTGTGTGTATGCCTGGTGTTTTGTTGTCCTTACAAGTCCAATTTATTTATAGCGGCTAGAGGCTGTTGGATGTATTTCTGTTGTTATTACAGAGCAAAAGGAAGCTTGTACGATAATACTAACCTTACGTAATACATATATATTTGCTTGTGTTTGTGTGTGTGGTTTTTCTATGGCTATTTGGACATTTCATTCAGTCCTCACAACAAAGAGATGCTGGATTAAGATTTAATTGTAGTGTAAGGTTTTGCCGGTTAGATGCAATGATTATGGCTATAGTAAAGGGCCAGGGAATGAATTATGTCAGTAACCTCACACACACCAACCTGTGTGTGTGTGTGTGTTAGCGCAGTGGGTTGGTGAGGGCATGATGGGAGGAAGCTCATCTCCATCTGGAACCAGCTAATACACTACCTGTGATGGCTGATGCACAGCATGTATGTGTGTTGTGTGTTGTGTCCAGCAGCTCTGTCGGTTCTGTCAGCTCAGATCAGAGTCATCTCTATTGGGGTGGATGGAAAATCTGTCTCACTCTTGAATGAACATAGACATTTTTCTTCTACATTTGTTGTCTGGACAGAATTTGTGTTGACATTTCTTTTACACATTTATTGTTTCCATCCCTTTTGAACCTTGTTTCCAGCTGTAGCAGGTAGCAGGCAGCTGACAAACCCAAAGTATGTACACTATCTGCTCAGTTCTAACGACAGATTAGTAATTAGGTGGTGAAAATAGTGTAAGAATAAGCTTCTTGAGAGCTATATTTGTGTCATTTCTGACTTAAACATGCATTCAAGAAATTTTAACAGACAGCTCCAAATTAGTCCTGCAACTAGAACTCACATTTCACAAAACCGAACACAGCTGTTTGTTACAATATTAAATGACATATGGATGGTGGCCTCTCTGGGTGGACAAGGGGTGGGTGGTTATGGGTATATGATATTTGACAACAGCATGGATAAATGAACTGTCACTAATTCTAACTATAGACGATAGCTTTGTGCCATCTGACTTGTTCAAAACTGTTTATATTTTGCAGGTTTAATAATATAAAATATACTGTAATTGTGGAACTTGCATTTATTGAGAAATATGGTACATTAATAAACACCTGCACTTATTAAATAATACAAAAAGTCCTTAAATTTCAACATGATATTTATAGAGTATACCTATAGATCTCAAAGGGGGGGGATTGTGTAGTATAATCCACTCAATTCTAATCACAAAATATGCCTCCACTTAAAATTAGAGTGTTTTTCATCACTGTTCATTGAATTGTCAAACAATATGAGATTATTATAAATAAAATAATAATGACCGGACTTCTTCAGAGATTAAACATGCTGGGTGGATCAGCTTTGAAGGCATCAATACAAAGATCTGTAGCTATAAATATCTGTTATAAAGTAAATACAAAATAGGTTACACTTTGGTTTGGGCTCTAACCTCTTTTATATATCACATAATATTGAATACTATATTCTGTCTATTGAAGGGTTTAAATCTAAAAAGATGAACAATTAAAAAATCTGAATGGATTTAGCATTTCTAATGATCAAAGTGGATTAATATATTTCTCCATGGACAGATGTTTGTCCAAAGTCATTTTTGACATCAGTAACATAATAACATAAACAAATAAGGATTAATTTCATCTTTGAGTAATCTGTGGATTATTTTAGAAATCCTCAGCTAGGTTCACTAGGTACACTTGCTCAATAAATTCTATTGGCTGATCCACAATATCAAAAACATAACAAAAACATATGCACATATGGACATTAACACAGATTTTGCTTGCTCAATTCACTTCTCTTGGCCATGCTGACCAAAAAAGCTTTCTCCCCAATTTTATGTGGTTAGGGGTAGTTAATGTGTTCAGTGTAGGATGGTATCGTAAAAATGTTAAGTCTCAACATCCTCTATCAAATCATTAAATAGTTTAGATGTGTCTGTAATAACAATTGCTAGGGAAGACTTTACACAGGCAGACAAAAGGGTACTGTAGTTTTGTTTAGTTTTTTTTCCTTTTACAAAGTAATTGTTGTTTAAGATGACTAATCATTTCATATGATTATTTTAACCCTGTGCTCAAACACACTTTCTAGGCACTGAGAGCAAGATACAATCTGACAAATACAAAATGTGAGCTATAAGTCAAAATTCTGAATAAAAAAATATATAATTGACCCTGTTTCCATTTGGATGTGCTTTGTGCAAAGTTTTCAGATGTCTCTTTCATGAAGTTGGTCTACTGGGAAATACATTTTGTTCTCTTCTGGGGACTTATTTAGTTGTTGTGCTACAGTCAGCCATTCGGAAAAACGGCAAACAGATTGTCTCTGCAGCTCGATTATTGACATGCAAGGTGTGAGTAATGTGTGTCTGCACGTGCGTGCGTATGTTATGTAACTCCGAAGTTTGCTGACATTATCCTCAGAAGATCAGATGAGTAATCAGAAGTGAACCAATGAGATTTCAGATTTCCCCCCGATTATACTGAATGATTGACAGGTGTTACTACACAGTCTACGGATCAATGGATTAGTGATTAATGGAGTTAATTATATTATGTAAAGTGACCACAGATAAATCTAGCTACTTCTTGTAGTAGTAGTAGCCAATGGTTCACAGGGAGGACAGAATAATGTGAACATCCCTAAGTAATTCACAAAAAAGAGTTATTATTATTATAGTAATATTATTTTTGGATGCCAAAATAAAACACTAAATAGTGACTTTGCAGACACAACTACATGGAATAAAACATAGCATAGTAATAATAGCTGTTATAACAGAAAATAATAAAAAAAAAACAAACAAACAAACAAGAAAACAAGAAAAAAAAGTCAAACAAAATGGTGAATGGTTTTTCATGTGCCACCAGCATAGAGATAAGACTAGGAAGTGTTTATCCTACCTTAGCATAAAGGCAGGAGCATAATCCTGTTTCTGCTTCTCTCTGAAACATGGACATGACCGAAGTTAGCACCAGACACTTCATAGTCAGCAATAAGTTTTAAAGAATTACACTGTTATTGAAGTAACATGTATGTTGTGTTCAGGTATTGTGCATTATATTTTTCCTTACCTCTGCAGGTGAGGCCTGTGTGCCAGAGCCAGGTGTGGTGCTGCTGCAGAATGTGTTCGCAGTGAAGGTAAAGCGGCGGCGAGCAGCGGGCCAGGAGTCAGGAGGACCCGTACTTGGTGTGGCTCTGTTCTACAGCAGGAGGAGAGGGAAGAGGCTCGAGGAGGACACTCTGCACCTCCATAATGCTTCTGCCGAACACACACATACCTGGTACAACACCCTGAAGGAGCTGCTCACAGGTACCACACACAATCAGATACACCGTCTTCATAATCGACAGCAGACCCATGGAAACCCTCTTCACCTAGACCTGCATAAACGAATATACAAACACCACAAGCAGCAGCAGTGGAAAATAACATTAAGAAGATTACAATGACGAATCATTTCCAGCCACTGCACCAACAATAAGATGTCCATACCTACAGGACAGCAATAATTGAAATAAAAATAATAATAATAAATAAACGTGGGTAGATCTTAGTAGTGAGCTGAAAAGTTCAGATCTTGTGACTGTTGTGAATCCCTTCATCAGCGCTGAGACCTCAAATAATTTTTCTTTGGTGTAAAGCAGTTCTTCAAAATTTAAACTGTCGGCAATTATGTTTCTTAAACACATCAAATCATTTGCATATTATCATTGGTTGATGTCGAGTAGAATCAAACAAAAACCCACACTGATTCCCAAAATACCCTGATGATGTTGACAAGTGGAAACCTTTAGTGTTATAAACCAGTTAAAATGCTTGACTTTGATAAATCATACCTAAACTGTCTGCCCAGTGGCCTAACTTTGAGTGACTGGAAATACATATTTTTTTGTGGTTCAGATTATGTGACCATCAAACTACAGATATAACACCTATAGTCTTATTAAACAACAAACTGAGTAAGAGTAAGAGCTTGTCTGTGTTACATAACAGCCCAAATACACGACTCATTACTTCTGTGGACGTCATACTGTAAGATTATAAGATTATAAATAACCACTCCATCAAGTAATCTGTTGTAATTAGCATGAAGCATTGTATATATTAACCTGCCCATTTGAACAAAATCACAGTGAAGAACCAGTCTTACAGGTTGTCTTTGTACTGACTCTAAAACAAGACGATTTATAATAGCCATGTTATTTTGTTTTTCGAATTTTAGAGCTTTGATTTGCCAGTCTGAGGGTGGTGATGACAATAGGATTTTACCGCATCTCATTAATTGTCTACTTGCCCCCAAAATCCCTGTTGTGCTTTCTGCCTCATTAAAATCTGACCTTCTAAAATCTTCTCCAATAGACCTTCATGAGTAATGATTTTGTAACTTCTATCTGCCTGGTCTTTTCCTTGGGCAAAGGAACTTGGGTCAGTCCGAATGATCCGAATGAGAGGATTTCACCTCAAGAGTTTTTTCTTGGTGATTCAAATATACACGTTATCCATCCCATATCAATCAAATCCACTTGTGCCCACTTGTTGCCTGTATTCCTGTGGGTGACATGATAGGAGATAAGATTCGCCAACTATGCCGTGTCTGAGGATTAGCTAGTTTTCAGACAGTGGCAGCTGATCGGATTATAATTTCAATATTTATATCAGCTTTTTCATCACTCAGTTTAATAAAGTGAGTCACCATTACATCAGACACAAGAGCTAATCTGGTAATCCACCAGTACAAAGAGACACAGATTACACACACACACACACACACACACATTCAGCAGTACTCAGTAACATGGTGTAATCAGTTGATTCATTTTGTCTGTGAGAGAGATTAGCTAAATTACAACTGCCCACGTGAACATGTGTCTCTGTTGCATCTTAATTTAAAATCAGTCTTCAAATGCACGCTGATGCAAACTGCAAGGACAAAATGATGTGACAGAAGCTGAAGACAGTCTTCTGGTTTCAGACTTTCCACCTGATTTCTGGAGGTAGCTTTTTTTCTTGGATTAACAATGGATACAGTTACTAGGTTTAATGGAAAGCACCTGATTAATAATGTTCAGGACACTGCTGTGCGCTGAAGTTCCCAGACACTGGTTTACCATGTGTACTGAAGGGGGCGGGGCCTGGCTGACACTTAACACACAATAGAAATGTTGTGATTGAATGTGTGTATGGATTTAACTCTCACACATGCACGTACACACACAGACACACTTTACATTTCAGATTTTCTACGTTCATCCAGTGATGTCAGCTCCAACAGAGACATTACAAGCTATCCATAAATGAAGAGGTCATAGGTCACGCATGCATGCTCCCATTGTCCTGTCACCATGGCATCGGTCTGACAGGTTATCGCTGGTCACCTGTCTGTCTATCTGTCCATCTGTTCATCAAACCAGATTACCCATGAGGCCCAGCAGCAAAGTCACAACTTCTTTAAGTTTGTGGCCTCTGTCGTTCTCCGTCTCTCACACACACACACACGAATGGGTTGCAGGTCTTGTGTCAGCTCACATGGTCACACTGCACATCAAACTGTGATGGCTTTTGTGACTTTACACACCGCAGCGGACAAGTTTGCCGTGTGTGTGTACGTGGAAGGTAAACACACACATATGGTGGCTGTGCTGCTGTGAGGACATTAAGCCTATTTTCCAGCCAGAGGTCAGTGTGAAAAGCGTATTGTTTTGTCAATCGTGGTGTTGCAGAGCTGGCAGTCCGCTGCCACTTCTTAACCTTCAGGTCCGAACATTCACCAGCACAATGGTGAGCAGAGAGCAGACACTTCCTGTTTTCAGAGGGTTATTCTGTGTCATTTGCTGCATGAAGCAGCTGCAGAATGCTGTGCTGAGAGTGAATGGCAGTCAGAGTGACAAAAGGCGAGCAGCGATGCTGTAAAGAGTCTGTTTCCATACGCACAGTCAGTTGGTGGGATGGATTGACTGCAGTTGTTTAACAGTACAACAGGCAGACTGACAGCCCCGCGGTGGAGTTCATGGGGCGGTCGGACTGAGCTTGCCCTGGCCGCCAGGTGCCGTCACGACTCCTCCCAGATCAATTGTCTTGTCAATCCAATGCCACTTTCCTGTTCGCTTACAGAGCTGTTAGATTTGGCTCACTGTGACAAAGTATAATCTATGGGAGGTGGTGATGGCTGGTTGGTAATGCTATAACCTGTTGTGAGGTCAAAATGACATTAGCGCACATTGTGTGGCAAGCAGGAGTGAAGTTTGATAGCATTTTATCAAATTCAAATCCTTTTTCGGTCCCTTATTGAATTTCAGGCAGAAGCATAACAGCATTGAATAACTGATAGTGAAAATAAGAGAAGTGAAGTGTATGAAATGCATTATTAAATAAATATTCATGTCTAGTCTGATGAATACATCTGATGAATACATCAGACTAGAAGAACACTCACTCAACATCAAAATGTCCAAACACACATCAGATGCTTTCAGGACTCTTCATTCATCTCTTGCTTGTTTAAGTTATGATGCTATAAAACAGAAGAGCAGCAGAAATAGGGACTACCAGATGAGGAACCATATGACCACATCAATGATTATTTGAGTATCAATACATTTTTTTCCAATCACTTACAACAGTTCAGCTTCTCACCTCAAAATATCAACTCAACTGAGTCAATATTGTTCTCATCTAGTTTGTATCTTCAGTTTCAGTCAGTGGACTGAAACTTAATGTGGACTCAATGTGTGTGTGTGTGTGTGTGTGTGTGTGTGTCTGTGTGTCTGTGTGTGCGCGTTACATATTAACCAATGTCCATGAAGTCACTGACTGTATCCATAGTGATGTGCCTACCTGCCTCTTTTAATATTCAGGTAAAACATGTCAGGAAAAGGACAAAAAGTTTTCTGTACAGTAGCACACATCTCTACCTATATGGTCCAAAAGGTCCATCTGCTTGAAACTGTTTAAACATGATTGAAAATGTTTTAAATAATGTGACAATATTGTTTTATCCATCAACTGACTGTTCGAGGTATGAAATGAAAGTTGAAATGATCTATCAATGTTCCACAAGGTTCAAGTGAACACAAACAAATTCTTTAACACATGAAGAAATAAATAAGGAATTGAGTTGAGTTGAGGAAATATAAAATATCCAGAGTCTAACCAGTGGATTTATTGATGATTATGATTTGTGCCATTACTTTTTGTAATGTGGTCAAAGTGACCTTTGAATATCTTGTTTTGTCCAACAGCAATCAAAATATATCAAATGTACTCTATGGAACAGAGAAAAGCAGCCATTTCACCCTCGGAGAAGCAGAAACGAGAGCTTAGAGTGAATTAAAGCTCAGGCTTCTGCTCTGTCAGAAACTTAACACTTCTCCTTCGCAACATCAGGATTGTTTACCATGGTAACGCTCTAGCAGTGCCATAGCAACCTGTCACTGGCCGAGGATCTGAGATGATCTGATGGATACTTGATCTCTCTACATCTCTGTGTCTATCTGCTGTTCTTCGAAAGATATCAACATAGTGAATGACATCATCTCCTGTAAGACTGTGTGTGTGTGTGTGTGTGTGTGTGTGTGACAGAGAGAGCCTTAATTGTGAATTGAAAGAAAGAAAGAGAAAAGGTGAAACCCACTCTTCCTTTAAGATACCTTAAAATAATTAGAACAAACAGTTGACAAGCATTCTTTGACAAATGCCGCTCCTTTTTGTTCTCATTGTGGCTCTTCGCCACAGTAAATTGTGTCTTTTGCTCGGATTTGTAGTCAGATTTGTGGAGTGGAGACTGGACTTGATTTGGAGAAAACATGCTTTTTACAACCTAATCGCGCCAGTCGTGAACAAGCAGTTTAACTACCTTAATTTCCTGCATAAGCTCATTGTCACAGCAACCACTGGGCCTAACCAGCATCCTCACTACAATAACTAACTTCCATTTTTTTTTTCCCAGGACACTCACATGCTCCTGTCTCTTTCACCTTCTGCAGTAGCTTTGCTTCATGCCTCTTATTTTTCAACTCTTCCCTGGGAAAAGTTTCAGGTGGAAGGGAACTTTTAAAGGAACTCAGAAACTTAGTAACAAGAGCCGATATTTAATTAATGTGTAACAGTTAACAAGGCTGTACTCCCTATCATAGTACTTTTGGATGGATCAGGAACTATCAGGGTGGAATAATAAAATAATATATAGTAATATAATATTTTAAGTAGAAATGCCAAACGTTTGATGCTCTCCCGTCCTCATCTGAGACGTTTCTGCTTTCCTTTGTCTTAAATGAAATAGTTTGAACATTTGCATACGATTTTACTGTAGAAATAAAAGTTTGCATCAGGTAAATGTTGTAGGGGTTTGACCAAACACAGGACTCATGTTTGTGAGACTTGTGAAGGGCCTCAGTTATTTGGGGCACCAAAGTGGTGGAGCTTCTGGTAATGGTGGGGGTCCAGTAGAGTGAACAATGGTGGGGGTGTGAGGTAGCTCCTCCTCACAGGAACTCCTGAGAGCCCGGACAGAGCCATGGGGAGGAGTGATGGCAGGAGGTGCACTGTGTGTATGTGTGTGGGGTCATTAACAGGGCGAGGTCACGGCCTTTTGGGAGCAGATTATTGTAATGAGCAGGATAATGGAGCCGGTGTGTGTGTGCCTGTGTGTGTGTGTGTTTGTGTGTATTGATCTGTGCTGGTCTATGGGGATTTATAATGCGGTCTCTAAATCTGTCTAATGATGAGCTGTAGAGGGGTTCAGTGTGTGTCTGTGTGCTCCTGTCGTTCAGAGGTGATACCATATAACAACACACGGAGCATCAACTCCTCTAAATACAATTCATCTGTCCAGAATTTGCCAATCAAAAACAGAGCTGTGGGAACGTCTCTCATCACTCATTCATACTTTGTGATGGACTTTTCTCTATTTCACAATAAGCTGAGGTGGCCGCGTTATGTTTGTCTTTAAACATTTTGCATCTGAAGAAAAATGTGGTGTCTCATATAAATTAAAGATGATAGGGATGTCATTAGCTTTGTAGATTTTCTGGTCGCAGACAGATGTGCTGCTGGGTGAGATGTAAAATCTCTTGTTATTGGGCTTATCATTGTGGAAACATGAAATTTAATACAACTTTGGTGCAATTGTATCAATTAGATGCATTGACATCTCAATGGAGGACCACAGTTTGGACCAAAGAAAACTATTAGTAATATAAAGCTGCAGCAGACCAAACCTCTTACTCTTTGTTTGTTTTCATGTGTGTGTGTGCAGGATTCAGCAGCCGGCCCAAATATCTGAAGGTGTTCATCAACCCCAGCAGCCACAAGAAGGAGGCCGTTCACATCTACAGGGAACATGTCGCTCCGCTCTTCAAGATGGCGGATATCCGCACCGATATCACCGGTCAGTCCATTCCACTGTTTCCTTATCAACTGACTGGTTTTACAACATTACTATGGATAGTTTTTTTATGCTTTTCCGTGGCAGTGGACAGATATGATGATGGAATGATGTTATGCCTCACATGTGTTATGACAATATTCTGATTTGGCAATGAACTCTTGCAGCAGTTTGAGTCTTTATCGACATGAGGGAAGATGTGAAGTCTGTATGTGGAGAGGAGGTCCTAAGGTCAGAGTTAATGGCAGTCTCTGGTCGCTAGGTAACCTGATACAGGGGGCGGAGCCAAGCCCATCTGTTGTGACACAGGGAGACAACCTTCTCCTCTCCTCTCCTTGTTTCCTTTCTTTTTCTCCTTTTGTCTCCTTTCCTTTCCTTGTCTTGTCTTCCCTCTCCTCCGTCATCTACTCCTTTACTTTCCTCCTATGCTCTCTTGCATCCTTTCCATCTCCTTGTCTCATCTCCTTTGTTTGCTTTCCTATCATCTTCTTTCCTTGTCTCCCTTTTCGTTTTTTACTTCCTTTCCTTTCTTCCTCTGTGTTCTCCTGCTGTACTCCTCTTTCCTCTCCTCCTCTGAGCAGATGGTGTGATATCCGTTGTCCGACTTTTTTTTGGCAGCTATTGAACACACACTTAAGTACATGTGACCACACACATGCATGAACACTCTGTCTCAATGTCCCTCCATCTGTTTATCTCTCATTTTTGCTTACTCACTCTCTTTTTCTCTACCTGTCTCTCTCTCCAGTGACAGAGAGGAAGGGTCACGCTCTCTCAGTGATGAAGGAATGCAAGCTGGATGAATATGATGGGTTAGTGGTCTTTACTCATTTTACAACATATGTTGGGGCTAAATCAACCATATATTATAAAATAAAGGATTAGCAGTTTAAAGCTATTTTGTTTTATTAAAGAATGACGACCCCACGGGTTAGCAGTAGAAGATGAATGTATGAATGAATGAATAAAGAATGAAGAGTCTTCAGGGACATACTTTATTTTTTGCATTGGCCTGGTGACATTAGTGTTCGTGTCTGGAAATAGTGGATTCATCCTTTACTGTAGCTCTGTGAGTTGAAGGTCAATCTTATAATTGCAGTTTATTGTGTAATGGTGCAGATTTACTATTGAAATTATTTGTAACTTTTGAAAGAATGATTCCCTGATTTCAGACAGAGGGAGACACAAAAGCAGCTTCTCAATTTTAGCCAGCAGCCATGGATTTCAGAGGCTGGAGGTCAGAGGCTAAAAGTCGGCAGCTTGTGAACCTCGATGAAGAACACCAGGGTGTTCTTGTTTTTATTGCAGTGGAGACCAAACAAAGAACAAAGAACCAAATTTTAGATTAGTTAGTTGAAGGTAAAGAATTATCAACATATCAAAAGTGGCATCGTCCTTTAATAAGGAACTGAACTGAACCAGTTCAATAAACAGCAGTTTACTCTGAGAGCCTGACACTAAAACATACTGACCCAGACTGCTCACACGCACACGCATACGCACACGCACACACACACACACACACACGCGCAGCATCAGGTGAAGTCAAATGCCAAATATCAACTGAGTTAACTTCTTCAATAAAAGTGAACGGATTATGTAACTGAAACAAATAGCAACTATAACTGCAAACACAAAAGCATTGATCAGGTCTCTCATCACTCTATCTGGGATGGCCCATCTCCGTGTGTGTACATGCATGTGTGTATGTAAGCTTCTTTTGTGCTCAGCCCTCATAAAGCTTAATGTGCTTATAGAAGATTAGCTCAGTGTTGCTAAGCTAGCTGCTGAGTGTGTGTGTGTGTGTGTGTTTGTGTGTTTGTGTGAAACTGCTCTGGTGAGGATTTGGTTGAAACCTACATTTGCCAATTAGGCTGGCTGTCACCGTGGCAACCGAAGCTTCAGGTAATCCCATACACAGGGGGTGGTGGGTCACTTCACCTCACAGAACCTTCAATGAGCTCCAGGAAACAGAGACAAACCAAGCACAGACACCACAGCTGACAAACTCTGCTCACCTGCACAAAACCTGACATTATATGTCGAATCATGATTAAAATTCAACACAACATCCAAAGTAAAGGCACATCTGTAAGGAGAAACTGGGTTGAATACTTCTACGTTGTTGTGTTGACTGTTTGACTTGCCACAAACTGCCAAAAAGTCACACACCTTTAAAATATGGAATGTTTCAAAAACTATGATGTTTCGTTTTGTACACGTTTAATAGTTCACGTCTGCACTGTTCAAGTGTCAGCAAGAAGCTGTGTGAATTATAAATCTGAGGGGCAAAATGTCATGTTGACGAGTTGAAGCAATATATGGCGCTTCATTTTTACTGTGTTCAGGAACACTGGATTTCAGAATTTACAATAAAGTTGAGAGGAGCTTCATTTTGAGCTGGGACACTGAGGAACTTTTACAGAGACACAAATGATTTCTACCTGTACTGACTCTGGTCTGTCTCCACCCATCTGTCAGGCTGGTGTGTGTTGGAGGGGACGGCTCCGTGGCAGAGATGTGTCACGCTCTGGTCCTCAGAGCTCAGCTGGATGCAAACTATCCAGAGAAACCAGTAAAACCAGTGCTGTCCCTGGGGATCATTCCTGCAGGTGAGACACGGGACACCCACATCAAGACCTACACTGTGCAGACCCACAGCGTGTAGACCCACACTGTGCAGAACCACAGCGTGTAGACCCACACTGTGCAGAACCACAGCGTGTAGACCCACACTGTGCAGACCCATAGCGCGTAGACCCACACTGTGTAGACCCACGTGTGTAGACCTATGTGTGTAGACCCACACTGTGTAGACCCACACTGTGCAGACCCACACTGTGCAGAACCACAGCGTGTAGACCCACAGCGTGTAGACCCACACTGTGCAGACCCACACTGTGCAGACCCACACTGTGCAGACCCACAGCGTGTAGACCCACACTGTGCAGACCCACACTGTGCAGACCCACACTGTGCAGAACCACAGCGTGTAGACCCACAGCGTGTAGACCCACACTGTGCAGACCCACACTGTGCAGAACCACAGCGTGTAGACCCACACTGTGCAGACCCACACTGTGCAGACCCACACTGTGCAGACCCACACTGTGCAGAACCACAGCGTGTTGACCCACAGCGTGTAGACCCACACTGTGTAGACCCACACTGTGCAGAACCACAGCGTGTAGACCCACACTGTGCAGACCCATAGCGCGTAGACCCACAGCACATAGACCCACACTGTGTAGACCCACGTGTGTAGACCCATGTGTGTAGACCCACACTGTGTAGACTCACAGTGCGTATACACACAGCGCGTAGACCACAGCACATAGACCCACACTGTGCAGACCCACACTGTGCAGACCCACAGCGTGTAGACCCAAACAGCAAACATCCATGTCACACATCAGCTCTCAGGTCGTGTTGATGTCTGTTTATCATTCCAGGGTCGACAGATGTGATCCCCTGCTCTGTTCATGGAGTCAGAGATCCAGTCACTGCAGCACTGCACATTGTCCTGGGTAGGTTCTACTGGTTCCACATTACATCAGTGTTCATTGCTCAGACCATATGCTGCCATATTAGCTCAGGTTGGTTTAACGTCTGATCTGTCACATTAAATTCATGGTTTGATTCCATCTGGTTTTTGATGCTGATGAATCAATAAGGCAGTCTTTAAATCTCACTCTGCAAAATGTATCTTCTATAGATTTATAGTCACCAGTGAGAGTCATCAGGGATGGATTATATCTGATATCAATCTATAATCAGCCCCAATCGTTGTCGTAATTTCATTTACTTGGGAGCCAGTCAGGTGCTTGTGTTCCTGCTGAGCTTTGATGTGATTAGATGATGGTCATTCATGAGCTAATAGCAATCAAGCGAGCCTACAACGACAGGAGTTGAGGATCAGGCGGTGAGAAACAGGTGTCTGACTGCAGCATCACTTTCACTCTAAATCACAGCTTTGCTCATTTTGGCCATGCCCCCTTTACCAGGCTCCCCTCTCAGGTAACCTGCCCACCATTCAGCCAACAGCAGCCGAGGTTGTTGTGAATGAATGACAGTTTGTGGTGACGTGGGGGCTCATTAACACTAATTACGCTGGAAGCTGTGTATTTATGTGTGTGACAGATGGGAGTAGACGGGAACGGTTTAATAATAATAACAGTTAAAATTACCAGGCAGGAAGCTGTTCCCACGGACACCAGGTTAGGTCAGGTGAGTTCAGCTGTGTTTACAACTCAACACTGTGAACATACCTGAACAGTGGCAACAGAACTGTTAAATTATTAGGTAGAAACAATTGTAAAAAAAATAATAGAATAAAATAAATAAATATTGCTGAGACTAAAGAGCGAGGGCTCAGTGCAGCTCTGCAGAATGGAAATGAAAGCAGAGGCTCAAACACACACAGCTTTTCACAACTTCTACTGCTCCGTTCAGCTGAAGAAAATATCTCCAGAGTCTGTTTCAGTTCTAAATCCTTCATAATGTTTTGAACAACAAGCTTCTCCATTGTAGCATTAAAGCAATCATTTAGCTCAGCACAAAGAAACAGGAAGCAGCTGATTAGGCTCTGTCCACCTTTGGCTCACTGATCGACAAGTTTTAAACAGTTTGTAAACAAATATGGCAATATGATACAACATTTAATTTGGTTTTATTTACCGTAGGTAGGAGAAAATATAGGAAAAACATATATAACAATAAATGCTCTTTTATATATATTAAGTCAGACAACATCATAAATATTTAGATTCATTTTGAAAAATAGTCCTGAGCTGTGAATGCATCAGTTTTGTTTTGTTTTTTTTTAATAAAAAAAGGTGAATAAAACAAATATTAGGGCAGCTTGCAGACAATCTATTTTTTTCTTGTACTTCATAAATAAAACTCCACCTGGAGTTTATACGGTCTAAACCAATATTGGTTGCACTTTAAAGAAGGTTTGATCTCACTGACACACTGACCATCTCAGCTTTAATCCTCACAACACACAGATAACAAGCC
Organism: Echeneis naucrates; assembly: GCF_900963305.1. NCBI lineage: Eukaryota > Metazoa > Chordata > Actinopteri > Carangiformes > Echeneidae > Echeneis > Echeneis naucrates. The sequence continues at coordinate 7,251,400 of NC_042531.1, read as the reverse complement.
ATATGGTGAGGAAATCAGATTCTGTCCAAAGAGACAGACAGGCGGGCAGTCAGATAGACAGGTGGGGAGACAGCAGTTCAGTAGGTTACAGCAGGTATGTGGCCAGATGGCAGAGTGTGTGTGTGTGTGTGTGTGCCTGAAATGGTGAAATATGTTTGATGAGATTGTTTGTTTTTATCTCAGCTGCTTCTATTGTTGGTAACTTTAGTTAAGACTTTGTTATTGCAGTTGTGAGTTATTAATATGAATAATAATGTTATTATTACTAATCACTTCTAACCACAGTAACAATATTCCTAAAAAAAAAAAATCAATAAATCAATGTTTTACATTTAAATTGTATTTAAAAGTTAAAAGTAAAAAAATTAAACAATAAAAAATTACACAATTTGTCAATTAAAGTCAATTGCAGTGGCACAATAGAAGATTAGAAGAATAAAAAAAATCTCATCAGAGTGAAATGGAAAATGGCTCAACAAATAAATCATGACAAGAAGAAGCGTTTAACTTAAGTGGCCTCAGTAAGTAGCAGCAGACATGTTTGTCCTAAATCTGCTGTGAATGACCTGTGAATTCTGATGCTTCAGAGTCGGTCAGACTGGACTGATGTAGAGCCAGAAACTGCTCCCTCCGCTGCAAACACACACACACACACACCCTGTAAGGAGGCCAAGTGGTCTTATGGTGAGCATCTCATTAATATTCATGAGAAGCAGCACTCCAAATGTGGGTGGTAGAAGGAGGTCAGGAGTGTGTGTGTGTGTGTGTGTGTGAGATGATTATTCATCATCACAATGATCCCTGTCAAACATCTGTATTTGCCTCCCTCACCTCCCAGGTCACCTGCAGCAGGTGGACATGTGCAGCTTCTCGTCTCTCGGGCACTTGGTGCGCTTCGGATTCTCTGCCATGTTTGGCTTTGGTGGGCGGAGCTTAGCACGGGCAGAGAAGAAGAGGTGGATGTCATCATCCCGGCGACGAGAGTATGCTCTGGTGAAGACACTGGCTAGACTGAGGTAACACAGAGACATCTGTTTGAGTCATATGGATCTATACGATCAGCTCACAAACACCTCTGTTGTGATTTAAAAAAAAGGACATTTGCTTTCTGTGTCTCCCTCAGACCAGAGGACTGTCAGCTGTCTTTCCTCCCAGCAAAGAAATCAACCAAGAATCTGTTTGAACATCGGTAATGAGACAAAAGGAAGATCAGTGTTCAAATGAAAAAATTATTATTCATCACATAATCCAATTATTTTAGCTCAGCATCAACACTGGAAACAGGGAACCAGCTCATCTCGCTCACTCATTAACTGCTTTGTTTTGAGTGAGTGAGTGCTTAAAGCTTCATGTATCAGACAGATATGAAATGTCTCGTCATAAAAACTGTCACAAGGAGTTTTTTTTTTTTTTTTTTTTTTCTGAAAATATCGAACCAAAACTTTCTTTCTGTTCTGAATGGCCATTTAGCCAGTGAAGTAGAGGTGTATGATTCACGGGATTCACCGTCATGTTTAACTCTAATATACCATGTTTCAAACTTGAAACTAAATTTGATCTCTCTCCTCAGAGGCGAGAGCCAGGATCTGGACCAGGATCCAGAGTCAGGTGAGACATATCCATCTTTAGTTGGAGACTTTGTGTCTTTGGACAGAAATTCAGAGTTGGTTCAGGTTTTTGTTGTCACTGACTCATCTGCCTTTATTATTTATCTTTCTGTGGTGAATTCAGAGGGGGAAGAGTCTTGGATAACCAGGCAAGGGCTGTATCTGAGTATCAGCATCATGTCTATCCCCTGTCTGAGTCCACACGCACCTCGAGGACTGGCCCCCAACACCAGGTACGCACCTGTATGTTCCTAACGCAAGGTTTCCTGTGTTATGGGGCCTTAACGTCCTCTTTCCTGTTTTTGGCAGTTTGGCAAATGGCAGCGCGGCGCTGATCACAGTGGGAAACACTTCCAGGTCAGAGTTCATCAAACACCTGAAGAGATACAGCAGCTCTAGTGGACAGGTGAGAATCCAGTAATCAACAGACAACACAAACATTTCTCTGAGACGCTGTCAATCAGCTGCTGGAGAGAAAACATGAAGCTGCTTCCTCTCTTCTTTACAAACGAAGACTGAGTATAGTTTAAAGGTATCATAAAACATGTTAGCATCAGAGTTTAAGGAATCAGTATTTTGTCTACCAGGAACTGGATCCAAAAGTGACCTCATCAATGTGTCGTGGTACATTTACTCAAGTACTGTACATCATGTACTTCAGTATGATTTTAAGGTACTTGTACTTATATTGAAGGTTTCTAGTTACTGTATTTTGTGATTTTTTGCACAAAATATAATAAAAAAATAAATGATGGATTATTTTAGGCTACGATAAGACTTATATATTAAGTAATTAAAATGAGCTCAGACCTCAGATGCTAATCTAAAAAAACAAACAAACCCAAACTAGATAATGACTAGTTTAGCCCGGTTCAGGCAGGCCTGACCCATCAGACCACACACTAACCCACTTACTAAATATACAGTGTGGCGCTCACTGTCCTGCAGAGTAAACAGGCTGTTTACTCACTGACCTACATCTGGACGGACAGCTTAACGTTAAACATGACGAGACAGGACATCCTGATGAGGCAGGACACATATAACCATGACAACCCTGGTTTGAGTCCCACTGTGGACGTTGAACTTTACCTGAGTCTGAGTCTCACCAGGTGAGGTCTGAAGGAAACACTGAAAGTAAAGCAGCATTTACAGCAATAAAATGCCCTTCATAATTCACCCAGGGCTGAGAAGGCTGGTCACAGTCTAAACCGCTAAGTCAGAGGTGTCCTGCTCCAACGCATTCAAATGATTATCTCGTCATCAAGCTCTGCTGAAGTCTGATCAGGAGTCACTCATTTGAATCAGGAAACATCCAGGACCGGATTTGGTTATTCTGTTTTTTATATTAAAAATCAAAAAACAGCATATCAACTAAAACAAGCTGAAGAAAAATAACTTAAATAACTCCTTTTAGAAATATAATCAGAGCAACAAAATAATTGAAATCAATTAAATAGATTACAATTTTAAGGTAAAATTAAGTTCTTTTAATTTTTAATGATGTCAAAATGTTTTGTTTGTAAAGTCTTTTAAAAAAGGACCTATAGTAAAGAATACGCTGAAGTAGAAGTATGAGGTGTCCTTAAAATACCGAGTTAAATGAAATACCCGAATCTGTCATCAAAACTGTGAGGTCATCCCTTCAGCTTTAATTCACCTGCGGAGGACAGAGACAGAGAGGACATTCACTCAGTCTTTGCTGCCCCCTGTTGGAGTCTCCTGACAACAGGACAGTCAACGGGAAGAAACCCGGCCACTGCTTTCGTCACCTCAGATGACCTTTGACATGCACACACCACCACCACTCTCCTCCTCCTGCGTTCACACCAGCCGGCCCGTCCCCCTTTATGTCTCACTGTCTGTCTGCAGTTCAGCTTCTCCTTCGTAGAGACACATCCAGTGTCAGCAGTGAGGATCCGTCCCCGTTCCTCGATCGGTTCATCAGAGGAGGAGAGTGAGGAAGACGGGGAATCCAAATCCACGGCCATCATCGAATCAGAGGGAGCTGCCCTCCCCTGGAACATCGATGGAGAGCTAGTGGAAATCACCAACGAAGTGCTCATCAGGTACGGTGATTTATCCCTGAAGGGGAAAAAAAACAACTGATAACTGCTGTACGTGGTGAAACACAACTGCAAACAATGACCCACCTACCTAATATTTAATAAATTAATACATTTATTTAATATGCCGGTTAGATTTTTTTGAGGTATTAGAAAATCCAAAATCACCAAATTAAAAACATTTAATAAATGAGTATGAATATTTTAGATTTGGTCATTTGCTTTTATGCTTTATGCTTTTTTTTTCTATGGAATATTTAAACAAAAAGTTCCTATGAAGTAGTCGTGTTCACAGTACCAGGATTATTTTTTTTATATTTTATTATATCTAAAGACTCGTCCAGATGAATATGGTTGAGTTTTTTTTCCAGGTCAAAGTGAGCACCATAAACTAAAAGAAAAGTCAGGCCTGTCTTTCTTTGGGAGAGTTGACCTTTGTGTTCCATTTGAATATGTGCTATAATGAAATCAGTGCTCCACAGTACCTGTGTCCATCCTGTGTGTGTGTTTGTTTTCAGGGTGCACCCACGGCTCATCACCTTGTATGGAGAGGAGGTGGACGAAGCTGAGTCGACCATTTCCTGCAGCTGCATCTGAGTCCAGCTGAAGGCGCTGTGTGTTTTATTTATTTTTTTTTTTTTTTGATTGGGGCTTTCATAGTTACCACAATGACAGTGGCCTTTTGGTCACTATGGTTACCATGGCTATGCGTATCAATAACAAACTTTCATTCGACAAAGCTAACTGATACAAAAACAGATTTCCTATTAAAGCTGCTCTCATTTTTTTTCACTTGATTGATTATTGCAGCTTTAAGAGAACTTGTGTTCTAACTGTGCTTTATCTGTTTGTTGTTGAGCTGATTGATTGTGGATATTTTATATCAAACTTCATGTTTACATTTTACCAGATTTTAACTACCAACTTTTGGCAGAAGAATTGTCTTTAACGTGTTGCATTTTTTTTTGCAAGTTTAAAGATGAAATATTACACTCCTGGTTTCTGCACAAACAGCAATATTTCTGTTGCGACATAGATTAGATTTTTTCTGAAGACTCAAAGTTTCATATGTGAACATATGAAATGCTGTTTTTGTGTAGAAACATTTCAGTAATTTAAGCGATAACACTGACTGAATGGCTCCGAACACGGTGAGAAGACACATACAAATGATTTAAATAGAAAATCTTTGATTTTAATACAAATGTGTTGATAAAAGCAGTGTGACGCTCCAGTGCAGAACAACTTTACATAAACAAAAACAAAGTAATTTATTCAAATAATATAAACGTCTCTGTGATGTGCTTTTGTACGAAAAGTTTTAACTGTCTTCATTCACTGAACATACAGTTGAAACTTTTGCTTTTTAATACTTTAATACCTTAAATATTTTATTAAATGCTGATTTTCAAGTAGTCTTCTGTTATTCTACCCTGTGGCTCAATGTGTTGCTGTCAGTACTTTTACTTTCAGTCTGACTTCATGAGTAAATCTAAATCCAGATTTTTCTAAATCACCACCTCGTGCTGAATTTCACCATGATGAAACACTATGTGTTTCTCGGTGGGTTGCTTTTTTAAAATTTCCTGTGCAGAGCACCTGATACATTTCTCCGAACTGCTTCATTATAGCGTCAGTTAATTCTACAAAAAAAAAAGCACAAAAACAGAAACCACAAGTAAAATTACACCGATTGCAGCGCAGAGAAGTTCATCTCCAGATTCTCTGAAAAGCAACCAACATCAAAGAAATACAAACCACGTCCTCTCAGAAGACATGAAGGAATTTTTGAATGACGTCATCATCAACCTAATGAATGCTTTGGGCTTTTGTTGAATCACGTTACCTGACTTCTCCTGGAGATGTAAAAAATGTAAACAGGAATAATGGCTCTTTATTCATAAAAATAATGTGCAGGATCTGAAAACTGGGTGACATTTTTATCTGCTTTTCTTGCCTCTTCATGTCCATCCTGCTCTTTCTGTTCCATTCTTTGCTCCGCTCTGTGGTTACATACCAGGAGTGTACATCCAATGTTGTTTCTTTTCTTCAAGCAACTGGAGCAGCCGTGAAAAAAACCTTTGCTTGTTTATTAATTTTAAAAGAAATGAAAAGGTAAAAAGCTAGCTAGCACAAGCAGCGGCTCTCGGTTATTGTCTCGGTGATGGCTTGATGGTCTGGTGGTCTGCAGAGCTCCAGAGTGGAGCAGTTTGTACTCCGTCAGTAAAAAGGGACGGTGCATCACAGCTTACACTGCAGTTTCCTCCAGTATGTTTGACTGAGCTCCATCAAAGGTTGCCACAGTAAAGACAGCTCGCTGCTAAACTTGACAAAGTTCGACACAAGGAATTTGCGAGAATTTACCACCGTGAACGAATCCACTGTGATACGCTGCAGGTTTAAATGCTGAGGTGACGTGATATGGAACAAACAAATCCCAGAGTGGAAACAGGATGAAATTCAAACTGATGTTTAGACTCCAGTGAAACGCTCGTGCTGATTGTGAACACATAAACTGATGTTGTTCCAGCTGCCAGCACTCCCTCACTCTTCTGTCAGTGAGGCAGCTCTTTGTGCGTCTCCAGTGCATGCAGCGTTCGTCAGCAGGTGTATTAAAAATGTAGATGGAGAAAGCTGAGACTTATGGGCCAGGTTCCCATCCCCTGAGGTTTTAGCCCCCTGCCTTTGGTTTGCTTCCTCCAAAAAGAGTCAGATTCCAGGAAGCCCTGAGACCTTCCAGCTGGTCCACAGATTGTTTCAGAGTCGCTTCCCTTTTTAATTACCCTGCAGTCTTTTAACTTGTCTGCATCGGTGAAGGCACATTAGGCAAAATAATTTAAAAGCTGGCGGTCAGATTCAGGTGTTGACCTGAGACATGTTCATCATCCGCCACACTCAAACGGTCAGATTTCACTGGCTGTTGATCCTCACTGTCCGTCAACACATTTGGTATGTCTCATGTGAACTGCTGTATGGTCCCAATGTGAAGTCCACCATGTAATCACAGGTCAAAGGTCAAAGTGAAAGTTAGGAAAAACTCTCTCTTTCACTGGTTTTAGGAACGTAGTCCCAGCTGCGTCTCTTGAACTCCTCCTCCTCTTTCATATGAACGCCCCTCTTAAAGAAACCAGCCTGAGGGACAGAGACATTTGATCAATGAAGCTCATTAATTTACACATTTACTGCAATTTATATGTCAAGGTAAATTTTTTTTGACATGACAAGTTCTCTTTATAACATTTCCTTACCACCTATTTTTTTCCATCAACCCATAAAAATTCATTCAATTAAAAGATGTTTGTTTATCAGAGGCCTTTAATTAAAACAAATAAAGATGTTTAAAAAAAAAAAAAAAAGATTTACCTTCCATAGACACCAGATGAGACCAGCCAGGATCAAAATACCTGCAACTAAACTGATGATGATGATGAAGATTTTAACTGCCATTGAAGGCTTCTGGGTAAAAACAGCTTCAACCACGACCTAGAAATTTATCACATACAATATATGATTATTAGTGACATACAGAACACTCAGATTACATACCATCAGTCCTGGTTTACCTGAGCCGATGGTTGCTTCTGGATGAGGACGGTCTGATGATCTTCTCTAGGAGATGTGATCAGTGCTGTGCTCTCCAACAGCATGATGCTGTGACGACCCTGAGACAGAGACAAAGGCAGATGTCAGAGTCCAGACGCATTAAACTGTAGATTTACCATAACACTGTATTTCTTTTATTACATTCAGGTATATCAGAGCTGGACAAAATGCACAAGCCTTATCTCTACAGTGCACGTTTAGCTATTGATGGATGTGGAGGGAAGGGCTGAGCCACTGGCCTACCGGCTATTGGAGCTAGTCCACCTCCTAAAACTTCACCATCTGATTTTATGTGCATTTTTTTCTTGTGCCTGTCTGATTATGATGATTTCTTGTTCTCAGGTAGTGTAAAGAAGATCTGGAGTTTCACAGTGATGCCTGATTAAGTAAAGCTTTCTTCAAAAATCACTGTTGTTAGACACAGAACACGTTAAATGCGGGTTGCAGCTATATGGCAGAAGATTGAAAGCTCGGGGGTTTCCTGGGTGTGTGTGTGTGTGTGTGTATTACCGGTGCTTGTAGTAGTACAGCAGGGTTCAGTTTGGTCTCCAGTTGGATGGTGACTTCTTTTCCCACCTCCAGATTACCAAGATGACACAACAGCCGCTCACACAGCTTGTCGACTCGTCCACAGAACTAAAAACACATGAAAACATATTGAAACCAAAACTACGAACGTGTCAAGGCTTCCATGTGGTTTCAGTCATTTTTCTCCTAAATTGAAAGTAAAATTTGGAAATGTGGTCAGATAAGTTCAGCCACCGACTTCAGCTGAGCCACATCGCAATAGAATTAAAAGCTTTCTAATTGGCTTACTTACAGAAATGCACTCTGGGACTTACAGTAAACAAAAGTCCTGTAATTTTCAGTTCAAACAATGAACCAGTATTTTTTGGCTCAGTGTCAGATGGTCAGAATGGAGGAGAGCATTTCAGGCTTTCTTTCCTTGCACTGGTATCTTTGTGAGGACATTTTAATGCTCACCTTTTCAAATGACCATTTGAAAGATAAGGCCTGGTTTTAAAGTCAGAAATAATTTCAGTCAAGGCTTAGTGCATGCGTGTGTTCATGTACCATTCTGCGGGTGGATATGGGGGAGAAGAAGAAGATCAGCTGTTTGATAAAGGAAGCTTGAGGGACGTCACAGTCATCGTTGACCGACACAGTTGTGCCACTGATCGAACACACACCATGAGACGTCTGTAGTGAGAGAGGGTTCATAGCAACATATAAATACTATAGACACACCACTGCCACGGGTTTACAGATTTGACCACAATAATTCATGTATTCTACAGCAGCTGCCACCACAACTGCCTATGTTAGCAACTAGTATCTGCCAGTGGTGAAATGTTTAAGACAACAGTGCCTCAAAAAGCCCATTACTGCCTATTGAATGCCAACACATGGTGTCATACTGTCTGTCTACCTCTATTGATATGTATGTGCAGTTTTGTACTGCTGATTGTCATTATCAGTTCTTCAAAGTTAGTTTGGGGTCTACTGAGTTTAACAGTAGTAGTTCCTCTCATGGCCACTAGATGCTGCTGCAAAAAGGTTTTAATAAAAATATAAATACATTCAGACTTCTTTTGGAGACTTCAGTTCAAGAATGACTTCAGTAGTCATTTTAAGTCCTCTAATGTGAGTCTAAGATGATCAGTGGCTGTGAGGGGTCTGTTTGTCTGAGTTTCTGGTGCAACCTCATGTTTTTGCTGGTTTCTTGCAGCACTGAAGCTCTATCTCAGTCAACCACAGTTCTGTGGTTTAGGAAACTGAGAAGAGTTACTGATAAAGGCAGCAGTAAGTGGTGAGTCCAGCACCTGCATTTGAAATCCATCTTTAGAAACCTGTGAAAACCACACAGATGGCTGTACAGGTTTTGTACTTTCTGTGCTGTTCTGCTTGTGCTACTGCTGGTAGCTTTAGTTCCCTTACCTGCCAGTCGACCACCTGCAGGAGTCTGTGATCGTGTGGTGCAAGGATCTTTGGTAAAGCAATGTCAACCACAGTATCTACTGCCCTGCTGGGACCTGAGTTTAACACCTGCAGACAAACCGAATAACAGAACAATTATAAGAGTTTCTCAGGAAATACAATGTGGCTTTTGAAAGAGTGATGTAAAAACATCTTCTTTTTTTTTCAGTAGATTTAGCACCAGTGTTGATGCCTAATGCACTATCACTGTATTAATTTGACTGATTTTGTAGCATCCAAGTCTCACTTTTTCACTGTAGTCTGAACACACTTAAGGAAGCAGACTGATATTTACTTTGTATGTGTAGTTGAATCTTTCAGTGTAGCAGTCAACTGGAGTTGACTCTTCCTCTCCAAACACAAAAGAGGTGGGAGTCACAAAACTGCAAACAGACAGGTAAACATGCACTCAACAAATAAGTTTTACTGTTTACACATTTTGGTTCTTTCATTTTACATAAATGGGATTTCTCTTTACTTTATTTTAAATTTTCGTGGGAAATTCTGCAGACTGGGTGATTGTTATTAATATAATCATAATCATCAGTATGATTATTATTTATTATGAAACTGTTTTAGTATTGCTTCTGACTCACCCGTGGACATTGACGTTTACCCCATATTTAAGATGAAGAGGGAGACTGATGGAGTTGTCAAGGAGATACTCCTTCTTCTCATAGTTATCACTGCGGAAAAAATAGATTAACACAACGTGAGTAAATAAACTTGTAAACATCCAACCTTTAATTCATGGCTCATCTTGAGGTTAAATCATCAATTAATAATAATAATAATAATAAGAAGAAGAAGAGGAAGAATCAGTCAATCCTTCATTGAGCCTTCCTTCCTTCCTTCACATTTGGAGATGAGGAAGACACATTGCCCTTACCTGCTGGTGTTGAGCTGGATGTAGATGTCACTAGGTGTGCTGTTCTGGTTCACATCCAATAGGAAGCTGATGTTCATCTAAGAGCCACAGGAAATGCCAGTTTTCAGTGTCACTCATTCCCCCTTACTGTAAACTCTGACCTGCCTTTCCGTTATCATGTTAAACTGAATTATTGAGTTCTATTGAGCTTAATAAATTACACATTAAAACTGCTGCTGGGGTGGAATTTGTATTTCAACAGTTTCTTTCACAATATTCACTAAAATACATCAAGTATCTGCTGATGAGCCAAAAGATGGAGAACAGAAAGTACAGACACACTGCATCTCACTTCTGCACCCCATGTGGTGCTGAGTAACACTGAATTGAGGACCAGTGTTTGCAAACTGTCAGTGTAAGCCATTAGAAAAGACCTCTGCCTTGTGGATCCCTGGTAAAAGACATTTTATCAAACTGTACCTCTTAAAATAAAAACTATGCCAATGCCAAAATACAGAACCATTTCTTTATCAGGTGAAAGCTACACTGTAGCTGAGTTTGTTTGTTTTGTCTCTATAGGAGTTGAATCTCAATAAAATATTACCATTTAGCGCACAGTGCCATTATGCTAACAAGCAGTCTCACAGAGCAGTAACATGGCTGTGGCTGTGTAGTCGTATAACATTTTCAGTAGAAGTGTTGGGCTGTGTGAAGCTGACCTGAGTGTAGGCGGGGAGGAGGAGGCTGGTGACGCTGCAGTCAACAACCACTGTTGTACTGTTGATTTCCTCAGTCACATCACAACTGACTGTATTGTCTTGCTGTGCACACAGATAAACACATGCATTGTTGTATGTATTTTATTTAAATAGATATTTTGTTGTTAAAATTATAATCCTTAAAATTTTTATGAAATGCAAACCAGTTTTTTTATATATATCAGCTATTGAGTCTCCAAACAGCAAAGTCTAGTTGACATCATTTTATTATATTTTCTAATACGTTAGACTATGAGTGTAAATTTTAAGAGATTAAACTGTAAACTCACATTCTGCAGGACTTTAATGTAGTGGATGTTGTTTGGGAAATACAGTGTCAGTCGTGGCAGGAAAGCATCGTCTCCAGAGTTCAGCAGTACAGTTTTTAACATGATGGTCTGTCCAGAGCCGAGAGAAAAATACTTCTCCTGACTGAGTACAAAAACAAAAACAAAAAACAACACCAATGTCAAGGGCAAACATCGCCAGCCGAACTTCAACGAATACTTGCAACCAATCATTTAACATATTCTGCAGAGCCCATTTTGAGCGTCAATCATACAACACATGGTTTGGTATCATCTGTGAGAAAGATGAGAGGCAAGCTTAACTTCAAAGGATAGCACACAGAGTCATGACGTGTCATGTGAGACGTTTATACTGACCAGATTTGGTTTTATTTTGATGAAATTTCTAGGTTTTGTTGTGGTAGTTCACATAATTGTTGGCCATTCAAACATTTATGCTCAAAATAAAGAAAGATACAAACTTCAAGGAATAGCTTTTGATATTGATGCTGTATCTTTAAAATAGCTCATTCAGTTACTTGAGAGAAAGAAATAAGATTGAGAGAACTCTTGTTGCGTCGCATTAGTTCTACAGTAGTCTTATTCAGAAACTGACTAATAAACTAAATCTATTACAGTTGTTGAACTCATTTATGGTAAAGTGGCATCCTAAGTGTTTGAAGGTGTGTTTTTGTACATTTGACAACTGTTTCTCTTGATTCCAGTGTTTATACCAAGGTCGGCGAACCACATCAGTATTGGTCTTATGTCACTGTGGCCAAGACGTGTGAGGGGGCATATTTCAGGGTTAGGGTTAGGGTTAGGGTCAAACAGTTGGTATTGTGTTTCTGCCATAATAAAGAAGAATGCAAAAACAACTGCTGCTGATCTAAATGTAACCTAGCCAGCAGCTAAATAGCATCATCTGTGGGCAATCCCCTACACGTTGTTTTAGAGAACTGAGTAGATCTTGTGTCATCATTACTGTGGCCTCTGGGTGATTTATCACTCAAAACAAACACATTTCAAGGTACAGAACATGACAACATTACTTAACACTAAAAGTGTGTGTGTGCGCGCATTTGTGCGTTCTTACTGTGGCAGCACTAGTTCAGCCGACAGCTGCATGTTAGTTGAACAATTTACCAGAGAACAGGAACGAGCAAACTGGGTCTGAAAGAGAGAGAGAGAAAGAGAGTGGCAGGGAATTTTTTGATGATGTCAGCATTTCAAATAATAATGATGAAGAGAGTGGTCTTCATTTTCCTTTGGTGACCTCTGACCCATGATTAGCATACAATGAACGTCCTCATGACTAACTGTAGCTGTAAATTCCAACGTGTTAACTCTTCCTGCTATGTTTTCAGCCAGTGGGACATGGTGTGGAAACAGGATGAGTGCACCGATGTCGGTTAATGTGTTGCAGCTGTAAACACATCTGGATTAGCAGGAAGTCATTATGAAAGTGGTGGAAATCAGATTTTCTGTTTCCTTCCTTTGAAAATGGATCAGTTTGGTGATTGACAGATAGACTTCACACTGAAACTGACAGATTAAAGATTTTTGCTCTGGAAGGAGAAGCAAATAAACTGCACTGTACATTATTGGTACATCTGAATAAAGTAGTGAACCTGAGAGTTGAATCTATGCTCAACAGGTGTAGAGAGCTACGATACTGCTACGATTAAAAATAGTGGATGATGACACAGTGGAGTGTTTCTGAATGTATGTGTGTTGAAACCTTTTGTAAACAACTGCTAGTGTTAGGCCAAGTACCGTGTTTACTTATTGTTTAGTACCTTGGTATTGACTCTATGTCCTTCCATAGTCTGGCACTGAGGCTTTAGACTTGTTAAAATATGAACTAGTTGTAACATTAGAGATCTATATATAGATAGAGAGCTATTTGGTGGAAGCACTGCTCAGTACCTGGTTGGTGATGGTGTTCTGGTGTCCTGCTCTCTGCTGCAAGATGGGTTTTAATGGGGGGAAGATTTTTGGAGAGGATCTGTGGGTTTTTGTTTCTCTTAAACTGTAGGAAACTTCAAACTGGACTGGCGTAAATATGTCTCTCACGTCTTTCTGTAGGAAGGAGAAACTGGTTAATATTGCTTTCGGTCTTTCACATGTCATTATGCCAATAATAAATGTATTTCATTGTGTGTTTTTTGATGCGTTTGTTACCCTTTGGTAAACCAAGTGTGGTTTACAAGTGACATGGCCATGGCGTGCTCTCACGTGCCCCCTTGTGCTATTGGACGACCCGTTTCTACCATGGAAATAGAAACGATGAGGGAAGGACGGTTTATGGAGGAGGTCGGAGGTCAAATTATATTGAAGATCTGGAAAAAAAAAAGGATATGTATGAAGTCCCAAGGTACATAATAAGATACTCTAGAGCATTCTTGTTTCATCATGAGTCGAATGGCGCTACCATTAGCTTGTTTGGTTCAGAATGCTAAAAAGACAGCCGACAGTGGTCACAGAAATGAAAAAGGCTGCTTTTATCAACTTCTGTCTGAAATCAACAGCCAATTGTTTGAATTACTTGAAGTCAACAAAAAAAATTGACAACCCACTTCAGCTCAATATGGTTTGATTTGAATGATAAACATGAGAAAGTTGTGTCTAAGATGAGCCTTGTGTACTTGAAAGTTACCTATAAGTCCTGTCAACTGTCTGGACCGGACACTGAAACAGACAGTGACATTGAAGCAGACTGTTGGAGTCTTGTGTTCTTGGCAGAGTGACATCTGCTGGTCAATCTGCTCAGGCAGAGCCAGCGACGCCTTCACCTGAATCACTGGACGTGTCCTGCAGCCAACAGGATGCATTCACAAACATTCAGATTACATTCAGGACACCTGATTACATAAACATAAAGCAAAGTAGCTTTACCTGAGAACCACAGCCGAGTCTGAGAGGAATGCTCCAACTGCCACATCTGCAGAGACACAGAGAGCCTCACCTGGTTTAAAGCTGATCTATGATGAACGTAAATGTAAAACAGGGCAGAAGATGTGACACACAATGGTGATTGGGCTTACCCTTGTAGCCATTACTGTCAATGTCAACACCAGAGCTCAGGGACTGGCCAAACATCCTGAGGTTACGACCCAAGGTAGATCCAGTAATTCTCTGAAAACACACAAATACTCCATGCTAAAAATGACAGAACTGGTGGTCAAATGTTAAGAAGTTGGACTGAAAGAATCCATTGTTAGTGTTACGAGTAGTTTATTAATGTTTTAGTGTCATATACGGGTCTTTTATGTCAGCATTAGTGTTTGTACCTGTGATGGAGTGGGTGAGATGCCTTCCTTCCTGCCATTATAGATATAGATGGCCCCTTTTAGGTCATCTTCCTGTGGTGCACCAACTGCCACATCTACAAAAGCAGAAGGAAATGAATGTAACTCATTGTGAAGTATTTTGCAGTCTCCATCTTACAACCCATGAACTTAATGTAAACCTTTAATGTACAACTTCACTTCCTTCCTGCCAGACGGCGATTACACTTGACATTTGTTACACAGTCAAGGTTGAGTCATGAATTATTTTGGTCAAAGTTCACAAAAGAACATGATCCCCTCTAAATCTGCAGCCTTTTAAACTTTGATTAATGTAACGAAAAGGCACTGGAGGCACTGACAGTTGCAGCTGTTATGCTAGGTTAAGAAAATCCTAGCAGTTTTTGTAGCAAAAAAAAAAAAAAAAAAGTTAATAATACAACAGTTGGGGTAATCGTTCATCTATGTTTCTAAAATGGTGGACCCACCCTGTTCTCAGGATTCGTACAGGAACAAGAAAACACCAGCATTGTCCTTTAAATATTTAACCTGAGGCTTTAGAAGATGTGAAGATCTGGAAAGTAAATCAGCTCTTTTTGACAGAGGTAGCTACTGGAACACACACACACACACTCTTTTATCTAGTTGGGGCAGATTAGAAGGCAGTTTCAGGGTTGAGTTAAACAGCAGGAAGAGTTGTCATTACAGCTTTAATGAATTTAATAACACACTCCACCCCTAACAACACACCACACACACACCCACTTTGAGGGGTCACTTGCTTTAGGGCCGTGGGTGGTTGATGTCTTTTGGTTACATACAAGTTGCTGTCCTTGGGTGGGTTGTTCTTGCAGGATTTTTTTGTTTTTAGTTGTTTCGAATTATATTTCGAATTAGCAGTAGTCATATTGGTTGCACTGTGAATATGAAAAGCTGAACAGACTGTTCAGGTGTGGGTGTTACCGTTGTAACCGTCATCGTCCAGGTCTCCCAGGTCAACAATGCCCTGTCCAAACCTGGCAGCATAAGCATCGCTGCCTGTCAGCTGAAACTCCGCCTCCAACAGCTGGGCCTGAGACAGAGTTGGTTTGTGAGAAAACACAAACATGTCACAGTGGGAAGAGTCACACCTGCGAGCACCACTAATGAAAGTTAAAGAGCCCTGATGTCGCACTGCCCTGACTTGGTAGGACACGTGAATAGAGCCATTGTTAATGTTATTAATAAAACTTTAGCTTTAGCTCAAGTTCCTATTTAAAATGTCTCCTACTGCCGACTGCAAATTAATCAGAGCAGGTTTTGAGACTTCAAACAATAAAAACTAAATGAAATATGAACAAAATTGCCAGTATAGAGATAAAATAAAGCACTTTGTTTAGATCCAAATTTAGCTCAGGTTTCTAAAGTAAAACAATAGGCATGCTCACTTGGCCTTGGTTGATATACACATGTACTCGTCCCTCCTCCCTGGTGACGCCTGTTGCCATGGGAGCACCGACCAATAGATCAGACAGACCATCGGCATTCAGATCGACGATGCACACACTGGAGCCGAAGTAGGATCCCAGCTACAAACACAAAGACACGCAGGCTAAGCACCAAGTATTGCACTGTTTTGAATGGATGATGCTTATGCTAGGTGGCCTCTTACTTCTCTTCCAGAAACTTCAGAGATGATGCGTAACATGTCCTTCACTACTGTAAAAATGAAAACCTGCACATCACCAAGACACACAAACACACACACAATTTTATCAGGACATAAATATAAATGTATAACAGTACAAGATATCAAACACAAACTCACAAGCAAACTCTTGAGAAAGTGAGGAGTTTTGACACTGCATATATTTCCCAAAGTGAACTTTATCCTGGAGACAGTTTCATTACAATTAGCAAACAATGTGGAAGATGAACTGGTCCTACCTTGCCCCTCTGGTTGTATTGTGGAGCTCCTCCTACCACCTCCACAGTAGCCGGACTCAGGAAATGACCAGCTCCGACAGAATAACCTGATCAGCAGAAGGACACAGTATCACATAGTCAGATTACATCTGAGTCATTTACTGAGTTCTGAAACAAACAACAGTTTCAAGTTGAATATGCTACTTTTGAAGACTAAACAGTTAAATAATATAATTAAAATAAGTGAACCTTTTAAATTTTTTCATCATTCCTTTATTTAGCTGATACTTCTACTCCTTCCTCTTAACTATGATATTGAATATCTTTTGTGTCATGCAGTATTTAATAATGTCTCAAAGGTGCAGTAAAAGATTAGATTATTTCATGTGCTAGTGGTGACTTTTATTTCTCATCATAACAGTGTGTGTTGGTCATACTAATTATGCAACTGACAACTGAAACTGTGCAACTGTATGAAACTGTGTGTATGTGTTTGGTTTTCTGAGAGAGAGAGAGCGAGAGAGGGAGAGAGAGAGAGAGAGTTATACAACCACAGCTTTCACCAAAACCATCACCCTATGTTGGATTGTGTTCAGTGAGTTAGACCACAGTGGACTCACCACACAGACAAACACACTCAATGTTTCCGGTACAATCAGAGGCAACAACCAACATTTAATAGCCCGAGCTGCTGTAAGTCTGCCTTTGACAGAAAGGTGAAAATAGATTCAGCCTGAAAACATCACATCTCAGCTTCCTGCTTATCTGTTCAGTATCAACACTCAGTCAAGATTTCAGTTTTTGTGTTGTTGAAAAGAGCAACTTCTATAGATGAGTTTTTATATAAAGACTTTGGGCAGCATTCACTGAGCAGAATTTAAAACTTTTTAAGGTCATTTTTATGAAATGCACATTGAAATTTAAATCAATCTTACTGGCTTAAGTAAGATAGTGAAGTGAAAAAACCCCCAAAAAACCAAAACATCAAAGGAGAATTATTCATTCTTATCCATTTTTCTGTACTTTTCCCCAAAAGTAATAGTTAATTAAAATGAAACATCCTGGATCTGTACAGGTGGTAGGAAAGTAATTGATTAACAAATGCTAAAAATACATTTTTGCCCGTGAGAGAACAACTTCTGAGCCCTTGGGGATTGCAAATATTGACTATAGGTCTTATTGTGCTGGAACTAACTCCACAAAAAAAAAAAAGGATTTTACAGGCATCTGTGTGCATTCCACTGTCAGAACAGTCCTTCCTTTTTGTTTAAAAATGTTCACTAGGGGCTGAAACTATGTGCGACTTTTGGACCCAACCATATGTTTAACATCTCCCGATAGCCCAAAGCCAGATACAACATATTACTGCTAACAGTAGCACCGTACAAACCATCAGATAATGTTTGGGACAAGGAGTTTGGTAGGAGAAGAAAGAATCACCATAAACGCTAATGTACGAGGATCAAAAGAAACAGCTGCAGGTTTATCATAAATTCTTTCCCAGGATGTCAGCACTTTGAGTGAAACAGAGATATCGCCACAGTGAGAATGTAGGTGTTCCCTTCTGTCTTTCTCTGTTTCTGCATCTTAACTCATCATCAACCACCCAAAATATTCCCTAAATTGCTGCTGATCCCCAGGTTATCTTTTGATATTCGGCAGCAACGATCATATGCAGCTGCGCGATAAGTGAGCGACAGTGATCATTTAAATCATGTCGGTGCTTTGGAAATAGTCTTTTAGAACGCAGCATGGCATTATAAAAGACATTTACATTGATATCTTAGCATCTCACATGGCTGCTTCTTCTCATACTATTACATTGAACATTTAAAACCGATCTAGTAAATATGTGGCCAGAATATACCACTACTAATTTTCTCATAATACTGTTAATAAGAACCACTTAGGTGTGGCAGCATAGCTGTTAGCTCTGTTGCTCCACAATAAGAAGGTCTTGGGTTCAAAAACATTAATGAGAAATGTAAAATCCTGCTAATTTGTTTGGACTTGTCTGCACCAAATACCAAACCAACAGCTGTTCTATGAAACTATTTGTGAAGCTGATACCAAACAAACTCTGTACCCGCACTGCTGAGTGAAAGCTTGTCAGCAGCGTGGCAGTAGCACAGGAAACATGCTGCAGTACTGCTGTGGGCTCAGAGGTGTTTTCACAGCTCAATGCACAGTATAATTTTCAAGACTGAAGAAAAGAGACTAAAAAGATGCTTCTGGCTACAGCTGTAGTGAATAAGACTAAAGTGTATCGGGACAACTCCAATCTAAATTATTGTGGAATTAGGTGTTGGTCACCACTGCACCAGTGTTTGGATTTTTTCCCAAAAAATTAATAAAGAAACAATAAAACATTTGCATTATTATTATTATGTCTTTTGGTACTAGAGCAGGATTTTCTATAGTAGATATTGGGGCAGTTCCAAAGGTACATCGTAAGAAGAAGCAGATGTTTCATCTACCCAAGTAGCTTCCGAAGCTGACTGATCCTGTGTCATCATCAAGGTACACTGACATTCCTCTACTGGATGTGTTATAGACCAAGACTGAACCCATCCAGTACGACGTCCCCGGGGCCCCCATGATGATCAGATCCTGCGAGGGATAGGCAGATTTCAGTCTCCATCATGCCATGTGCCTTACAAATGTGATATAGCTAAACATCACAACTCAGTTTCTGTAAAAGACAGGAAACTGACAGATCTCTTTTTAACATGGTATAAAGCAAAGTTCTACATTTCATTTCTACATCGTGCTGTTAAAAACATGGTGCAGTTAATGACACCTGCGACAAATAGAGCATTTTTATATGGTTCGTTACTGACCTCTGTGAGGAAATTGGAAATACCAGCCTGACATGACCCATAATCTTCACCGAACTTCCTCTGGTGGTCTGCAAGAAAGAGACAGAGACAAATAGACATGTTAAAAGGTGAAAGTAAACAAACACATTTCATATGAAGATAATATCCAAATAATTTCCCCCTGTAGTTGAACAGCTGCTGCTTTCACAAACATGAGCAAAGTAAAGACCAGTTAATATCCTAAATGATACACGAAGGAATGCCCTCACTTTCTAAAGTGTCTGCAAACTGCAGGGCCTTTATTTCTGCAGCCATTGAGCATCTGAATTACACGATGTTGCTGTAATTTATATTTTTATGGCTGCAAAAACTTTCATGACAACGATGACGCACTTAGCAATGAAAGTCCTGTCCATTTTGGGATATGCAAGTTTTTAATGTTTTCAATAAGTCTTTAATAAACCCAGCCAACTTTTATTTCTGTGTTGGTGCTGTAAACCAAAGGAATTTAGTTTCAGTTAGTTTAGTTACCAAAAAGTAGCTCCTTTTGCAGAGGGGTTAATTTTCTTCTGCTGTAATTTGGAGCATGAAGAAAACAAAAAATAATCCATATACTGCGTGTGTGTGTGTACCTCTGTAGCAGGGGATAATGGGTCGGCCTTCACTCAAGTTGCTGTCATAGCGATAACAGACTCCATTAGGCAACTTGTGGTTCTGACTGTCTTTCTTTGAGTAGTAGACGTTCTTCCAGCGGTGCCCACATGCCTAAACACAGACACACACACAAACAGCATCCAATAAACAACATGTGACATGAACTCATTACTCTCACAAACAAAGTCACAGTGGACTGTTGTTGTTCCCATGACACTGAGAGAATCGGTGTTTGTATGGTTGTTTGTGTACAATAGCGTGTGGAATATCTGCCCTATTGTGCATTTCTTTCCCCCTGTGGTAATCTTTCATTCTTTTGTGTTAATAGTTTTGCCAAGTACTGAATTGAAAACTCTCAAAGATGTAAATACCTCACCTCTCTGGTGAGGCCAACGGCTCTTTGTTATGTAATAATGCTCTTTTCACACGTGACAGGAAAAGTATGTTGGTGTCAAAAACACTTGCCATTTACTTTCCCTACTGTCAAATAACTTCCTCTTTGGCTTTGCCAAAATGTACATGCAGTTTTGTCTTTGAGGTAGCCCATGTGTACAAAATAAAATCAACAGACATACAAATAATAAATCATCCTGGGGAACACTTTTATGGAATTGAATTAAACCTGTCATGTAAGGAGGTGCCAAGGTACTTCACTGACAAGAAGAGCCTAATGACCTCAGACTCAATTCATGACGTGAGGTCCAAGCAAAAACGTGTGTGTCCATTGACACCAGGGTCAGCTCACACATATATAATATCCGTCACTTGACAAATTAAATTCAGTCCAAATGACGGAATACTTCTTAGAGGAGACAATACAAAATCAGTGCTCATTAACGAGAAAAGACCAGAATTACCTTTACTCAGCTTGTCGTTGAGTCTAAATGAATTTACACCAAGTTTGAAGAAGTTCACTGACGGCATTTCTGTGCCGAAGTGTGTGAGACAGCAAACATACGTGCTTACCATGACATGTCCTCCTTGGTCTCCAGGTTGTCTGGACAGACTGACTCCCAGCCACTGGTGATCACTCTCCGCTTCACACGTCTTCCCACAGTCTCGCACATCTGCACATACATGCATTAATAATGTCAACTGCAAAAAGTTTAGTTGTGCTTTACTATTAAAAGCCACATCTGCCTTGCCCTTGACATGAAATTGTTATTGCACTGATCTGGTATAGGCAGCATGTTGGTATAGTGGTTAGCACTGTTGCCTCACAACACGAAGGTTGTGGGTTTGGTTCCTGGGCCTGGGGCCTTTCCTTTCCCTGTGCTTGTGTCCAAAGACATCATGTTTGGGTTAACTGGTGGCTCTAAATTGTCCTTAGGCCTGAGTGTGAGTGGTTGTTGGTCTCTGTCTGTCTCTGTGTGTTGGCCCTGTGATGGACTGGTGACCTGTCCAGCGTGTACCCTGCCCTCACCCAATGGGAGCTGTGATTGGCTCAAGCACCCCCCACGACCCGGAATCAGATAAGCGGTAGATGATTTGGTATAATTGTAGTTCAACCAACACTAACGCTGCAACCAAAGAAGCCTCAGAGGGGCTGTTGGTGTGAACACATTGCTTCATATGGCTAGTCAATGGAGAGAAACACACCAGCAGGCATGCGGACACACAGCTGGGACTCAGCAGTGATGTTGCAGCGGTAAACAGCTCCTGGAGACTGGACTGAAGCATCAGAGGTTGCATTTGCTACTGGAGCTCCAACCACCAACCTGAAGGAGAGAGAGGGAATTAGCCAGGATCTGGCTTTCTGTTCTGTGTCTGAATGGCATCTGTGTGTGAAGCATCAAAGAGCCTCTGTCACTGACAAATACTGCATCATTAGCATGCACACACACACACACACACACAGATCTCTACAGTTCTTTTTGGGCACATACTTTTAAGGTCAAAATTTATGACTGCGGAAGTTCATCATCAATATTATGAACAATCATAAGATTTAGAAATACAGTTCAGTCTACATTACATGTTAGCAACAATCTCCGTTATGTTATTTTATGATGTGGGCAGCCAACATGCACGACAGGAAATTCAGTTGCACAGGTTTTCTGCCAGCATCAAGCACTGATCATCATCAAATTAACAATATATATCCAGACCAATTGTGAGTTCTGTGGCGATGCAGCAGGACGGAGTATCCAAACATGGAGGAGGGGGCCCCTCTGAACTCCAAACTGTGCTCCTGATCCAGGTTGTATCCTGCTGCAGGACAGACCAGCAACAGGACGTGTATCAGGACCAGTGCCATACTGCAGTGGAAACGAATTCTGGCCGCTGAGGGATACATGATGGAGGGCAAACTGCAAGAAAAGACAACAATAATCAATCAAAACTGCAAAAAAACAACACAAAACAAACAGCCTAGTCAGCTGCTGATTGTTTTCCAGCTGTTAGTGTACAACATTGTTATTTGACATTCATCATCTCTGAGCTGTGTCCATTAACTTAGCCACCAAAGACAACACAAATAAAACATTTTTAGGCACTCTATGTTTACTCTGTGAAACATCAAACTAGGTGCAAACCAAAGACTGAGATTATTACACGTTCAAATGTTTTTTTTTTTTTGTTCAGAAAATGGGAGGGGGGTCTCGCAGTGTTTGTTTTTCCCTGAAGAATTGTTGAAATCATTGATCATTTATCAGAATAGTGGCTGAGTAACGTCTTAGTCATCTGTTCATGTGAAACAGATTTAGGAATTGGAGAAAGCTGACAGAGTTAATGCTGTCCAGGTCCCCCAAACTGTAACTCTGTAACACACATTTACATGTATACAATGAGTTACCTCTACATTCATCATCTCTTAAAAACTTCTGGTGGGACAGCAGGCTGACTTGTTAAAAGAACGATAAGCCCATTTTTATCTGATTCATTCATAAAGGGTTTATCTTGAGCGAAAATGGCAAATATCGGCTTAACTCTGCGTTTTAACGAGCAGCAAAGAAGCGAAGAAAATGTTTAGCCTGGAAACTCTTCACGGCGTTTCATCCCAAAAGTTTCTACACCGGAGCTTTACGGTACCGTTCAGACAGCAGCTGTCCCGGGTCAAGTGGTCGGTACCGGGGCGTCGGAGGAACAGCACCGGACATACAGGATGGGAAAAGCGGAGTCGGTTAATCCTCCCGGTGCCTCCCGGTGTGACAGCCTCCTGTTGCTCCTCCTCGGTCCGGTAACGGGCTAGCGCGTGCAGCGCGGGTCCATCGGCGAGAGGCAACACCAGCGCACGAGGCTCCGACACACAAAGTCAGGCGATGAAAGTGTGAAGTACAAACTGAGAAGATAAAAAAAACAAACACTAAACTAAACTAAACTAAACTAAACTAAACTAAACTAAACTAAAGCCGGCTGCTTCTGAGTTTCAGATGAAGTCACTGTGGCAGAGCTGAGCGCACTGTGACTCCCTCCCTCCCTCTCCCGGGTGTGTCTGTGTGTCTGTGTGTCTGTGTGTGTAACGGTGTTTCCTCTCCACAACGTCTGCCTAAAGTACACGTGAGAGTGCAGGGACTTCATGGTGTGTGTGTGTGTGTGTGTGTGTGTCTAGGGTGTTTCCTCTTCAGTTATCACTGTAGTGTGAATGGAGTTTGTGCCTGTAATCTGATTTTACTGTCTCAGTAACGAACACAACACAACATCTCCAGGATGCTTCATTTTAGACAACAAATGGACACACGACCTGATACACATCCTGTAGCATGAAAATATAGACTCAGTAGTCAGTCTGTGCCTGTGTAGTTCTTATCATGGCAATTCATAAAGTTAAACAAAAGTCTATACAATCTGAATCATCAGCATTTCTGAGCTTTTTTCAACATACTGTCACTGATATTAATATTTCAAAGCAAGTTTAATAAAAAAAATGAAAAGCATTCTTCAGTATGCCAGCTACACAGGCTTCACCAGATCTTATCATAAAAACTAATTCTTACTTGCAAAGTATTATTTGTTTTCCGTTCTTCATAATCGAATTGTGCTACTATAACATGGAAATTTTGACTTGAGATCAATAAAATTTTAATGCATTTTAAAACTGATCTCTTTAAAACTTAAATCTTAAAACTTAAAATAAAATAATGTATAATATTGCCTGTTGAATGATATTTAAGACAAGAGGCCCTTGTATTTTTTGGATTAAAGAAATAATCTGTTTAGAATAATCGTTTGCTTTTGACAATAATAAAAGTCAGATTTCAGATATGAACAGATCTTACATATGAAGGGCCTTTCAGGACTCTCCCGGTGTTGCGTTCAGTCAGAT
Source organism: Echeneis naucrates (assembly GCF_900963305.1). Taxonomy (NCBI): domain Eukaryota; kingdom Metazoa; phylum Chordata; class Actinopteri; order Carangiformes; family Echeneidae; genus Echeneis; species Echeneis naucrates. The sequence goes on along the minus strand of NC_042531.1, from coordinate 7,227,302 downwards.
TGTGTGGACAGTTTATACAGATGTTATAAATGTCAGACTATACCACAGTGGTGGAATATAGAGAAAATTACATTTACTTCTCTCTTTGAATACTTCTGTTGTCACTGCTGGTCCATAAATGAGGAACAGTCCTGAGGACATGTGACATCACAGCTGTCATGTGGAGAACAGTCCTGGTCATCTGAAGTCACACTTGTGACAGGAGAAAGTATAATTACAGTTACTTTCAGACAAATATTAATACTGCATGAAACAACAAGGCACTTAATGAGAGGGTGATGCAAAATCATCAAGCTAGATAATTGGAGCTGTAAACAAACATTGTGTTTTAGTAAGTAGTAAGACAAAGGATGTGTCTGAAGTCACTCCCTGATTCAGTCATTCACTTCTCCATAAATGACAGACCTCCGACACCAATGAATCATTGTAATTTTGCATCATTGTTTTTAAACTCGCTAGTTTTGCTTTTCAATTATGTCGTAATTTTGAAAGGGAATATTTACGGCTTATATTTCACTATTTTGATTCTTAAATGAAATAAATAGAGGATATATAGTGACTGGCGACTGAAATGTCTATACATAATTTCCTGAGAGGGATTTTAATTTCAATTGCTGCTGATATTTCAATGGGGTTGGTTCAGATACTGTACCAGTGAAATGATCAGGTGACCCAACAGGTGTCTCAGATATCCAGCCTTTTTACATGTAGTTATCCTTTTTTAATACTAAGTTTATCTCAGTTTGCGTTTCTTCCGATCTTTCGGGTTACAGATCTCGGTTACTATGACACGGCCTGGTTAAATAAAGGTTACACAATAAAGATTATGACATCGTTCAATGAACTTCTGTTCCTACATTAAGTAGGATCTAGCATTTAGACTATCATGTTGTTTCTTTGTCACCAAGGCAACAAAGAATTGGGGGAATATTTGTCCTGAAAGAGTCTGTAATTTTATTTTATTTTTTTTTCAGCATGCAGACATTAGGAAATTTTCTCAACATACTTAAATAACAGAGTTGGTCAAGAAAAACATTTTCTATCTGTGATCTCGATTGAACACTACATGGCTGCTCCATCAGCTCCTAGTCTGATTTTATCCAGACTGGTAGAAATAGTTCCCAGACAGCGGGACAATCGTGGAGCAGACAGACTGTTTGAGTAGATGTCGGACAGGAACTCTGCACTACATATACGCATACACATTCATTGGGTGTTTGTTGGTATTTCCTGTTACTGACCCTGCAGTTATTATACTGGAATCTGACCTGCTGCTTGTTCCCACTCCCACACACCCTGAATGTAATTATATTTAACTAAAAAAAAAAATATATATATATTTCTCCATCTAAATCAATTATTGTCTGATATCAAATCACCTGATTCTCTCCTTTGTCTTTTACAACACATCCAATGACAAGGTGAAGAAAGAGAGGCTGTGTTTTAGTCACTTTAATCCATGGAGAGATTTGTTTGTTCAACAGTCAGATAATTGCTAATAGAGCTGAAGCATCAGCGCTGTTAACATACTGTGTGATGAGTACTAACTAAGTACTGTCAATAACTGGACCTATGATTCTTACAAATACCTGCCATTCAATTAGCGATGAAAAGATACTACAAGAAATTTAAAGTAACGCTGCTTATAGTGTCTTTTCATGGTGTAAAATTTTGAGTGGCCTAAATTTTATGGCAATTGATGGAATTGATGGAATGAACACATCAACAATGGCATTTCAAAAGTCAAAATCAAAAGATCCACCACCACGAAAGAATATCCTATTCAGAAAATAATTTAGCAGTAAGCATTAACAGTCATAAAAAGCATCTAGTATTCAGTAACAATCGCAACGTGGCCAAGAACTAGATAAGAGGCATCAGCTAAACTGCTGGGACAAGATACATTGTCCATTTAATATAATTTGACAAAAATAAAGAAAAAAAAGCAGAAAATATAACCCTGTTATATTCAAAGCATGTTGTTTCTCTTTGTTTTCTCCCTGTCAGCAGCTGAAATGTCTAACTTTTATTCAGTGGTGTACATCTGGCAGGTGGGAGGTGGATGTGGTTGACTATCAGCTACAGTACACGTTGTTTAAAAGAAAAATCAAATAAACTATGAAGACATGCAGGCAACATGTTAAAAAGAAAAAAAGGAAGTTAATGTATGTGGATTCTTTGCTGACAGTAGCAGAAGGAATGAGGGAGATTTCCAGATATATAAACACAGGATACGCTGTACTATCTGGTGCTGTCACTCCTTTGCTTGAACAAATCCATGTTTTAAGCGAACAAGTGAGAAAATCAGCTGCTGAACAATTCCTTGCTCTGTAGCTGATAGTGGTAGAAGGAAACACATACTTTCCTGTGCATTTAGCTGATACTGGTGCTATCTCTGGTTTAGCTAGTCAAGGTTACCAAAGGGTAAACTTCCCCAAATCTAATAGGCAGCAGAGCAGAGTCAGCGAGTTCAGCTACAGTGGATGAGCTGGTTGTGAAAAGGTTTTAGTATTTTGTAGACCAAGTAGCTCACTGGTTAATGTAGTTAAGGATGTGCTCCTTGGCCTTGGAGGTAATGACCAGTAACAACTATAGTTACTAATCTGATTAGCTGGGCATGCTAATGTTTGTGTCCTCCAGTGAGACAAACACACTGTTGAATCCATTCTTTACTTCTCTGCTCTTATGTTTTTTCGTGTTGGACTTTTATGAGCTGTACTCACATGAGAAGTCCAGTTATGACCAAAGTGATGAATCTTTCAGTGAGAACAAGTTCACTGTTGAACCCGAGTCACAGGACTGTCTGCCCCGGTCCTGTCCAGGCGATGGATGTGATGGCCTGGCCTGGTTTTCTTTCTGTAGCTCTGTGCTGACTGCTGGGATTGTTTAATACTGTAAATGCACAATCCCATACTGAACTCAACTTGGCTGCTGCTCATACAGCACCCTGTGTGCCAACAAGACCACTGAAGAAACCGCTTCACAGCTTTGGGGCTCATCAGATTCATTCATGCACCACAGTCAGACAGCAGACTGAGTGCTTGTTAGCCAGTTGGCTGTGGTTATTAATTCTGATTCCTGCCTGCTATGAAGTGACTTGCTGCTGCAATTTGTAAATTACACAACTTTTGCACTGATTAGTATAAATAACTTTGTTAATTTTAATAAATACAATTTACACTCTCTAAATCAATTCTTATATCTGCTCCTGCCATAAGACACACAATTAACATTACTGTTATTTGATTTCATACATTATGATCCTTATCTAGCATACAATTTTACAAAATACTGACTAGATTCACACATCCACACCCAATATACTGAAGGAAAACAGCATTCAAAACTCACCGAACTACTTCCTGCTACCATCTACAACATCCCCCAAGCTGTGTGATGGGATCACTCAGGTCACTGTGAACCACAGACAGCAATTAGAAGGTCAGAGGTGAAAGTTTGAAGCAGACAGTATGGGAGAAGAGATAAACTGCTACAGTGAGACAAAAGGTGACTACAGATAGCAAACTGCTTTCAGGAAAGAGGCCAAAAACAACAGATTAAAACAGGCTCTCTTTCACATGCCTAGAAAGTTGCAGCTGAGATCTCAGTCATACAGTCATCATGTGCTGATTGTGTTATGTTCAAAAACAGCTATGACACTTCTTCTGTGCTCCGTCATTAACTTCTCCTTCCACACAGTCGTGAAAAATATGTACAGACCGCACCAGTAAATATTTTTCCTCACGGTTTAAGCCCCAAGTCCAAACTGGAGCAGCATTTTTCTTCCCCCAAAAAGAGAAGTTTCCCGAAAGATGATGTAAGGGTGGGCAAATGTGTTACCCAAAGCTAAGAGGTCTACTTTCATCTCTTTCGCATGGAATCTTCAAAATTGGTAAAACTAATCACAAAAATATTTTCATTAAAATGTATTTATGTTGATTCTGTAACCTGATGTCATCTCCATAAAATAATGATTTCCTTATCCAGAACAGTCATGACCAGATGTTGACTATGTTTCTGTCATTTAGTATACTTCAGTCAGTGAAGTATACGAAATGATCAGTGATGTAAATGGAGTGGATAAAATAAAATGAACACCTGCCTGTAAAACGCAGTCCAAAGGACCTCGTGTGTGAAACACCAGTAAGAGTTTAAAGGTGATTGACGTGGTTCAGTAAAAAGGAAACCTGACTCATCAGATTCAAGTGCAGAATAACAGACATTGTGCTTCATATCAGGAAAAAACAATGAAACGACAAAATCAACAACAGGTGCTCGTGGGAACTACTATGCACTAATTAATCTTGCAAGCATCACTTTTTAAGGCCACAAAAGTAAAATACAAGAGTATCAGACAGAGTTTGACTGGTGATGCATATGACCTCATCTCAAGTTTCACTTCTATGCAATGATAGGAACTCTTTCTCCTACTATTTGTGGTATGTCAGGGAGACTGTCCCAGAAGGAGTACCAACGTCAATATCTTTCCTATTCTCTTAAAGCTCCTCCCGCAACACTGAACCTTCCTGTTTTAAAAACATCAGTTCTCTGGAATTGATCTAATATTGTTGTTCATTCAAGTAACCCTTCCCATTAGTCTTAGAAGTTACAGGACAGTACAGGACTAACGCTACAAGTTGATGGAAAAAACAAGTTGACACCTGTCCACTGAGCCATAATAACAGACCTGAAATAACAAACTGGTGGCCACAGCATAAACCTAAAGGAGTCACAGGCTTCAGTAGAGCAACATTAAGGATATTTTCACAACTTAAATAAAGAAAACTTCACAACTCTAATCTGGCCCAAGATAGGTTGTGTGCGTTTAAATGTTGCTTACAACAGAAGAAAGAAGAACAGAAGAAAAGCATCTTAAAGCTAAAGTGTTCTTCTTTGTTTCACAGTGATTCAGCATTTTCTCCTGTTTTATAGCTTCTCGAAATGATCATGATGTGTCACAGTTTTTACTAATGTGGGGAAACAACTTTGTTACGACAGCAGTCTACACTTCAGCGATCCTAAGAAATTAAATAAGTAGTGTGTCAGTGACAACATCTGTTTGGTGTGATAGTGAACCACAAAAATCCCCCGAGTTATCAATAACAGTTAAAATCAGTAAGGTAAGGAAATCAACAAGGTTCAAAGCTGCGAGGGAAGTTAGGGCCTTTTGTTATGTTTTACACAGTGCTCGTTCACTGCGTTAGAGAAAGCTCTTTTTTGTTGTTTTGCTGAGTTTAGTTTAGTTAAACTTAAGGTTTTAACAGCTGTTTAATTAGTTTAGTTTGTTTAAGCTGCTTTTAGTTTAGAGCCAGATGTTTAAAGTTATGTTTTCTTAAACATAATAATTATTTTTGTTTTACTTTTGATGCCAAGTTTTAATTTCTTTAGTCATCCAGTACAGTTAAGATTTAAAGTGTATTTTATCTGGGCAGCTTTTGCTTACTTTTAGTTTAGTCCACTAAACTAAAACAAAATACATTGGTAGCAACAGGGCAGCTTCTTCATTCCAAGACAAACCAGATAAATGCTAACCAATGAAAAAGACACAACAAGTCTGTAACTGCTTTTCTTCTCTGCTGAAGGAGCTCCATGTGAAAGCAGAGGCTTAAAGAGTGTGCTCATGTTATCTGTGGTATGCTAATAGATTGCTGATCCCTGTTGTGTTTACATCAATTGATCACAGATCAGACTGATCAGATCCAGATACAAGGCTTTGATGTCAGAGTTGTGTGTGTGTGTGTGTGTGTGTGTGTGTGTGTGTGTGTAGGAAGCAGCTATATGGGTTCAAGAGGAGATGGGGCAGAGCTGCTGACATTACTGAAAATGGACGGAAATGACTGTTTATTCCTCTGTATGCTTGTGCGCACATACACACACACACACACTACTGACCACAGATATTCGCATTTCGCCTCATTCTCCACTGAAATACAATCACAGATGCTGGTCTCTGATTGGCTGTTAGTTGTCTGTTTAAGGAGTCATTAAAGGCAGAGTCACTTACACAGTGGAAAAGCAAAGTCACAGAACTACTTGGCCTGTCATGTAACTGTTAAGTCTTTCCTTATGTAAAGGCTCTTACCATTTGCTAATATCAAGCCAGATTCATATCACAGTAGTTAATCTTTTTTTCCTTGTGCTTCAAACAAGACAACTTCATGGTCATCCGATTCGCCCAAACTGTTCCCACAAGCGGCATCCACCCAGTGGTCTGTGATCTGCTGTTTTGAATCCTCGAGCTAAAAATTAGACATCCTCCCGAACATCATGTAGTTTGGAAGAAGGATTGAAAATAGAGACTGAGACCATAAATTCATGAGGAAGACTTTACATTGCCTAACAAATCAAGCATGAAGCATGGCCATTTTCCCATAGACTCCAATACAATTCGACTTCTTTTCACAACCTGTGAAGCTGCCCTGATTGTCATTAGATACATTGCAGTATTGGCTTCACTTTTCAGTCCCAGAGTCTACATCCATTTTGTTTACTATCTATCAGCATCAACGTGGATGGAAGCTGTTTTGTAGCAATGCTGATAAACACAGATGAGACAAAACAGACTGCCTTTAACCACAAATAGCTCCGGGAAGCTCTTTGTGTTCACAACCTTATATGGACATTTTCCTGTCCAGCTGAGGTCAGTAACAGCCATGACATCTCTCCTTCTGTCTCTCTCTCTCACACACACACACACACTGATGGATGTAGGTCAGTAATATAAACTGTAAAGCACAGAGGACTGTAAATATTTTAGCAGTGATGTATGTGCAGTGACACATACAACCTAACACACACACACACACACACACACACACACACTCTCTTTCTCTCTCTCTCACACGCTCATGGACCCCCTCTAGGGAGGAGAGGAGGGGAGGGGTGTCTGAACAGCTTGTGACGTCTCCAGGCCATGATAACGTCTGCTAATTGGTTCCATCAGGCCTCAGAGTGAGTCTGTGTGTGTGATTGTAATGATTACTTGATCTATCACACGGCCATTCACAGTTTAGCACAGCCTGTAAGGCCATAGAAAACTCCTTCAAGTTTTCAAAAACACATTTAGTGAGCAAAAAGGAAAGCTACTATTGATGTGAAGAAGAAACTAAACAAAACAACAAGATGCAGCTGCGGTGTTGGAATGGTGTTAGTTAGTTCACCTGGCCGAAGAAGGTGAAAGGACGAGGGTCTGATGCCAAGTCCCAATATCCTTCCCAGGTGGTTTCACACCAATTCTCACCTACGTTTGTGTGAACAACTCTGACAAGACTGGCAGTGTGACCTGTGTCACAGGAGGCCTCACTAACACCCAGCTTGTGACAGAGCCTGAAGAGGTAAGAAGCAGGGTGAAACATCAAAGACTACTTCAAAATTCTGACTTCAACACAGTTGGCGCTTTGCTCCATTTAAGGCAGCAACATCATGAATTACAGAGCTGGATCGATGCCATTTGAATTTGTGTCTGAATTTGAATTTTTGAGGTACTAGAAGTTTATATTGGTCCAATGTTTTCATTCATTCATTCATCTTTTACCACTTATCTGTTTCCTGGTCATGGGGGATGCTGGAGCCAATCCCAGCTCACACTGGGCGAGGGCGGGGTCACCCTGGAATGGTCACCAGTTCATCACAGGGCCGACACACAGAGACAGAGAAACACAAACAACCACTCACACTACAGACAATTTAGAGTCACCAGTTAACTCAAACATGATGTCTTTGGACTGTGGGAGGAAACCCACCCAAGCACGGAGAGAACATGCAAACTCCACACAGAAAGGCTCCAGGCCGGGAACTGAACGTGAAACCTTCTGGGGGGCAACAGTGCTAATCACTAAGCCGCTGTGTTATTAGTTATAACACTTAACATATAGCACCTCGTTTTTTCCTACAGGACATATTTGTCATACACAAAGTACCCAGCCCAAACAGGCTTTCAAGACACCAACAGTGTTTTGCCTAGCATTTAAAAATCTGTCTATATGGAGCATATGCACCAACAATGCTTATGTGAACATGGCTGTGTGTGCAGCGGTTCAAGTCCACAGCTATGTCTCAGAATATCAGGGTCATACCATAGACAAGGACAGTTCTGTGAGGCGAATGGAAGTTAGACTGTGTGGAAAAAATACCAAAAATAGATGGACGAAAAAAGGAAGTTAAAAATATTTGGAGATTCTCATTAGTTAGGGGAGCTTCTCAGAAACCCACAAGCTCTTGATTTAGTGCTCCAACCTGAATAATGGATAATCTTGATACATGAAATGAACGCCTTCTACTGTTCCCTGACAGCAAACTGAAGTATGAGCCCTAAGAGAACCAACTGCAAGACTGTACATGAATAAATCCGGTCTGGTGAACAGGGCCAAATTTCATCTCATCAGTCTGTCTTATTTTTAATACAACAGTAATTAACGGCAACATCAGAAGAATTAGACCGTTTACTCTGTGTGTGTGGTGTGTAGCCATATGTTGAATCAGTAATGAGCTACAGGCCTACGGCATTTATACTGTGTGTGCCGTCCCACAGGCAACACAAGCTGTTACTGAAAAAGATGCCTTTGGACGGACACACACACACACACACACAAGAAATAGCTACACACAGTGGCTCAGATGCTTTCACAGCTTTTTCTCTCCATTAAAGTCTCCTGCAGTAAAATTCATCATATTGTCTGTTTGGAAGCAAATTGAGGAGCTTGTTGCAGCGTTAGAAAGACGAATGAGCCTTAACCTCCAAACTTAGATTAAACACGAGGATGTTTCATCTTTGAAATGTGCAGTGTCCATTCATACATGTTGCAGCGTTATCCAGACGTGACAGAATATTTACAGGAAGAGCCAACAGCAGAGAGTTCAAAAGGGTCAAACAAGTCTCCTATATTCAACAAAAAAAACTGTTTGTATTTTCCATCCAGACAAAACACCAAAGGGGTTTTCAGATCTCATGTCAGAGGCATAAAAAAGTAATTGTCCTGTCTGACTGAGACAAGTGTTACAAATGACTTTTCTATGATACGACTGTGGATGAGGTTTGCTTAAGTTGAGCCGCAAGAATGGAAAGATCATGGTTAAGATTAAGGGAGGTATTTTGTTATCATGGTTAGAATAATAACCACTTTAAGGCTGAGGAGAGATCGTGGTCAAGTTTTTAGGAGACCAACATTTATTTCAGAAGGAAGCAAACCATCAAACTGTGGTCTGGTGACAATTTACAGAAACTATAAATGTTGTTCTTTTTCTTGTTGGGAAGGTTTCACAGTTTTTTGATGTGGAGGAACCAGAGTGTTTTCTGTGCTCTCACAACACACATCACTGATGAATTTAAATATTCATTTTCCAGTCATAATATTGATGATTTACTAAAAAGGCATCAAAGGCATTGTACTGACATATTGATTTAACAAGTTGAAGTGTTGATCTGCTGCCTATTTTATAACATGACTATGTAAAGGTATTGAATGATAAGTTATACTGTGATTTCCATTTCATTCTTGTTTACTAATATGCTGTATGTATAGTATTTATTCATTCATCCACACACTGCACAGAAATTGCAAATGTGAGGAGGGGACATCTGCTCAGATACTACCTGAAGGTTTTTCGTGACGTCCGACTACAACACATTTCTACAGACTGATCTGAATTTCTTGATGCTTTCAAGTTTGCAGTGTTTTTAGAGTTCATTAGTCTTACATTACTTCTCTTCATACAACCTCCTGCTGCTGTAGCCTTCATGTTAATCTGACTCATGCCGAGTTAAAAGTGATGCAGATGTTTTGTGACATTTAGGTAAAAGCAACTCAGGCGTTCCATCACATTAACGTCAAAACGTGCATGTGTGAAGGGCAGGTATGACTACTGTGGAGTCTGGTGTGTCTCACTTCAGGTATGTGTATTCAGTCAGGATAAGTTTAAATCTTGTGTTTAGGACAAGCAGAGAACGGTATCTGAGCCTTCCCACTTTAACTAAACAGAGCTAGATTTATATCCCTCAGACCTGACTGGAACAAACCTTACAATATCTGCACTTTATCCAACACATGTGTTGGGATTTGCAAGTTGAAATAGGTTCAGATGCCATGATGGAACAACTTTGAGATCCTCTCCTTTGTCCTGTTGTAACCATATGTTCATTAAGAGCTGGTGGTTGGCTGACCACATAGGAAAAATCTGAGTTTGAGAAAAAGAAACAAGCTCGTGCTCAGACATGGCATTAGCATGCGTCTTGAGTGATCCAATCACAGCTGGACAGCTCTAATCATCAAACTACTTCAGTTCACATCTGGCATTCAAATGCATTTCCACATATTTGTGAAATGACTAATTGTGATCATCAGATCTCACCTCTTAATAAATAAACCAAGTACCAGTGACACTTTGATAGATGGGCCATGGCCACTCTGCTGATGTGAGAGAGAATTAAATAAGGAGGAGAGCCAAATGTGGCCCAGATCACCTCAGGTTCAGCTGAGCTTGATGAAAAGGTGGAGGTATGTGATTGGCAAGGTTTACCTCATTAGACGAAAAAGTGAAATAAAAAAATAAAGGGACTATTGAGATAACTGGAAAGGTAATTTTTAACACAAAATTTAACTGAATGATTTTACATTTCATGATATTTATAGGTGACTATTTTGGCCCAGCTCAGTCCCATATAAACTGTGAAGCTATTTCCGTAAACCACATCATCATTGTTCCTTTTATCCCCACAATGGAGTGGAGCGATAGAATGTAAACAGGATTATTTGGCATACACAACATGATCTGATAAAGTAGAGCATGTATCTGCGTTTTCAGTGGAGCCGCAACAAAAAGCAAAAAAAAAAAATAAATCTTCATAACTCATCTGCTGCATCAGTCTGTGACCGCGAGTGAAACAGTGCTGTGGACATGGATCAGGACACAGAAGGGCAGATACAGAGTACTTTCCTCCACTTTACAGGAGGAGATGCTGAGTTTTACCAACATCTTCTCCATCCTGTCCCAAAGTCCTTGATGATGATGTCACATCCTGTCTGAAACAACAGGCATTGTGCTCGTCAGGAAGTGAACTTCCCCAGCACAGCCCGCTTTTCTCTCCAAAAGGTTGAGTCAGTGCAGTTTGACTGGAACTTCTGTGCAACAGGAAGCGATGTCCACATGAATTCAACATTAGCACTGTTTAGTTAGTGTCTCAGATAAGAGCAGAAATTGTGTCTGTCCTCTTTTCAGTATGTGTCCACATGCACTAGTCTGTTGTATGATTAAGGCGCTACTGATCAATTTGGAGGAAATGGAAATGTGAATAATAGTCCAAATATTTTTGTGAAAGGTGTGACCTTTTTCTTACTATGTGACTAAAAAGGCAAAGGGAATTATATTAGTTTTCTCTTTATCATTAGCTGTTCGATCCCTGTTCTTCTGTTTGCTATCGTAGTACATGAGCATATTAAAACTAAGCAGAGCACATTAACCTGACACCAACAATATTGCTCTAAGACCGATGCATCTGCTGACCACTAGTCAAAATGTGCATCAGATATCAGAAAAAACACAGACCCTCCGGTCTTCTCCGTTATGTTTACATTAGAAACAATGGAGGGAGTGGTGGGCAAAACTCAACGTCTGCAAGCACATTAATAGACAAAACATTCCCTGAACTATTATTAACATACAGATCAAATCAATTAAATGAACTGTGTCGACAGCTTGAACAGAAATATCACATGATTATATTATAAAAAGTTAAGGTTAAGTTGTTAGGTATTACATCATTATTATATTGCTGTATTGCTGTGTGGTTAAGTTGTTTTGAACACTGCCACATTTGTTAATGAGCGTTAATTTTTCAGACTGTTTACATGTTTTGTTTGTTTGTTCGTTGAGCTGATAGGACTTTCAGTGTTAAATTGACTCTTCTGCTGTGTCGTCTCTTAAACAGACACCCAGGACTTTGTTCTGCCTGTTAACCTGCAGCCTCATTAAGCTAACGAGCATCAATTAATTATGTTAATGAGGTGCAGCTGAATTCTCTCCTGGAGGGAAACTGATAGTCTTTTAACGAGCTGAAAGCCGAGAGATGAGCCGATTGGTCCAAACGGCCGTTAGAGCCAGTGTGTGTGGAAGAAGGTCTGTATCTCCTCCCCCGTATCTCTCTGTGGTCCTGACCTGCTCACACACACACACACACACACAAAAGTCCTTGTCCCACGCTGGTCTCCTGCCAGACAGGAAAAGGTGTGTATGTGTGTGTGTGTGTGTGCTGGATCCAGCTGCTGGCTTCATATCTGTGACCTCCTGTGGTGGGTGTGTGTGTGTATGTTTGGGGGAAGGAAGCTATAACGGCTTCACACTAAAATCGTCTCTAATGAGGCTCCTGTATGTGCGTTTACACTTGTGTGGCTGTCTTTGTTGAGCTGGTTTAAGTTATGATTGAGGACATTTTAGGGTTGTTTGAGAATTAAGACTCGGTATTAAGATTTTAGGCCAGAATTGGGTTTAGATTAAGGAAACTGGTGAGGAACTGCTTTGTATTATTAATAAATAAGCTCTGTCACATATTGTGACAGAGTGTTCTCAAAGACAAAGACAAAATTACAAACATCACAGACAGATAGATGGAGGACATTCTTCTGATATACACCGCAGCAGGTGGAACAAAGTTGGAGTTGTGGTAATGAAAACAGATTTTCAAACCAAAGACAAAAAGCCTTATTAACCAGGTGATGAGTTCATTTGATGATGGGAACAGGTGAAAACCACAACAATGGTCTCAGGTTTTGTAATACAACTTTTCCAGTTTCCAGTCCAACTTCATTAGTGCAAGGCTAAGTCTTAACTGTCAGAGGTAGAAACCGTGAAGGTGAGAGTGTAACTGTGTTTGGAGGAACTCTCAGCACAATCTTAGATTTCCATTGTAGAAAGATCATGCATTCAGATTAAATATTGCTAAGTGAGAATCCACGATTCCATGATAATTATCATTTGTTCGTTAAATAGTTTTAGGAACTATGGTTCTTCTCCACATGGTGAAAAGGGAGAACTTTAGGTTGAGGGGTGGGCCAACTTTGACCTAAACATGAACTATTGCTACTTTTGCTACTTGTTGCCTGATAAAGTTGTTTTTGCACCTAAATCAAACTTTAATCAGCACTGTCACATCACAGATAAGATTAGAACGTTTTCTAACACGAAACATTGAATCAGATTGCTTAGATCACCCCAGAATTGTTATGATAGTCAATCTAAGCAGATGTTGAAAGAGTGTAAATGCAACATCTCAAAGGACTGAAGATTGTTCATGCCTCACGTAGTCGAATTAGGTCAGTAAGTCGCGTGTGGTTTTTCCGTGGTCTGTCTCTTGTGTCCTTTCGACATGACAGCTGAAATTCATTTACGATGAAATCAGGCATTGTTCTCGGTCTCAACATGTCTACACCCATTATCAAACAGAAGAGACACGGAGCTGTGCTCCATAAGATTTCTGGGTGGAGGAATGGTGTGAAAATGACAAGCCTTTTGTCGATAGTAAAGTTTTCCATTAGTGGCGAGTCTCTACATAGCTGCAGTTACCTGCTCCATCTCAAGCGTCTAACAGAGCTGATGTGGCCCACTTAATACTGTATTTGATGTAGAATCATATCAATACACAGATTAGACCCATTATTAAATGTTTCTACAGAATTTAAACTGTGACTGTATTATCTGTTAATACAGAACAGTACAGAATATTAATTTTCTGGCAAGATGATGCCCTGTCAGCATCATTACACGGTATGTTGTTGTCTGTGTGAAGTGTGGAACTGGGACACAGAGCAACGAACTGCACATTGATTAGTGCTGTCGGGGAAGGATTAAAACCGGACCCTAAATTTCTCAACAGATCAGAGGTTCTTTTCATGTTAACTAAACCCTTTTTATGGAACGGAAAATGATGTCAGTGTTAAGACAGAGACTGCAGTGTGAGGTCGTACTGTGGCATTATCTGCAAAACGCACACACACACACACACATTCATTAACAGCTGTGTTGTCTCCCACAGCTCTTTGACTGGTTTCCAACTGTTGATGATTCATTAACAGACTCTGCTGGAGGTAAAGCTCTTCCTCCTGACATAGTGCACTGTGGTAAAAGTGCTTTCTAATGTTCGCCCTACAAACTGCCTCTGCTCCTGCTTTGGCAGTCAGCGTGATGACACCATGGTCCAGTTCAGGCTCCAAGCAACAGCTTTATGTCAGATTATAGGAGGTGTGTTCCACAACTTCTGTACTTGTAAAACCAACAAGCTGAAATTCACAACTGATTGAGGACATGCTGGGCTGAGGTGAAGATTTAAGGCAGTGATGGTCTTCTCTTCTTTTTTCTTCCTGTCATGTGACTTCTGGACCTCCAGGACTTTAAACATATGACTCAAGACAGACTGTAATTCACAGCTGACAGAAATGTTTTGAGAGAGTCCAACAGTGAAATGACATGTTTTTACTGTGAACTCTCCAGAAATCACATGGTGACCCAAATGCAATATGGCCGTCACATGACACACACACACACACACACAATTGCTCCTAGTCTCAGAGCAACATGTACTAGGCTGGTGCCAGTACCTGCTGGCCATTACACTCAGATATCTGAAACATGACAAACTGTTTTTTCATGTGAAAAAATTATTATCAACACTTTACTCAGATGAATGTAGTGGAGTAAAAATTCTAATTTTAGAAGTGCAACAAGATGTCCATTAAGTGTTGATGAATATAGTGGAAGTATATCAGTACACTTCATAAGTAAGTGTGTATTTTTAGTTTTATCAAAGGAAATGTGTGTGTAGTTGGAAAAAAAAAAAAAATCTGCAGGTCACCATGCTGACCGCTGTTTACTCTCAGGTGGTCAGTATCCATGGCGACTGTACTGAACTTCCTCTTTGCTTTTTGACAGTCTGGAACTAAGGGTCAATTGACCAATGCTGTAAAAGTTTAAGCACCCGTTGACCCCGGAGACAGATGTTGGCCCAACCTCAGTTTCCCCCACTCCCTCTCCCCGTCGTCAGGAAGTTCACTTCTGTCAAGGCCTCCCCTGCTCATGGACATCAAAATAAAAGCACTGAATACTAACCGCCTGTCAAAGTAAGAGTTCAGTCCTTCACCTCTATCAGAGAGAAAAACAACATCCTCCACTAACATGTGCGCGTGCACTCACTCACACACACACACACACACTTGAATATTCCCTTTGGCTTATTTAACATTGGCTTTTGTTTACACCCTGAGCAGAGTGTTATTTTTAAACGCTCTCTCAAACCGGAGCTCATCACGTAGAACTTGTAACGTGGTGTTTGTTGAACGCTTTCCTAACAACATCTCTACTATTCATCCACAACAAGGAGGTCTTCTCAACCAGCTGACAGCTGCACTCAGAATTTGTTTGTGTTTGTGTGTGTTTGTGTGTGTTTGTGTGTGTGTGTGTGTGTGTGTGTGTGTGTGTGTGTGTGTGTGTGTGTGTGTGTGTGTGTGTGTGTGTGTGTGTGTGTGTACACATGTGTCTTTGTGGTAACTGGTTTCCAGATACCCCATTCTGCTATTTGCTTTCTTGTCTAAAATAAACAAACAAAAAGTGAGGCAGAGTGGCAGGAATGGGACATCCTGTGTGGAAAGAGAAAGAGTAAAGCCTCCAATCTGAAACTAGAGTTTCAGCAATGTCACTTCCTGTATGTGTGTATATATATATATATATATATATATATATATATATATATATACACACACACACACACACACATATATATATATACATATATATATGCATACAGCAGAAACAACCCTGACAGTTAAACACAATCTATTTTTTAGGTTTTAATTCAGAATAATAAAGCAAGCCAGATTTTAATCCTCACCATGGTAGAGACTGTGTCGATGAAAACGTTGTTGTTGTTATCTTCATTGTGGTTGCCAGTAGCAAATGTTGACATCAGGAAGTAGAACAGCTGGCATAACTGGAGGCATTGCCACAGCAACGCAGACCTACAATATCTCAAGAGCGAAACAGCTGTTCTGTCCAGGGGCAAGAGACCTAGAAAAAGATGAAAATTAACGTCAATTCACAAAAAGCAGGACTTGGCAGTGACATTACTTGTCCAGCATTTCTACACTCACAAACCAGGTAAGACGGGCCCATTCTCTCCAGCCCAAATAAATTTGCAAATATCTTTTCTGACTAAAGTCAAAAGTTCAAATATGTTGCGTTTACTACCACAGAAAATGATCAATTAGAATGAATGAACACTTGAATCAGCAAACTAGTTTTGCCATTTTGGTTGAAGACACCGAAAAAGGCCAAGTGCTAGGTGAGTATGTCATGGCAATCGCATTGGCTTGTCATCTGCTGTTTAAGGAAGCCGACCTAACCTCAATTTTATTTTCTTTATCTTGACTAAAATTGTCAGTGAGCTGAGAAACAAAAGCACATATACACTGATGAAGGAGCTGAAACTGAAGTAGATCTATCCTTATACAGTGTGGGAGCCTGTTATTGAATCACAGATTCTTCAATGGACCAATCAGAGGTGGACTAGTTGTGTATAATCCATTTCTTGTGTCTGGAAAGGAACAAATTTGATATTAATGAATGAGTTACAATGAGAAAATAATAAAAAAAAATAAAAATGAAGGGAAAAATGTTTTAAGGCAAAAGGACATCATTACACATGAAATCATTGAGGGAATTTCTCAAAGAAAACAAAATAACGGAAAAAGCACTAAAGCAAAATGACTACATCATGAGAATTCAAGGATAAACACAGACAGCTAAACACAGAGGTCAAATGGCAAATGTGATTCAGAGCATATAATAACTGTGTGAGTAAATGTGTGTGTGCATATAAATACCATGTCTAATGAAAGTTTAAATTTGTCCTTCCTGTTCTCAGTTCCCATGGTGACCGTGGGAGAGACTCAGGGGATGTTTGATTGTCTAGCAATGCAACACACAATAATAACTATACAGCACAAGAATCCAGGTTGCTGTACTAAACATTTTGCAGTGAATGTGAAATAAAAAACAAACCAAACGTTTTTTTTTGTTTGTTTGTTTGTTTGTTGTTTTTTTTTCAGATTTTTATTCAAATTTTTAATGTCATTGACGTCTTTCAGACATCTTTTTTGTGGTCTTTGTGTTCTTCATCAACAATGTCCCATAACTCCAACTGCAAGAGCAGGACCAGGTCTATGTGTGTTGTTAGTGTTTTAGCTCTCCATTGTTCTGTTTTGTCCCAGATCTGACAAAATTAACTATATTAATGATAAATTAATACCCCTCCCCCCCGTACACACACACAGTGTTTAGTTGCTGGACAGCAGAATGGAGCTTTGTTGTCACATCTGCAGCTCTGCATTTTCTTTCTTACAAAGGTCAAAGATTATTCCACCGCTGGGAGGTCAAAGGTCAAAGAGCACCTCCTCGCAGTCTTCACACATCTGATGTCTTAAAGCTTAAACTTGGGTCTCAGTGTGAATGGAATTTCTTCCTTGTTGTGAGGAAACAAACGACTTCTGAACATCTCAATTAAAAGCATACGTCAAGTAATGGCACGCTAAATACTGAATACAACCATGACTGTTAACAGATGAATTAATCTCATTTTTGAGTGGTCCTTAGTGTCCACTGCACCAACAGACTGGAGTATCTTAGACTGAAAGACTGAAATCTTTATCTTCACAGAATACAAACCTGTATTTGAAATATAAGTATATAAAAACTATAAAAAAAAAAAAGTCCTATTTATGCATGATAATCCAGTGGGACTATATAAAACAATGCAGCATCATATTAACTGAACCACATATTTATCACCTGCAGTGTCAGCCATGTGTATGTGCACTCTCATTAATCACAGCAGTGTTGTTGCTCCTGCGGGATGCTCTGATCTCAGGAGGGGAACCATCTGTTGCTCAACACCTTTTCTGGGGAGAAACACAAAACACATACGACTTCTAACTGAGCGCATTAAACATTCAAGATGATAAAAAAAAAAAAAAAAACTGAATACAACCAAACCAGTTCATTAAAAATTCGATCTTCGGTCAACAACAGTCTCCTTAAAACTATGTATAGCATATTGTAAAAATAAATAAATTTGTAACCACATGAATAAATTTAAAGAGAAAACACTGAAAACTGATGTTCTGTCTAGTTCTCAAACGAAAACTTCCTCCAAATGATAAGATCCAGACAGTGAGATTGTAAACTAGCATTGTTATCTCCTGATGGTAGATGCTCATGCCTTTCACTCATTTGCTTTGGTCTAAAAATTGCTCTCCCTTTTTCAAATTTTGACCGAATTTATTGGGCTCAAAAAAAAAAAAAACCCCACTTAGATATTTTAAGACTTCACACAGCAATTATGCTACATAAGTACATTTAAGTAATACATAAGTATTTCATGTCTGTGGATAAATAATCTGAAACTAATCTGAGTGGTGACGTTCAAAAACTATACAGGCAGGATACACTCAGTGGTAAAAGACACCAAAGTTCACCAAAGTTCACACAACAAAAACAATGTGCCTGAATTGATGCTTCTGTTAGTGCAGTTCTTCCAGTAACAGACAGAATCACTACGGAAAGAGCACCAGCGGCCTCTAGTGGACAACAAGCGGACTACAGGTTGGACAGGTTAGACGGTTTAACGTCACTGAGGCTGCATATGAAGAGGAGCTCAGCTCAGTGAGGCGGAAACTAACTGATATGACGTCAACTGAGCGTGTTTGAGTGTAACAGGAACATCGAACAGCTCAGAAATACTTCTGTGTTAAATCACAACAGATTCAACAATGACGTCTTTGTTTTAGAGAGATTAGTTTATTTTCCACAGTTTCATCAGGGGAGAGCGCGAACGCAGTCCCCCACTACCAGAAATTATGCAGTCGAGATTCCCACATTTGGGGAATTCGCAGGGGTCAGCACAACCGGAGTGCAATGGCTGAGCCTCGCCCTGGGTGAACCACCTTCTTGATCATGGTATCTCCCCTGCCAGGTAAGTATGAGTTGTACATCACACTGAGGGGGGCCTCTGTCACCGACAAACCATCTCCACTCATGGTGCCCATGACTCACAGCAGCCAACAGAGCCGCAGTCTACAGGGGCTGTGGATGTGTACAAAGTCACTGCAGACAATACGGAGCGACACATTTCATTCTCCTCATTTATTTCGTCTTCAATTTGATATTTGTGTTTCCCAGCATGCAATGCTGCACTTCCGCAACAAAATCTGACTTAAAAGGATCGATTTCATCCGTTTTACCTTCTAAAAACGAGCCGCAGTCCAACT
Source organism: Echeneis naucrates (assembly GCF_900963305.1). Lineage (NCBI taxonomy): Eukaryota > Metazoa > Chordata > Actinopteri > Carangiformes > Echeneidae > Echeneis > Echeneis naucrates. The sequence goes on along the minus strand of NC_042531.1, from coordinate 7,207,998 downwards.
ACAAGTTCAAGAGAAACAAAACCACATCAGACTGGAAGAAGCTTGAGAATTCAAAGAAAATAGCGGAAACTCAAAGCGGATTTTACGCCGTCAAATGAAAATCACTTCCTGTTTCTGTCGTCAATAGTTGGCCACGAAAACTGACTGCTACTGCTACGGTTGGTGGTCCAGTTAAGATACAGTTGTTGTTTTGTGTGATGCAGATTGTTGATACTATATCTATAGTAGATTTTAGATTTTTCAGATTGCTTTAAAATTTAAAACTTATTTGAAATAAGTCCACTTAGCTGACGTCATTGGTTGCTATTGGAGGAAGGCGTGTCATGTGACCAGGAAACAGCGCTTGCTGTGTGCAAAAATCCAACACTGTTTTTAAAAATAACAATCTTGGTGCCGTTTCCGAGCCGTTTCATTGTCTGATCGATGTGATTTGTGTTAGTTTGTGTCTCTCGGTGGTTTTGTCTCTGAAACAGACTCGGCCCTCTGAATGAGCGGGTCGGTGCAGAGAAACAGTCGGTTACCTCCGACAGCTGGTCGGTATCGCTTCTCGGCCTTTTGGCTAAGATCAAGTGTAGTATCTGTTCTTATCAGTTTAATATCTGATACGTCCCCTACCCGGGGACCATATATTAAATTGATTTTTGGAACAGGGAGATGGAATAGGGGCTTGCTCCGTCCACTCCACGCATCGACCTGGTATTGCAGTATCTCCAGGAACGGTGCACCTCCTCTGAGTGTATAACAGAAATGAAGTGGAGTCACAGTCTGATGGAGCTGCGTCCGTTCTCACTTTATGTTGTTTTCAATGCTCTACAGTTAACTTAGTCTGCAGCAGGTCTGCTGTGGAGTGTGTTCAGCTCTCTTTCTCACAAAGTTCACCAACACGTGGCTGTCGAGTGAAAACGAAGCGCGTTGTTTTCAATTTAGCTCAAGAATCTCACTTCAATCTTGAACTGAGATTTCAGACTGCAGTTTGTGTTTTAGCTTCACTTCATCAGTCTGATTTGTGCTGTGGCTGCTTCCTACAGAACTGTAAACGAAAACTTCCTGTGATATGAATTGAACTGGAGGTCTCTCTGTCTTAAGTAATCAATACTTAAAGATGCACTGTTATTACATCTGTATGACGTTTTTGTGCACGAGAGGAGGTTGTGTTGTCATAGTGTCATATTTGGAAATGAGACAAAAGTTACAACTAATCAGGGTTTGAAATTCAAGAGTTTTTTTCGTGAGATTTCTCAGATTTAAAGTGAAACGTCACTTCATTTTTCATGTTTCTCAGCCATTCTTTAAAGGTGGAACTTCAATATCACTAATTTCTGCTGCTGTCTGCCACAGAACTGTAAAGCTTAGTAAGAACTGCAAAGGACTGTTGGTCCTTCAGAGGATGTTGTGATATATGACAGGACGGTGTAATAAACAATAACACGAAACTAGACACAACAAGTTTAACTACAAGTATGAAAAACAATTGGGGCAATGAAAACCGAAGTCTTCAATCCCATCATGCATTGCGTCAGACGTACAACCGATCAAACCCGACTGTTGTATGAAAACAAAGGACTTGAATATTAAAGTTAATTGGGTCAAACTTAACATTTATATGAAGGGCCGTCTTTGTTTATTTTATTTGTTTATTTTACTGTGTTTGATGAAGAAGTTCAAACACCAGCAGTGAAGTGCAAAATGACTCTTTTTTTTTTTAAACCGGAATCTCCAATCCCATCATGCATTGCGTCAGAGGTAGAACGGAAGAAAACGGACGTTTTTAAGAAAATGACTGACTAAAATATGAACGTTAACGGGGTCAAACTCGACATTTTTATGAAGGACTGTGTTTAAAACGTGTGTTTCCTTGTTTCATTTTAATTTACAAATAGGTTAATAAAACACCAGCAGTGAAGTGCGCGTCCCCGCAACAGGAAGGAGTCTGAAAGACGAGCGGAGTCAAACTCTTGTTTCTCTTCAGATCGTATAAATCTTTCGCCTTTTACTAAAGATTTCCGTGGAGAGGAACAACAAGAGATTACTCCAATTTTTGATATCCTGCTTCTACAGCAGGGTCCCTAAACGTGTTCAAAGACAAACTCTTCTACAACACATTGTCTGTTTCATATATAAGGAGTACACCAACCTGATGTTGGTCTAGTTTCGTGTTATTGTTTATTACAGCGTCCTGTCATATATCACAACATCCTCTGAAGGACCCACAGGCCTTTGCACAACCTCCTCGCGTGCACAAAAATGTCATACAGATGTAATAACAATAAGTATTACTTAATGATAACGTGTGATTCCCAGAAAAAAAAATAGGACTTTTAATTAAAAAAAAAAATAAAAATCTGAGCAAATGTTTAACTTTCAACAACATCTGAACTTCAGTTATAGAAACGGTAAGATTTGGGCTTCTGACACACGTTCTGTGAAAGAAGCAGCACTTAAAGAATATTTTCTCCGCTCCTCCTCACTTTGACTTCTTCCATATTAATCCACATGTTTCCTTTGAACACTTGATCAGGGGAGAGCGCGAACGCAGTCCCCCACTACCAGAAATTATGCAGTCGAGATTCCCACATTTGGGGAATTCGCAGGGGTCAGCACAACCGGAGTGCAATGGCTGAGCCTCGCCCTGGGTGAACCACCTTCTTGATCATGGTATCTCCCCTGCCAGGTAAGTATGAGTTGTATATCACACTGAGGGGGTCTCTGTCACCGACAAACCATCTCCACTCATGGTGCCCATGACTCACAGCAGCCAACAGAGCCGCAGTCTACAGGGGCTGTGGATGTGTACAAAGTCACTGCAGACAATACGGAGCGACACATTTCATTCTTATCTCATTTATTTCGTCTTCAATTTGATATTTGTGTTTCCCAGCATGCAATGCTGCACTTCCGCAACAAAATCTGACTTAAAAAGATCGATTTCATCCGTTTTACCTTCTAAAAACGAGCCGCAGTCCAACTACAAATTCAAGAGAAACAAAACCACATCAGACTGGAAGAAACTTGAAAAATCAAAGAAAATACCGAAAACTCAAATCAGATTTTACCCTCCCACGTGACAAACACTTCCTGTTTCTTTGCCTGCTCTGGATGAGTAATCGACCCTCCTGTTGCTGCCACCTATTGATCTGGAGGGGGAACAATACTGTTTCAGCAGCATTTCATTTCCAGTTTCCTCTGTGTGATTTCGATAACTTAAGAAATTAAAACATGCTCGGTGAATGTGCTTTTCTTTTGCTCTATAAGCAGCAATACAAATGATCCTCAGTGTTTTTAAACCTCAGGAAAATCAGCCAATCAAAACTTAAATGCGATGAATATCTCTCTCTCTCTCTCTCTCTCTCTCTCTCTCTCTCTCGATATATACACTCACCGGCCACTTTATTAGGTACACCTGTCCAACTGCTTGTTAACAGTTAATTTCGAATCAGCCAATCACATGGCGGCAACTCAGTGCATTTAGGCATGTAGACATGGTCAAGACAATCTCCTGCAGTTCAAACCGAGCATCAGTATGTGGAAGAAAGGTGATTTGAGTGACTTTGAACGTGGCATGGTTGTTGGTGCCAGAAGGGCTGGTCTGAGTATTTCAGAAACTGCTGATCTACTGGAAATTTCACGCACAACCTTCTCTAGGGTTTACAGAGAATGGTCCGAAAAAGAAAAAATATCCAGTGAGCGGCAGTTCTGTGGGCAGAAATGCCTTGTTGATGCCAGAGGTCAGAGGAGAATGGCAAGACTGGTTCGAGCTGATAGAAAGGCAACAGTGACTCAAATAACCACCCGTTACAACCAAGGTAGGCAGAAGAGCATCTCTGAACGCACAGTACATCAAACTTTGAGGCAGATGGGCTACAGCAGCAGAAGACCACACCGGGTGCCACTCCTTTCAGCTAAGAACAGGAAACTGAGGCTACAATTTGCACAAGCTCATGGAAATTGGACAATAGAAGATTGGAAAAACGTTGCCTGGTCTGATGAGTCTCGATTTCTGCTGCGACATTCGGATGGTATGGTCAGAATTTGGCGTCAACAACATGAAAGCATGGATCCATCCTGCCTTGTATCAACGGTTCAGGCTGGTGGTGGTGGTGTAATGGTGTGGGGAATATTTTCTTGGCACCAATTGAGCATCGTTGCAACGCCACAGCCTACCTGAGTATTGTTGCTGACCATGTCCATCCCTTTATGACCACAATGTACCCAACTTCTGATGGCTACTTTCAGCAGGATAATGTGCCATGTCATAAAGCTGGAATCATCTCAGACTGGTTTCTTGAACATGACAATGAGTTCACTGTACTCAAATGGCCTCCACAGTCACCAGATCTCAATCCAATAGAGCATCTTTGGGATGTGGTGGAACGGGAGATTCGCATCATGGATGTGCAGCCGACAAATCTGCGGCAACTGTGTGATGCCATCATTTCAATATGGACCAAACTCTCTGAGGAATGCTTCCAGCACCTTGTTGAATCTATGGCACGAAGAATTGAGGCAGTTCTGAAGGCAAAAGGGGGTCCAACCCGTTACTAGCATGGTGTACCTAATAAAGTGGCCGGTGAGTGTATATTCCCTATATAGCTCTATAAGGAATGTGGATGTGTACAAAGTCACTGCAGACAATACGGAGCGACACATTTCATTCTTCTCTCATTTATTTCATCTTCAATTGATATTTGTGTTTGCCCGCATGCAATGCTGTACTTCCACAACAAAGGCTGACTTGAAAAGATCAATTTCATCCGTTCTTTACCTTCTAAAAATGAGCTGCAGTCCAACTACAAGTTCAAGAGAAATAAAACAATCACAGAGCACACCGATGAGACAAAAACATAAAGAAAACCGGAGTACAGTTAACTGTGAATGAGAACAACTCAGAAATACAAGTACTTGAGAAAAATACAAAAAGACGTTTGATTTGCTGATATTTTAAATTAGAAGTTCCACTTTTAAAGAATGGCTTAGAAACATGAAAAATGAAGTGACATTTCACTTTAAATCTGAGAAATGTCACGAAAAAAAACTCTTGAATTTCAAACCCTGATTAGTTGTAACTTTTGTCTCATTTCCAAATATGACGGTGTACACAGCACATTTCCTTCCCAGGACACACAGATGAAGGAAAAGAAGCTAGAAAACGGGTCCGGGGCAAAAGAGAGAGATTCAATTCATATCACAGGAACTATTCATTTTCAGTTCTGTAGGAAGCAGCCACAGCACAAATCAGACTGATGAAGTGAAGCTAAAACACAAACTGCAGTCTGAAATCTCAGTTCTGATGAGAAATGAGATTCTTGAGATAAATTGAAAACAACGCGCTTCGGTTTCACTCGACAGCCACGTGTTGGTGAACTTTGTGAAAAAGAGAGCTGAACACACTCCACAGCAGACCTGCTGCAGACTAAGTTCTGCTGACTAAGTTCTCACTTTATGTTGTTTTCAATGCTCTAACTGTAGAGCATTGAAAACAACATAAAGTGAGAACGGACGCAGCTCCATCAGACTGTGACTCCACTTCATTTCTGTTACATACTCAGAGGGGGTGCACCGTTCCTAGAGATACTGCAATACCAGGTCGATGCGTGGAGTGGACGAGGCAAGCCCCTATTCCATCTCCCTGTTCCAAAAATCAATTTAATATATGGTCCCCGGGTAGGGGACGTATCAGATATTAAACTGATAAGAACAGATACTACACTTGATCTTAGCCAAAAGGCCGAGAAGCGATACCGACCAGCTGTCGGAGGTAACCGACTGTTTCTCTGCACCGACCCGCTCATTCAGAGGGCCGAGTCTGTTTTTTCAGAGATAAAACCACCGACACAAAGCAAACGATGCTTCCTGGTCACATGACACTCCTTCCTCCAATAACAGCCAGTAACGTCATCACGTCAAACCTCTTCGCTAACCAAAGGCGTTTCTAGCCCGTTTTCGATTTAAGACATTTTTACTATATGTCCATGTTTAATAAGCTGAAAAAAAAATGTCAAAACCACGCAATGATATGGTTTAAACGTAAAATTTTAAACAAAAATAGAGTAACGACCCCCCCCCAAGCTTCGAAAATGGTTTGATCCACCCCATTCTCGGCTCTGAGCGCTTCGTCTGCAGACAGCGTTCACAAAGCCCTTCCAAAGTGTGATGTGTAAGTGGTGCCTGGCCTAAACCAGGATATGTGACATATTTCTTTACTTCTACCACTCAATACCAACACATTATCATCACCAGTCCTATTTCAGCGGCACTGAATCGTAGATCACTGTTTATGTTGTGAGGTAGGAGTTAGCTGACGTTTTTTCTTGCCATTAAACGCTACAGGTGGTCAGTCAACATTGTACCTTAGGCAGGGTTGCCTCCCTTTTAATTATTTATTTATTTATTATTAGCATGATTATTTTGGCGAATTCAAGCACTTTATTCTTTTGAGAAGTTTAATTTTATTGATGTGTCTATTATTATATAATACAGACAAGAAAGAAAGTAGCAGAATTAATTCATGCGTTTCTCATGTTGTGCATTGCATTTCAAATAAAAGCCCAAAAATAAGACTCAGGTCCATTTTTGGTATTTTTGGTTCTCACTATAGAGGATTGTTTTTCTCCAGAAACATACATATATACTGTGTATGTGTTGTTGTTGATGAGCTGCTGTATCAAAATAAGTTGTCTTCCTGTAGAACTTTGTAAATTTGTCCATGCATAGGTTCAGGGATAAAGTCTGCTTTTCTATGTTATACATTTCTTTTATGAGTCCAATCCATTCCTCTTTTGCTGTAGCTCAGCATTTGAATAACTTTTCTTAGACCTGTTGGTTTCGTCATAGTGTTTTCTCTATCCAAATTGGGTTATGCTTTTCTTTCATAAATGTGGAAATGATGGCCCAAAACGCATTAAGATGTACAAAACAGTGAAATGTATCTTGCCTGCCACCCAGCACGGAGTGCTCAGCACCCCTAAAGCTCTGATCCGAAAATCGACCCTGTCGCTAACAATTTATCACTTTTGATTCGAAGATAATTTTTTGTTTGAATTGAAAGAAAATGACTCATTTTTTTAAACCAAAATCTCCAATCCCATCATGCATTGCGTCAGAGGTAGAACGGAAGAAAACGGACGTTTTTCTGAAAATGACTGACTAAAATATTAAAGTTAACGGAGTCAAACTCGACATTTTTATGAGGGACTGTGTTTAAAACGCGTGTTTCCTTGTTTCATTTTAATTTACAAATAGGTTAATAAAACACCAGCAGTGAAGTGCGCGTCCCCGCAACAGGAAGGAGTCTGAAAGACGAGCGGAGTCAAACTCTTGTTTCTCTTCAGATCGTATAAATCTTTCGCCTTTTACTAAAGATTTCCGTGGAGAGGAACAACAAGAGATTACTCCAATTTTTGATATCCTGCTTCTACAGCAGGGTCCCTGAACGTGTTCAAAGACAAACTCTAATACAACACATTGTCTGTTTCATATATAAGGAGTACACCAACCTGATGTTGGTCTAGTTTCGTGTTATTGTTTATTACACCGTCCTGTCATATATCACAACATCCTCTGAAGGACCAACAGTCCTTTGCAGTTCTTACTAAGCTTTACAGTTCTGTGGCAGACAGCAGCAGAAATTAGTGATATTGAAGTTCCACCTTTAAAGAATGGCTGAGAAACATGAAAAATGAAGTGACATTTCACTTTAAATCTGAGAAATGTCACGAAAAAAAACTCTTGAATTTCAAACCCTGATTAGTTGTAACTTTTGTCTCATTTCCAAATATGACACTATGACAACACAACCTCCTCTCGTGCACAAAAACGTCATACAGATGTAATAACAGTGCATCTTTAAGTATTGATTACTTAAGACAGAGAGACCTCCAGTTCAATTCATATCACAGGAACTTTTCGTTTACAGTTCTGTAGGAAGCAGCCACAGCACAAATCAGACTGATGAAGTGAAGCTAAAACACAAACTGCAGTCTGAAATCTCAGTTCAAGATTGAAGTGAGATTCTTGAGCTAAACTGAAAACAACGCGCTTCGTTTTCACTCGACAGCCACGTGTTGGTGAACTTTGTGAGAAAGAGAGCTGAACACACTCCACAGCAGACCTGCTGCAGACTAAGTTAACTGTAGAGCATTGAAAACAACATAAAGTGAGAACGGACGCAGCTCCATCAGACTGTGACTCCACTTCATTTCTGTTATACACTCAGAGGGGGTGCACCGTTCCTGGAGATACTGCAATACCAGGTCGATGCGTGGAGTGGACGGAGCAAGCCCCTATTCCATCTCCCTGTTCCAAAAATCAATTTAATATATGGTCCCCGGGTAGGGGACGTATCAGATATTAAACTGATAAGAACAGATACTACACTTGATCTTAGCCAAAAGGCCGAGAAGCGATACCGACCAGCTGTCGGAGGTAACCGACTGTTTCTCTGCACCGACCCGCTCATTCAGAGGGCCGAGTCTGTTTTTTCAGAGATAAAACCACCGACACAAAGCAAACGCTGCTTCCTGGTCACATGACACTCCTTCCTCCAATAACAGCCAGTAACGTCAAAACACAACCTCCTCGCGTGCACAAAAATGTCATACAGATGTAATAACAATAAGTATTACTTAATGATAACGTGTGATTCCCAGAAAAAAATAGGACTTTTAATTTAAAAAAAAAAAAAACTGGGTAAATAGTTTAACTTTCAACAACATCTGAACTTCAGTTATGGAAACGGTAAGATTTGGGCTTCTGACACACGTTCTGTGAAAGAAGCAGCACTTAAAGAATATTTTCTCCGCTCCTCCTCACTTTGACTTCTTCCATATTAATCCACATGTTTCCTTTGAACGCTTGATCAGGGGAGAGCGCGAACGCAGTCCCCCACTACCAGAAATTATGCAGTCGAGATTCCCACATTTGGGGAATTCGCAGGGGTCAGCACAACCGGAGTGCAATGGCTGAGCCTCGCCCTGGGTGAACCACCTTCTTGATCATGGTATCTCCCCTGCCAGGTAAGTATGAGTTGTACATCACACTGAGGGGGCCTCTGTCACCGACAAACCATCTCCACTCATGGTGCCCATGACTCACAGCAGCCAACAGAGCCGCAGTCTACAGGGGCTGTGGATGTGTACAAAGTCACTGCAGACAATACGGAGCGACACATTTCATTCTTATCTCATTTATTTCATCTTCAATTTGATATTTGTGTTTGCCCGCATGCAGTGCTGCACTTCCACAACAAAGGCTGACTTGAAAAGATCAATTTCATCCGTTCTTTCTTCTAAAAATGAGCTGCAGTCCAACTACAAGTTCAAGAGAAACAAAACCACATCAGACTGGAAGAAACTTGAAAATTCAAAGAAAATACCGAAATCTCAAATCAGATTTTACCCTCCCATGTGACAGTAAAATATTTCATTTCCATCATCCCACTCAGTTACTTGGTTCATTTCACAACCAGATGCAGATCAACATGTTGCAGCTTCATGCCATCAAAAAGTTTCTACCACCAGAACAATATTTGTTTCTTAATTATGAAAACTTTCTGTTTCCTTTGAGAAAGTAATCAGCAGTAATTCCCTGCAAATATTTACACAAACTTCTACATGTAAAAAGAACCCGCAAAGACAGAAGTTATTTCCATTACACGTTTAATGTGAGAGCGCAGACACAGTCCCCGTCATCAGAAACTAAACAACTATAGAACAATAGACCCGCAAATTCAGAGGCCGAGTCTGGTTCACTGACAACATGACTCCGAGAGACAGAAATCATCACAGAGCACACCGATGAGACAAAAACAGAAAGAAAGACGGAGTACAATTAGCTGTGAATGAGAACAACTCAGAAATACAAGTACTTGAGAAAAATACAAAAAGATGTGTGATTTGCTGAATTGAAAAAAAAAAAAACAAAACAAAACACTGGAGCACCGAAAAACCAAAGACTCCAATCCCATGATGCATTGCGTCAAACACACCAGCAGTGAAGTGCGCGTCCCCGCAACAGGAAGGAGTCTGAAAGACGAGCGGAGTCAAACTCTTGTTTCTCTTCAGATCGTATAAATCTTTCGCCTTTTACTAAAGATTTCCGTGGAGAGGAACAACAAGAGATTACTCCAATTTTTGATATCCTGCTTCTACAGCAGGATCCCTAAACGTGTTCAAAGACAAACTCTTCTACAACACATTGTCTGTTTCATATATAAGGAGTACACGAACCTGATGTTGGTCTAGTTTCGTGTTATTGTTTATTACACCGTCCTGTCATATATCACAACATCCTCTGAAGGACCAACAGGCCTTTGCAGTTCTTACTAAGCTTTACAGTTCTGTTGCAGACAGCAGCAGAAATTAGTGATATTGAAGTTCCACCTTTAAAGAATGGCTGAGAAACATGAAAAATGAAGTGACATTTCACTTTAAATCTGAGAAATGTCACGAAAAAAACTTCTTTAATTTCAAACCCCGATTAGTTGTAACCTTTGTCTCATTTCCAAATATGACAATATGAAAACACAACCTCCTCTCGTGCACAAAAACGTCATACAGATGTAATAACAGTGCATCTTTAAGTATTGATTACTTAAGACAGAGAGACCTCCAGTTCAATTCATATCACAGGAACTTTTCGTTTACAGTTCTGTAGGAAGCAGCCACAGCACAAATCAGACTGATGAAGTGAAGCTAAAACACAAACTGCAGTCTGAAATCTCAGTTGAAGATTGAAGTGAGATTCTTGAGCTAAACTGAAAACAACGCGCTTCGTTTTCACTCGACAGCCACGTGTTGGTGAACTTTGTGAGAAAGAGAGCTGAACACACTCCACAGCAGACCTGCTGCAGACTAAGTTAACTGTAGAGCATTGAAAACAACATAAAGTGAGAACGGACGCAGCTCCATCAGACTGTGACTCCACTTCATTTCTGTTATACACTCAGAGGGGGTGCACCGTTCCTGGAGATACTGCAATACCAGGTCGATGCGTGGAGTGGACGGAGCAAGCCCCTATTCCATCTCCCTGTTCCAAAAATCAATTTAATATATGGTCCCCGGGTAGGGGACGTATCAGATATTAAACTGATAAGAACAGATACTACACTTGATCTTAGCCAAAAGGCCGAGAAGCGATACCGACCAGCTGTCGGAGGTAACCGACTGTTTCTCTGCACCGACCCGCTCATTCAGAGGGCCGAGTCTGTTTTTTCAGAGACAAAACCACCGACACAAAGCAAACGCTGCTTCCTGGTCACATGACACTCCTTCCTCCAATAACAGCCAGTAACGTCAAAACACAACCTCCTCGCGTGCACAAAAACGTCATACAGATGTAATAACAACAAGTATTACTTAATGATAACGTGTGATTCCCAGAAAAAAATAGGACTTTTAATTTAAAAAAAAAATTATCTGGGTAAATAGTTTAACTTTCAACAACATCTGAACTTCAGTTATAGAAACGGTAAGATTTGGGCTTCTGACACACGTTCTGTGAAAGAAGCAGCACTTAAAGAATATTTTCTCCGCTCCTCCTCACTTTGACTTCTTCCATATTAATCCACATGTTTCCTTTGAACACTTGATCAGGGGAGAGCGCGAACGCAGTCCCCCACTACCAGAAATTATGCAGTCGAGATTCCCACATTTGGGGAATTCGCAGGGGTCAGCACAACCGGAGTGCAATGGCTGAGCCTCGCCCTGGGTGAACCACCTTCTTGATCATGGTATCTCCCCTGCCAGGTAAGTATGAGTTGTACATCACACTGAGGGGGCCTCTGTCACCGACAAACCATCTCCACTCATGGTGCCCATGACTCACAGCAGCCAACAGAGCCGCAGTCTACAGGGGCTGTGGATGTGTACAAAGTCACTGCAGACAATACGGAGCGACACATTTCATTCTTATCTCATTTATTTCATCTTCAATTTGATATTTGTGTTTGCCCGCATGCAGTGCTGCACTTCCACAACAAAGGCTGACTTGAAAAGATCAATTTCATCCGTTCTTTACCTTCTAAAAATGAGCTGCAGTCCAACTACAAGTTCAAGAGAAACAAAACCACATCAGACTGGAAGAAACTTGACAATTCAAAGAAAATACCGAAATCTCAAATCAGATTTTACCCTCCCATGTGACAGTAAAACATTTCATTTCCATCATCTCACTCAGTTACTTGGTTCATTTCACAACCAGATGCAGATCAACATGTTGCAGCTTCATGCCATCAAAAAGTTTCTACCACCAGAACAATATTTGTTTCTTAATTATGAAAACTTTCTGTTTCCTTTGAGAAAGTAATCAGCAGTAATTCCCTGCAAATATTTACACAAACTTCTACATGTAAAAAGAACCCGCAAAGACAGAAGTTATTTCCATTACACGTTTAATGTGAGAGCGCAGACACAGTCCCCGTCATCAGAAACTAAACAACTATAGAACAATAGACCCGCAAATTCAGAGGCCGAGTCTGGTTCACTGACAACATGACTCCGAGAGACAGAAATCATCACAGAGCACACCGATGAGACAAAAACAGAAAGAAAGACGGAGTACAATTAGCTGTGAATGAGAACAACTCAGAAATACAAGTACTTGAGAAAAATACAAAAAGATGTGTGATTTGCTGAATTGAAAAAAAAAAAAACAAAACAAAACACTGGAGCACCGAAAAACCAAAGACTCCAATCCCATGATGCATTGCGTCAAACACACCAGCAGTGAAGTGCGCGTCCCCGCAACAGGAAGGAGTCTGAAAGACGAGCGGAGTCAAACTCTTGTTTCTCTTCAGATCGTATAAATCTTTCGCCTTTTACTAAAGATTTCCGTGGAGAGGAACAACAAGAGATTACTCCAATTTTTGATATCCTGCTTCTACAGCAGGGTCCCTGAACGTGTTCAAAGACAAACTCTTCTACAACACATTGTCTGTTTCATATATAAGGAGTACACCAACCTGATGTTGGTCTAGTTTCGTGTTATTGTTTATTACACCGTCCTGTCATATATCACAACATCCTCTGAAGGACCAACGGTCCTTTGCAGTTCTTACTAAGCTTTACAGTTCTGTGGCAGACAGCAGCAGAAATTAGTGATATTGAAGTTCCACCTTTAAAGAATGGCTGAGAAACATGAAAAATGAAGTGACATTTCACTTTAAATCTGAGAAATGTCACGAAAAAAAACTTCTTTAATTTCAAACCCCGATTAGTTGTAACTTTTGTCTCATTTCCAAATATGACAATATGACAACACAACCTCCTCTCGTGCACAAAAACGTCATACAGATGTAATAACAGTGCATCTTTAAGTATTGATTACTTAAGACAGAGAGACCTCCAGTTCAATTCATATCACAGGAACTTTTCGTTTACAGTTCTGTAGGAAGCAGCCACAGCACAAATCAGACTGATGAAGTGAAGCTAAAACACAAACTGCAGTCTGAAATCTCACTTGAAGATTGAAGTGAGATTCTTGAGCTAAATTGAAAACAACGCGCTTCGTTTTCACTCGACAGCCACGTGTTGGTGAACTTTGTGAGAAAGAGAGCTGAACACACTCCACAGCAGACCTGCTGCAGACTAAGTTAACTGTAGAGCATTGAAAACAACATAAAGTGAGAACGGACGCAGCTCCATCAGACTGTGACTCCACTTCATTTCTGTTATACACTCAGAGGGGGTGCACCGTTCCTGGAGATACTGCAATACCAGGTCGATGCGTGGAGTGGACGGAGCAAGCCCCTATTCCATCTCCCTGTTCCAAAAATCAATTTAATATATGGTCCCCGGGTAGGGGACGTATCAGATATTAAACTGATAAGAACAGATACTACACTTGATCTTAGCCAAAAGGCCGAGAAGCGATACCGACCAGCTGTCGGAGGTAACCGACTGTTTCTCTGCACCGACCCGCTCATTCAGAGGGCCGAGTCTGTTTTTTCAGAGACAAAACCACCGACACAAAGCAAACGCTGCTTCATGGTCACATGACACTCCTTCCTCCAATAACAGCCAGTAACGTCAAAACACAACCTCCTCGCGTGCACAAAAACGTCATACAGATGTAATAACAACAAGTATTACTTAATGATAACGTGTGATTCCCAGAAAAAAATAGGACTTTTAATTAAAAAAAAAATTATCTGGGTAAATAGTTTAACTTTCAACAACATCTGAACTTCAGTTATAGAAACGGTAAGATTTGGGCTTCTGACACACGTTCTGTGAAAGAAGCAGCACTTAAAGAATATTTTCTCCGCTCCTCCTCACTTTGACTTCTTCCATATTAATCCACATGTTTCCTTTGAACACTTGATCAGGGGAGAGCGCGAACGCAGTCCCCCACTACCAGAAATTATGCAGTCGAGATTCCCACATTTGGGGAATTCGCAGGGGTCAGCACAACCGGAGTGCAATGGCTGAGCCTCGCCCTGGGTGAACCACCTTCTTGATCATGGTATCTCCCCTGCCAGGTAAGTATGAGTTGTACATCACACTGAGGGGGCCTCTGTCACCGACAAACCATCTCCACTCATGGTGCCCATGACTCACAGCAGCCAACAGAGCCGCAGTCTACAGGGGCTGTGGATGTGTACAAAGTCACTGCAGACAATACGGAGCGACACATTTCATTCTTATCTCATTTATTTCATCTTCAATTTGATATTTGTGTTTGCCCGCATGCAGTGCTGCACTTCCACAACAAAGGCTGACTTGAAAAGATCAATTTCATCCGTTCTTTCTGCTAAAAATGAGCTGCAGTCCAACTACAAGTTCAAGAGAAACAAAACCACATCAGACTGGAAGAAACTTGACAATTCAAAGAAAATACCAAAATCTCAAATCAGATTTTACCCTCCCATGTGACAGTAAAATATTTCATTTCCATCATCTCACTCAGTTACTTGGTTCATTTCACAACCAGATGCAGATCAACATGTTGCAGCTTCATGCCATCAAAAAGTTTCTACCACCAGAACAATATTTGTTTCTTAATTATGAAAACTTTCTGTTTCCTTTGAGAAAGTAATCAGCAGTAATTCCCTGCAAATATTTACACAAACTTCTACATGTAAAAAGAACCCGCAAAGACAGAAGTTATTTCCATTACACGTTTAATGTGAGAGCGCAGACACAGTCCCCGTCATCAGAAACTAAACAACTATAGAACAATAGACCCGCAAATTCAGAGGCCGAGTCTGGTTCACTGACAACATGACTCCGAGAGACAGAAATCATCACAGAGCACACCGATGAGACAAAAACAGAAAGAAAGACGGAGTACAATTAGCTGTGAATGAGAACAACTCAGAAATACAAGTACTTGAGAAAAATACAAAAAGATGTGTGATTTGCTGAATTGAAAAAAAAAAAAACAAAACAAAACACTGGAGCACCGAAAAACCAAAGACTCCAATCCCATGATGCATTGCGTCAAACACACCAGCAGTGAAGTGCGCGTCCCCGCAACAGGAAGGAGTCTGAAAGACGAGCGGAGTCAAACTCTTGTTTCTCTTCAGATCGTATAAATCTTTCGCCTTTTACTAAAGATTTCCGTGGAGAGGAACAACAAGAGATTACTCCAATTTTTGATATCCTGCTTCTACAGCAGGGTCCCTAAACGTGTTCAAAGACAAACTCTTCTACAACACATTGTCTGTTTCATATATAAGGAGTACACCAACCTGATGTTGGTCTAGTTTCGTGTTATTGTTTATTACACCGTCCTGTCATATATCACAACATCCTCTGAAGGACCAACGGTCCTTTGCAGTTCTTACTAAGCTTTACAGTTCTGTGGCAGACAGCAGCAGAAATTAGTGATATTGAAGTTCCACCTTTAAAGAATGGCTGAGAAACATGAAAAATGAAGTGACATTTCACTTTAAATCTGAGAAATGTCACGAAAAAAAAACTTCTTTAATTTCAAACCCCGATTAGTTGTAACTTTTGTCTCATTTCCAAATATGACAATATGACAACACAACCTCCTCTCGTGCACAAAAACGTCATACAGATGTAATAACAGTGCATCTTTAAGTATTGATTACTTAAGACAGAGAGACCTCCAGTTCAATTCATATCACAGGAACTTTTCGTTTACAGTTCTGTAGGAAGCAGCCACAGCACAAATCAGACTGATGAAGTGAAGCTAAAACACAAACTGCAGTCTGAAATCTCAGTTCAAGATTGAAGTGAGATTCTTGAGCTAAACTGAAAACAACGCGCTTCGTTTTCACTCGACAGCCACGTGTTGGTGAACTTTGTGAGAAAGAGAGCTGAACACACTCCACAGCAGACCTGCTGCAGACTAAGTTAACTGTAGAGCATTGAAAACAACATAAAGTGAGAACGGACGCAGCTCCATCAGACTGTGACTCCACTTCATTTCTGTTATACACTCAGAGGGGGTGCACCGTTCCTGGAGATACTGCAATACCAGGTCGATGCGTGGAGTGGACGGAGCAAGCCCCTATTCCATCTCCCTGTTCCAAAAATCAATTTAATATATGGTCCCCGGGTAGGGGACGTATCAGATATTAAACTGATAAGAACAGATACTACACTTGATCTTAGCCAAAAGGCCGAGAAGCGATACCGACCAGCTGTCGGAGGCAACCGACTGTTTCTCTGCACCGACCCGCTCATTCAGAGGGCCGAGTCTGTTTTTTCAGAGACAAAACCACCGACACAAAGCAAACGATGCTTCATGGTCACATGACACTCCTTCCTCCAATAACAGCCAGTAACGTCAAAACACAACCTCCTCGCGTGCACAAAAACGTCATACAGATGTAATAACAACAAGTATTACTTAATGATAACGTGTGATTCCCAGAAAAAAAATAGGACTTTTAATTTAAAAAAAAAATTATCTGGGTAAATAGTTTAACTTTCAACAACATCTGAACTTCAGTTATGGAAACGGTAAGATTTGGGCTTCTGACACACGTTTTGTGAAAGAAGCAGCACTTAAAGAATATTTTCTCCGCTCCTCCTCACTTTGACTTCTTCCATATTAATCCACATGTTTCCTTTGAACACTTGATCAGGGGAGAGCGCGAACGCAGTCCCCCACTACCAGAAATTATGCAGTCGAGATTCCCACATTTGGGGAATTCGCAGGGGTCAGCACAACCGGAGTGCAATGGCTGAGCCTCGCCCTGGGTGAACCACCTTCTTGATCATGGTATCTCCCCTGCCAGGTAAGTATGAGTTGTACATCACACTGAGGGGGTCTCTGTCACCGACAAACCATCTCCACTCATGGTGCCCATGACTCACAGCAGCCAACAGAGCCGCAGTCTACAGGGGCTGTGGATGTGTACAAAGTCACTGCAGACAATACGGAGCGACACATTTCATTCTTATCTCATTTATTTCATCTTCAATTTGATATTTGTGTTTGCCCGCATGCAGTGCTGCACTTCCACAACAAAGGCTGACTTGAAAAGATCAATTTCATCCGTTTTACCTTCTAAAAATGAGCTGCAGTCCAACTACAAATTCAAGAGAAACAAAACCACATCAGACTGGAAGAAACTTGACAATTCAAAGAAAATACCAAAATCTCAAATCAGATTTTACCCTCCCATGTGACAGTAAAACATTTCATTTCCATCATCTCACTCAGTTACTTGGTTCATTTCACAACCAGATGCAGATCAACATGTTGCAGCTTCATGCCATCAAAAAGTTTCTACCACCAGAACAATATTTGTTTCTTAATTATGAAAACTTTCTGTTTCCTTTGAGAAAGTAATCAGCAGTAATTCCCTGCAAATATTTACACAAACTTCTACATGTAAAAAGAACCCGCAAAGACAGAAGTTATTTCCATTACACGTTTAATGTGAGAGCGCAGACACAGTCCCCGTCATCAGAAACTAAACAACTATAGAACAATAGACCCGCAAATTCAGAGGCCGAGTCTGGTTCACTGACAACATGACTCCGAGAGACAGAAATCATCACAGAGCACACCGATGAGACAAAAACAGAAAGAAAGACGGAGTACAATTAGCTGTGAATGAGAACAACTCAGAAATACAAGTACTTGAGAAAAATACAAAAAGATGTGTGATTTGCTGAATTGAAAAAAAAAAAACAAAACAAAACACTGGAGCACCGAAAAACCAAAGACTCCAATCCCATGATGCATTGCGTCAAACACACCAGCAGTGAAGTGCGCGTCCCCGCAACAGGAAGGAGTCTGAAAGACGAGCGGAGTCAAACTCTTGTTTCTCTTCAGATCGTATAAATCTTTCGCCTTTTACTAAAGATTTCCGTGGAGAGGAACAACAAGAGATTACTCCAATTTTTGATATCCTGCTTCTACAGCAGGGTCCCTAAACGTGTTCAAAGACAAACTCTTCTACAACACATTGTCTGTTTCATATATAAGGAGTACACCAACCTGATGTTGGTCTAGTTTCGTGTTATTGTTAATTACACCGTCCTGTCATATATCACAACATCCTCTGAAGGACCAACAGGCCTTTGCAGTTCTTACTAAGCTTTACAGTTCTGTGGCAGACAGCAGCAGAAATTAGTGATATTGAAGTTCCACCTTCAAAGAATGGCTTAGAAACATGAAAAATGAAGTGACATTTCATTTTAAATCAGAGAAATTATCAAAATTGTTGATCTAAATTGAAAACAAATTGAAATTTGTTAGCTACTATACTACTACTACTTGAGACAACTACAAAAAGATGTGTGATTTGCATATATTTTTTGTTTGTTTCAAAGAATGGCTGAGAAACATGAAAAATGAAGTGACATTTCACTTTAAATATGAGAAATCTCACGAAAAAAACTCTTGAATTTCAAACCCTGATTAGTTGTAACTTTTGTCTCATTTCCAAATATGACAATATGAAAACACAACCTCCTCTTGTGCACAAAAACGTCATACAGATGTAATAACAGTGCATCTTTAAGTATTGATTACTTAAGACAGAGAGACCTCCAGTTCAATTCATATCACAGGAACTTTTCATTTTCAGTTCTGTAGGAAGCAGCCACAGCACAAATCAGACTGATGAAGTGAAGCTAAAACACAAACTGCAGTCTAAAATCGCACTTCAAAATTGTTGATCTAAATTGAAAACAACGCGCTTCGTTTTCACTCGACAGCCACGTGTTGGTGAACTTTGTGAGAAAGAGAGCTGAACACACTCCACAGCAGACCTGCTGCAGACTAAGTTAACTGTAGAGCATTGAAAACAACATAAAGTGAGAACGGACGCAGCTCCATCAGACTGTGACTCCACTTCATTTCTGTTATACACTCAGAGGGGGTGCACCGTTCCTGGAGATACTGCAATACCAGGTCGATGCGTGGAGTGGACGGAGCAAGCCCCTATTCCATCTCCCTGTTCCAAAAATCAATTTAATATATGGTCCCCGGGTAGGGGACGTATCAGATATTAAACTGATAAGAACAGATACTACACTTGATCTTAGCCAAAAGGCCGAGAAGCGATACCGACCAGCTGTCGGAGGTAACCGACTGTTTCTCTGCACCGACCCGCTCATTCAGAGGGCCGAGTCTGTTTTTTCAGAGACAAAACCACCGACACAAAGCAAACGATGCTTCCTGGTCACATGACACTCCTTCCTCCAATAACAGCCAGTAACGTCATCACGTCAAACCTCTTCGCTAACCAAAGGCGTTTCTAGCTCGTTTTCGATTTAAGACATTTTTACTATATATCCATGTTTAATAAGCTGAAAAAAAATGTCAAAACCACGCAATGATATGGTTTAAACGTAAAATTTTAAACAAAAATAGAGTAACGACCCCCCCCCAAGCTTCGAAAATGGTTTGATCCACCCCATTCTCGGCTCTGAGCGCTTCGTCTGCAGACAGCGTTCACAAAGCCCTTCCAAAGTGTGATGTGTGAGTGGTGCCTGGCCTAAACCAGGATATGTGACATATTTCTTTACTTCTACCACTCAATACCAACACATTATCATCACCAGTCCTATTTCAGCTGCACTGAATCGTAGATCACTGTTTATGTTGTGAGGTAGGAGTTAGCTGACGTTTTTTCTTGCCATTAAACGCTACAGGTGGTCAGTCAACATTGTACCTTAGGCAGGGTTGCTTCCCTTTTAATTATTTATTTATTTATTATTAGCATGATTATTTTGGCGAGTTCACGCACTTTATTCTTTTGAGAAGTTTAATTTTATTGATGTGTCTATTATTATATAATACAGACAAGAAAGAAAATAGCAGAATTAATTCATGCGTTTCTCATGTTGTGCATTGCATTTCAAATAAAAGCCCAAAAATAAGACTCGGGTCCATTTTTGGTATTTTTGGTTCTCGCTATAGAGGATTGTTTTTCTCCAGAAACATACATATATACTGTGTATGTGTTGTTGTTGATGAGCTGCTGTATCAAAATAAGTTGTCTTCCTGTAGAACTTTGTAAATTTGTCCATGCATAGGTTCAGGGATAAAGTCTGCTTTTCTATGTTATACATTTCTTTTATGAGTCCAATCCATTCCTCTTTTGCTGTAGCTCAGCATTTGAATAACTTTTCTTAGACCTGTTGGTTTCGTCATAGTGTTTTCTCTACCCAAATTGGGTTATGCTTTTCTTTCATAAATGTGGAAATGATGGCCCAAAACGCATTAAGATGTACAAAACAGTGAAATGTATCTTGCCTGCCACCCAGCACGGAGTGCTCAGCACCCCTAAAGCTCTGATCGATCCGAAAATCGACCCTGTCGCTAACAATTTATCACTTTTGATTCGAAGATAATTTTTTGTTTGAATTGAAAGAAAATGACTCAACTTTTTTAAACCAAAATCTCCAATCCCATCATGCATTGCGTCAGAGGTAGAACGAAAGAAAACGGACGTTTTTCTGAAAATGTCTGACTAAAATATTAAAGTTAACGGGGTCAAATTCGACATTTTTATGAGGGACTGTGTTTAAGACGTGTGTTTCATTGTAATTTATGAATAGGTTAATAAAACACCAGCAGTGAAGTGCGCGTCCCCGCAACAGGAAGGAGTCTGAAACAGGAGCGGAGTCAAACTCTTGTTTCTCTTCAGATCGTATAAATCTTTCGCCTTTTACTAAAGATTTCCGTGGAGAGGAACAACAAGAGATTACTCCAATTTTTGATATCCTGCTTCTACAGCAGGGTCCCTAAACGTGTTCAAAGACAAACTCTTCTACAACACATTGTCTGTTTCGTATATAAGGAGTACACCAACCTGATGTTGGTCTAGTTTCGTGTTATTGTTTATTACACCGTCCTGTCATATATCACAACATCCTCTGAAGGACCAACAGGCCTTTGCAGTTCTTACTAAGCTTTACAGCTCTATGGCAGACAGCAGCAGAAATTAGTGATATTGAAATTCCACCTTTAAAGAATGGCTGAGAAACATGAAAAATGAAGTGACATTTCACTTTAAATCTGAGAAATGTCACGAAAAAAAACTCTTTAATTTCAAACCCTGATTAGTTGTAACTTTTGTCTCATTTCCAAATATGACAATATGACAACACAACCTCCTCTCGTGCACAAAAACGTCATACAGATGTAATAACAGTGCATCTTTAAGTATTGATTACTTAAGACAGAGAGACCTCCAGTTCAATTCATATCACAGGAACTTTTTGTTTACAGTTCTGTAGGAAGCAGCCACAGCACAAATCAGACTGATGAAGTGAAGCTAAAACACAAACTGCAGTCTAAAATCGCACTTCAAAATTGTTGATCTAAATTGAAAACAACGCGCTTCGGTTTCACTCGACAGCCACGTGTTGGTGAACTTTGTGAGAAAGAGAGCTGAACACACTCCACAGCAGACCTGCTGCAGACTAAGTTAACTGTAGAGCATTGAAAACAACATAAAGTGAGAACGGACGCAGCTCCATCAGACTGTGACTCCACTTCATTTCTGTTATACACCGTCCTGTCATATATCACAACATCCTCTGAAGGACCAACAGGCCTTTGCAGTTCTTACTAAGCTTTACAGTTCTGTGGCAGACAGCAGCAGAAATTAGTGATATTGAAATTCCACCTTTAAAGAATGGCTGAGAAACATGAAAAATGAAGTGACATTTCACTTTAAATCTGAGAAATGTCACGAAAAAAAACTCTTTAATTTCAAACCCTGATTAGTTGTAACTTTTGTCTCATTTCCAAATATGACGGTGAAGACAACACACTTCCTTCCCAGGACACAAAGCAAACGCTGCTTCCTGGTCACATGACACTCCTTCCTCCAATAACAGCCAGTAACGTCAAAACACAACCTCCTCGCGTGCACAAAAACGTCATACAGATGTAATAACAACAAGTATTACTTAATGATAACGTGTGATTCCCAGAAAAAAAAATAGGACTTTTAATTTAAAAAAAAATTATCTGGGTAAATAGTTTAACTTTCAACAACATCTGAACTTCAGTTATAGAAACGGTAAGATTTGGGCTTCTGACACACGTTCTGTGAAAGAAGCAGCACTTAAAGAATATTTTCTCCGCTCCTCCTCACTTTGACTTCTTCCATATTAATCCACATGTTTCCTTTGAACACTTGATCAGGGGAGAGCGCGAACGCAGTCCCCCACTACCAGAAACTATGCAGTCGAGATTCCCACATTTGGGGAATTCGCAGGGGTCAGCACAACCGGAGTGCAATGGCTGAGCCTCGCCCTGGGTGAACCACCTTCTTGATCATGGTATCTCCCCTGCCAGGTAAGTATGAGTTGTACATCACACTGAGGGGGTCTCTGTCACCGACAAACCATCTCCACTCATGGTGCCCATGACTCACAGCAGCCAACAGAGCCGCAGTCTACAGGGGCTGTGGATGTGTACAAAGTCACTGCAGACAATACGGAGCGACACATTTCATTCTTATCTCATTTATTTCATCTTCAATTTGATATTTGTGTTTCCCAGCATGCAATGCTGCACTTCCGCAACAAAATCTGACTTAGAGACATCGATTTCATCCGTTTTTCCTTCTAAAAAACAAGCCGCAGTCCAAATACAAGTTCAAGAGAAACAAAACCACATCAGACTGGAAGAAACTTGAAAAATCAAAGAAAATATCGAAAACTCAAATCAGATTTTACCCTCCCACGTGACAAACACTTCCTGTTTCTTTGCCTGCTCTGGATGAGTAATCGACCCTCCTGTTGCTGCCACCTATTGATCTGGAGGGGGAACAATACTGTTTCAGCAGCATTTCATTTCCAGTTTCCTCTGTGTGATTTCGATAACATAACATAATAAAACATGCGTTAACAACACAATTCCATCGTCGTTACTTGCTTGGCTCATTTCACAACCAGATGCAGATCACCACTTTGCAGCTTCATGCCATCAAAAAGTTTCTACCACCAGAACAATATTTGTTTCTTAATTATGAAAACTTTCTGTTTCCTTTGAGAAAGTAATCAGCAGTAATTCCCTGCAAATATTTACACAAACTTCTACATGTAAAAAGAACCCGCAAAGACAGAAGTTATTTCCATTACACGTTTAATGTGAGAGCGCAGACACAGTCCCCGTCATCAGAAACTCTGCAATTATAGATGCTGGTTGTTCAGCACAGAACAGGATAAAAACAGCGGTCAACATTAAAATAATGATTTCTCAAATTCTGATGAGCTCTTGTCTACAGAATATTTTTGCAGCACCATCCAGCAAGAGAAGAGAAAGTAAGCTACTCATTTTCAGTTCTGTGGGAAGCAGCCACAGCAGAAATCAGACTGATTATAAATTTTTCAAGAATGGTCGAGAGCATGAAGAATTACATTAATGAAGACACTTCAGCTAAAACAAAAAATGCAGTGTCAAACCTCAGTTTAAAATTCTTGAGATAAATTGAAAACAACATGCTTCTTTTTCATTCAACAGCCACATGTTGGTCAACTTTGTGAAAAAGAGAGCTGAACACACTTCACAGCAGATCTCCTGCAGACTAAGTTAACTGTAGAGCACTTCAATAAATATAAAGTAAAAAAGGGAAGCAGCTTCCATCAGGAATAACAACCAACAACGTCAGTTTAGTAGACTTATTTCAAATAAATTTTCTCTTTTAAAGAAATCTGAAAAATCTAGAGTCTACTTTAGCTGACAAAGTTCACATAACAATGAACAATCAGCGATCGGCATTGCACACAATTTAGCAACAACTGTATGTTAACTGGACCACAAACCGCACGGTCCATACAGAGTCTGAACAAAGTTATTGGTGCCTCACAGTCATATTGGGAATGGAATCTGTCCTGGAAATATCTGTCTGACATAATGTTACTGGTGCAGAGAAAACGAAAGAAGAAACGAGTTCAGTTCCACCAACCTGTAGGGGCTTCTTTGATTTTTCTTTTCCATTAAAATTGGCTTTCCTGGGTAAAGACTACATGTCTGAAACATCATACAGAGCCACGATAATAACATAAGAATTGAGTGTGCTGAAAATATCTTTAAGGGACTTTTAAAGGGGTAATGAAATGCATTGATAGTTTTACTCTCTTCCATTAGTATAATTATATAAAAGAAATACAATAAATATAAATGCCAATTGACGTGAGTCTTCACCCTGAGAGAAACAGGTCTTATCAAGCATTTGCAAAAAAAAAAATAATAATAATAAAAAAAAATCGCACTTCAAGTCAGAGAGAGGGAGAAACAACACGACCGAGTCCAATGTTTAAAAACGTGCAGGTAAATTCCACAGGTGTGTTTCAAATGTACAATTTTTAGTCCGCATTGCCGTCATAACGGACGGAGGCCTTGCGGGCCCATTTCGACTAAAAGGGCTCAGTATTTTTAAGTTGAGCCCGCCAGACAGATGACGTACACGGCTGTAAACACACCCTCCGTGAGCCAACTAAAAGTTTCTGCTTTGCCAAAGTAACACGAAGTCGTTAAACTGTCCGAGTCACCAAACCTGGACTTTATGAACACCTTTCAATGATTTTTGCAGCAGTTTGAGTCAAAGTGAAAGAAAGGAGAACTGCCCTCCTTAATTGATTTCCTCAGGCGGCTGAATCGCCAGCTAGTTAAATGAGGCAACTTGCTACCCAAAAAGAAAATGTGCCTCTTACAAACTCCAACCTTTGTGACTTTACGGGCTGTTTTAAAGAGGAAAATGCAAACTCGACTCACCCAAGGCCGCTGTCAGCAGAGTAAGTTCACTTAAAAAAGGGTTATTCCTCAGATATTAGCCCTCTGGCCTCAGTCGGCAGGTACACTGACCGCCATCTGACGCTGCCCACTGATACTTATAGGAGGACTTCCGATCAGCTCTGCGCATGTGCAGAAAGAACACCTTGACCATGTGATTGGCCTGATTGCACCTGCAGGAAGGTGTGGCGGTCATCCCCGCTGCATCAGCAGAGGAAGGTTCCGGGTTCGATTCCCGGTCCTGTGGGTTGTAGGTCATTTTCTGGGTGTGCTGGCTCTGAAATACATCTGCTCGCTGGGCCCGGTGTCAACTTGGATTGGCTGCAGCGGCCCTGAATGTCTAAACTGTGTATGTGATGAGAATTACAGGTTCATGACTCTTACTTAAAAAAGACACATTCCTTATTAGATATGTTTGTTTAAAAAAGAGTGTCTACCTATAATTCAGGATGTATTTGTTTAACTTGAGTATTTTTCAGGATTAGAGTTCCTTGTTAGATTTCGGCCCTTAGAATTGGGGCTTGGCTGAATGTTTAGGGTTTCAAAGACATAGCAAGCTATTTAAAGACACACAATATCCAATATTTTCTGTCATAAAATAATTAATCAATTAAAAAATAAAACAAAATTTTACAAACAAAAATTTTAAATTATTATTGCTTAGGCTGTGGGCTATCATGATATCTCACCATCCTGAAACAGATTTGCTTTATTGTGGAAAAAAAAATAATAATAACAATAACATTTGTCACAAACAATTAGAATCTGACTTTCGTCTTCTCCATCTTCTTATCTCAATTTATTTTTTCAAGTCTTTCCCTTCCTGAACGCGTCTCGACCCAGATACTGTCCCCCTTTGACTACAACTCCCATCACCCCCCGCGGTTGTTTCTCCGGAAGAAAACCTGTGATTTGCCTTTGCTCTTCCTCTTTCCGTCAGCGGAGTTTAGGTAGGACACCGACTGTCTGATTCGCTTCTTTAAATCTGCTCTAAATCTCCATTTTCTCTGATCATCCGCTCTAATGAAACATTTCTACATGTGCTGCAAATGTGTGCCACTAAGATCCGCTGAGCATTTTGCCGGCAGATGAGTGATTGGACGTTTTAATGGTTGTGTGTCTCTTTGGTGAGATGGCGCAGAGATGGTGTGAAGCGGCTCCGGAGGCCGGTCCCTCCACACCGGCCAGCTCTGTCTGACATGAGCCGCTTAGAGAAGCTGTATTTGCGTTAATGTGGTCCAAAACTGTCTGCTTTATTAACATGTCACGGTGTTACTCGGTAAATAGAAACTAGCGGAAATCGAAGTGACCATCGATAAGCTGCGGAGCTAGCATGCTAGTTAGCCTAGCAAGTTAGCTGACAACTTAGTCTGACTTGGACATGTGTTTTTACTTTCTGTCACTTTTAGCTGATTTCACTCTACAGGTCAGATAAATAAGCCATCTACTGTTATCCACAGGCCCCAAAGCTAAGAATCACCACCAAGTCATTTAAATCTGTACTACAGCCACCATGTTTATTTGTTATTTATTATCTAAGGCTTTTGATGTGTTTGTCAAACATCCTTCACCTAAATAAGTATTTGAGGATCTTGCCCAGGACCAATGCACACAGGGCTAGGTTTTTTTTCCAGGGTTCTGTATTATTTGGAGTATTTGTGATTAATGGCAGGAAAGTAGTTTAATAAGTCAAATTCATTCACCTGGCAAATTTCAGGCTTCTCATTATAGGCTTAAGTACACATTTTGAAGCTGGAGGAGCCTTGAAATAACACAGTGTTGTCTGTTTCAGTACACGATGGGACGTGTAATCAGGGGACAGAGAAAAGGTGCGGGCTCCGTGTTCAAAGCCCACGTTAAGCACAGAAAAGGTGCTGCTAGACTCCGTCACGTTGACTTTGCTGAACGCCATGGTTACATCAAGGGGATTGTGAAGGTGAGTTAGGACCTGTGACTTATTTTGATGGAAGGTGAATATCACATAATTTGAGTGTATTAACATTGAATTTGTCTTGTTTTCTCCTCTCTCAGGATATTATCCATGACCCCGGCCGTGGTGCTCCCCTGGCCAAAGTGGTCTTCCGTGACCCATACCGCTTCAAGAAGAGGACAGAGCTCTTCATCGCCGCTGAGGGCATCCACACTGGGCAGTTCATCTACTGCGGCAAGAAGGGTATGAAAGTCAAAGTAGATCAAAGCTTTAGCAGGCTAAATTACATCCTGTTGTCGCTCTGATCACAACTTAGTATTTGTTCAGGATGTTTAGGAGTCCTTCAGTGTTGATGTATAAACCTAACAGCTTCTGGTGCACCAGCTGCATAAAATATACAGACAACTAGACACATTTGTTGAATTTGAGGTCTTATATTTGCCTCTATATATTTATCTAATAATGCACCTGCTGTATTGGTATGCTGTGAATATTTAGTATGTACACTTAATGCCACTGGGGTTTTAAATATGAAAATTTGTTGTTGTGTTGATTATGATTTGGGGATTGGCCAAAGTGACAACTTTTAGTGATGTCCCATGTGCTCACAGATATTAACATGTACTTTTGCCAGTGTGTGTTATATAATGGCTAGTTAATTGATATTCATTAACTGCTGCCCTCTCTTGTCCAGTTTTTATATTTTGCCATTTCAAATATGTGACATTGAAAGTTGTGGGGACAGCACAGTAGTTTTGGCTGAAATTTTAGATAAGCAGGTTTAGCCAAATGCCGCGCCTGCAATTGATTAAAATTTGGGTCACATTGCTCAATGGACCTTTGAGTCAGAGTGAAGCCTATGCTCATGACCTTTAATCCCACAGCTCAGCTCAACATCGGTAATGTCCTGCCCGTTGGCACAATGCCTGAGGGTACCATCATCTGCTGCCTTGAGGAGAAACCTGGTGACCGAGGCAAGCTGGCCCGCGCTTCAGGAAACTACGCCACAGTCATCTCCCACAACCCTGAGACCAAGAAGTCCAGAGTGAAGCTGCCCTCAGGCTCCAAGAAAGTAATCTCCTCAGCCAACAGAGCTGTTGTTGGTAAGGACCTCAGATACTTCAGTCCTTGCACTGGTCATGTTCAGCCTCTGAACTAAAGGGTTTGGTTGTATTGGTGCACAACCTGAGCAGCTCTGTCCTGTTTGTTGAAGGTGTTGTTGCTGGAGGTGGTCGTATTGACAAGCCCATCCTGAAGGCTGGTCGTGCTTACCATAAGTACAAGGCCAAGAGGAACTGCTGGCCTCGTGTCCGTGGTGTGGCTATGAACGTAAGTGAAGAGACTAAAACTGTTTTATTCCTTTTCCATATTCTTTTTACTAAATCTGGGAGTAGATGTGCTGATCCAATGAGGTTGTTTTACTTGTAGGACATTTTTGTAGCACTTGGAGGAAAAAAGTTTCATCATGAGGGATTTAAGTAATTCACTATAAATAAGGAAAAGAAGCGGAAGTTAATCTGCTGGGGAAGCAGAGACAAAAAATCGATTTTCTGTTTAAAGAGATGATGACAAAAACAATATACACTAATGTTTTAGAAAGTTGCCAGACGATGTGAATGTGTGAGGTGGTTTATTGTCTGGTGTCTGCTTAGAATAATCAGCTTGTAGCACTGCAACATTAAGTTAATCAACAGACAAGCAATTCAACTATATTGTTAATGGATTGAAACAAGCAAAACTGTTGCCTTGTGTTTCTTTTTCCTTTTCCTTTTTTTTGGCAGATTTGAGCAGTTTGTTGATTCACTTTGGGAGGTTTTTAACATTATAGCTAATAACCTAAGTAACCTAATAACATAAGTCTGTCATTAGTTTTGTTTGATAGCAAATGTTTCCAACAAGGTGGCACTGACAGGAGAGTCCTGAGGCCATTAGAGTTTTCTGATTGCATTTTTGTATGTCTACATCTTAGAAAACCACATTAAGTTCTTTTACTTCTCAATGTGTGAAGCAGTTTGTAAAAATGTATCATAATTATCAAATGGACATCAGCGGCTGAGATGGAGTCTAATGAAAACATTAGGTGGTGAAATCTTGTTGGTGTTAAGATATTTAATATGATGCAATCTGGGGTTTGGAGTTTTTTATACACCAGCTTCAAAAAAAAGATCCCTGAAGGCGAGACACAAGTCCATCCATGACCCTGAAGGGGGGGGGGGACGAAGTCGCAGCCTGTCTCAGTGTGAAAACATGCCCAGGTTCCTCAGACTGACCCCTTTTCTCTCTCCCTGCAGCCTGTTGAGCATCCCTTCGGTGGTGGTAACCATCAGCACATCGGCAAACCCTCAACAATCAGGAGGGATGCACCTGCTGGTCGCAAGGTCGGTCTTATCGCTGCCCGTCGCACAGGCAGACTGCGTGGAACAAAGACCGTCCAGGAGAAGGAGAACTAAACCTGAATTTCTTGATAATAAAACATGTTCCAAAAGAATCTGTCTGTGTGTTTTGTGTCTGGGTACACACACATCACTTCCCCTTTTAGTCAGATATGTTATAATGTGATGTGATTTTACAGCTGCACAACTTTTAGATTTCATTAGCGACTCTTAATAGTAAACTGATTGATCTATAAACCAGATAATCAGATGGTGTTGAGCAACCAAGACGCAGTGGCTTGTAAACCATGACTGATATGTTGATTGGTGTGAATGGGCCAAAAGTGGCAAGAAAATGCCCTCATACCAACAGTGCGCCTGGACTGATGACACAGCAGGTTGGGCCCAAAGGGTTGAAATTAACAGAAGTAAGAGTACCTGGAAAGAATTAAAGCTGTAACCATAATGCCTCTGTTTATTAAATAAAGCTGAAGCCACACCATGAAGGAAGGATTCACCATAAAATAACTGCATTAAACTAACACAACCAGCAGGGTATACTGACACTAGAGGGAGTTCCTCTGCTGTGCTGGATCGACGGTGTCCATTATGGAACAGGGCCTCAGTTGTTGTGAGCTCGTGACTCTTGTAAGCTGTATATGAAGGAGATTCACTTTTTTGCTGACAGGATGAGGTTGAGGAGTGGTTATCCAGAAAATAAAAAAAGAGATAAAAAAATGTATGAGGAAACTAAGTTTTTCACATCTTATCCGACTTCAGTGCTGCATTGAAACCAACAGATGATTCCATCGACTGTCAAATTAAAACTCATGCTGTCTAATGCAACAGCTCTGTAATAAATCCTCCTTTCATGTGTTGAAACCATTCTAGCTTTATGTTGATTCGACTGTCACCATTTTGAAGAATCTCATCTGCTGTGCTGCATTTTACTGACTGCAGCCTCCACAGGGACCTGAAGGCCTCAACAGCCTGATGAAGTGAGAACTTATTTACTGTATTAGTTTAAACCATTAACATTGACTCCATGTGTATTAAAACTGTAATAAAAAAAAACAAAGGAGTTAAGTGTGGCCATTTTAATATTCAAAGCAGAATTAACCAACAGTAACAGTCATCCTTTAGGGAGTTATGCTATAAATCAATGCTGAATGTATTTATTGAGATGGCAGAGTATTTTCCTTTTCCATTTATTAAAGTTCAAATGAAAAATAAACTGGTTGTGGCTCCTTAACGAATATGTGTTATGTAGTTTGACTTAATCAACTTCAGCTCCAGAAAAACTGAAGGTTAACCTGTTTTTTTCCCCCCAATCAAATTAATAATGAAATTGGTTGTTAGTTGCTGTTTGTGTGTTGTATTGGTTGGTTTCTGGACATCAACAAGTAGAAATGAGACACAGGCAAGATTCCATGTTCTTTATTTGCTAAGGGCGCAATGCTTTTTTTTTTTTTGTTATATTTCTGTGCACAAAAAACCTCACAAAGTGAAAGTCCACATCGCGACTGTAGCTCCAGAATTCAACGTCACACCATGGCCAAAACAAAAGTCGGCAAAAAACAGGGCGCAGAACTCTGTACAGTCAATATCTTCTTTAAAAATAACACAAGGACAAAATGTTCCTCTTAAATCAAATTCTATTTTTAGTGAAATACAACAAAATAAATTCTATAAAATAAGAGCAAAATATTTAAATATAATACGGTGGGCAGAATATTTTCATTTGCAGGAGTATTTGGTATGTTTTAGACAAAAAAAAAAAAAAAAAGAAAAGAAAAAAGAAAGAAAAAAAAAATCAAAAATACACTCATTCAAGTTACCAATTAAGTACAGTATTTACTGATGTTTACCTTTTACTCCTACAGAATTACAAGTTATCTGAAGATGCAACATGACTAACCAGCTGCTAATCTCACTGTGCAATCCTGCCGTGGAACCCGTTCTCCACAGAGCGGGAGGACCGAGGTCTCACTGCCGCTCAGGATCTGTCACTTCATCCCGAACCACAGTCAGATGCCAAACGTGACCAGCTCCGTGGCAGAAAAGGGAAGCCGATGGGCAACAGGTCTGTCTACAACTAGGCTCTATTGAAGAGACAGAAGCAAACCACACAGTCTATAATACACCAGACAGCCCAGTGCAGCAATTCTGTTGCATATGTGTTTCATTTTTCAGGTTTCCTATAGATGAAAGCTAAGCTGTCTATCCCATCAAAACTGGCTGCCAAATGTAAAGTTGTAGGATTATGATGAGCAATTGAAAAGCCACTTATTCATACATTGGTTCAAAATATCGCCCTCATTGTAGACAGGGTAGACAAGTAGAAAAGAAAAAAAAAAAAAAAAAAAAAAAAAAACAACCCAAAAACAAACAAAAAACCTAAGGGTCAACAACACCCTCAGGAGATGTGGATTAAGAACATCTTTACGCCGTTATGATCACAAGTCTTCCCTTGGGCTACACTAGTCTGGTGAGAAGCCATGCTAAATGTTACAGCATATTAACTACAGCTTCAAAAAGGGTTGAATTAATTACCTGAAAAAGAGAAAAAAGAAAAAAGAAAAAAAAAAATGAAAAAGAAAGGCAATGAGTTTCAGAACAATGTTGCATCACTGCTTTTTCACATCAACCAAACACCGTAAAAGTCCACCCGACCATTCTACATCTCACACTAAAACCAACCACAGCTCGTGAGTTGATTTGGCATGGGTCGTAAGGTTGCCAAGGAGCTTAAGAATAATAATATTAATTATGATAATAACAATGCGTCCTTCTACAGTTGAATGACCAGTAACTGTCCCATGGTAGAACAAACTTTACTGCTGAGCATGGGTGATAAAACAAAGAGAAGTTGTTGTCTTCTTACAGTTTTTTGTTTTGTTTTGTTTTTTTTTTTGGGTATTTTTCTTATTTATAATATCCATTTTTGTTTTTCATAATATCTGCAACATCTCCCAACAGCAAACCACACAGAGTTATGCTACTGGGGGACCTGAACAGTCAAAAACATTAACATACTATGTACACCTTTTTGTCGTGTAGACAAGCGCATCAGCATCGTCAGCTCTGGGTAAATTTGTTTTCTTTATTAGAACTCTTGTCCACTCCCTCGCCTCTGCAGCCACCAGCAGGCCCCTGTCACACGGTCAGGCAGCCCCAGGCCAGGGAAGAGCACCTCCCCTCCGGCTGACGGTCGAGACAAGTGGCCTGGAGAGATGGTGGGAGGCCTGGCTCTGCCCTGGCCTAGGGCCAAAGAAAGAGAAGGATAGAGGCCCGATGAGGAGCTCTGTTGACCGAAGGATGAGAGGAAGGAGAGCGGGACGATGGAGGCTCGAGGCACAGCAGAAGGGGAGGGGACATTACTCCTTCGGCGGGGCGGGTGCTGGGGTGGAGGTTGGGGCGGGGGTGACTTCCTCGGTGCTCTCCCAGTTCTCTTGTGCTCGCGGACCTGGGCCAGGAGTGGGACCAGGGCCTGGGGTGGGGGTCTGGGTAGGGCCAGGAGTCGGAGCGGAGGCGGGACCAGGACGCTGGGGGTTGTTCATGTGCTGAGCAGCAGGTCCGGTGTACGGCTGCCCATGGGGGTGGTTGTTCTGTTTTGGGGGGAGAAAGGGGGGGAAATATTTATTACTTTTTTCTTTTCTTCTTTTTTTTTTTTAAATCAGTGGCTTTAAATTACAACACTGTTTATATAAAAAAAAATTTCTTGGCATTTAACAAATCCCATGAAAAGGTTATCAACAATTAACTAAGCTAACAAGTATTATCTATGTAAATTCCTAAATCAACATCTTATCTTATTATATTGTCTTACATAGTCTGGTAATATCCAAGGTTCCAATTCAGCTTTTTTTAGATTAGATTTATAGCTGTTACCACTAAAACATGCTTACAACCACATTCAGTTTGTTTTAAACCATTTATTATTCTTATCAATGTTGAGAAATGTGTTGTATTAGCTTAAACTGACTGTGTGAAGACTCGTGCACAAATAAAAAAAACTTGACAATAGGTGAAGGAAAAATCTTTTGTTGCCATGGTCACTGGCATTATGCACAGCTAATGTGAGAGACTGGCTACAGAAATAAGGAAAACCTCTATGCTGTACCTCTCTGCTCTGCTTTTATAGCCAAGGCAGATAGTAAAATGTATTATGCCAGCCGAATAAAGAAAATCATCTCATGTAACATCCTTTAAATATCACAGAGGGACACGAGGACGTGAGATCTACCTGCTGGAACTGTGTGGTTCCAGGAGAATGTGGGTACAGAGAGGTGTCTTCAGGCGGGGAGGAGTCTTGATCATCAGGTGCTTCCTGTTCATCTGGCTCCTAGCAGATGTGAGAAAATGATCATAAGTTTCAATAATCAAGGACAATATATAAAATATATATACGATAGGAATTTATTTGAAAAAAGCAGGTTTGATTTTAAGCTTAAACAATTGTGTGGGAAAGTCAAATTTCCAACTGTGGTGTTCTATCAAGTAAATGAGGCTTAAATGAGTTTAATTCTGTGTGTGGGTGGATTCTACACCTGAGAGCATCCTCTCCATGAGAGCTGCTGTTTCTTTAGAAAAGAAAAGACTACCACAGTATGCACATGAACCACCTCAAAGGATAATTTCCTGTTAGAGCATATAGATAATCTATTTTTGGAACATGTACATATAAAAACAAGTAAAACTGAAAAATAACACAACCTTTTCCGAGTAATAACAAAATTGCACGATGTTAAGACCATGAACATGTGTTGTAAGTGATCATGCTGATGTTGTTTATAAATGTTATAAGCAAGGGTGTTATCAAAAGAAGTCATTAGTCAATATTTAACGAAAGACTGACTGCCTCAGCTGTAAACTCAGAACTTATTGATGAGGTTTCAGGTTGTTTTGTTTTCTTGTGCCCTTTTACTAACCAGTTTTAAATTTCGATTTATATCAAATCTGATGTTATCCTATCACTTCCAAAATGATAAAAACCCATAAATATTCAGAATTTTCAGCTACAATTGCAAAACAAACTCTCTCCTAATATGAGCACCGTCCAGGTCTAAGCTCAAATATTGTAACTACTCCTGAAATGAACAATAGCTGGGCCTGGGGTTTCCAATCAGACGCAGTTGACTGGCAGCACCACAATTTTAGTTATCAGGGGAGGACGCCAAAATCTGCAAAAAAGCCTTTATATTGCTTTGACAAATCAATGGGACTGGGCAACAGGACAGCAGGAGAACAAAGACCAGTTCATCGTCTCCAGCTGCTTTACATGATTACTTATTCCTGTTACACTGTATGGTATGTCACCATCTGTTTTTCTAGCACAGCTTGAACATGAGTATAATTTGAAAAGCAAGCATACACAAGAAAAGAAAAATAATATCCATTTCAACGGGTGATGCTCTGGAAATCAAATGAAACACAGCTCTGACTTCTATTATTCATAATGTTTTATATTGTACTTGTTTCAAATTGTGTCCAAAATAAAAATGAAGAAGAAACACGTAAAAACTCAATATGACACAGTGTTCCTAGCTTGTGCCACTGATGACTGTCCACATAATAGGAAAAATAAAATTTATGCAATTCTAACAAGTGTAGACTGTGTTGGAGACCTAAACCCTGATAAACTATTCTCTGTTCATTCTTTAATCAAATTTTGTCTCATTTCCTGCCTTGATGTTGTGGTGCCTGGAATACTGACCTTCCCTGGGCTTCCCTGAGTACACTTGAGCTGTGTATGGAATATTACAGGAGAAGTGTGTCATTTGACTGGATTTGTCAACATAAAAATACAAGTTACTTAGTTTACTGATGAGCAAAAATATTATATTGGTATGCATTGTGAATTGCAGCCATGAATCAATACAAAACATTCTGATCAATCAAGTCCATTAAATATCAGGGTTTTAATTTTTCTGACTATAAAAATCACATCAAGTGTGAAGGCGAAAATAATACATGAGAGATAAAAACGGCAAATATCATTAAAATTGTTAACAAATTTTCTGGCTCGTCCTTTCACTGTTATTACATATACAGACGAGCCAGTTAAATACTGTAATGCTACTATCATGCAACTCAAAGGTTTGCTCATGTGCGATGGTGCACATCAGGTTGACGTTGATAAAGCTCCTCTGGCAAAGTCATTCAGTATTTCTGGGGAATTTTCTGTTACTTTCACCACTCTACACCATTGTTAAAATACTTTAGGTTTATCATCCTGTGGTGTTTCTTTAGGTCAATATTCATGCAGCCTGCTTGATTGTATTCGCATATAACAGAAAGACCCCTTTTATACTGATGTTTGACTTGATCAGAAAAGTCTAACGTCTTTCATTCTCAATCATAATGATTACATCCGGTCTTTGAGCTTCAGATACTAGTATGCTAATAAATATTCCGGTATACTGTAAGATAACGTAATGTGGAAATTAGGAATAGTGTGTGAATGTATGAAAAGAGTACAACTTCAGTTCCATTACCTCCTCAGGACAGAGCTCACAGGCCTTGGCCAGTGTCATACGTGCACTGTGTGAACGCTCCAGGAAATATCCGTTGGAGGTCTCGTTGCTCTGGACCGGAGGGGACCAGTTGTTGTAGGTGTACTGGGGGTTTCCTGTGTATGGCCTCCTCTCCAGCTCATCCCCTAACCACTCTACTGCCCATGTCCACTTTCGTTTCAGGTCACCATTGCTCTGTACACACCAGAAAACAAGAGCTGATTAGGAGGCACGAAGTAGTTGGCAAGTTTTACCAAGAGCTACAGTTTGAGATTCCAAATCAGAAACCAATTTCATGGCATATATGTCGTGTAACAAGACATATCCATGTGTGATTGGTGCACCTGCAGGATCTGATAAGCCACAGAGCAGTTGCTGAACAGTGCCACCATGCACTTGATGCACTGGTAAGCTCGTTTCTGGTAGTGGTTCTTGGATCGCTGGATGGTGTCAAAGAGCCCATCTCTGTCATCTGGAATTCCCTTCAGCACATTGTGGATCCTGTAAAAACAAAAACAAGAAGTAGTTTTATCTATGATCACAATGAAAACAAGCAGCACTCATAATTTACACTTACCTGTGTGTCTGCCACGAGTCCTCGATCAGCAGGATCTGTAGCAGCAAGTCCAGGTAAGGCCTCAGCTCATAGGTGTAGGAGTATGCCACCTGCGGACAAACCATGTGTTTAAATGAATGTAGACACATTGCTGGGCTTTTCCTTTCATGTACCCCAGAGTTTGTGATGGCCTATTTGTCAAAAGAAGCAATTAGGTATTTACCTGCCAGAGCAGTTCACTGAGCACAGTGGAAGAGAACTGTGGGTTCTCCCAGCAGCTGAAGCGAAGCAGCTTCACAGTCTCCTCAGAGTTGCTGCAGTCTTCAATGATCTTCTTTACGTAGCTGGTCCTCACGAACAGGATTTCTGCCACCAGCTGCTGCACAGGCATCACTGGGGCTGTCAGGTTGGTGTCCCCGTATGGGTTAGGAAGAGGGGGGTTACCTGGAGAAACAAAAGAAGAGGTAAATATATCCTGATATGCAATATGGAGAAAATACAGGTTCTCCTCCTTTCTTGTCTGCCTTAATTCCTCCTGTAAGCCCTCAGCTCCAAGCTCTGCCAACACAATACGGAGGCTTGGAGTGGCTGGTTTGTCAGTCACTAGATCCTGAGCAAGGATGAAAATCCTCATGGGGCTCCAACTCTAAGCACCACTACTCCAGGCTGTTTCACACCAGCTGACTTTATGTCATGTTTTGTGTGGTATGAGACTCAAATACACTCACCATTGATGGAGGACTGCATTCGTGAGGAGACGTCACAGCAGCGAACCAGCTGGGAAACCACAGTGTAGAGTTTGCCAAGCTCAGCGTACTGGTACTTAATGGGAGGACCAGGACCCTCATCCAGTGCAACCAACATGAACGTGGCAGGGACGTTCAGCTTTAGCAGCTGGGTCTTTTCTGCCAAGCCTGAGGCACAAAGTAGCGTTTTAAATCCAAAATCGTTAGTTATATCTTGTGGAAATCTCTCTTATACAATTCACAGAGGAACAGATGTATATGACAGGTGGACGATGACATTGTGCTCCTTACCTAGATTGGCGTACATGACAAAGAGGTTGAAGTACTGCTGCAGGTGACGGCCGTGTTCAGAAACCTCTCTTCTGAGCAGGTTGAGTACAGCTCTCAACAGGTGGTCACTAAGACTGAGGTTATCACAGCCCTGATGTACAAAGATGGAAAAGAGCAGTTAAAAACCACAGCTGGGTTAGATCGATCAAAAGCACATCACAGGAAACCTCTCTCTGAAGCTACAACAGGAAACGTTATCCAGAAAAATGGTGTTTAAAAACACTTTAAAGCATCCCCAGAAAGTGCTAATAAAAGTCAGTCTGGCACAAACCTGAGTGGAGGTTCCAGGAGAGGCAGTGGGGGAGGGGCAGGGGCCATCTTGCAGGGAGAAGTGAGCGATGAAGACAATGAGCTTGGCAAATGCACCACGGACCTCAGCGCTCGGGCACTCAAGCAGGTATTCAGAGAACCGGTTGGGGTAAGCAAACAGAACGTTGTGTGCAAACCAATAGCGTACATTCTTACTGTGTCTCAGCAGGATGCAAAGGGCATCATACCTAGAGGGAAGGACAAGGAGAATATTTATAAAACTGGCAAAACAGAGAGAAAACACAAAATACTCAGGCGGAGGAAGTTTACCAGTCACTGGCAGGACCCCGTACTACTTTCTTGGTGTGAAAACCTGTGCTGAAGAGGAACCTAGCAGCCAGCTGAGCACTTATCATAGCAATCTCCTCTGCCTCTGGCAGAAGATGGTCTTGTCCTGATAAAAAGAGAGCGATGATTAACATGCAGTAGTCTTACAGGTTTGCCAAAGTTCAAGTACATGAAGAAAATTACTTATGTGAATATATACAGTACACACAGAAAGATACATTAATATTTGCAGTATGCATATAGTGGGGCAGTGACACATTCTTTGTTTTGGTTTCAAACTTCCAACACACTGGAATGATGACTATAAAGTTACAGTTCAGCCTTTCAGCTTTAATTCTGTTATTATAATTTTGTCCATGCAACTGTCACTTAATTAGGGAGGACCAAATACACAAACTAAAGCTGACAGATGCACGAAGTGTCGTGGTAGACTCAACAACACAATGAAAATGTGAATGTCTCCTTACTTGTAGACTGTAGTTACATATATATCATATTATGAATAGTGATCTAAAAGATACTGAAACTGAGAAAAAAAATGTCAGATTCAAATGTTCTTTCTGTCTCATTTAGATTATTGTTTTCTAGAGGTTAAGCCAAAAAAAAAAAAAAATGTGATGTAATACAGCAACCGGGGGATGAGTTTGCTCAGAATGTGAGACAGCAGCTACAGGGTACAAACAAGCTACAAAACAACATGCCAACTGGTCTGAGTAAAGCTGGTCAATCATTTACCAAATCAAACATCTCAAGACTCAAAACCAATCCGTTGTTAATTCACATCACAGCGGCTCGGAAAGCATTTTAAAGTGAAATATTGGCTGTATCCACAGTAGCAGACAGACCAATACTATGTATTCTTGATCAAATGAATCATTCAGTCACAATCAAGTGCTTCTGTGCTGATGACTGCCCTAAAAACTGTATTTTCCGGTGAAGCACTGTAGGGCTCTGGGTGCATTAATAATGCATTATACCAATAATGACCTTCTTAATGCCCAGTGCAGAAGCAGTGCAGTCCTTGGGAGCCCATGCTAATGCTATGACCACAGATTCTTTACAGTAATGCTGCTTATAAGCATCACTTACAAATCCAATTGAAGAACATCAGAAATCTGTGATTAAATCATCTTCTAGAGGGAAGCTTTAAAATTTGCAGTAGATATAATAAAGAATTCAAAAAAAAGAGTGCAAAAGATCAATGGAGGTACCCAGGTACTCAATGGAGCTATTAAATACGCAAAGTCATAACCAGAGGTCTGACATAAGCAACTGTAAGAGATCATGTTCTTCTCAAGATTCAAAGACAATAGCTATATAGTTTAATTTTTCCCATTGGGTATATTGTCAGTTTGTGACAGTTGTATTTGCCTGTGTTGTGTGTGTGGGGCGGGGGCAAACAAAACATAACAAAACAAATAAACAAACAAACAAACAAACAAACAAAAATAACAAAACAAAACAAAACAAAAAAAAAACACATAAGGACTAATTACTTGTCTGTTTAATGGTCTGTCTGATATTTATCAGCTGGAACAGCAGGACTGCATTCATTTTGAAAGTCTGTGTGTGTGTGTGTGTTGTTATGACAAAACATGGTCATGGGGAGTACTTGTGAGTTCTTCGGCAAATGTTAATGTGACTGTGTCTGCCTATGTAAACTTTTTTTTTTTTTTTATACACAATAGTGGTGCAACCTTGTCACATACAGTCCAAAACCTGAAAGCTGTGTAGTTCAGAACAAAATTAATGCCAAGAACGTGGATTTGTTCTGACCCAAGTACACAACGTGGTAAAAACAGATAGGACATAATAAAAACAAGATTCCAGAATTCATACAGCACAGAGCCTCTACAACAGCCCCCAATGTTTGATTTTACATTAATAGCTAACATACTTACCTCACCTACGCAACTCTTTCTTCTAATATATACAATAAATAATCATCCACTGAATTAGTCTTTCATTTAAAAACCCACGTATCAGCATACACAAAAAGATGCATACCTGGAGGAGGGTTTAAATAGACACTGTTACAGGTCAGAAGTTTCTTTATGAACTGGAAATATTCCAGGCTGTATTGCATTCGGTTGTGCATGAATTGGACGTTCTGCTTGCGGACACTGCACTCAATGACACCAGGCATCTTGACCTGATTTGGCTTGGTGGAGGAGATGGTCAGCTCAGAGATGTATTTGACAAGCTCGCTATCCTTGTCCAGTGAGTCCATACGCTCATAGAATAGGATGTAAGCATTCCACCAGCGCTTCTGCCTTCGGTATGACATCCTTTTCATCATATGATCAAACACTTCGCCCATGTACTCCCCTCCAAAGCACTGGTTCTTCATTTCCTCCTCATCATCCATCTTGCACTCAGTCACATCACCATCATCAAACTTATACCAGCGATTCTTCTCGCCATCACCCCCGTTCCTCTGGATTATGTAGGAGTAGTAGTGTCCGCCACTAGCCTGGCCTGAGTGGACCAGCACTCCCACCAGACGATACTTGGAGCTTCCCGGAGGCGTAGGTTCAGAGGGCTCGTTTTGTTGAATAACCTGGTTCTCCGGGTTGACATCATCACCCTCTAACTTGGCCACACCAGCTACCGTGTACGGCTCCATATCCAGCTCCCTGGGGAACTCAAAGTAGTCATTGAACTTGATGGCACACTCCCTCTCCCAATCATAGTCAAAGCGCTTCAGCTGGATGGCTAACACTGGTGGGAGCTTCTTAATCAACAAGCGCTTCACTGTGTCCACCTGACGAGGAGAGAAAACATTAGATTACCTCTCTGGCCCTTTCATAATCTTACAGAGGCTAAGGAGGAGAAGAAAGCAGGTCTATTCTCTCATGGCTGATTAACTGGCAACCAGATGGGTGCCTCATTCTCACCTTCTTATTACACTTCTCACAGTGATAGGCATTGGCTCCCTCCAGCAGATCTCCTTTCACATACTGCTCCATGGAGTCCAACAGGTTCTGGTGATTTCTAATGTCTACATTGAGTGTTGTGAATGACTCCTCACACTCATACCTGACAACACAAATGATCAACAGGTAAGCTAAGTTTAAATTTTTTCCCCTTGAATTATGTCCAATAGCTAAACACAGGGAGGACTGCACTCACCTGTGAGGGCAGCCCTGACAGATCTTCTGGTCGGCAAAGGATCCTCCCAATACTTTACTGAGCATGGCAGGGTGACCCAGAGCTTTCAGAGCTTCATCAAGACTGTCCACCAAAGAGTTAAAAAACTCAAGAGCATCATGCTGCTCCCGAAGGTTTACTGGCTCACCCCATAACCTAACAGGGACGAACCACAAAGGCAATCAGACATCATCAACTGCATACCCAGCAGGACCAGTGCCAATACAGATTTATCTTCAAAATACCTGAACTGCTTCCAGAATCCCCTAGGGACATAATACTGCAGCCTGGATGCAGCCAGATGGCCAAAGATGACCTGTAGATGACGCAGTACCCCGATGTTGTACTCTTTCCTGTCTTCTGATTTACTGGAGGGCTTATCGTCAAACTGATGGTGGTAGCTGAACACCTCATCCCGAGGATCCACATTACTCTGTGGAGAAGAGACACACATTGAATTAACCACAACTTCATGCTTTTTTGTGATTGGATATCATGGTGACATCTAATGGCTCTTTCTTGTTACTGTGATGTCCTTCAGCACCAAGCTACTATATGGCCAACCTGCGTGGACTTCCTCATTTTGTCACTTGTGAAAGTTTGCGTTGGATTTTTGCTCTGTTTGTTGGACTGAAGGATATTCATCATTTCTCAGTAACAAGTGACAATACCTCATTTTCCTGCTTTTCATCTCCTGACATGTCATCGTCCACATCAGTGCCCGTGCCCTCGATAGCCAGGATGCCATTGCGAATTGGAGGGATCATGTACAGCTGCTGAATAACTGAGTTCATGTAACAGGTGGCGCCGGCATTCTTCAGGCCTACAAAGCCTTTGTTGGGCCGTGGCCCCACTGGAGGCAAGTACTCCCACTCTGTCAATGTCTCACATCCTTTAAAGAGAGGTGAGAAAAAAAACGCATTAGT
Organism: Echeneis naucrates; assembly: GCF_900963305.1. NCBI lineage: Eukaryota > Metazoa > Chordata > Actinopteri > Carangiformes > Echeneidae > Echeneis > Echeneis naucrates. The sequence continues at coordinate 7,165,697 of NC_042531.1, read as the reverse complement.
GTATCCGGAAAGTTGCAAGTAGTAAACTGTAAGTGTTTGGTCAAATTCCAAAACTTCGGTCACCCTACCTAAGTAGTACATGTCTGTCAGGGTGTCAACTATCTGCTTGAGGTTGCGAACACAGCCGACAGCCAGTGCCACCAGGAGCTCAAAGCCAGCATTGATGGAAGCAGGCGTGCTGCACACTGGGATGGCCTGCTCGGTAGGGAACTCCCCACTCTTCATGTACTGCAGGTAAACATTGGATGCTGGGAAGATGAAGTCGTCAATCAGCTCCTAATTAAAAAGAAAAGGAAAGACCCATTCTTAGTCATGTTATACTAGGAAAAAAAGGTTTTCTTTTTAAAGAATCCATTTCAGATGCTGTGTGTGTATTCTACCTTTATGAGGTTCGCTCCCCCCTTCTCACACCCAATGTAATATTTCTTCTCTGGCGTCTGGAAGGCTAGAAGTTCTTTGGTTACCCCAAGGTGTCCCTCCAGGATGGTCTCCTCCACACCAGTCTCTCCTGTCCTTTTAACTTCATCCTATAAAAATATTAATATAACGCACCGTTGAGCATCACAAGCCCATTTGTGAGGGCAAGAATTAGATGGCAGACATAAAACAGACCAGGAATATAGAGTTAATTGGCATTTTTACCCTTATCCGTTTCAGCCAGTCGATCTCATTGTTGAGCAGCACCTCAGCATTTGGCAGGTTGATGTTGCTGTTATAGGCATAGTTCAGCAGATGTCTGAGCAAAGTGAAGTAGTCCCCAGCATGTTTGGCTCGCTCCTTGGCTGTACTCTGGACAAAGACATGCAAAATATTAAATCAGACTGAAATCAGACTGAATAAGACTCATTTAATAAAAGAAGGGAGAGATTATTGATACTAACAGAAGATGTACAGCCACTTACCCCTAGCACAGTAAAGAGGAGGGTGATAAAGAAGAGGAGAGGTCGATGGCCCATACAGCACCTAGTTGCCATCAGGAAAAACTGCTCCTGGGCCATCTGACGAACAGATCTGTCAAAGGCAGATAACATCAACATTGTTATTTTCAGTCCAGCCTTCAAAAGGCTACTGATGATGAAGGTGTCTGTTTCAGTCATTTTATTTATTTATGCCACAGTGGTTTGTTGGAAGGGGCAGTGGTTTACTCACTTGCTATGGCAGTGTAGCAGCAAGTCTATGATGAAGGTCTGCCAAGCCTTCTCTTTACTGAGTGTGTCCAAAGCCGTGGGCATGAGGGCAAAACACAGTGTCATCACTTCCAGGGCTTCACAGCACACCTGCTCATCTTCACCATCTGGCTCCTTAGCTGCATTTGTCTAACAAGAAAAAGAAAGATGAAGATATGAAAACATCACTCTTGCTTTAAGTTTAGGACCTTCTACTGATCTGCCCCCTGGTTATACAAACCATATACCGATACAGACTGAAGAGCAGCAAAGACTTAATTCCAATGCGGAGTTAAATCATCACTCCAATGTGCTTTTGTCATGCTTTTTAAAAATAAAATAAAATAAAATATATATATAATGTATAAAATAATCTAAAAATATAAGACAAATATTTTGATGCAAATGAACATTTACCTTCTCATATATCTTGCTGATTTCTTCATTGGAGCTGAAGACAAGCTGCACTGTACCACAACCTGATGCCCACACTATTTTCTGTACCGCTCGGATCACACAAATGTCTGGGATGTACTTTGATGCCTGGAAGAAATTCTGATGAAAAAACAGTCCAACAAAATCTATTATTACAAAAAGTACCACTAAAATTCCTATCTTCTCATGTGCTGTTTGCTTTAACGTCTGTAACAATCATCTTCTCAACTTTAAAATCAACATTACATTGGAGTTCAAGAGTGGGTATTTAACCTTTATTCAGACTTAAACCCTTACATTACTATATACTATATATTATAATATATTAATGGATAATCAAATTTTTTCAAAATCATTCAAATCAATGGTCATCACTACTTCAGAGCATTCAAATCTTACAACCCTTATTTAAGATTACCTCATCAGAAATTTGCTGGGCCAGGCGGATGGCTACATTGCGCAGCATACATTCTGAGGCAGGGTTCGGGATGTTTTGCAGGGCACTCTGGAGAACGAGGGCCTGGTCATGGGTGGCTTGGTTAATCTGTAGATAATGCAGGGTAGGTGATGATTTTGTGGAGAAAATTAAACAGTGATAGTTGAGATATGTAGTCAGCTATTGAGGAAGTTTTTATGCTGGTATGCCTCTGTGGGAGTTATGTGTGTGGCCTAACCGGAGAGACAGGAATATTTCCCTCAGCGTTTGGCTGGCATGCTTCAGCCACAGCCTTCACATGTCCAAAGCCCACAGCAGTGAGGAGGAGCTTTGCGATCTTCAGTGCATTAAGGTAAGCTCCACGCCGTGTTTCCATATCTGCTGATGGGAGGAAGTTGTTCCTAGTGAGCATGCTCAACACCAGAGGCAGACCACCACTCTTCAAGAAGTTGTATTGGAAGTCACTGGCATCCTCGCCCAGAGTGGCACTGGCTGGCATCAGCAAAGCATACACAACCTGGAACATGGCCAAGAATAGTGTGAACCATCTTATTGTGCGACAGAAACAATGCCCCTTGTCTTACAGAGCAAGTTTACTGTGTTATAGGGGTATTTGTGTATGTTAGAACCACATACTTACGCACATGTTAATGTACAAAGCTACAGTGATACTTACCTCAATGAGGTAGAGCACTTGTGAGGCTGAGGGGCCAAAGAAACGCGAGTCCAGTGACGGACTAAGGCTGTTCTCACCAAGCTTGGCATGGTCCAGACACACAGCTCTCAGATTCTCCACTGTAGAGTTATCTGAGGACACAGAAATATGGGACTGAGCTACCATTGTCTGTGTGTGTTTGTGTAGGTGTATGTTTTTCTCAAGTGAATAAACTTAATATTGTGAGCATAGGTGCACATATACCTGGGGGCATAAGTTTCATGAGAACCCGAGCGCCATCTCTTAGCAGAGGCATGTTGAGGTTGCAGCCAAGGTCAGCCACCTGCCACAGGAAGGAGATGTATCGCACATGCAGCGACATGATCTGTAAAATATTGCAGAGGGTGTTACAGCACTGCTCCTCAGTTGTCAGCTTCAACAGACAATGGCACACCTCTGTATAATAAGTCCAGTGGCCAAACAGAAAACATAACAATAGGGTTTTAGCTCTGAAAATTACACTTGAATCCATAGAAATTAGTGTTAGGAGTGCAGCAGAATCAACATCCTTTACATATCTTCAATTAATAATTTAATTTCAGAATCAAAGCTGTTTTGAGTCATCAGTGAAATGGTTGCATGTACATAGTTCATGTGCAGTAAACTCACCACACCAGGAAGACAACTCTCCACTTCAGGGTTGGGCCCATCACTGTAGTGGTTGCCATGGTTACCAGGAGAGCCAGTAGATGAGTCAGAAGAGCTGTCTGGGCTTGAAGGCATGTTGGCACTCACCTGGGTCAGTTTGGCCGTGATCAGCTATACAAACAACAGTTTACGTAAATGTTGATATAATGGGTAGAAAATTCTCCACCGTGTATATATATATATATTTCTCAAATGCATTCACATTGGCCTCTAAATATAAAGTTTATGTGAATGCAACAGCTGGGATCATATTATTTTAATCCATTATCAATGAAAATTAAAAACAAAATCACCAATTACATTTCATAAAACAGTGCAACCCTTTCAATGGACCATGTTTTTTTCCCCCCAGTGGTAGAGCAGAGCATGCTCACCGTTTTGTCCTTCAAATTCAGCTGTCCAATTAGCTTCCTGTCGTCAGCTGGATCAACAACTTCTCCACCAATAAAGAGCTCTATCTTCGTATGTGCAGCATTGGCTTTGATTCTGGTGAGGATGCCGCGCCGAACCGAGCCAATTGTGTCATTGGTGTGTGACCAGATATCCAGGTCATCTACCTGTCGCCCCTGGTTGGGGAAACGTACGATCAATGTGATATGTTTCCCACGAAATGCTCTGCAAGAGAAATGGGGGGAGCAGATGTCAGGTGATATGTAAAAAAAATAAAACAAACAAACAAACAAAAAAAAAAACAAAAAAACAACAACAACAACAAAAACACCCAACCTTTTATCTCACAAGGCAGTGAATCTCAATGAAGCAAAATTATATTATGGAGCCTGCACTAAAAAGGATAGCAGTTACAATGGGCACCAACATATTTAAGATGGCATTTTACATTAACAACAATATAACACAAACCTATGTTGGCAATAATGTAGACTATTTATTCTTGTTCTTTCATCGTGATACTGCTCGTATCATTGGCGACTATCGATATGTAGCATTGTTTTATTGTGATTGTACCTGGACATTGGCAGTATAGTCCTCTCCTCATGATAGTCACTGTCGCACTCATTGATGTACTCTTTGAGTACGGTGAGAACTCGCACCATGCGGATGGCCTCCTGACGTGCACAATTGATGCTATCTTTGTCTCCATCCAACACACACAGGGTATCATAGGATGCCTTCAGACGGTCAAAACAAGACTGGATGAAATCTTCATGAATTTCAACCTAAAGTGAGGAAATAGGTACAACATTAAAGATTAGCCTACAGCAAAGTATTTTCATTGACTTCCAACTTCAGAAGGGAAAAAGGAGGCAAGGAACGAAAAAGTTTTAAACCACGATTTTAACTGACACAGAACAGTCACCTTACCTGATTCACTTGCAGTTTTGGTCCAAGGTTGGTATAGATCTCTTTGAGCAGGTCTATTGCACGGCTAGCAATGTCATCACTTCCTTGTATTACCACCTAATAAAGAAGAAATAATGAAAGAAAAACCTTAATTTTTTTTGCTCAAGCTGCATTCATCACATTCAGAACACAAACAAATCTGGCAGTACAAAGGACTAAAGAGAGGCTTCAAACCCTTGGCATAAATGTTCCTAGCGTATTTTGCATATGGGTTTACATTGTATAAACATGGTAGTAAAGCTCGTCATCCTTACAGTCACATCTAACAGCAGTAGTCTCAGGGGAAAGATGATGTGAAATGAATATGAATAGGGCAAGTCATTACTCTGTGCACTGAATTATTTCTTTGTTGATAAAGTGATTCCAACTTCATAATGTAGTGTACAGTACTAACAAGCACATTTGTTGCTCACTCTCACACAAAAGTCTGACTCATTTATCAAGGTTTTTAAAGTGTAAAGCAGAGAGAGCAAAAGAGTATGACAAGAGCAAAGTGCACCTGGCCCATACCCTCCAAAATATCAATCTGTTCTCCATATGGCCAAGTATCATGCTTTCAGTGTCCACAGACTTGAAAATGGTCTAACCAGAAACTTTCAAAAAAAAAAAATTCAGACATCTGTTCAGTTTCAGTGATTTAAGTGGTGCTCAAAATGATGAAATGGAAATCTCATTTACAGTTTGTAAATATATCCATTTAAGATGAAAGGCTAAATACTGTAAATCTGCCTCCCATTCAAAAAAAAAAAAAAAGAACACTTTTGAGAGCCTGTTGTAAACAATGTCCTTACCCTCCAAAGGTAGTCCAAGCCTATTAGTTCCAGGTCATCCATCATGTAGGCCCTGCGCTTTGCTACCAGTTTGCCCTCCCTGCAATTGACAGCCTTGAAAAACCTCTCAAAGCACTTCATGCCATTCTCCGTCAGCAGAGATGGGTCCAACTGAAGCACATTGTTCTCAAAGAAGTCCTTATTGATGTCCGGGTCCAGGTCTGGCTCATCACCCATCAACTTGGAGTACCTATTGGGTTGCAGCAAAGTTACATAAAATTCAGTCCTGACACGTCTCCTGATCAACAAAAGTAAGGTAATTAATCCAAGCCAAAGGCAGACGGAGACAAAAACCCAACAATACCATTTGAAGCAGGCCTCACGGTCACAGAGAAACACTGCATTCTCTGCCAGACATTTCCAGATCTGCTTGGCCTGAGGGGCACACAACCACAACTGGCCATCCTTTAGCAGAAACCTGACAAAAGAAAAACAAAAAGAAAAGAAAATCAATCATTGACACTGGTGAGGTAGAGAAACGTGCTTGAGAAGGTCAAAGAGTAGATCATAATTGCTGTTGGAGCAAAGTCACTGGGGAGTATACTCCTCCCCAATTATCAACCACTGTCCTTGACTAAGGTACTTCAGTGCAGCAGCAGTGGCCACAGACCAGTCTGGGAGTGTAGCACTCCCAGACACTGCTCACACCTTAAAATCAACACTACAATTTTCAAGTATGCTCAAATACAACAATGTGTTTTTTGTTTGCAAATCATTTGACACTGATATTTCAGCTTATACCTAATTGTAGCTTCAGCTACTGCTTATGGATCTATGACACCCCAGTTGATTGGATATATTTGGATTTGAGAGTTAAGTTAGGACAAAGTTGTACCTCAAGAAGTTCAGCCGTTCCTGTACTTCCTGGACATGGCTGTAGCGACTTCCTGGCCTGACTGTTTGGGGGTCAAACTCAGCTTGTTCTTCTGTAAAAGCACATGTACAACCAGTCAGTCTGCAGGCAGGTAAGCTTTACCTGTGGAAATGAAATGTCTCACAAAAGTCCTCACAAACTACCTTTGGAGAACTGCCTCATGGTTTCCATGTAGGCTGAGAGGTTCTCAGCCACCAAGGTCACCAGAGCATGGTTATGCTGCAGCTGATTGATCAGGTCATGGCGGTAAAACACATGAGGACTTCTCTGGGTTTGACTAAAGAGAGAATAGCAGGAAGAGCGATGGATGTAAGGAAGACAGAAACAGATAATCAATGAAGAATGAGGCTGACATTTTAATACCTTTAGTCACACAATTTCTGTTGAAGAAAATATAGCGTAACTAATTTCCCATTTGTGCCTATTGGGGTCATAAAGAAAGCAGCTTTTTGTGTATTTATGTGTGTGTACTTGTCTTAGAATAACCAGCAGAAGAAGTCATATCAATGAAAGATATTTCATGCCCTTTTCCAAATAAAACGCTTTGGCTTTGAATACCAAAGTCATGTATCAAATAAGACCACATACTAGAAAGAGCCATGTGGGATTTGACATCAAATCACCAATTTTATTTGGGGGGGAAAGGTGGCTCAAAAAATACCCCTGTCACAAAATGACTCCACTTTGCTGAACAGCAGTAACGACTACTATAAACAGACTGGAGATACAAGATTTTTCAAGTGAAAACTCAAAATACTTATTTGAATAAATTGGTCAAAGGCATGAAATACCCTTGATATTGTGCATTGAATGATTTGAGCTGAAAGGAGCTGGCATCAGGAAGAATGGGGCTCCATCTCAAAGGACCGTTCATTTAGTCATGTAACTGACTAGTTTAAAAGGACAAGTTTCTGTGTATGTACAAGAGCTTGTATTTAGTACCAAGAAACTGCAAAGACACTCCCATCAGGTGCCTCTAGGGAAATGTTGCATGCTAGATAGAACAAACATGTTTGCTATTCAGACATAATGTAACCACACCTCATACATTGTTGAGGAATTGGGTTAAAATCATTAACCACACCTCGATTTTATCGAGAAAATTGTGTTTGATACGTGTGTGTCTGTGTATTTTTTCTAATTACACTACTTAATTAAATACTAAGAATTAAAATGAGAATTCTATTTGCCATTTTTGGTGGGTTTTAATGCAATTTATCAAATACTGTTGATGCAGCTTTTAGTCCTATTGATCTATTTGTGTTTCTATTTAAGCTTTTTGTTTGTTCAAGAGCTATGCCTCCTGTGGTACCCAGGTTTCACCAAGAGCAGGGAACGGATAATAGCCCATTGCGTGACTGAAATACTTATGTGCAGAGTCATTTGAGATGAAACCCAAGGAAGAATTGCTTAAGCATTTTCATGGCAGAGATTTACATTTTATATAATATTTATTATACACATTTTAAAGAGAAAGTTAGACTTGACGTAACACAGAAATAGAAAGAACCCTGAAATTAGCACTCAACTTACCCCACTAAGTTCGTTTGTATGTTAAATGGCATTTTCTTTCTGAAAAACAACAGGCATGTATGCTACATATTTTCTATAGTGACTATGAAAAGGAGAAAAACAAAAAAACAAAACACTAATTCAAAACAAAACAATTTATGAATAATGATGAACAGTATGACCTAATATCAATTGTACAGTACTTGGTCAGATTTCCATGTCTTTTAAATTAGTTGAACCGCACCCCCCCCCCCAAAGAAAATACAAAAAAAGAAAAAGAAAAATAATTAAAAAGAAAATCCCAAGTTTAAGTACTTCAGCTGACAACTGACAATTTTGCTGATAGACAGTTAACTCGGCAAAGTTGAAAAGCACAAGTGTAAATAATAAAATCAATGAGGGCGGTGCTCCATTAAGCCACTATCAAGATCCTGCTTAAGTGCATTTTAACTTATTATCACAGCTAAGTGGTACAAAACACAGGTATCTTTTACATTATTTCTGACACCTGCGTTGGTCTTACCTCACTGGACTTGTACTTCACAAACTAACAGCCAGACTTTAGAGATAAACAGCTACATTGCTGTTGATAAAATTGCCCATTTTATCCGATTGTGATTGCTTGGTTGAATTTTAGGCAAAGATTTGGAGTGGCTAAGCTTGGACCTGATTCTATGAAATTAAGACGCCCTTTTTTCAACAAGTTACATTACTGCAAAATTTGTTTAAGTAAGACAAAGCAGATAAAGTAACTTCATTTTTCAGCTCCTTTCAGTTCACTGAGCATTTCTTACCACACATACACCATCTTTCAATAAATAAATAAATAAATAACAGAGTTTTGGGTTACTACCTGTAACATTTAGTTTAAGAAGATATCTCATGAACACACACAGTGAAACAGAACATACAAACTAAACACCCCTTATGGTTAAATGGTGAACTGGCATCGTCAAAGTTGTCACGCTTAAATAATAAATATTGGAAATGTCAGATGGTTTAACAAGAGTAGTTTTTCTTAGTTCAGCACAAAATGAATAATGCGGAAACTAAAAAAAGGATATGCTTAATACTTTCTAACAATGGGATTCTCCTCTATTCCAGAAATACAAAATTTACTTCCACCATGACCTTACCTAAGGTTTTGAGGAGCCTCTCCGAAGAGGCTACAGATTTCTCTGATTTGCTTCAAGGCTGGAATCACCCATTTGTCATTGGTTCGTAGTTCCTCTATGAAACGATCTATCCACTGGATTTTCTGAGTGTCTCTGTCCTGTTAGTGAAAATTAACATCCTCAGTATTTGTACTTTAAAAAGCCTTTTCTGTTATGTTTGTATTCTATTTACTTCAAGGCATAGTAACAACATGTACCTGTGAGCAACTGTAATCCAGTATCTTGATGTGGGCACTAAGAGCTTGGTCCATGATGTCTACAGGCACATCATCACTGTGTGCCAGGTTCCACAGTAGGTTGAGGACCTTGTGGGCCATCACACCATCCTTATCATCTTCTGCCAAGCGCCTGATAAGTTCCAGCAATTTTTCACGCTGCTTTTTGCTGGCATTGGTCCAGCTTGCCTACACAAAAAGAAGAACCAAGTCAGGATGTTAATATAGTGTGTACAAAATTATGTTGTTGACAATTAATCTGTAATGTCATCAAACATGAACCAAACGGAGAGAATCAGTGTATTGTCTAGAAATGGCTTTGATGATGTGTGATTGATTAGAACAACTCTTACTCACCTTGAAACAGTCAAAAAGATGATCAAGCTGCTCAGGTGAGAAGTCCCATGCCAGCTTGGCCAGGAGATCATGGACATTCTTCACAATGGCCTCATGCTTACCAGCCTGCAAATGTACAAAGACAACAGCCCAACTGTTGTGTTAAGAAACATTTCTAATATACACAACCAGATGTCTTAGCAGTGTCAGGGACATGCTGCTCCTGCAATGTGGACAATAGACAATTAACACCAACATATTGTCTGCCATCTACAACTGCAGTTGTGCTTGAGTTACAGGCAAGTGACTCCCTACTTCTACTATATACTCTGAACATTCTTTCAAATATCAATGATTTAACAATGCTAGATCCAATTGAGAGTTCAAATCACATTTTCAAGAGACTCCTGGTTAAATCAGAAGCATTAAAAGAAATTACAGACTTTTCAAAAACACCACCACATGTTCAAGTGATAACACTCAGTGAGATGGTTAGATGGTGAAATGGACTGAACCTAACTGACTTACACACTGAACTATGACATTAGCATACCTTTAGCCCTTAATAACATTCCATTGATGTGGAGATTACCAAACCTATTGCAAGTTGCACTGTACCTGTGCAGCCCAGATATTGTCCAGATCCTGCATTGTAAGAGCTTTCTCTTTGATAACGAAGCGCAGGATCTTCTCCAGTTTCTCGACATACTGTGGCTGGTGCAAACTGTCTCTGAGCACAATGGACAGAATGTGGTTTTGCTGGATCCACTCCTGTGGTGGCATAAAGCGACACAGAAACAATAGACTTGAACAAACAGAGAGCTTTTTTTGATGGCAGGTTCAAAAGTGAAGAGCTGAGGAGAGTTTACCGCCATGCGCTCTGCAGTCAGCCACTCCTCCTCTTCAGGGTTGTGCCGATGAGTGTAGTAGGACACGCTTGAGATCACCTTGTTGACTTCATTTAGTGCATTCATTTTGCCATTAAAAGATGAAATTTGCAATAACCTGGTGAAACAAAAACAAAAATCACAATAATTCAAGAATTAAATGAGCACCACGTCATTAAATGTGTGACATTACTTGTGCTACCATTTTAAAAAATCCTTATATATAGACATAAAAGAAAAAACCCCAAAAAGAACACGAACACACGCACACACCAATTTGACATTGGGCAAAACATTATCTTTTGTTACTCACCTAAGAATCATTTTTAACCTAAAAATCTCTAAATTTTTCACTGTCTCCTCCTGTCCTGGTACACGTGAAGCCAGATTCTTCAGAGACTTGATTATCATGGACAGTGCGTCATTTTTGGCTTCGTTCTTGGCCTCTTTCTTCAGCTCTTCATCGGTGAGATTCTCTAGAAACTGTGGAACCATCTCAATGACTGGAAGGAAGTACTTCTTTACTGTGTGCAATGTGAGGAACTCATAACACTGGCCAAAAGGCCTGTAAAGAAGAGAAACAAGAGCATATCAGCTACAAAAAAACTGGGCCAACACAGCTCAAGTGAGCATGCTTAAATGCAAAATTTTTAAAAAAGTCCTTTACTGCAGTGTTGAATATGTACAATATTTTCACCAAACAATAGGCTCACTTGATAAGTGCAGCGATGATCTGGACGTTCAGTGCTTGGCCACTCATGAAGCGATCGTGCAACATTTGAAACCCGTTTAACGTGCCAAATTTGTTTATTAAGTCCACCAACCAGCCCTATAAATGTCAACAAGGGAGAAAAACAGTAAATTAGATTAAGAAATAACTTTCTTTTGCTCTTATTCTTGTCTCATTAGTGGCAATTCCAGACCATGAGGAAGAGAGACAGTTTTAAAGGGGGCTAGAGAATGTAAAAATTTTAAAAAGCTGCGTTTAACCAAAAGCGTCCTTGCTGTTTTTTTGTCAGTAAAATTATTTTAAGTTTGACTGGATGTCAACTTCAAGGAAAAAAAAAAAGCGAGAGAAAGAAGACCAACCGTAGCAAAATCTGACTTAATAGCGGGCCTGTGGAACCCTAAGTAGTCCTGGGCCCTCTGCCAACAGAGGCAGACAGGCAAGCATTGCTTCAGCACTGTTCATACTGACCCCATGCCCACGCTGCATTCATCACTCTTTCACTGTTAAATTCCTATTCTCTGGTGTATCCACCTTCTCTTTTACACAATCTGCTTTCTGACTCAAGCATTAAATATCTTATAGACTAAGTTCCACATTTTCATTATCAGCCTATTCTACAGAGGGGCCTTCTTTCACAAGAGCCACAAGGGTAAGTCTGAAATGTCCCTCAGTGGATTTTGTGTACAGAGAATAAAGATAAGCTGACTGTCCTCTTTTCTGCATGGGTCTTTGTAACAAGATGATTTCAAATTTTTACAAATAGCTATACTGTGTAAAAAATACTTTTGTGAATTGACATCATGTGCAATCTGAACTGTTAATTCAATAACAGTCATCTTACATGATACAAGGGAAAGAAATGTGGTCAGTCTTAAGAAAAGGGCAAATCCTAGCAAGCTGAAAAGATTGGAGGAAAGAGGTATTAACCTGGAAAAAGTATATGTACTACATTATTTCAAGAATACTAATTCCCTGTTCATCTTTTGCAGTGACTCACCTTGGGAGATCGAGGGTCTGGTGGTCGGGCAAAGAGCTCATCATCAGCCAGCTGTGCTCCAGCGGGGACAGTCTCAGATGGCCGCGTGCCATTGTAGATGTGGAACTTGCAGTGAGGGTTTGTGGCCATGGCCAGCAGCTCGAGTAAAGGGAACCAGTCCTGAGAGAGCTTGGCCACACACAACTCCACCAACCGGTGTGTATTATTGATGATACACCTCTGTGAGGCAAGGGTTTCAAGAAAAATAAGAGAGGCAAAGAACTTGCAGTGAATTACAATGAAAAATCGGACATCCATTGAACATTTGTGCTCATATATAGCATATGCAAGTAACTGTATATGTAGAGTTAAGTGATGTACAGTTGTGAAGCTGGAGATGGGGCTGGAGTATTGACTGTGCTGCTAATATCAGAGCAGCACAGTCAAGAGTATTCACAAATTAAAAAGAGGCCAGTTATGTGCCATGACTTTGAACATGCTAATTCTATAGCTTACTTTAGCCAAGTTGAAGAAATTGTGTGGCTCCTGTCCTGAGATATCACCAGGCAGACAAGCCAAAGACATGATTCACAAAAAACAAAAACTCTGCCTAATTATATCATTACTTAAGATTAAAATCGTCCTCCTGCATGGTTCCTCAAAGGCTTACTCTAGAGAAACCAGATATGCAGAATCGATATGGGACTGGCTTACTACAGAATTCTCTTTCAGATGCTTTAGTCCCATAGTTGTCAGCCATCTTGTTTCTTCCTTAACACGTTTGTGTAATGAAAATAATCTGAGCAACTGCATATCAGTAAAAATACACAATACAAGCCAGCGTAACGCACTCACTTGACATTATATTTAAAGATGAGTGAGAGGGAATCTGAAGAGTTCAATTATGGGCTGATTATTTAAATGAAAACATTAAATGTTTCCTTGAAAGCAGAGCAGGCTGGTGTGTTAAAATGGATCCCTTCGCTCATAAAAAACAAAACAAAACAAAACAAAACAAAAACAACAAAACTCATCTTTGAAGCACAACAATACTAGGAGTGTAAAAAAAAAAGAAAAAAGAAAAAAGAAAAAACTACTTCTGACTCGCTATTCTTTTTGGTAGCTGCGTAGCCTGACCAGCATATCACAAGAAGCTGCAAGTTCACAAGTCAACACTTCAACCTCGAGATTGTTTGCTGCTTCAGAATAAAAGAATCAGTTGTTTGATGATGCTGAAATAAAACTTAAAAAAAGATTTGGTGCGCATTGTTTACTCAGTAACATTATTCTCAAGGAGCATTTGTGACAACACATTGATTTGGTAGCCTAGTATTCTGGTAGAATTCGGAGTTAAGCACATCACCCCAGCACTACAAAACACGCAGCACCAATAAAGACTCACATGAATCTCAAACTTCCAGCCGCTGACTGCCTCATCTGTCAGAATTTTTGTGAAGGAGATGGTCAGGCCATCCCGAAAAAACCTCTGACATGCCTCACACTTCACATCCAGCCCTGCAACGAAAGACATTGTTAATTTAATACCACTCATACAAAATGTGCTACCATGTGAAAGAATGAATTAGGTACAAAACTGAGATTATCTCCAGTTATCACAAATTTATTGAAAATTTTATTAGCCTTTTGGCTAGAGAAGACATTAAAGCCTAAAGTATTTAAACATGATATAAGTATTTGGCATAGGTGTGTGTATTTTAATATGCTTCTTAAGTCCAGATCTCACTTTGGAGGTAAAGGTAAATCAAAAAAGTCTTACAAAGTCAGAAACTCTTGTGCAAAGAATCCAAAACATAGCAGATTATACACAATGGTTTAACTGAAACAAACAGCTTGATTCATAGGTTACTGCTCCTAAAGCACACATAGGACAGCCCTAATTCAATTCCCTTTCTGAACCAAGCTAATAAATACCTCTGTTTGATCAAATATATTTTCTTTCTTAAAATATGTTCTCAAACAATACCAGAAGGATATAGAATTAAACTTTGTATAAAGTAACCGTTTTAATTTGGTCCTATTTTCGACAGTTAATTTAATCAGTGATTATTAACAGGCTGCACAGCATGATTAGGCTAAAGAAGCACTGCCTGTAGCATATGAATGACAGAAAGCAACCCAGGAACAGGAGAATATTGTGTATATTCCTACCTTTTTTACTCAGGTCTATAGCAGCTTCCAAGAGGACTTCTAACTCTCCTTTTGGCAAAACTGGAACAACCCAACGAGGCCTGGTAGAAATAAATAAATAAATAAAAAATAAATTCCAAGTTTGCTCAGTCTACTTTGCTGTTGATAGCCTGTGTCAAGTGATCGTACTATATGTGGAGCACATTTAAATGGTCTTTGTAGAAGAGAAGAAATTGCAAACTTTGTAGCAGGCTATGAAAAATTACCTGTTGATCATGTCATCCAGCTTGGCTAGGTCAGTGTGAGGGAAAGCGGGCTCCTCCTCTTCCAGCTGAGGGGGCCCATCCCCCTGGCCCTGCTCATCTGGTGGGCTCAGTGGAGAGTTCTCATTAGATGAGTTAGGAGATGATGTCTGAGGAAAAAAATATATATATATAATTTAAAGAAGATAATTAAAAACAATAATAATACAAAAAAATAATAATCACTGAATGTATAGACATCTTTGCATGTATCTCACACACAAAATGTAACACCAATACAATTGATAATCTAAATAATCTTCATTCAGATTATAAATAACAGGACTATGCATTTGTAGTGGGGCTACAGGGCCTCATTAAGCTTTCATGCTCATTATGCACTCATTAAACTGCAGACTGCTGTTTATTTAATCTGCACACTCCTCTGGTCACTCAGTACTAAGGCTGTATGATTGTAACGTTTTAATGGGGCACAGTGGTGCATTTTTTATAGCTGCTGTGGCTGGAGCAAACAAAAGCTAGCAGACTTTGCTTTAAGGAGCTGATACTCTATTTAAAATAAATAAATGCAATACAAGATTACGTCAAGCTGTATATGGCTGGACAGTGTATGGTCGTATGAAATTAATCACATAGTTACAAACAATTGAAAATTGTGGAGCTGAAGTAAACAACTGACATCATGCCATACTGGCTTCAGCTGAGTGTCATCCTGTTTCAGCCTTTTCTGTTTGCTTCTCTCAGTTCTCAATTATACAGTAAATTCGCAGAGTAGAATTACAAATAAGGGGTCTCATTTACACATTCTATTGTTTGAAATAGTGACAGCCAATTAATACCACATCATATGTTACAAGTCCTGATCAAACTGCTGCTCTGCACTGGTAAAATTTTCAGCCACAATATCATTTGACAAAATTCAACTAACATAAACTACAGCAAGTTAGAAGCGGCAGAATGTGTCTTCTTCTCTCTCTTAGCACAGCATCGTTCTGGTCTACACAAGAGTTTCTGACAACTGTAAATCCTGAAAAATGGACCAGGATCTTTATTTACCTCAACTGCACAAAGCAACAAAAAATGTAATCAAGTGTGCCTTAGAGCCAGTTCCTTATTTCTAATTGCCTCTTCTTTTATGCACAATTGGCCACACCAGTATTGTATTACAAAGCCTTGTTTTAAGTTGCTCCCATTTGCTGCATTATATATTAATACAAACTCAACACATCAAAAAGTGTCAAATGGTTCAATGGAGTTTCTGATGTTTTCATGCTATTAATTTTTTTTTTTTTTTAATTCACAAAATTTGGGCACGCACTTCCAGCCTTGCGTCTATCAATCTAGCAACAACACTTCCCTTGTTACAACTTGTTTAGTGAAAATATTTTTTGAGGGATCTTTGGCCTATAAGAAAACTTTAGCTGAGTCATGCGGCATTCAACTGACCAATGGTAGAAACACTCTGATCACTCACTCCGTGGACGTTCATGAATATATGGCTGATCCCATTACTTTCTTGCAAAATTATCCAAAGTCATGGCAAACAGGACTTCAGGATGCAATTCAGTTAAGATTGTGCATGACCAGCTCTTCTGGCTAAAAGATATTTTTCTAACTCTACAAGAACTAGGGACAGCTTACTGTATGGGAGTTGGGTTCCTATTGTTCTAGTCCCTAAGTATACATGCATACAGGTACAAAGAGGCAGGTGTTGCTCCTGAAAAGCCCATAAATAAAAGCCTTTCAAGTTTTGGGGATCCAGAGCAATACTCTTTATGCTTATCTGCCCAGAAGAACCAAAAGTTAGAGCTAACATGTATGTTTCCAAAGTATTAATGTGGAAGTAAAAGGGTGCACCTCTAGATATTTTTATAAGAATATCAGAGAAACAAAACACACAATGATCATTTATGTATGTGTATTTCAGCACCAATGTGACCATTCTCTTTATGTCCCTACTCATCCTACATGTGTGTATAAACATTAGTGACAGCAGAGCAGCTGTGTATGGGAGAGTAAAAGAGGGACACACATAGTTGAAAGAGATGCACAACTGAAAAATATGAAATGTGGGGGTGTGTGGTGAAGGCTCCTTCTGCTTGGCTGACCTACATAGGCAGCTTGCCTCTCACGTCTCACCATGGCTCATTTCTTACCAACACGGGCCTGCACATGTATACACACAAAGACACACACACACTTTATCTATCACTCAAGAGGCTCTGTTCATTGATGCCTCCCCTTTACTTTTTCTCCTCTCTTTTCCGCTCCCTCTTCCCTTCCCTTTTTCGTCCCCATGGCCATCTGTATGTGGCTAGGTAAGAGCAAGTATCCGTTTAAAAAAAAAAAAAAAAAAAAAACAACCTCTGCTGCAGTGTCTGAACTAAGAAAAAGTGAAATGTAAAAAATAATAATAATAAACACGCACTATCCCTTTTCCCTTCACAGGTTAATTTAATTACATATGTCTTCTGCTAAAAGTGTAATGGAGACACTTAAAACAAATGCAGTTGGGCAGATTTTCATGGAAGTATTAGCAAGATGGAAAAAAGATCAGAAATATTCGATGCAAAAGGCAAAAATTTGGATGTGTGTATAAGTTGAAAAGATTATGCTGACCTGGTTCTGTGGCAGCGGGGGTTGGCTCTGAGCATCAGGTGCCTGACCCTGGCCCTGACTGTCATTGCCCCCCACCGGAGAGCCACGCGTGGTGGCAGTCATGCTCGCCACAGGGCAGATCTTGGCAATCTTGGCCTCTTAGGGAGCGCTGGCCAGGAGGGAAATCACAGCCACCTCAGCTGTAGAGCAGAGGGAAGAGAGCCCGAACACACGAGAGAGGGACACAAGCACCTGGAGATCTGGATGTGCCGCTGAGACCATTGCATAACCTGGAGCGAGGAAGAGGGGTAAAGGTCAGATTTATGAGCTGGGTGGTTAAGTTACATTAAGTAGATGGCTATAAATGACCATGTAAATTAACTCATTCTGAACTGTGCCATGATTGTTAATTAACAACTAGAGTTTAAAAACTATCAATCAAAAGGTTCTTTGTTCGCTGACCAATTGAATGTGTTCTGAATTCGGACTTTGAAGGGTCAATATGGATCACTGACTTAAATATCATTAGATCCAGAATATCAAAATACAAAATAAAAATTTGTCCCTGACTCATTGCATCTTAATTACTCCTAAAAAACAACTTGTCATTTTCACCCTTACAATTCTAGCTATAGCCCCTGCATGCTTGTGTAAAATACCAGACATATTTCAAAGGTGAAACAACATTACTAACAAACATTTTTAAACAGCTTTCAAACCAAGTTGGTGTCAACACTGCAGTAGCTGGTGCAACCAGTCGCTTGCACCAGCTACTGCAAGAAAAATACTGCCATAAACCTGTTGTCCCACTATTTACTTTTTTGCCACGGTAGGCACAAAACTGAGGTAAAGGGCATCTCTTTATAGTCTCATGTTTTTATTTGAACCCGTCCATTCTGTTGCATCTTGCCAACTAGCAGTCACCTGATAATGCCTGTCTGAATCCATCTCAAGTTCAACCACAGTCAACAGCAAAATATGCAATTTGTGGTGGATGCATGGTAACATCCTCAGGTGTTTATAGTCCAGGTCAGTTATGATGGAGTGCAAAGTGAAAATACGTTCAACTTCCATTGTGAAAATCTTCTCTTCAAGGCTTAATGATGTGCTACAAAATTAGTCAATCAAAATTCACATCATCCAATTCTGACAGGAAAGTGATGCAGACTGCTAATTTGAAAGTGAGAATTATCAGCT
The DNA here is from genome assembly GCF_900963305.1 of Echeneis naucrates. NCBI lineage: Eukaryota > Metazoa > Chordata > Actinopteri > Carangiformes > Echeneidae > Echeneis > Echeneis naucrates. The sequence continues at coordinate 7,147,194 of NC_042531.1, read as the reverse complement.
CTCTTAAAAGAAACTTTAAACAGGTCTCTGAACCCACTTTCATTAATTCTAGTTGGATCAGTCTTATTTTTATTTCCCAATTTATTTAATCTGTTTGTACAATCTGGTTTGAATACCTGAGTCTTTCCTCTTTTCCATATATCCTATGGCTTGTTTAAAAATTTTTTACAAAAGATCCTGAAAATGGTGGCATCATTACATTCCACAGCCAAATAGAAAGTTATCATATGATCAGAGCATTGTGATATCAGTCACATAACCATGCTAGCTATAACAGGTCAATGGTAAAACCAGGAAAATTATCCTTGAACCATGATGGATGTTTACCACACAAAGTCTGGGTAATTTCTGTTAAATAATTGTTAACTCTGAATACTTCTGTCAAATCTAGAGTTTTTAGTCATTTCTTGGCCTGGGGCCTGAGTTATTGTGATACAGACAGCTATGGACTACAAACATGAGAAGTTCCTTTGATTTATACTCCTGGAGTCCAAGCTCCATACATGTACAAGTGTTCTGAACATGCACCTTTTAAATTAAATCAAATTGGCAACATCTATGCAAGAAGCAGCTTTGCCTGCTGTACTATGGTGTTCATGGTGAATTGTGGAGGTGAGGGTAGCAATGGGCATCCACTCACAGCCTCACTACATACTTTGCATCCAACTTTTTTTTCTGTCTCACACACAGTTGATATACAGTGGAGGATGGACATTGTATGTACACTTGGTACCCATTGGGTAGAAGGAACTGATGGGTACAAAGACATCTATAGCAGAGTTTTATGTGCATGTTCCAATGACTAAACCTAGCTAACAACCCTCGATAACCTTAGCATATAAGCAAATGCGAGACAAAATCTGGCTTCATTGAAAATGGTTTGTGGTTAAGTAACCTATACCTGGATGCACCCCTCTGTGATTCTCCTCTCACTTCTCAAAGATAAAACTTCAAAAAGTATAGTCCAACAAAAGGTTGCCTTTATGATTGTCCATCGGCATATATTCCTTTCCCTGACCTATTTCTTTTGGCAATATCTTGGCACTCCCTGAGCTCAGCAATTAAATTGTAGAGTCCAATACATCCATCGCCAATATGTAGAGTGAATAAAAAAGAAAGAAAGAAAGAAAGAAAATAAGATGTAGCTTGGACCGAAATGTCTGTATGACCATGAAACAGCAAAATATTAAAGAGGCAGGCATTCATGCAGGATTGTAGCAAAATGATAGCCCTATTCATAAACTGCAAGGATTTTTGATGCCATTTGATTGGCGCACATGCTTGTAAATCAAGCAGTGAAACTAAAGTCTAATATCACCATAAAATAAACAACCACAGGTTTTTACTAGTCCTCCAAAAACACAGCATTGAACGGCATTAAAATATAACTGTAATTATGCTGATAGATTGACCTACTGTAATATACTATCAAGAGATATAACTCAACACTATGCTTGCCAAAAAACATTGTGCCCCTGACAAGGAGGCAATCAATACCACACCCTTCAGTCTTCCTATAATCAAAATCAACACTTGTGTTTAGAGTGCCATGTTTAAGATATGCTTTTTTTTTTTTCTTTCTTTTTTTTTTTTTTTTGGGGGGGGGGGGGGGCTAATGTTTCAATTACAGACTGGTAATGACACCTTCTCTTAAGTGATTGCATATTCAATAATGCAGTGCATTATGGAGAACATGACTTCATGTTCCATATACAAAATGTGTAGAATAAATCAAGTCATCCACCCTCATGATACTAGATCTGAACTAGCTCCAGACAACAAGCTTGAGTGTATAACATAAAATATGGTTACTTTTACTTCTTAATGCTCTTGGGAAACAATAATAGTTACTAAAGCTAAAAGCAATGGTTTGTCTCAAGTCTGTAAACAACTTATAACCAAAATGGTACACCAATGCATGATTGGACTTTTTTGTGGCCAGAAGTTAGTGGGTTTTATTGATTTTGTTGGTGCTTTTATTTATTTATTTATTTGTTTGTTTATTTAATCGAACCGCCATTCATCTTTGGTAGATATAAATAGGAGGTAAAGAGAATGGTTAGGCTTATCTACTGTAACAGTGTTTTCTTACATCTCTTATTTCCTATTGTACAGGTGGCCTTTGCATCAGCAATTAAAGTTGCAGCTGTCACTACAGACATCAACAGCCATTATTATAAGTAATATCTGGAGAGGGCCTTTGGCTTGTCAGGGACAAAATGTCACAAAATGTAAATAGAGGTACAATCGGTAAAACCACTCAGTGGCTATCCACCTATTAATATGGTACAGGATAGATTTCTTACATGACGCACAAAAAAAAGATCAAAAAACCCCAATATGCTACCTTTTACATTGTAGAGTGAAACTGGCACTGGAACAACGCGTAACAGAGAAAAACATTGTGCTAAATCCAAATGCGGCCTTTAGGACTAAACCGGCTTTGAAACGTTCCCGTTAATGTTATTAAAAGCCATTTCAGGGCCGGTCATATCAACCATGTAACATGATGTGTCTTACCGTGGACCGTGTTGAGAATTAGATAGTGCAGGTGCACGAACGGTACGCGATGACAATATTTAACTATTATGATAAACTAGCGCCCTAACTACCGTTAACAGCTGGTTTAGTTAGTTAACGTCTGCTGCTAGCTAGCTAGCTAGCCAGCTAGCTGCGGCAACTAACGTTAGGTTAGCCTGCGAGGCGATCCGCCCAGACGGCGGAGCAGCGAAGGCCTCGTCCAAAGCCCACTGCGCCGAGACACGCAGGCCTCATTATTCGGTCAGGCCCTGACATTATATTTGTCCAACAAACCTTGGCTACAATATGGACAAGGGTCTGGACCGGTGGCTAAAATCATGATCGATGTAATAACACTTTCCCCGGCGTCCTTGTTGACCAACTATGTCGAGCATCGGCCGTGCTAACGAGGAGCAATTCACATAAACAGTATATGTTGGGTAGCCGTTAGCTTACGTGCGAGTAAATTTCTGAAAGGTGCATTGAGCTATCATTTCTATTTTGACAAGCAGCTTGCTGATATGACTCGACAACTAATTCGTTTACCTGTTTGCAAAATGATCACTGCGACTTGGCTTTACGTCGCTCAACGACAATTTCAGCCTTCATAATAACTTAACCTAGCTAGCTATCTGGGGTACGTTAAATATGCAAGTGACAGCGGAGTCGTCTATTTCCTGAAATTTCACTGAGCGTTCTGACTTGGATCATCTAACGCTAACTTATAACTTAGCTAAAACAAACTGATAGTAAAATCTCCAAAGCCAGAGTAAAATAAAACGGTAACTGCACAGTGGCTTTCATGCAAAAATTATTCATAATAAATATATATTTATATATTAAAAATGGCGATATCGGGACGAACCAAATTCCACTAACTTGTAAACATGATACGTTTAAAGGAAATGCTCCTTCTCAGTTTGTAGCCAGTGCCGGGCACTATCTGCGGGTAGCTAGCGCTAGCTTGGTTTCTGTGGATCTAGCTGAGTGAGCTAATGGGAACACACGAACTGATAAAGACCATGAATTGCAGTTTAATCGCGTTGACATTGTCAAAGATTCAGTGAGCACCAGCCAAGTGAGAGAAAAAACACAAACGTTTGAATATCACAAGCAACCCAAATGCAGTAATGTTACCTTGCATCCACCACCAGCTGATGCTAACACTAGCGGTAGCCAGCTAACAATCAGCAGCCAGCGCACCGAGCTAGTTAGCTAACAACTCACCAGGAATTTGATATGACTTCCCCCTCTATTCACGGGCTACGTCCAGCCTTCAGCGATGGTGTCGTCGTATATTACATAAACGTGGCCTATATCGGTGACAGTTTCGCTGGGCACAAACCTGTTACTAGACCAATCTAATTCCTACGGTTTTCCCCCTGCTTCTGGGTGTTTTTCCTGCGTCACCGGCGCGGTAACAGCCCCCCTAACTCTGTCTAGTCCGATTTCTAGGGCTTGTCACTTCGGTCCCAGCAGTCACTCACAACTTGAATCAGTTCAACATGGCGGAAGCGCAGTCGGACACAAATGCTGCTCAAAAAAAAAAAAAAAAGAAAAAACAGAAAAAATAAAAGGGGGAAAAAAAGCAGATCCAGACGGTTGTGTGAACTCCGTCGACCGGCGTTGTCTACCAGCTAGTTTGCGCCGCAACCGAGTGCAGTTCAGAAAACACAACAGCCGCTGAATGGAAAGGGCATAATTCCCTTCTCTATTTCCAATAAGCGACTCCGGCTTCAGCCGCCACTCCGATCCGTAGTTTGGTTAAAACCAGCAGCGAAGGAAGGACGGGCCCCGCCTACATCGCCCCCTGACGGCCGGGCTGGTCCGACGGCATCTGGTACCGGTTAAAGAAAGTGAAAACTACTGAGTCAAAGCTTCACGGCGTACAAGCTGACATGTCAGCCCTCAACAGGAAAGGTTGGATGGGCACATTCAAAAGACCTTACTGATTACCTTTATTCTCATAGATGACGTGATTGCAATGGCAAGTAAACTATGAGTTGACCATTATTTATTTGGATGCCGGAGGAAAAGATTGTTTTATGTTTCAGGCTGCTATGTTAATATTCAATCTGTCTATTAAACTGATATTAGTGTCAGTGACAGGGCACAAAATCCACTGTCCTGAAGCTTATTTGAGGTTTTGGCCATCTCAGTCAGATGATTACAATGTTGTAAGCCTAATATTTTCAAAGACATTTGAAATATTTGAAATGTGTGTCTCACAAAACAATGTCTGGATTAAACCAACAAGTCATGTGATATTTATACAAAGAACCAATTTCTGTTTTGTTTTGTTTTGTTTTTTCAGTTTCTTTCCCTATCCAATAATTCCTGACTAGACACCAATCTCCTACCTGTCTAACAGTAGAATGACTTGATGAAGATATCATCCCACACTTGTTTAGTGGCTCAAACTTAGAATTAAGATAAATAAATACCCTCGACAACCAGATATTAGAGGCACAAAGGTGGCATTTAGCACAGGACAGTAATTGTATTTCAGTGTGTTAAAGATTTTCAACATAGCTGATTTTGATGAGCTTGACTGAGAAAATAATCTTTATATCAACCTATAACCTATTGATTGCATTCTTATACAAAACTGGTAGAAAATGATTCAAGCGTCTTTATTGTAATTATGAGGACATAATAACATAAAAGGAAATTTTGCACACTCCCGGCTTAAAAAAGGCACACATGAATAACACAACATAAAGCTTCAAATAGAACACTATTTGATGATGATGATGATAATGATGATAATAATGAGCTCCACTTCTGACGACTATAAGTGTAAAACAAAATCAAACAATAAACATTTATGCATTTATACAATATAGTAGCAATATAGTAGTTACATTATTTAATACAGACATACAAGTATACAAGTACAGGGGCCATTTCCCTGAACCGAGGGACATTTGACTACATTTTTTGAATATGTTATCGAAGGAGGACTATTAATAACGATTAAATACTTTGCAATACAACATTATTAATACGTTCAGTGAATGATGTAAACACTAATCAGTTAGTGCAGGCTATCGGGCTGTATCAAAACACTTATCTGGCACCGTAAACCCGACTTTAATCAAATAGTTTGGTCTACAGTTGCCCCTTTTGGTCCAGACTCCCGCTCTTCAAAGCTCCAGTCCTGCTTTTCTTTCCCGCCCACTCTCTTATAATCACCCCCGACAGCAAAGATGGCGGCTACGCGGCGTTAAGTCTTCAACCTAATGAGTGACAAGATTTGGTGCATTTGTTGAGGTTTTTAAGCCGTACGTGGAGCACAAACTCCACACCGAGTGGCTCGGGTAGTGGAAAAAATGTTGTAAGGCTACGAAGGGGATCTCTTTTAGAAGGAGTTAGCGTCTACAGCTCGATAGTTTCCCGTTGTAGCTCCGGCTGTACGTCGCCGTTGCTAACTAGTCCTGAGTCGTCATTGTAAAATGGCCCCAGTGCAGATTGGATCAGATGGGCAGCTCGTCCCGCTCGGTGGTCCGGTTGTCTCGGGTCCGCAGCCGCCACCACCAGGGGCCCCGGCCACACACGGGATCCGGCTGAGCCTGCTCATCGAGTTCCTTCTCCAGAGGACCTACCATGAAATTACCCTGCTGGCGGAGCTGTAAGTAACAGTGAAGCGCTGTAGGCCTCAAAGCTAACCGGGATGTCTGGCGGGCTAATCGGCTCATGTTAGTAAACTGACGGGCTGCAAACGCCAAAAGTCCACATTTAGGAGCAATCGACAAGTGACTGGAGACTTTCTTATGGAAAACGCTGCTAAATTGATAACACAGATGAGTAGAGTGATGAGGGGGCGTACCGCTAACAACCCATTACAGGTCCTGAAGTTGTGATGGTTATTCATCTAAAATTAATGTTATAAATGGGAGGGGACGTGAATATGTGGGACATCAGGTTGAGGATGAACCACTTGATGAACCACTCCCAAAGCCATTTTTATCCTCTCCCTGTTGTAAACTTAATGAAGATGAACTGTTTCATTTTCTGTAATAAAAACAGTCACTTGTCATAAATGCATACACTCATAGTAGATGAGCTCTCAAGTGCTGTTTGCCTTAATGAAGTAAGAGGATTGTGGCAGTAATTCAAACCTTTTAATTGGGTTTTTCTTTTCTAGGCTTCCCAGAAAAACAGACATGGAGAGGTATGTGCTGTTAAATTTATTTCAGAAACTGCTTATATCTTCGCCTCCTCGGCTGCTCAGATAAAGTGTTGCTTCTTGATTTTATTTATTTTTATTCCGTTTTACCTCTTTCAGGAAAATCGAGATTGTCCAGTTTGCCAGCCGAACAAGGCAGCTATTCGTGCGTCTGCTTGCCCTGGTGAAGTGGGCAAGCAATGCAGGGAAAGTTGAGAAATGTGCGGTATGTTGTTATTTATTTTTATTTAATTTCCATAACTAGGAAGAGCTTTGACAACCAAACCCTACCCTCTTTCTTTGGGGAAAATAGCAACAAAGGATAGTGTAATGTAGTGTAACAACAGTCATGATAAATCAAGTTCAATCTTACTTATCTCCTGTGGTATCCATGGATCAACAGATGATATCCAGCTTCTTGGATCAGCAGACCATCTTGTTTGTGGATACAGCAGATAGGCTAGCCTCGCTAGCCAGAGATGCACTGGTTCATGCCCGTTTGCCCAGTTTTGCCATCCCCTTCGCCATCGATGTTCTCACCACAGGGTCATACCCACGTTTGCCAACATGCATACGAGTAAGTTTGTTGATAGGCTTTTGCTATTTAATATATAGTAATTTATGAAAAACTATTTCAATATCAAATTTCATGGCTCTATGCATCTTTCTCTTGTTTATGCTGGTTGTGTCAGCATACTTGTTTAAATGTCTTTTCATTTATATAGGATAAGATCATTCCTCCAGATCCCATTACCAAGGCTGAGAAGCAGACCACCTTGAATCAGCTTAATCAGATTCTGCGACACCGCCTTGTCACCACAGACTTGCCACCCCAACTTGCAAATCTCACAGTTGGTAAGCAGCTTTCACTATCAATGCTGCATTAATATTTTTAAGCATTCTTGTTTTGTTTTGTTTTGGGTTTTTTTTTTGTTTGTTTGTATGTATGTATGTATGTATGTATGGGTTTTTCAGTATGTAGAAGATAAGAATAGCTTATATGTATTTTTGCTTGTATGTTTGTGTAGCTAATGGGCGTGTAAAGTTTCGTGTGGAAGGGGAGTTTGAGGCCACTCTGACTGTGATGGGTGATGACCCTGATATTCCCTGGAGGCTGCTTAAACTGGAGATTCTGGTGGAGGACAAAGAAACAGGAGGTAGGGTGTGTCCTCATCCTCTGCATACCACATTTGGTACCATTTACAAGCCGATTAATAATACATTTAATTTAATGTGTTTGCCTTTCCCTTTCATTCTCACCTGGGTTGTCTGTCTGTCACCTGATCCCAACTCTCCATCTGATCCCCCTCTCTGTCCACACTGACAGATGGCCGAGCATTGGTTCACAGTTTGCAGGTGAACTTCATCCATGAGTTGGTCCAGGCTCGTCTTTGTGCAGATGAAAAACCCCTGCAGGACATGTACAATTGTTTGCGTATCCTTTCTTCGTGTTTTATTGCCTATGTGCACACATACTCAAGCATTTTGTGTATGTCCTGCCTGCAACTGCTTGGCTTTTGTCCCAGTTTGCTTTGAGCTACCGCAGTGGGGCAGGGGTGTATGTTTGAGCATATAGAGTATTGACCCGTTAAGTAGATGAGTACAGCATTCCAATGAGATACACAGCTGCAGAATTGCATCCTTTTTAACCCAAACAACACAACTGCTGTTTGTTGAGGGCAACACTGTTTTCACTATAACCTTCTCTTATGAAAGTGATGTGTGGTTAATTCTTTGGAGATATGCTATTAAGACCGTGTTTATATTGTTCTTAAAACTGTCCTTGTTTCTCGGGCAAGTACAAAAGATTCCCGTCAAACTCAAAACCCAGCACCTGATATTTGAAGGATGATTTTTAGGGAGAGATGACCATGCCATTCTTCAGACTTTTTTCACTCATAGTGAAATGTAGAGAAAAATACATCAACTCATTAGACTTCATTTTAACATCAAAGATCCCAATCAAGTATGCAAGCTGAGCACAACCATGCAAATCACAATGCTAATCAGTACATCTCTGTTCTGCCTCTCCCAACCCCAACACTCGCAGTGCAGCTTAATGTGTCAAAGAGCAGTCTGTGTGGGGCACAAATAGCCCTTTTACCAACAAAGTGTATGTGTTTTGAGGATATGTGTGAGTGTGTTTTGAATCTTAATGGAAAGATCTGTAGAATACTTTATGTCTGATCACCTGGACTTGATTTTTTTTTTTTTTTCCCACGCTGTTTTCTTTAACTGCATTGCTTCCAGACTCCTTCTGTCTGTCACTACAGCTAGAGGTGCTTCATTCTCAGACTCTGATGCTGATCAGAGAGCGATGGGGAGACCTGGTGCAAGAGGAGAGATATGTACCTGCAAAATACCTCACGCTCACTGTCTGGAAGTAAGGCTACACATCAACATCTTTAAATCATTTAAAAACTGTTTTAAAACCAAGAATTGTCTCTGTCCAGAAGACCATTTTCAATGACCCATTATTTTTTTCCCCCTGTCCCACTTTCATTTTATTTCTCCAGCCAACAGGTTTTGGGTAGGAAAACTGGTACAGCATCAGTACATAAAGTTACTATCAAGATTGATGAATCAGATGGATCAAAGCCATTGCAGATATCTCATGAACCTCCTCTCCCTGTCTGCGACTCTAAATTAATGGAGAGAGCCATGAAGGTAAAGAGGATATTAATATTCTCAGTGTAATGTAAGGAATAAATTGGTAAGGCCTAATGTACAAACATCTTGCATTTTAAGAACATTTGTTTTCTGTCACTTATATTCTAGATTGACCATCTGTCGGTGGAGAAACTTTTGATTGACAGTGTGCATGCACGGTCTCATCAGAAGCTACAGGAATTGAAGGCTATTCTGAAGGCCAACAATCCCAGTGACAACTGTATGTATTTACTCTACTTTCTCCCTGTTGCAGCCCTTTACTGTGTTACGTTTTAATTGACAAAAATTATGATCAACTGCACATTCAAAACTACCATTTGAAAATAGAAACTTTTTTTTTTCCACGCTTCTGCCATTCTCATTCAATGACTGTACTGAAGCCATGGTTTTTAAACATTTGCTGTATTGAAAGGAGATACTTCAATTTGTGTTTGTTTATTCCAGCATTCATTGAGACTGCTTTACCCACACTTGTAATTCCAATACTTGAGCCCTGTGGTCGTTCAGAGTGCTTGCACATTTTTGTTGACCTGCACTCTGGCATGTTCCAGCCCATGCTGTATGGATTAGGTAAGGAGGACCAAACATTAACTCAGAACTGTCTGTATTTGTTTGTTTATCTGTTATGTTTGTCCTTGTAAGGAAAAAAAAAAATTGGCCCAGTCGTGCTTACTTTGTGGAATTGTTTTGTATTATAATAAAGGGATAAAACTATTTGGCTAAAATGAGCAGAAATCCTTTTTATTTGTTTGCCTTTGACTGATTTTAATGTTCGGCTCTATGAACAAAACCTCTTTTCTCTCTAAAGATCAGGCCATGCTGGATGACATTGAAAAAACCATCAATGATGATATGAAGCGCATTATATCTTGGCTGAAGCAATTGAAGTAAGTCCACCTTCACCTATAGTAGATGTTACCATAGACTGCATAATGTATATATGGTCTGACACCTGATTATAGCTTGACAAAATTCACACTTGGCTTAGCAGCCGGCAAGATGCAAGTTGATCTATTACCTGAACTTTGAGAGTCCTGTGCTAGCTTTAAATCTATTAAGTGCAAATAGAAGCTACTAACTGATTATATACTAAATTGTTCTTTCTTGCTCTCTGGCCAGGTTCTGGTTGGGTGAACAGCGCTGTCGGCAGTCTGTCAAGCACCTTCCTATAGTGTGCACAGATGTCCTGCACCTCTCCAACTCAGCCTCTCACCCTGTTGGCAACTTGTCCAAACACAAACTCTTCATTAAGCTCACGCGTCTTCCGCAGTACTACATTGTGAGTTTTTTAACTCCTGAAAGGAGCTAAACAAAAATTCCACTACAAAGTTAAGATAAATTGTAGTTTCCTTATTGCCCCATTCTCAATTTTGTGTTTGTTTTTTGCTTTTCTACCCTCAACTGTTTCCTTTCCTGTTTTCTCCTCTTCATAGGTGGTGGAAATGCTTGAAGTGCCTAGTAGCCCCACAGCCTTGCAATACAAGTACTCCTTCTTGTCTGTATCTCAGTTGGAAGGAGATGATGGACCCATGTGCGCACAACTACTGCAGCATTTCAAGCCAAATTTGGAACACTTTGTACAGGACACAACAACAGGAAGAGGGGCTCGACCTGGGACTAAGAGAAAGGTAGTTGGTGTGAGAGTAGTCATCCAAACTATATATCAGCATATTAATTTGGTTTTAATGGATGTGGTGCTTCTCTAGAAGTTGGAGCAAGACAGTTATGACTGCATGGGAAAAGTGAAATGTAAATGACAATAATAAATTAAATCCCCATATTTAAAAGCCACCCACAAGGCACAGCTACCAAGTTAACATTTCACTTTTATTTTAGTAAATATATCAGTATATATAAATATAAATATACTTTTTGTTTGTAATGGTCATATGCATCATGTGTGGCTAGTTTTTGGTGGGTGTATAAAGCCAAATAAGTTGGTATTTAATGTGCATTTATTTGTCATTGTTGCTTTGTAGATATGTGGAGACCAGGGAGACCCAGAGCCAAAGAAGCCTAAGCGGTCTGGGGAAATGTGTGCCTTCAACAAAGAGCTGGCTCACCTGGTAGCAATGTGTGACACCAACATGCCTTTTGTTGGCCTCAGAACAGAGGTAAGTCATAGTGCACAGACAGTTTGAATCATTAATTGCTGTCATACACATTTTATGCCAATCTCTTTTTTATTTGTCTTTTGGTAGCTATCTAACATGGAGATTCCAAACCAGGGTGTCCAAGTGGAGGGAGATGGCAGTAGTCATGCAATACGTCTACTAAAGTAATACAGACAGTCACAGGCCCACGAGCATTCATTTATGCGCACACAATCATCAGGCAAATATCTTTTTTTTTTTTAATAAAAACTTTCTATTACTAAAAATTGGTTTTATTCTGTAGGATTCCTCCCTGTAAAGGAGTCGGAGAGGAGACCAGGAAAGCTTTAGAGCGGTCCCTGCTAGACTGTACCTTCCGACTGCAGGGCAGAAACAACAGAACCTGGGTTGCTGAACTTATGCTGGCAAATTGTCCTCTCAACAGCACACACAGCAAGGAGCAAGGTACACATCCCATTCACTGTTGTGACTTTATCACGAAACGTTTTTTTTTTATGAATAAAGCAAAATATTATTGACACTTAGACTGTTTTTAAAAGTATAGAATGTCCTTCATACACCTCTGAGAACATGGCCTAATATGAAGAAGGGTAATCTGCCACTCCTGAAGAAGAACTTGTTTGTTTTCTGTTCTCTACTAGCATCCACACGACACGTGTATCTGACCTATGAAAACCCATTGTCAGAGCCAGTGGGTGGACGAAAGGTTGTAGAGATGTTCCTCAATGACTGGAATGCCATCAGTCAGCTCTACCAGTGTGTTCTCAACTTTGCTCGTGCACTGCCAGGTATATACAGGCTTGTCTAAAAAGCCAAGTTTATATACTTGAGCAAAAATCAATGACTGTAATACTTAGGCTCCAGCAGAGTACTTACAGTTGCTTAGTATTTCACAGCTTTTTCTTTAGCTGTTTTCCTGCAGCTAAAGAAAAAGCTATTTTAAGCAGTTAAATTGATCAACTTTAATTATGTGTAGAAAACATTTGTCATTTGAAGTGAAATTAACAAGTTGTCACATCATATTTAAAAATCCAGATAAATCTGTTCGTCGAAGTTCATCCTTTCAAGAAACGCACATCTAATGAATCTGTGGATTGTGACTGCTTCCCTCTAGAGATGCCATCCTACCTGAGCCTGTTTTCGGAGGTGCGGCTTTATAACTACCGTAAGCTAGTCCTGTGCTATGGCACCACCAAAGGCAGCTCTGTTACTATCCAATGGAACTCGAGCAGCCAACGTTTCCATCTTTCACTGGGGACTGTGGGGCCCAACTCTGGCTGCTCCAACTGCCACAATATCATCCTCCATCAACTACAAGAAATGTTTAACAAGAGCCCCAATGTGATGCAGCTGTTGCAGGTACACTGTCTTTATGTAGATTTTTATGTGGGTCTAAAAGAATACTTTAAAACATTACTTGTGCTCTTTATCTCAAATCACACACATTGTTTGTAGTTGTTTCTGTGTAATATTCTGACCAGGTCTCTATGTATTATCTTCCTCAGGTGCTTTCTGACACACAAGCACCTCTGAATGCAATCAACAAGTTACCAACAGTGCCCATGTTGGGCCTGACCCAGCGCACCAACACTGCCTACCAGTGCTTCTCCATCTTACCCCAGTCACCGACACACATACGCTTGGCGTTTCGCAACATGTACTGCATCGACATCTACTGTCGCAGCCGTGGAGTGGTTGCCATCAGAGATGGAGCCTACAGTCTTTTTGACAACACTAAGATTGTTGATGGATTCTACCCTGCTCCAGGGCTCAAGGTATACAAAGCTCAGAGATAGAGTTGTTGTTAATTAACAGACTTCATCTGAAAAATTAGATAAGCCTCTCTTTAACTGAAGTTTCTGTCAGGACAAAAAAAAAAAGTCTACCAATAATTTGAGAGTGGGGAAAATCCCATTTTGGGAAATACTATTAGCAAAGCTTAGAGTTAGCCAATGGGATTGATACCACTACTAAAGTCAGTTTTCTCAAGTCTTGTCATCACATTGATTTTTCTCAATTAATATTGGAGACTCTAGGAAGAATAATTACAATTTAAAAAAAACATGCAAAACATGCAATGAATGCAACACTATCTGTTAGGATTGAACAAGTGTTAATTATTCAGCTGTGAAGGGGCTGGGTGGCTGACTCTGTTATCTTTGGCCAACCAGACTAGCTGTCTTAAGTCTTTATTCTAAGATAAGCTAACTGCTTTTTCCCGTCTCATCACTCCAGGGAGAAACGGTCATAAACTAAAGAGCACAAGTAAACCTATATTAATGTTGATAACAAATGTGGGTTTCCCATCATTAAATGAACATGGGGAGCTGTCATGCTGCTGTGCAAAATCTGGGGCCGGAGGCGGAGAGCTAGACTTTTTCAAGGAGTTTATGAGCCAACTATTTTAGATTTAGGGTGATGTTATGCAAGAACAAATCATATGCAACGAGGCCATGAGACTTGTGCTGCAAAGCAACAGAACCAACTTGTTCAACCAGGAAAAATAAGACCTCATAATCAAAAAATTGATTATCACATTGGCCTAAATTTACTCTCATGTTGTAGATATGCAGTTTGATATTTCACAATGTACATGCTCTTGGTCCTGCTTTTAACATCAGCTGCTGCCCCTCCACTTTTTCAGACATTCCTGAACATGTTTGTAGACAGCAATCAGGATCCTCGCAGACGCTCTGTCAACGAAGACGATAACCCACCCTCACCAGTGGGTGTGGATGTAATGGACAGTCTGATGAACCAGCTGCAACCTCCACAGCAGCCGCAGACAATAAGGGGGGGAGCAGGAGGTGTATATCCTCCCCTCACCTCACCACCACCAAATTACCATGCCAATGTAACGCCACCATCCATGATGCCCACCCAGTCACCAGGTAATAGCAAACCTGCTACACCATATTTGTCCAGTTATGTGTGCAAAAGAACGTCTGGATAATATTTTGCTATTGTGTCATCTGAGCTTGCAAAGCTGCCATTGAGCATGATGACCAACAAACCATCGTTTTGCGATGTATCATATTACTGTCACCAACTGTCCTGCAGACTTGTGCAGTTGCAGCAAGAGCGTATCGTTTGCATGTCAGAGGGAATGAAGAAGAACGACCATGTGTGCCCATTTTAATTTTGTACAACCATGAGATCAGTTGTTTTCTTCATGCAACATGCACACACTGCACAGCTAAGTGGGAACAAAGCATGCATTTAGCCCTGCTCCTTCCATTCCTCGCCATCTCAGCCCACCAGCCAGAGACTACTGCCCTTCCGCCCAGCTTTAGTGTGTGTGTGTGTGAGCGTGTGAGAGGGTGTGTGTTTGTGTGTGAGGAGAACTTGTCAACCTCGTGAGTCTGACGAGCCCTTTGGTGTGTGTATGTGTGTGTATGCAGGGAACATCCATGCCTCTGGCTCCCCTAGTGGGGCTCTGAGGGCACCCTCTCCTTTTGGGCCCACCCCATCTCCGTCCTCTCTGGGCATAGCCATGGGGCAGACCAGCTTTGCCAGCCCCCACGGTAAGCAGAACGGTAGCCTGGCCTGGTGGTTATTTTGATCTGCTGGGCAAAGGCTAGAAGTGGCTGAACTAGACACTTGAAGGGTGCAGACATGAGGGCGTATATGACAAATAGCCTGTAAAATCTGGGCACACAGTGGTGTATTTATCTGAATCTGGTAGCGGCTAGTGTGCATTTGATGTGTTGCTGTGTGGCTCATGGCTATCTATACTTTAACCCAGGTGCTCTGGACCCCAGCTCTCCCTATGCCATTGTGTCTCCCAGCCATAGGGGCCAGTGGCCTGGATCACCTCAGGTCTCAGGGCCTTCACCCGGGGCACGGATCCATGGTATGTCTCCTGGTAACCCATCGCTGCACTCACCAATCCCTGATCCCCATTCTCCGCGTGCTGGAACCAGTAAGTTCTGCTTCTTCACGGTTTCTTCACATTCAAAATTTTTTAATGTAACCAGTGTAATTGCCATACAAAATATAATGTTTACACTCTGCATGTTTCTTTCATGCTTTGTATTAGGTTCACAAGTCATGCCTTCCAGTATGCCTCCACCCCGAAAGCTACCTCAGCGCCCCTGGGCTGCCTCCATTCCTACCATCCTCACCCACAATGCCTTGCATGTGCTTCTGCTACCGTCACCCACTCCCTGTCTGGTGCCAGGCCTGGCAGGTAGCTACCTCTGCTCGCCTCTGGAGCGCTTTCTGGGTTCAGTGATCATGAGGCGGCACCTGCAGAGGATCATTCAGCAGGAACCCAATGTGAGTGCTCACAAATTATGCTCACTGGATCATTGGTATATTACTTTACCCTGCTCTTACTCTTCTCTTCTTACTTCCACTACTCTGTCAAATTTCTTCCAGTTGTCCATTGTGAACTCTAACGAACCTGGGGTGATCATGTTCAAGACTGATGTACTCAAGTGCCGGGTTGCTCTCAATCCAAAAAACTACCAGACACTGCAGCTCAAAGTCACTCCAGAAAATACAGGTCCCTGGTCCCAGGAGGAACTTCAGGTGCTGGAGAAGTTCTTTGAGACACGGGTATGTGAATGCACCATGTGCTTTAAGCTTCAATTCTTAAATAACTTCAACACTCAAACTTCAAATTATCGGACAGGAATTTAAACAACTGAACTACCACTATGACCTCAGATATGGTCAATTGAGATAGTTTTTGGTAATAAATACACTTAATGTTATTTCACTGTTCTCCTGATGTCATCGTTTTAGGTTGCTGGTCCTCCTTTCAAATACAACACTCTGAATGCCTTTACCAAGCTGCTCGGTGCACCAACTACCATTCTTAGAGACTGTGTGCGCATCATGAAGCTTGAGCTGGTGAGTAGCTGTTATTTTTGTTTGTTTGTTTTGTTTTTTCAGGATGGTTGTTAGATGCCCTTGCGTATTTAATTATCGTGGCAGTTTCAGTGGGTAAATTACTTTGAATTATCTGTTGAGCTAATGATACCTTCTTAGGCAGTTCCCTAATGTGTTTCTTTACTTTAGTTAAAACATTTTGAGTTGTCTCTCTGTTTAATCATGCTGTATAAATAAACTTGCCTGTCCTCTCTATAGTTTCCTGATCAGGCTGCACAGCTCAAGTGGAACGTTCAGTTCTGTCTCACCATCCCTCCCAGTGCTCCTCCTATTGCCCCACCTGGGACTATTGCTGTGGTGCTCAAGTCCAAGATGCTTTTCTTTGTATGTCACAGCTCAGCCTCACTATAAACGTTCCTCAACCAGGACAAATTTCATACACTACCTGCTGAGCATCATTTCAAACACATTAACTGACTCTGTGTGTGTGGTCTGCTTTGTCTCACAGTTGCAGCTGACTCAGCGTATCCCAGTGCCCCAGGAGCCAGTGAGCATCATTGTCCCCATTGTGTACGACATGGCCACAGGCCTCACTCAGCAGGCTGACATCCCCAGACAACACAGCTCATCTGGGGCTGCAGCACTCATGGTCTCTAACATCCTTAAGAGGTTTAATGAGCTGCACCCAGCAAGACAGGGTGAGACACAGCCCTCAATGCAAAAAAGGCTGAATACTTTACCATACAGAAAAACTCATATCAAATCATTTTTTTAAACTGAGGGTAGTATCAAAATATCTTTGCTAACACTGCATATTTTCTTCCTTTCTCTTAGGTGAGTGTACAATATTTACTTCTGTTCACGAACTGATGGCCAACCTCACTCTACCCCCTGGCACTCGTCAATAGAAACAAATTCAAATGCTGGAAATCAGCTAAGTCCCTTTCACACTGAGGTCCCTCCCTGAGCTAAGACAAAACAGGAGAAGATCAGTTGTAGTCCCCAGATATCAGAATCCAGCATGTCTCCTCTCAGATTCAACCTCTGGACTTTGGACCTGATGTATAATCACTTTTTTCAAAGGGAGTAAAATATGTTGAGGCATGGACAACAGTCTGTGTGCTTGATGTGAGCTTGTAAACAACATTTACTGTTCAAGCAAATCTCAGATAGGGGAGGTAAGGGGGAAGGGGCATTTGATACAAAAGGATAAAAATTTTATTTTTTTCCTCCAGGTGCACTTGTAAACTAGATTATCTATTCAAATTATGGTTGTTTACGAAAATAATGTATATTGTTGTATATTTGAGTGTTGAAAAGAATCAGGGGAGTTAGAATTTTGCTAGAGTCTTGACTTCAGTTTTCAGTTTTTTCTTTACACTATACTGATATTGTAGTATCAGGAGATATATTCCTTCTTTAAATGTCTTCTTGCCTTTATGCTGTCAAGACCTCTGAATTTTTTTTATTTCAAACTTTCACTTTGGATACTGTAAAACTGTGATGAACTTTATAAGCCAGTTGTATTTTACTAAGATGCATTTTGAGTCTTGATTGAAAGATTTGAGACATCTTGTCTGACTTTGCTATTTAATAAACCAAGCCCACAGTTGGTTCGTGCTTTGAGGCTCCTCCACTGGCAGTTCTAAAACAATCAGCTCCTTTACGATTATATTTGAGTAATACACATAATGAAAACAGAAAATGAAGGGGTTGCTGAACTAAAGATTTCAGCAAAAGTACAGCAACATTTGGAGAGTATTGAAATTAAAATTACTCTTCAACTCTTAAACACTTTAACTTCAAGAGCTTCACTTTCAGTTGTTATTTACATTTAAAATGAAACTTCTTTTCACTTGGATTTTTATTTAAAAGACATTGTGAAAGTATTTTCACACAGTGAGGATAATGTAACACCAGACGTCCAGCCATGCCTATTCATGCATTGACATGAAAACGATGAGTCACGTTAAATTGAACTGAGCAAATTCTAGTGCTGAAGTCATTTCAGGAAGCAGCTTAGTTTAGTTTATACGGTTTAATATTTTCTACTGAACTTAATCTGTAAAAATAACTTGACGTAAAATTTTTAATCTTATGTGTTGCCGGGCAGAAAAAACGGAGTAGTCAGCAATTATAATTAAGATAATAGTAAAATAAAGTGTAACTTTGGAAATACATTTGTAGAAAAATCCTTCTCATTGTAGGTTGAGTGCCTGAAAATGGCATTAACATGAATATACTTGAGTATATCCAGTCCATTCCATCACCTCAGGTCAGGTTTGGTTTTGATTGTGAACCCAGATTTCGCCTGTGGAAAACGGTGATGCTGTTCCCTAAAACATGACATCATCCTTAAAGGCTGCGTTCAAAACTGCAAATCACGGACTGTTGCAGAGGGCGTGTGTTTCAGCAGCTCCATGGGTGCTCCTGGGATGATGGGCGCATCCGCCGGCTCGCAGCTGCGTATGAGCATCATCACCTGCGAGGAAACGACGACTTGCGGACGAGGAAATATCGAGTCGGCGTTTTGTCTGTCCCGCCTGAACGTTTGACACTTGAACGCACCCTTTGCAAGAGCTGGTTCCGATCAAATGCAATAAAATAAATGAATAGACTCTCAGCTGGTTCCCCTCCCATGGCTTCAGCTTTGGTGGGCTTCCCATGGCTTTTATCGGCGGAACAGATTTAGGTGAATAGGTGTGATATCAACCGGCTGCAGTCAGAGATGGCAGTGAGCACGTCAGAGCCGCTCAGTCAGCCGTGTGTTTACCACGAAGCTTTCAAAGGTAAGTCTGCATTTGATTTCTGCAAATCTTTCTGATGTTCAGCTTTCATCCCCTCCCGGAGGACTGAGCCCTGCAGGACCGGGCTCATTTCAGCACACTGACCACTCCCCTTTAGTCTCCATCAGCCATCACTTCCTTGGACCTGCAGGAGCAGAGCAAGGCGTCTTATTCTCTCTCAGGCCGGTCTTTGTGTTTGCTCAGAGGTGAAGGGTGTGTCAGACAGGCCCGATCTGATGTGAATTTGCTTTGTGGTCAGTGGAGCTACAGGTGAAGAGACCTCTGATGCCAGTCCAGCTGGGTCCAGAGCAGGTGGGCCTGGAGATGCTGTGTTTCTGTGGGCAACTGGACCTCCTCATCAGGGCACAGATGCAGCAGGTAGGGTGACCCCATCACCTCCACTGTGGCATCCATCTGTGCCACCTGCACACTAGTTTGCATGAATTTCTATCCTGTCATCAAGTAAAGATGTCTGTAACAGACACACGTTCCTTCTACACTTAGTTTGCCAAAAAGGCACCTCAGTCAGCTAAACCACAGCAAACAAAAAAAGCATCTAACGCACAATACACACCCATAATTAAAGGTCAGTGATGTCACTGAATATTACCTGCAGATAATATGGATTTGACATAAAATGATTTCCACCTACACTAAAGAGGCCCTTTTTTTGGCATTGGCCTTATTTACTTGATTTAATACATTGTTTGGTGTCAGTAACAGTGCTCTACCTTTGTTTTTGCTTTACCTTTTCTTATTATTAAATATAATAGTAATATTAATAATATTTTTTTTATGTTAACCCTGTACTTCATCGCAAACAAGTAGGCTCAAGTAGGCTATGAGGGATTAAATGATTCACTGACAAATAAATAAAGATAGACTAGTACAGAGAGGTCTAAATTTGTGAGTTGTCTCATGAATTATAGGAGTCCAATAATAGTCCTATAAATGCACTTCTATGAGATTTGGCAGGCGCTGTGCTCAAAACGAAAAACAAATCACCCATATAAAATATAAACAGTCATTTAATAAAACTGAGTTTTAAGCCAATGTCTCTACCAAAACAGAAGTAATGGATGATTTTCTGTGGAAACAGTTAAAAATTATGGCGATGTATAGCCATGAATTGAGGTAAATTATATTTATGAGCTGTTAAGGGCCCTGCACTCATGGTTGGTTTATTCTTCCACAAAGGTTTTTCATTTTGCAACCCCACAATTCACATCTAGCCACTTGGATCAAAACCAGCTGAGAGGCAATTTCCACTTTCCCCCAATATTATTGAACTTTTTGACTGTCTTTGTACGGCTGCCCGATAGCTTTGAGCAGCACTCGGAGGCAGTATTAGACTTGAGGAGGATTTGCCAGCTTAAACATGATATATTATTTTATGTCCACTGTGTGGCATTGTTTATAAGCATTTCCCATAATTTTACATTGATGTGCCTCATTTTATTCTCTGATTCATAGTTTCTATATCTCAGTTCCAGGAGCAGTTAGGACAAGGCTGCAGCCCAGAGGAGTCAGACACTTTCCAGGCTCAAGGTACAAGTGGAAAAGAATCACAGTACTTAATTTGACTTAGGTTGCTCATGTGTGTTTGATATTTTCATGGTATTTTCTTTAAGGATCAGAGATTCTTGACCAGATGCTGCAGTGCCTTGAACATCTTCCAAAGCCTATGCCACAGCTGGAGGTATCATATGAGTAAAGCACACATCTCCCAGTATTTCCCTTGTAATGACCACCAAATCACACAATTCTTTAAATTTATTTATTTATTTTTTTATAATTTTGGTTAGGGTTAGGAACTTGAATCTTATTTTATCATTTTATGAATTTTCTCTCAGGACTACCTGGACATGGTGGGTCTGTCAGCAATGTTTCCTCGTGTAGAGGTGTTCTTAATTCAAGGCAGCCCTGTGGAAATGTTGGAGAGGCCGCAAATGGATGGTGAGAGAGGAAACATATCCCCATCTTGCAAGAGGATGCTAGCAGGAATTCAGTTCAAGATTATTTTAAAAACTAATTAAAAGATGAAGGTGAAACTCTTAGTACACAGTAATGTACGATTTCATAATCTTGTCATGTTAACCAGAAATCAACAAGTTAAGATTACGTCCTCCATGTAGGTCAGTTGCATGATGATTATATGATTGCTAAACTCTGTATATTTTTGTTGCAGAATACTTCTTCCACATTGCCAAACTGAACCAGCTCTTGGTGCTGAGTCAGCAGTTAGAAGAAGATATCAGACACCTTGGAAGTCATAAATACATCGCCCACCAGCTCTCAGTTATATATGTAAGGGGAATAAACCACAGTTTTCTATCATCTGTAAATGCCTTTTCAAAAAAAAAAAGAAAAAAGAAAGCTGTTTCCATTTCATTGTTTTTTTCTTGCAGCAAGTCATCAGTTCTTTCAGGGGAATTCAGGTCTTCTCTGAAATAAAGAAAGATATTGAAGCCAACTTCAAACAGATGAAACAATCTCTCGTGATAGATGAGGGCTCCAGACATGAACCTCAGCTCGCAGCCCACTACATCAACTGGTGAATTCACAGGCAAACATTCATCTGGAGGTGGCACTCATCGCAGCAATCTGATAACAATGTGTTATTCTGTTTGTAGGATATTAGAAATAACTCAAAGCTTGACGTCGCTGGTGCTGTCCCTACCGGAGGAGCTGACAGAGGACCTTCACCAGGCCGTGACCTTCATGTCCCAGTTCCTGTCCTGACTCGCTTAGACCACCGCTACTGTATCTGCGAACCCTGATGTTACAATGAACCAGGTTTCTGCAGGAGTCTCCAGCTCCTGAATGGACTGGTGTCATGATGGTTGTGAAAAGGTGCTACACAATTCGAATCAGCTGATTTTGGAATGGGAAAGGTTTCTTCATTTACAAATCATGTAGAATTTTATACTGCCCATGTTAAACTGGCCCAAATTAACCCCTATGCTGAGATAGTTGTTTGTAAATTAATGTAAATTTCCCTCCTTGCACTACTGTTATAATTACTGTTATAATTTTTTTTTTTAAGTCTTAAGCAAAATAATAAAATTGAATGCAACATAGTGTGTGTTTACTGTCACTGGCCCTGATGCTGCTGCTCTATCAGATAAATTGACTGTACTTTATCCAAAGTTTAAACAAAGAAAAGAAAAAAAAAATACTGCAGACTTAGACAATAATGTAACTTTTTACGAGTCTGTCTTCAATCAAGAGTCACAGGCTGTGATGGCTATAATCATTTTTCATAGTTGGAGTGACTATATTTAACAATAAGACTGTTCAATCAGTCTTTGTGTCTATCTGAACACTGTTGTTGAAATTAGACAAAAAGTGAACAAAAAGAGGGAATAACTGCGACTCATATAAACGTCAGATTAATTGTGAATTGTAAGATTGCTGAAAAACTGGACTAAGGGAATTTAGATATATTATTGTTGGGGAAACAGGAAAAATCTGAGATGAGCCAATGGCTCCCCCTGCTGCTCGTCTCCAGCAAACATGTGAGATGATAAAAATGCCATGACAGCTCCCTGCTGAATTAACAGCCACTGTTTAATTAAATTACAGAGGAAGGGGCCTCCGGGCCGGATCTCCAGGACTCTGCACCGAGCAGAGACCGGGCAGGCTGGTGTCAGTGTACATGAAGGACGGTGTGGAGGTCCCATGAACTCTGTTTTCATCTGAAGTCTCCTCCAGATGTTTACAGATGATATTTGAAGGAAGCCAAACCGGACGCTGTCCGTCTGTGTCAGCCGGTGAGGGGGTGGGAGGGACTTAGCTGTGAGTGACACTCCAACCAAGCCAATCACATAAACCCGTCTAGGTTGGCCAGCCAATCAGAAGGGGCCAGGCTGTCCGACGACTTGCCTGTGAGAGCTGGGGCGAAAGAAGGAGGATAAATCCACCGAGGTGTTTGTGTCTGATTCATCCGACAGCTGCTGGACTTTACAAAACAAACCAACGGGAACAGGAAGGAAGGATGAAGGCGTGTAAAGAAGGGTAAGTCTGGGAAGTTTTTCTCGGAGCCGCCTCTCAGCTTTGATCCACACACCTTCAGGAAATGACGGCTGACATTTCACTCTCCGTTTACACAAATACACAGTCTAACAACGACGTGCGACAAAAAGCCAACCTGCCCAAGTGTCCTTGAGCAACCAAAGACAGCTCCTTCCAGTAAAAGGGGGCATTTAGCGTCCTGTCTGCCCCGGACTGCTGCTGATGTAAGACAACAAGTCTTTATTCATGAGCGTCTCGTTTTTATGACAAACCTGTCAAATACTGACTGTTCATGGCAAGATACTTGTGCCTTTTTCATTAACACACAAATATTTATTAAAAGGCATCTTATTAATCAATCGTCAAAATAACGGCAGTCATGAGAAAGTATTTGGACAACCGTGTTTGTTTATTCGTTTATTTTATTTTTTTTTTCTATTTTCTCTCATTTAGGAAATCATATTTACATACATTTGCAATGAAACAGGTGATGCTGGTGCAGAAGAAGAGTGTTTGCTTTAGACGTTTATAATATAATTTAATTCCCTCTCAAATTTCACTGGATGTTTTTGGTTTGTATCAAATTATAACTGGCAGTATGTTATAAAAATGTTAATTGATACTTTGTTATTTGTTAAATCAGATTGACATTTACAAGGTAACAGCTGATCACTGCACACAATGGTGCACAGAGTGTGATTAGCACTGTTTTTGTTGATTCTGGCATTGATACTCACAACAAGACTTAATGAAGTGGTAGCAATGCTTTATGGGTAGATTGGCCCCTCCTCATTAGCTGGTTGTTTTTGGCCAGCTAATGATGATCATGGCAACCTCTTCTCTTTATGGAGGTCCAGGATTAACATTGATCAAATATTCCTAGTTGTGGTTGTACACAATTCCTGTTTTCAAACCCTACATCTTCTAACTTCACTGTGCTGTATTTCCAGATGCAGAGACACACACCTGAGCCCTGTGTGAAAATCTGAGGAGGGAGATGATACCAGATCCCACAGCTACAGCTGCATCCAGGCCTTCAGAGCAGAAGTGGGTGTCTATGATCAAAATACAGACAGCTCATCTTGCTAATTGATAAGGTGCCATTGAATAGTAATTTATTTTAATATTCATGTTATCTAATTTGATGATTTTGACTCCCCAGGAAGAGTTCTCATGATGAGGCAAACTCCTCTGGTGCTGTCAATCATTCAGAGGATGAATCTGGGAATGAGAATAGACAGAAAAGTGTGGTAGGTTTTTCTCTTGTGGTCAGATTACTGTAATAGCACAATGGTCAAATGTACATTATACACAACCTTATGATGCCTTTATGTAGACATTTTGTCAACATAAAGGCATATATCATATACACATCAAAATATATTTTACATGGGTGATTTGTTTTTATCAAAACGTTGCAGAGGATATTATCTTTTGTCAAAAGAAAGACCTGCTGGGATGGGATTGTCTAGGTGTTTTTAAGATTTATCTGTTAAATTATTTAATTACTTTAATAATCACAAAATTTCATGGCAAACATTATTTCATTTCGGCTTCTCCAATGTGACAATATGATGCTTTTCTTTGTCATATATGAGAATAGTCTGTATATATTTAGCTGGATAAAACCAGGAATTTCTAATCTTTTTTTTTCAGTTTAGAAGAGTAGTTTATTATCAGAAAAATTATATTAAGGTTGATTTACGATGAATGTAATAGTTAATCAATGTGCTTTGTTTTATATTTGTTCCATCTTCAAAAACCTACAGAGAAGAAGGAAAAGAGCACACGATGGCTCAGAGAACATCAAACACAAAAGTGCCTCAGCCAGTCGCAGCAGTGTTTGCAGTGGCAGAGGAAGTAAACAGAGGCATGTGGAGGCCGTCACCCTGTTTGAAGTGGTCACCATGGGCAGGAGTGCCATGCAGGTGAGGTACCAAGCCTCAGAAACTGCCTCTTTTCATAAAACAGTGTCTTGGAATGAGATTACAACTGTGGATTCTCAAAGTTTTCAAAGTGTTCATAAAGCTCCAAATCCGTTCAGATTAGCTAACCTATGTTTGCCAGTGAAACTAAAGATGAAGGGAAACTGACAGTTTGCAAAGTAGATTTTTACTTATTTTGTTTACTCAACTAAATTTCTATGCAGTTTGTATATTTTTGTAAATGGAAAAAAATTGTAGATTTTGTTAAAGTTCAACATAAACTTATCCGGAGTTCCCTTGACATATAGGGATACACTAGGCTTTGGATATTCAGCTTGTGAGTAGCTGCTCAACATAAAAACACTCAACAACACTAGCTGGAATAAGATGAAGATTAACATAAACATCAACACAAACCCACTTTGACTCTTGTGTGATGTTGGAGCAGGCAGTGATAGATGACTGGATTGAGGCCTATGTGACCGACAGAGACTCTGCTCTCCTCGATCTCATCAGCTTCTTCATCCAGTGTTCTGGGTGTAAGGGTAAGTCATCACTACACATGCACACTTGCCAACACGCGTGCACACACACATGCACGCATATTCTCACATGCAAAACAGACACACTCACTTCCTTCTGTCTTTCTCAGGTGTTGTCACGGCAGAGATGTGTCAGAGCAGAGAGGACAGTGATGTGATGAGTAAGATGGTGGAGAAGCTGGATGAGGTAAGAGGTCTTCACTCTTAAGTCCTCTCCCATTTTTCTCTCACACTTTTGCATCACTTTGAGTGTGTGTGTTTCAGGCTGCCAGTCTGCAGTATAAGAAGTTTCTGGCCTTTCCATGGATCCTCACAGTCACCTGGCCGATGGATACGGTCAGTAGCTCTATCTGTTATCTTCCAGTTCTCAGAGGGTACTAATCATTTCTTTAAATATTCAGTAATGATGAATATATCAGTTGTATTTAATGATTTCAATACAGACTGATTGAAATATTCAATACACATAAAAATGTCAGGACATTTTGTAGTGATTTTCATGAACAAATTGAAGTGACCTGACTTGGCCTCTCTGTCATGTCATGTCTGTAGGCCTGAATGTGACCATGAATGGTTAGTTGTCTCTGTATGGTTCTGAATCTGAGTCTTGTGGTAGACAGAAAAGCAGCATAGATAATTGAGGAATGGTTCACTGGGTATGAAAGAGTTCACCATCTTGTACTAATTCCTTAATTAGTACCAGTTTTCCATCTTTTGTTTTTGTTTGCCCTCCTGTCTTTTTTCCCTCTGACTGTACTGCTAACAAGCTGGTTTAACCTCCTTCACCGTGTCATCTCTGAACCATCAATAAAGATCAGAAATATTTGAGTGACTGGCCTCTCCCTCCTTCACTCCACCTTAGGACAGTGTGGAGTATCCTCTCACGCAATCCGGCCCGCACGGTCGTTGGTTTCACTCGGAGTTCTGTGAATTTGTGTCTGTGCTGGTGGCTCAGTGTCAGCACAGTGTCATCTTTGATGGTTACTTGATGAACGCACTGATCTCGCTGCTCACAGAGCTGTCAAACTCTTATATACGAGCCTTTCGACACACCTGTACCCTGGCAGGTAAGGAACATGAAAAGATGGCCCCACTTACATACAGATTTCAAAACGTGTTGAAGAAACTCATTTGTACTCTGGTTTGTGATGTGTGTGACTTCTCTATTAGCGATGAAGCTGCTGAGCTCTCTGGTGGGCTTAGGTCTGAGCCTGAGTGCCGGGATTGAAAATAGTCAGAAGCTGTACAAGGTGCAGAAGACGAAGAGCGTGAGGCAGAAAAACACACCGCAGCTAGAGAAGATACAGAGGAAGATCACAGAGGTAAGAGACATTACTCTGTAGCTGACTATGTAAAGGGGAATTGAGAAGATATTTCTGAGAAGTCTCCTTGTGCCCCTCCAGTTGCAGGAGAGGAGGGTGGAGATAGAGAATATGATGGATATCATCTTCAAAGGAGTTTTTCTCAAGAGATATCGGTAAAATGACTTCACAGTTTCATGACAGTTAATGTTCATGGCAATATTATCTAAGTCATGTTGAAGATTAAGTATGTGTGCGTGTTTCTGTACAGTGATGCACTTCCAGAAATTCGTTCTATCTGTGTGGAAGAGTTGGGCTTGTGGATTAAGCTCTACAGCTCTGTATTTCTCAGTGACAGCTACCTCAAATACATGGGCTGGATGATGTACGACAAAGTAAGTACCATCAACGACAAAACACAATGCAACCTAATGTGATATAACACAACGCTGAACATTGTTTTGACACCCATCCACTGTAATGAGCCTGGTAAACAGCTGAAACTGTATTTGCTTTACCGTGCTGGTGTGTGATTCATCTTTCAGATACCAGATGTGCGTCTTAAGTGTGTGTTAGGTTTGCAGGGTTTATATGGAGAGGCTGTGCTGCTCTCCAAACTAGACCTGTTCACCAGCCGATTCAAGGTAACCAAACTCTCTTAAAGATGCATCCAGGGATTATGGTCACCAGGGGGCAGGAGAACAAAACAAACACAAGAAATTCCCAAATAGAAGTCCAATATTCACTAATCATGAAGCGCTGTTTCAGATTAGTTAGAATTTGCATTATGGTTTGTAACAGTAGTCAACATCATGGACAAAGTAAGAGAATAAATAGATACATAAAACCGTCAAACACACAGTAGATTTCTTTATGTTCGGTTTTCGTAAGATATTAAACACTAACAGGCCAATGACTTGCTTCAAAACTCAAGTGCTGAAGGGTCAAATGGTCTCAGATGCCTGTTTGATTTGGCTCATCTGGGGAAAGTATACGGCTGGAGCCTTTGCATATCGGGGCTCTGCCAAAATGACCTTTGCCCTCTGAGTGGCTATAACTTAATAAACATGGCTGAGATTATTCAAGTTGGTGCCAATGATCTTGATTGATTTCCCAACCTCTATCTGTTTCCAGTCCATGCTAAAATTGACTTGATACAAGATGAATAAAACATTTTTAAGAGTGGTCTGGCAACATTGAAACCCCTCCACTTTCTCAAGAAAAACAGTCTCTGATTGGTCTTTTTGCAGATGAAGTCAATGTTGGCCTCTAAAGTAATTTTATCATCCAGAATGGTGCCCAAGAACTTATGGTTTTCTTTTCCAAGAACTTTCTACTAAGAATATTTTTAGATTAAGAAAACTGAAAACAGAGTCCATAAAACCTAAGCTAAAATAGGATAACAAGCTCACTAGAGCTCAGTGTCACTAACTGCGTAATAAATCTTCTTACACTGCAAGTAACAAAAGTAACCTGTCACGTCATGCAGAGTTGATGTTTATCGTTGGTAACTACTGAAATGTTCTTTGTTCTTCTAAATTATGTTTACTGTTTTAGGAGCGAATGATCTCCATGACACTGGATAAGGACAATGAAGTGGCAGTGCAGGCCATGAAACTACTGGTTCTCATATCCAAGTTAGTCACCAGCAGCTTCTTGCAGCCGTTCCTTCACCTTACTTGCTGTTTGCTGAACTTCTAATGGTTTGCAGAACATCTGATGACGTGCTCAGTCCAGGGGACGTGAAGCAGCTGCTCCAGTTTGTTTACTCTTCGCAAAGACCTCTTGCAGCCACCGCAGGGGAACTCCTCTTCTCAAGGTACGTTTAGCTCCATCACTTGAAATAAAACGAACAAACATTTCAGTGTGAGTGTTTACCTGGATATTGTGAATATCTCTCAGGCTTCTCAAGACTGTTGCGCCTGCTGCTGATACTCAGGATGAACTAGATGGGGAGGAGGCTCATAAACAGCAAACATCTGCCAGACTGAAGGCTCTGCTACAGTTCTACCGGGAGTCTGAGGTGAAGCATTATGGCTCTTTAAAGTAAACCACCTGGACTACTTGTGCCATAGATTGTCTTTATATATGTTCATATCATGATGCCATGTGTGCTTCTCTTATGTTTCATTTTCCCTGACATGGGTGAATGAACGTGTGTCTGTACGCCTGCAGCTGCACAAACATGTGGTGTACTTGGTGGACAGCCTGTGGGACTGTGCTGGAGCTCTGCTGAAGGACTGGGCCACACTCACATCCATACTGCTGGAGGACCACAGTCCAAGTAAGGAAATATGTATGTGTGTGGAGCAGGCAAGTGTGTAGGGACATGTTCTTGATAAATCTTTTCAGTGTTTTGACCGATTAATACGGGCGCCAGGAATGATTTTTTTAAACCTAGATTTTACCGTTCCGACTGCCATCATTTAAATACTTCTATAATTGCTAATTGACGCTTGAAAAACTAGTGATTATTATCTATTTTCAATGTGATGTGTGCATCTTCATGATGTTAAATCAGTTGGACACCCCATAGGCTTGGCTTTCAGTGAAGTTTATTTCAACCATGACATACCACTCCCAGATATTATCCTCATCCAAATGCTGCACCATATTTTCAGTGAAATAAACCTTCAATTCAACCCTGAAGGAGACAGCAACACAGCCATAAATTCAGTCATCGTAGTGTGTGTGTGTGTGTATTTGTAGGTCTTATCCTGGCAGAACAGGCGGTACTTGTAGAGATCCTGGTGGCGTCAGTGCGTCAAGCCTCAGAGGGACCAATCCTGCCCGGGAGGAGTGGAGCGAAGAAGGTTTTGAAACAGTAACAAATAAAAATTACATTACCTTGTGGTAGAAATATTGGATCATGAAGCTTTTAAATTGTATTTTGTATCTGACAATATATTTTGGGCAAACTCATCAGCCAAATGAATAGAATTGTAAATGTCCTGTGGTATTTTTACATCCCAGGCAATGAGTGCCAGAGAAAGGAAAATTCAGACTGATGACTGTGCAAAGCTCACTGGACATCTCCTCGTGGTGCTGCCAAAGTTACTGTCCAAGGTATTTAACCCACACACAGTTTTCATCATAATATGACATTTTGTTTGGAAAACTTTCTGTGCATCACAGGCTGATGCTGAGCCTCACAGTCCCCATCATTTGTCTTCTTTGTTGGTGTTGATGCAGTTCTCAAGTAACCCGGACATTGTTTCCTCCCTGATGAGGATCCCCCAATACTTCCTCCCTGACTGTCCTGAGGCTGATAACACACAGGTCCGTTCTCAGACTTTCAGCTTTCAACACAACCGCAATATGTGAAATGAAATGAAAAATGAGATGTGAACAAGGTCTTACATCACTATTAACTATAAAACGAAGTTAGGCCAAAGAACCGGAGCCTAAATGTGATTTTTAAAATACTGAGCCATTATTATTGATTGACAGGTTGTGATAAATGTCTTGTGAAAACAGAGATAATAGACATAATGCTGAGAATATTTCTCATGGCTCTTAGCTGAGCTGGTATTTACGTCTTTATGGGCAAAATTTTAATGGTGAAATTACACTAATTTTAGCTGAAATCACAAACTTGGGACAGAAAAGTATCCAAATCTCTTTAACTATAGCAATCATTTGTTGTTTGATTATTGATTTATCTCCTAATATCTTTTCATTAGGTTATTCATCATGTTGTTTTAAAAATGCCAAAAAATCTTTGACCCGCATGTGGTATCTTGAACTTTTTATCTTAATCAAGAAAATGAAAAACAGTTCTTGTAATTTGAAACAGAGAAAAGCAGAATATTCACACTATACAAAACATGTCTGTGTCTTCAGATGAATTACTTGATCAAATAGTGAAAAAACTTCTGTTTACTGATCATATTTGGATGCTTTCAGCACGGAGAGGACAGTGATCTGTTTTATTTACTCAGCCGTTGGGGGGTGTTGGGTGCTGCTTTCGTCCTCCTCTCAGGCGGTGTCCGGCCTGATGGCAGCGATGGCAGCTGTTTTAGACCGCCAATCTGGCCCTGCTGTCCTGGAGTCAGCAGCCCGCACATACCTCAGTCTGTGTACAGAGGAGGCAGGCTGGAGCTCCATGGCCCGGACTGCCAGAGCCTCTCTGGTCCAGACCTGGGTGGACCACCTGACGGTCCTGCTGGAGGACTCGCTACAGGTGAGGTGGCTGAAACTATGTGGACGTTTGTTTTGTAAGAGGGATTTTTTTTTCTTTTCAGTCCATGTAGTGCAGTTACGATGGTATTTTCTTATCCAGGGAAGTAAATAATGAACCAGTTTCACTGAACTGAATTTAGGAATGAGCCTAATGACATACGCTTAGTATAATAAAGTACAATTTTCAGATTTTTATCAACCTTTTAAATTTCTTTCTTGTAAATATACGGGGGGGACTTTCCCCTCCCGGTCTCAGATTGTTCAATGAAATAATATTCCTGCTATCATTCCATCATCCATGGTCACAGAGGTCACCACCCATAATGGTGGACATCTGTAGGTGTAGAGAGAGACAAAACTCATCTTGGCAGAGAATAAAGATCCTGCTCCTGTTTGTATGTTGCAGGGTGAAAGTTTCTCTGCTGATGAAGAGAAAACTGGAGACATTTTAGTCACGTTGAAGAAGCTCAGAGCTTTCCACAAGTAAGACTGGAGATCTAGCCTCAGTGGTGTGTGGGAGCTTACACCATTATTCCAGTGATGTGTGTTCATGTGTTGTATCTGTGTCATTGTAGCTGTCACGACCTCTCTCAGTGGAATCTGTTCAAGCTGCTCTCTCCTCTCTTGTCCGTGGAGAGCAGCCAGGGAGGCGCGCCGCCTGAGGTTCCACCGCTACCCTCTGAACAACCACATGATTTCAATTCAGCTTGAACTGGTTTATCCTCTGACTTTCTGTTATAACTGTCTGTCTGCTCTCCTCCCCTCTGTCTGAAGGTGCTGCTGGAGGTGCTGCAGTGCCTGTCTTACTCCATTCTCTGGTCTCTCAACATGAGCAGTGAAACTCTGAACTCCAGAGTAGGTTACATCTGTATACATTTGAATAATGAAGCCATCATTGATAAACAGTACCAGTCAAAAGTTTAGACACAATGTGTTCAAACCTTTGACTGGTACTGGTATGTTTTAATAACTGGAAAATACTAATGACTAATAAAAGTTGTAGTGCAGCCCATATTAAGTGACACTATTGTTGCATGATATCTGCACAGACGTCACTGATTTTGAAAACTTGCAACAACAACAAAATTAACATATTTGCCGTTGAAATGGTGCAGCGATGTGTCCCTCATCAGTGTGTTTTTATTGTAGGAGAAAGCCGTGGCCCAGAGGCTCCAGCTGTGTCTGTTCTGTGAGAGGAGTCACCACTTTCTCTCCTACGCTGACCACAGTGTACAGCAGCAGGTAAGGCAGCAGAGATGGCGACATTTACTCCTTTTGTCTTTTTAAGTCGCGTTAATGTCCTTTCATTTCTCTCCTTGAGGCTTTTCTGGGTGTGTGTGACGTCCTGACAGCTCATTCCTACCAGCTCCATTTGTGGGACCCCATCTCGTTCGGTCCGCTGCGCTACACACCCAGTCCCAAACTGCAGAGGGTGCTGTTGACCTTCGTATGCATGCAGGTCTTCGTAGGGCCGGACTGTGAGAGCCAGAGCAGAGGTGAGTGTGAACCCTGAAATGATTTTGAGCCATTGCAAAACTTTTTAATTATACATCTAAATCTGCTAGCCATTAACTCTTGAAATTGAGCTGTGTTTATTACCAAGAAAATGTTCCTATTAAACTGTAAATTTCCAAGAAATTTTCAAAATAGGCTGATGCTGTTTAGCTCTCCTAATAAATGAATGGAGGAAATGTGAGTTGCTATAGTTATAAAGGACATTGTATTAATTTATTCAAGTTTTAAAAAAAAAATCAATTTTGCAGATACAGATATAGTTCATCATGTCAATGTCCATAAGACTTTTCTAGAAAGGCTCAAGCTTTATCATTTTCATTAATAACTTTGAACTGTCCAGTATGATTGATGGGGTTGTTAAGAGTCAAATATGAATTTAACTGACGTTTAATATTGTGCATATTGATTGAATTACATTCAAATCTGTAGTATTCAGCTGTGCTGAAAATGATGTCATGTTCCAACAAATAAAATACACAATGTGCCATAAAATTTTACTGACTTTGCAGTTACAAACATATTCTCCAGTTTGGTGCAATATCAATCAATTTTCAGACTTTTTGTTAGTTTCTCTTAAACTCTTTGATGGACACTGAAGTGTGTGCCTTTTTGTGAGCCTTTTTTCAACAACACCGGTATATCAGATGCATATTTAGTAAGTGTAGCTTTTCTCCATTTTCCTAATTATTACAACCAAACTGCGTATGCTCTTAAAGAAAATGTCCTTATGATTAATATTTAATAGAAGATAATTTTGGGGGGGTATTGAGAAACTACTTAAAAAAAAGAGTGTATGAAATAGTAAATCAATATTTTCAAGGAACTAATACAATTTTTATTTGTGCAAAACAGCATATAAATTAAACATTTAACATATCATAATATAAATGATTATTTCCAGAGTTTTTATATGTTGGACAAATGTCTTGACGTAATTAGATTGATGATGCTGATGCATCGATGCATAAGCAGCATTTTACTGCTGTAGCTTCTCAGGGCGGAGTTTGTTTTAAGTGCATTTTATAAAGTCAGGCCAGCTTTTGGGATCAGGCTCTTCCACAGGATATCAAGATAAATCTGACGTGTTGTAATCAGGTTAATACGAGAAAAAACAAGAGAAAGCTAATTTCTGATACACAATCTGTTGCTTTGTTGTAGACTTGCTGTAGAATCTTTCACTAAGAAATTAAAAAAGATGTCTTCTAAAGACTCAAAACTTGCAACAACAGTGTATTTTATAAGCTTTTCAGACATTTATTAATTTATTTCAAGTCTCAATCAGCTCAATCAATCAGTTTTCAGAAAGTCCAGTCCAAAGTACTGTAAAAGTCCTTTGCTGGAACTGAGGTGTTGTTGTGATTACTGCACATTATTATAATTTTCTTCTCAAAATCTTGGTTGTTCTGAATCTGTTAAGGTCTACAGTAAAGAGATTGATTAAAAGAGACTGTCCAGATGAATCCGTCATATTTGGGGACCTTTGCATTTTTCCTGGTCAGCTGCTTTGTCATGCCGTATTTCAGAAATCTACCGTTTGGGACAGCCAGAAAAAAAAAAAAAAAAACAAAACATGTTGCAGTCATGCACAGTAGATGGCACTCTCCCTCTGCCTCTCAGAGCAGCGTCCTGTTTCTGCGGCCTTTGCTGCTCTGAGTGAAGCAGCAGCTCAGCGTGGTGAAAACATGCAGGTATTAAATGCTCAGCGACTCGTTTGGTTTAATAACTCACCGCAGAGCTGCCTGCTGACTGTAAATGGGGCCTGATTTCCAACCTGACCTGACAATTGACCCTCAATTACAAAGAGAATGCCGTTAATATCCTCAGACTGAGACAGTGTTGACTAATTTGTATGAAAAGGTTGTTATTTAGCGAGGCGTGGTTATGCAAAGTGATGCAGCTGGAAAATTGATGATGGCAGTATGATCTAAAATGAAGAAAACATGTTGGGGGGGGGGGTTGTTCTCTTTGTAAAGTCCTGCAGGTAAACTGATGAATTAATTCATAGCTGACTATAACTAAAACATTTTATCTTTACAATAACTTCTTCTTCAAGAAACATATTGCATCCAAATATGGGGGAGTCCAGAGAAGTTAATAACTGTCCTCGTGGGAATCTCTTAAATGTTCAACCAAATACAATACAGGATTATTGGTTTTTGAACATGTAATAAAAAGCTATTGTTTTATTAGATTTGCCTGGTAACGGTTTTGTTCTATAGACAGTGTTTTCTATTAGCTGTTGGATCAGAGATCACTCGGAGGGCAAGGGCACTGAGTTAAATCATAAAATCAGGGCAATCTCTTTCCGTGAGAAAATTCCATTAACTCTGGCTCACCTCCGAGCCTATTTTATTAGCCTTGTGAAAGATTGAAGCCACATGGTGTCACAACCATAACTCTAGTGTTATGTTATCTTTGATTTCCACCTGCTAAAGCCATTGTCCTGAAACTAACTAAAACTCTCTTTTCCGCTTGTGCTTTGTTCTTTTCTTTCTGTTATATCATTTCTCAATGATTAATCACTCTTCTTATGTTGCCCCCTTCCCCTTCGCTCTCTCGCTCTCGACCACTTCACATCCGGCCACGTGTCCCGGCTCCATCTGGCTTCCTCAGTGAGTGAAGTGTCTGAGGTGGAGAGGCTGGAGGAGCTTCATAAACGCAGAAATCTGCTCGCGGCCTTCTGCAAACTGATAGTGCATGGGGTGCTGGAGATGAGCATGGCAGCTGAGGTCTTCATGTACTACATGAAGGTAAAGGCTAATTCCTCACAGGAGGAGTTGAGTATTTAGCTTGACTGAAGAGAGTCAGCTGAGAAGATGTGTGTTTATAAAGCTGGTTAGCTTAGCTTAGCATGGAGTCAGGGGTCAAGGGGACGCAGCTGGTATGAGTGTCCAACAGTAACACAAACAGGCCTCCAGCACCTCTGAAGTTTGTCTGCGTGACACAAACAACAAGTAAACTGTCTGCACATGGTCTCAAGTATCCAGTAGATGCAATATTTTATAAAAAAAAATAAAAAAAAATTAAACTCTTCCTGTAATCAGAATTGCTCAGAATGTGTTTCCCAGATCACTGGGTGATTATTTTCTGGAAAAAATTTGGTTTAACGTATGCTGCATCTGTTCATAAAACTCCTTTTTCAGGAAAGTCGGTGCCACGCATTATTATAGTCTGATAATTGCAGCAAATGTTTGGGATATTTTTTCCCTCAGTATTACAACGACTTTGGAGACATCATCAAGGAGACGATTTCCAGGACCAGGCAGATAGATAAAATAGAAAGTGCTCGCACGCTGGTGCTGTGTTTGCAGCAGGTACAGTCGCTCTGTCGCATGCCTGAAAAAATTCAATTCAGCCACGTGCTGGTGTTGGCAAACAGAGATGCTCATGCAGTTTCCCCTGCATTTGCCAGCTGTTTATACGTCTTAGGAAGGAGCAGGAGAGCAGCGGCAGGGCCCACCCAGGGGTCCAGACCTTCACCAGCATCAAGGAGCTGGCCCGGCGCTTTGCTCTTACTTTCGGTGATCTTGTCAAGTTTCGCGAGTGCATCGTTGTGATCCACAGGTCAGCACAGGTTCTTATTTCTCCTGCCTTGGATTCAGTGTTTTGTTTCAACATGTTTTTGTTCCTGAAGCTTGTGTTTCTCTGTTTATCTGTTTAGGAACAGCATAGAGTTTGTATTCCAAGAGTTTAGCCAGACCCCAGAAACACCGACGCCACCGTACCTGTCCTATCTGACCATCCTCAGTGAGTTCTCCAGCAAACTGCTAAAACCGGACAAGAAGATAGTGTAAGTGCTGCCAGCAGGACAGCAAACTGTTTAAAGAGAATGTCCAAAGCGCGGCTTTTTGAAATGTTTCTGTCTGTTCAGGTTCTCCTACCTACAGAAACACACTGCAGAACACATTATTAACCTCAGAGAGGAGTGCTGGCAGCCGCTGATCTACTATCGGGCTTCTCTTCTGGCTGTAGCTGAAGGAGAAGATGCTGTGTCTTATGTCAGCTCTGACAGGAGACCTCACCCGCCCAAACGCTCCCCCCTCGCCAAACAGAAATTAGAAGGTGCTGCATTACAACTGTCCAACATAAAATGGTTATATACGTTATACACCATGTGAGTATCGTCTCTCTATTATTTCAGGAGGTAAGTCCCCCTGTCCGTTCAGCCCTGCAGACTCCAAAGTTGGTAGAGGTCAAAGGTCAAACTTCAGTCCAAGGTGAAGATGATGTCTCAGTTCATTTTATTGAGTCGAATCCTAAATGTTATTGAACTCACTTCTATAAACTGCTCTAACCTCCTCAGCCATCAGGAGAGGACAGCTGATACAGATCCATTTTCCTTTCCACTCGAACCTCCCGCAAGAAGACGGAACACTGAGGGCTCTGTCCTCAGCCCGAGCCACGAGGTGGATGATGACACTGTGGAGGTCGAACTTTAAATGCGAGACAGTTGGGGAACATTGGTGCTCTTGTACGAGCGGAAACACGTCTTGGGACGTCACAAACTCTGAGAGAGACGGTTTCTGTTTTTGTTTTTGTTTTTTTTTCGACGTTCTGACTGGAGTCCGCTGTGTTCAGACATCCCACAGTTCAGGCTGTCTGATTCTCCAAGAGAAATTCCTTCAGTGTGCTGTATATTAACTTTTGAAGAGAACATAAGCTTTAAGAAGGGTGGTGATATTCTATATTTTTCTTCCTGTCAAGAAACCGCCCCCCCCAAAAGTAACAAGAAAATGATGAAAGTGTTACATACAAAGGCAAAAGCATGATGTAGCTTATTTTTGTTTACCATTCAGTCAGAAACACATTAATGCACTTTGGAGTTTTTTGTAAGTCAATCCCAAAAACACAGTCCTGCTGCCATGAATACTCCTCAGTGCATCTAAAGTAGATAAATTTGATTAATCTGCTTCTGAAAACAGTCCCAAGCTAATTCACTGTTCACTCACTGTTTGAGTACCGCTTGCTTAGACCTAAACCTACACTGTCCAACTGTTTCAGGGAACAACTCAGCTCATTCAGGACTAGTAACTATATATTTGTGTTTCATGTTTGAATTTTCATCTTCATCCTATCCGCCTCCTTAATATTGCTCCTCATAGGAAATGATTTGGTTAAAGTTTGAAAAAAACTTGCTGTAAATTAACTTGAATAAAAAAAATCTATACAAGTATATTTTCCTCAGAAGAAATTTATCTCAACATTTTTAAATTGTGTTCCACATCATGAGAACTTATTTACTTTGCTAGATGAACTGAAGTAAACAGCAGGGTCCGTTTTCTTTACTCTTCCATTAAACATAGCTTTATTATTAATTTAAAGAGAAGCAAAAACATTTCAATTGATTTCTTTTGTTCTGTCAAAGTACATTCAAAAGTACTTCATAACATAGAAAAAAAGAATTTGTCTAAAAACTTGACCCAATCATTTACAACACAGCAAGCACCAGATACATATTTACAGTTATTTATAAATTCATCTCAGATAACTTAGAACCTCATCTCACACATACAACAATAATAATCCATGTCATAACAAATACAGACCTGTACATCATACGCTGTGTGTGGCCGTCTGAACTGTGTGCTCGTGTGTGTACAGCAGACTCAACGGTGGCTTGTTTGGCATTTACAGTAACTTCTTATTTGGACAAACAAACCATTAACGAATTTATAGCCTCAAAGAAAACATTCAGTTATGATCACTGGAATGTAAAATCAGCCAATAACTACGGATGATAATTAATGCAAAACCTGAATCAAATCAACATGGTTTCTGTTCAACGGTTCAGCTCCGGCGTGTGAAGAGTGCGATTCAGCCCGTATAAAATAAAATGACACAACGCTGGTGTTCAGATGAAGACATTCACTCCGGACATTATTCAAAGCACTGACATGCAGAACACAACTCTTCCTGTTACATGGTGAGGCAGAAACAAAGGTGGAAAACGTGCTGCTTGTGACATCATGAAGGCCCCCCCCCCCCCCCCCCCCCCCCCAAACAACAGGTAAGAAAAAGAAAACTTCTAGTACAGTGTAGTGAAGAAGGACCTCCTGCTGAGGCCACGTCACATCTCTTCAGTCCAGTGTGATGATGTATCCGTTTGTCCAGCACAATCTGACCCCTCCACTGCTGAACTGTGTCTTCTGGTTTTCGGTTCTCTCTCTAGTTGTTGAAGAGTTGCCTTAAATGCAGGAAGGGAACGGGGCCCAATGCTGCAAAACTCCGACTTGATTCCACCGTCGAACGCTATGAAATCCAAGGTCATTCAAAGTCATCTTCATACTCGTATTCCTCCAGGTCCAAGTTGCAGTGTGGACTGGGGATCTCAAAGAAGTGTCTCTTTGTCAGACCCAGCTCAGTGGAGATGTGCTGCCCTAAAGGGCTCAAAGGGTTATCATACCTAAACATGGAGAAAAACATTAATGATTAAAGTATAAAACAACAGCGTGCTCATATGAACACTGACACAGGTTTTACTTGATGTAATTAAACCTTTTAATTCTCCTTCTGATTTCTGTAGTGGAGGATAAACTCCATGGACATCAAGACTTCAGCAGTGCGAGTTACAAGCAGAAACCTGTTCAATGTGCATATGGAGATATCCGTGTTGTTTCAAGACAGACTTGAGAAGGTGTAAACATGTTGATAATGACGGACAGATTTTTAACAAAGTGGCTCTTGGAGTCAAGAGTTTGTGTTAAAGGAACAGTTTGACATTTGGGAAATAACCTTACTCGCTGCTCGTTGGACTGAATCAGGAGGATTTTGATACCATTAGACAGGCTGATGGTGCTGACATCGTTTTTACTCAACTTGAATTCCTTTTCTCATCAAGACATACTCAATAATAGTCACAGTTCCTAAAATGTTAAACTATGCCTTTAAATAGACAGAGGCAGTTTGAATGGAAAGGACACAGGGGCACCACATGGAGGCACAGAGATGGTGCAGGAGAAGGTTTGCTGTGCAGAAGAGGAAGGATAAAAACAGAAACTGCCTGGTTCCCAGTTTGAAGACATGTCCACATACACATGATACTGTGATGTGCTGAAGAAACAACTATCTGGTGTCAACAGTATGCTGAGACGGTGGGGTGTGAGTCCGAGCTAGGAGTGGGTTTTGGACTAGACTTGCCCAGAGAGGAGGAGGAGGAGGAGGAGGAGAACACTTAGTTCCTGCTGATTACCCTGAGTGTCTTACCTGCTCTGGTTAGCAGCCTATCTTTAGAAGTCAGGGGTGTTCCTAAAACCGCCACACAACATACCTGTCAACAGCCTCATCTATCATTGACTCGCTCTCACAGGGCTCTGCTGTGGACATAATCCTCAGTCTTAGCTATGAAATCATCAGACTCTGTCAGAACATTCACCAGCTAAGACAGAAAACAACCTGATAGCAGTTATTTCCTCAGCTGACCTTGTAGCTTGTGCAAAAACAGCAAATGGACTTTGTATTAAACCCTGACTGTGTGGTTCTTTTTTAAAAGGTTATCAATTAAACTTGACCTTGATGTGTTGCAAAGTCGTAAAAATTGTCTCTATACTCACAAATTGACTGATTCATATTTCTAAACACAATCACTTCACAAAATATTGGAGCCTGGATTAATTGAACATAGAAAATGTACTAAACAAAACTCTCTAATCTCTTCAACTATTTTGATGCACAAAATTCTCCACTTTGTAAAAGGAAATAGATGTTTTCATAAAGAGTAAAGACAGGTAAATCGTTATTAGATATCTGTTATATGGAAATACACAAAATTAATGCAAGGGCTAGTTTTAAATTATGCATAAACGAAGGTCATATATGCACATAAAAAATTAAGTCAAGGTTAAATGAGTCCCCTAACTGTTACAGAGGTTAGTCAACAGCCACCATATATTTGATTGTTCTCCTCTTAGTTAATAAAGGGGTGAATGAAAGTTGTGTCCTTTCCATGTTTTCATCCTCAGATGATCAGAGGTCATACACACATCCCTGTTTTCTGTACTGCAGTCAGCTGGCTCTCTTATATAGTAAAACAACTTACAACCACGAGAGAGAGTGGAAATGAAGGAGTTTTACTTTTATCTTAGGTTCAGCCCAAAACAACACTTTGAACCTGGGGTTGTAGCTGCAGCCGGAGTCAGACTTACATGTCATTGCACTGATCGTTGGCGGCCTCCTCTGCCACAAGGATGTCGTACTCTTCTGCAGCATATTTTTCCCAGTCTGAAGCTTCCTGACCGTCTGCTTCCAACTCCTTAAATACACAAAAAGTTACACTAGTTCTAACATGAAAATTTGTCACATCTGGTAACTTTAACGTGCCGTACCCTTATAACAGAGAAAGGGTCCTTCTGCTCGTGGTCCAGATATTTCTCGATGTTGAAGAAAGTGTCGAAGAAGATGTGGGACAACTTGCACCTCTTAAGGTCTCGCAGAGTGATCTTACCTGGGTGAGGCGGAAGGAGTCACTTTAGAAAGCTTCCCAAAATCAAACTTACTGACTGGCAGATAGTTTAATAATAATAACAATCAAGTCACTAACAGTGTAAAAGATCTGTGACAATTTATCAAGTAATTAGAAAACAGAACCAGAAAATACTGAATTTATTAAATTGAGACTTCAAATTAATATAAATAAAACATTTTATTTATCTCTGATCAACTGACTAATTTACATCCTACTTTCTTCTTCTGAAACAGCAAAAAGAGACTTCTGCTTGATGAAAGAGTTCAGTTTTTTTACAGCAAGACACTTTCTGTTGTGCTTATGAAACTGGTTTGATCTGATCAACCAATTTGATTATCTTCAAATTCACGTTAGTACAATAGATCCCAAACTTCACAAACAATAAAATTTAA
The DNA here is from genome assembly GCF_900963305.1 of Echeneis naucrates. NCBI lineage: Eukaryota > Metazoa > Chordata > Actinopteri > Carangiformes > Echeneidae > Echeneis > Echeneis naucrates. Next base: position 7,105,768 of record NC_042531.1, on the reverse strand, counting down.
ACTTGTAAATTTGTTCTGTCTGGAAGAGATAGAGTTGTTCAAGAAAACATCAGCCTCAAATACTGTGAATGAGTTGTTGCGGCTCATATTACAAGTTATATTGCAGCACTCCACCAGTTCCACTTACCAGCAGGTCGAGCAGGGGTCACATTCTTTCTGCGGCTATCAATACTAAACATGCACACACTCAACAATGACTAACATCTTCTAAATAGCAAAGTGCTAAAAGCCAAGTCCTGCGGGATATAGTTGAGACTGTGGGTGACACAAGCAGCTGGAAGCAGGCATCCCAGATCAGTCGGTCAGTCTCATCTATGGCTGCTCCTGCAGCTACACCCTGCTCTTGATATGAGACTGAGTCTTTCACTGCCACCAAGGAAAAAGTGGAACGTGCCTATCTTAGTGCGTGACCTTCTGAAAGTGTACAGATGTAAAAAGGGTCTGACCTTCGACCTCAGGCTTGACAAGGTCAAGCATTTGGCAGAGGCAGTCCTCGAAGGGAAGGGGCTCAATAGCCATGGTCTCCAGCTTCTGACACTGCTCCTCATAGAAGTACTCCAGTTCGTACATGCTGAGCACCCCGTCCCCATCCAGGTCCATACAGCGGAACCAGTACTCTATACTGGACACAAAAGGAACGAGCAGCAAGCAGAGGTTCATGTTAGAAACAGAAAACGCAGGTGGTGTGCCTCACCGCTCACTGTACAACAGGCCTTTTACACGACAGACATTTTGACTTGTAATTGTAGGAAAAGCACAGGTGTTACTAATAATATTAACAATGGCCGTGGTTTATTTTATTAAAATGTCCCTGGAAGTCATGTTCAGTTTGACAGTGAGTTAATACACATAGAATCCCGACCCTGACCCCTCCTCCCACCCCAATAAAAAAAATTTAATTCAGCCATCATCAATTTTATCATTCACACATGGGATTTTCTCACAACGTCTGGTCAAAGTGTCTACAGTGAAAGGGTCTGCAGACAATATCTTATTCTATAGCGAGCAGTGAATCAAGGTTTCAGACATTCATGGATCATTGTGTTTAGAGGCGTTGCCTTCAGATGTAGCCTGAAAGTCATTTTCATATCTTCAAAATGAGTATTGTGACTTTGTTGGCAGAAAGTGATGCATACTCCCTTCAATCAAACGCTTTGTGACAAACGTGGCACACTCTATTGTAAGAGGGATTATTTCGGATGTTTCCTGTGTACCTAGATACCTGGTGTCAGTCTTCTTGTCTTCCTCGGAGATGAGGAACCAGACAAAGTCGGCATAGCTCAGCCTGCCCTCCTTATACACTCGTCTGTCCCTGATAAAATAAAAGACACAATTAGTATTAAAACCTCATGTGAAACAAAAATCATTTCTTCTTAACGGATCTTCTGTAAAAATGTTTGATTATTTTCATGAACACAATTTAAATTCAAAGACATTCTTGACTTGCCTTGTTACTGTTCCTGAGAATATTCTCTCAATCATCTTATGTGAGATGGCTGTAAAAATATATAGCAAAGAGATTAGTTACAAGCCAAACTGTTGGGAAAAATATCATCATTTTTCTGTTAGACAACAGTGCTCTCAGTTAATGTACATTTCTTTTTTACAACACATGTAATCCATTCTCACAGACTGTAAATCCAGACTGGCCAGAGTAGCTCTTTTTTTTATCTTGACAATACTATAAATCCTACAGTCATCATTTTGACCATACAGTGGTAGAAATTGTTCCAGACATGGCGTCATTGGAGCAGAGTATATATGCTGCTCTCTCATTGATCTTGTGTCTCATTTCCCGTGCCTCACTCACAGACCATCAACCAGGAACATGTGGTGTGGAGTGTGTGGAGAAGAAGCAGCAAGACTTTTTCCTGAGTGTGTGTTTGTGAGTGACCGGTAAACCTTACATCTACTCTTTGTTGTTGCATGTAATTTCAGCCTACTGACTGCACCAACAAGCGGCTGATAGATTGAAGGAAAGGTACAAGGGGATACCTCTGCTCTCACAAGTTTTGCTGCAGTTTTTGCATATATTTTTCCACCATGCTTCAAGCATTCAAAAGGAATATTATAGATTAAGGAGAGAGTGGGGTGTGTTCCTGCACCTTGGTCATTATGCCGGGCCAGGTCCTTCTGGTCTATATAGAGGTCATGGTCTGTATCCAGCTCCCAGAACTTGCAGTAGATAACATAGAAATGTTCGTAGGAGAAGAACTCCGTCAACTGGTTCACATCTTCTTCCTGTTCCAGCAACATCACATTCTGGCGCAGCAGAGAGCAGATATTATAGTCAAAACTGTGTAAAATATATTCATTAGTAGTCATTAGAGGTGAAAATATGACCCCCACTGCCCCTTTAAATATCCATGGCCGCTTATAGACTGCCTTCCTGGTTTACCTTTGACCTAACTTTTCCTCACTGGCTTGCTGCTTGTGCGTCTAGAGTTTTGTTTTGCAGTAAGGCACCATTGTGGTGCACTAATGTTTGGATTTGGATTTGTTATCTTTCCCTATGATTTCATGGAGGATACAAATGATGGCTGAAATTAGGAAAACAAGATCCAGGTGATATAAACGAGGACATCTTATTGACTACTTTACATTCACTTGGGATAGAAAAAAGGTACTTATGTAAATTATGTTAATCTTATTTAAACATCCAAAAATGAAACAGAAGAACTCTTTGTGCTGACAGTTTAAATTAAATTTGAAAAAGACTTGGTTTTAATTGCAGAATTGAATTAAAGTTAAATTGAATTTTAACAGTTTCAAGGACTTAAAAATAACCCGAGCAATGCATGTGAAATGAAAACATTCATTCACCTGAAGAAAGTTACTTTTCCTGAGTTCGTAACTTGTTATTTTTCCCGTCCACGACCGGTTCACATTGTAGAATATCCTCTGAATCACCTGAAAAACAGTTAAGTGTTATCATGACAAATAAATTATACACAGCGAAAACGTTTCACAAACTGAAAGTGTACATTAGAGATGTGATATCATGTGCAGCATAGCTGTATACCGTGGTGATGTATCTTGAGTGAAAGTCCGGTGCCTCCTTTAGGAAGGCTAGGCCTGCATGTGAGTTCACCACATCCTGAAAACATAAAGTAAATCAGCTCACTTTTTTTTTTATTCTGATCTAATTTCCATAAAATACCCCACAAAACTAAGAAACTCAAATGAAACAGAACAACCCAGTGACATGCTGTGCTGCAATAACAAATACATATGCTCAGTTTGATTCTGCAGTTACCTTTAGAGATGAGTTAAATGGCAAAACACATCTGTCTTTCCTTTACGCTCAAAAGAACACATGACATTCAGCGTAGGAATATAAATGCAAACTTATTCAAACAACAGAAGTTGTCACTGTCTATCTACATCACTCTGTTACACCATATGCTTAAAAAATTGTGCTTCATAAAGAAAAGGCTCCAGGCTTTGTTGGAAGAAGCCATCAAATTTAAATGTTTCTTTGAAGCCACAAAACACTGGGCCAATTTTGGGATGAGTTTAAGGCTTTCTGATTTGACAAGTAAAGTGGTGGGAAAGCTGGAGGAGACGTTTGGTAGTGACTGCCCTTAACCTTTTCTCCTTCCTAATGCCATAAAGTCAAAGGAAGTGTGCTGCATTCCAAATAAACTGGAGCTATATTCTTGCCATCAAACTCTCTTGTGTCTTTTCTTTACTCTGCCCCCTTTTCTCTTCGGATGGGGGAAGAATTGTTGACATAAATGCGAAGGCGGCAATGAAATTAAAAGGCCTTATTTCAGGGCAGCCGTCGTGCCTCTTTGACTCTTACTGTGAGAAATTAAATCATAGAGAAACACATAAATCACAGGGCACAGGAAACAGGCGGGGACAGTCAAATCTACTCCACTGCAATCCCCCTTTCATTCATCACAACAGTCACAGGCGATTCGCTGTGCAGACCCATACAAATTAAACAGTGAGTGCCACAAGGCATCTCTGCTGGTATGCTAACGGGTGTTCAGCACAGGCTGGCCGCTCCTGCCTGCATGAAAATGAATCAGGTGGAGGGTGGGGCCAGTGAGGAGCACGGCAGCATTTCAGGCCAAGCGAAAATACAAACAGCTAGCACAGCAGGTCCACATGGTAAGAGTGACCAAACAGTCAATTAAAGTATTCTCAGGGAACAATCTGACAAATATGAGTGCATGCTTTCTTGGTGCAACACATCAGACACATTTTCATCTCCATCTCTCCATGGTTAATTTCTGCTGAGCTTGAATCCTGCTCAAGTGGAATCTCTTTTCTGTATACTCCCACCCAATATATTAGTGGCTTACAGTAACATCCCTAAATTAGTCCTTCACCACATGAAAAAGCACTGCCTCAGCAGGCTAGTCCAAAAATTAAGTCCAGTTTGCACCACTCAAGCCAATGCGACTTTGGCATCCCTCTTTGCCAAGTCCAACCCTCTCCTTGGGTGTGCTGTGGCCAGTACCTGCAGGAATGGAATAAAGTCGTCTTGTTCCAGGTAATTACAGCCAGGCTTGGCCAAGAGGTGCACAAATTTAGAAGCATCATTGTGACAGGTCTGCAGAGTTCTGGAGAAGAAAAGAGAGAACAGATGGTTGCGAGGTTACTCCCTCTTCCACTTCCATGCTTATGTTTTCTCTTTTCTTTTTATCATTCTTTGGGCAACACAAGTTTTAGATTGTTCCACTTCAAAGTGGAAGTGCAGGTATAATACATTCTGAAATTAGGATTCTGAATTGCTGCCTGGTGATTATAAATTTGGAGTGTTATGGTAGTGACATGGAAATAATATAAGCGTCAGCTGTGGCCTCTCATCTAAGAATGGCCCAGTCATGAGCTCAAGTCAAAGGCCAGGTCTGTCCAATTCTCTGGAGGTTGTACATTAATACAAGACCATGCCTAGTGCATGCAACATAGTTCATCACAGTGTACAGCTACCATTACAAAAGCCCTATGGTATTCCTTTGAAAGTCACACATAAAGACACTGAATGGATGTTTTCATTTAAAACTGGATGTGCACAGCAACTATTTCCATGAGGATGTTTACAAAAGCTTTGTGATCAAAGATTTTTGTTTAGGAATGAAAAGGAAAGTGTTATAATAGCATATAGATGCATGCAGTGTCTGTGATCCCTAGCGAGTGGTCATCATTGTTGAGAGGCTGGTTTGAGCCATTTGGCTGTGAGTGAATGCACCAGTGGTCTGGTGAGAATAAGAGGAACTATTGTCTTACTTTCTCCACATAGCGACAAACTTGTGAACAGACACGAAGCCTGTCCTGTCTCCTCCAGCTGCGTTGAACAATGGCACTTTCCAATAGAGAGGGCACTCACAGGCCTGAGGACACAAGGAAGCAAGAGTGATGGAGTCGAGTGTGGTGAGGACATAAAGAGATAGAAAAAATTTTAATTTAATAAGCACTTTACACACGTAACATTCGATGCAGAAAAGAATGGCACAATAACATATGACACTGGTATGAAAAGCAGTGGTGCATCACTTAAAAACTTCCCTGAGGAAATCTAGCTGTCATTTCTCTCTTCACTCAGCTTCCCCTCCGGCCATTTGCTCACATTCCTCAGGGAGATGGAGATAATATTTTCCGTGGGGTTTTAAAATCAGCAAACATTGGTAAAGTCAGGAGCTAAATGGCACTAATGAAAAAAGTTTGCTGGGTGGCGGCTGAACCTCCGTGCTACAAATCACATTCTCACCTTGGCAACATGCCCCATGTCCTCAATGGTGGCCCTTTCATTTGGGAATTGAGAAAATATTTTCTCAATTTTGGAAATGAGGCTGTCAATGTTGAGGTTGGCTTGGGGCCGGCCCTGTGGGAAGTAGAACTTCGGAATGCTTTCACTCAGCGCTGTGGTGACGGGCTCCTCTGTCCTCACCTGGGCCTGAAACAAACACACGGAATAAAACAAACAATCAAAAAAAAAAAAAAAAATAAATAAATAAATACCCTGTCAGCCACTGATGCTAGCAAACGCGACCACTTCTCAGCTCATGTGCTAAGGCTCGCTTAACACAAATACTGCCCTGCTAGATCTCATGTAACCGCACCTCTCAGCAGCCCAAGGGCCCATTAGGGAAGAGAAAAACTACTCAGCAAACATAATCATTATCCATTTATCTGTAATAGATACCCCTGTTACACATCCCCCTATATAGTAGTGTCACTGTAATAGGCTTCAATTAAGATGCATAAACTGACATTACTATGTGAATTATGTTTTGATGGACAATCTTACTGGCCTAGTAATGTTTGCAACTAATTCATCTGTTTATGTGTTTATCAAATTATGTATAAACTCATCTGTGGGGGCTTTAGAGAACCAGATAATGCCAAAGGATATCATCCACAAATAACATCTACTTATGATGATCCACCAACAGATACACAACTCGATTTTAATATGATAAATAGCACAATCTCTTATCCATCCATTAAGAAAACGATAGCTCTAATCAATATGACCTGTGGTAACACAGTTAAAACCACCGTTTACAGATGAAAATTAAAGTCTGTTTTTATCCACACGGCTAAAAATCAATGGTTCCAGTCATTAGTTGAGAAAAGGTCAAAAATTAACTATAAACAAATAAATAAATGCATAGTTCTTACATTTCAAAGCTGAAGTGATTCATAAAACCAAATTTAAGAAGTAGCTATCAAGATAATTGGTTAATTGTTTTATTATTTTTCAAGAAAAAAAGTGAAACATCTGCTGCTTCCAGGTTCTGAGACTTGAGAATTGCCTGCTGTTTTATGTAATACATCAGGGTAAGCTGAACCATTTTTACTTGACAAAGCAGGAGAAGAACATGTCACAATGAATAAAAATGGCCTCAACCACCAAGTCTGAAACAGCATGAAAAGTGAATGGACCGCAGAACTAAAACATCTGAATAGAATAATTGCACTTTTAATTACACCATGGCTTTTCTCACTACGTTGTGCCAAACATTTACTGTAAAAAAAAAAAAAAAAAGGCCTGTGGGTGAAACAAGCTGCATCACGAGTAGTTATATAAGATTATCTTCAGTTAGCGAAAATGCCAAAGAAATGTGTCTGCTTCAGAAACATGAAGCAAGTGAGTTACTGGGTAGAAAGAATGAGCAGGGCAACCTTAATTTACACAGTGTGCCTGGTCACATGCAAACAGTAGCTGTCTGGACATAGAAACAGACCTGGCATGTCATGCATGTGTGTGTTAGGTTTAAAAAGACAGGTACAGTAGTGGCTTTGAGTTTTGAGTCATTACTGAATGCTAAGCTGAGCTCAGTTTTTTATTAAACCTCTACTCTCTTTATCCAACCAAATTATTTAACCAGGGCAAGTGCCACACTTCTAATATAGGAGGGCTTGTATTTTTGTGTCATTTTAACCACTTCTGTCAAGATAACACATTTCTATGTGAGGGCTTTGTGGGATGTGCTATGTAGTATATTAAACAACAATGACTTCATGAAACATGGGTGCCAAACCTTTATGTCATGGTAAATCTGATTCCTCACCAATATGATATACCATACCAACTACCAACTGAGCACAGCTGACGTGCTATGACAAGATCATATTAACTAAATACCCATGGTATGCCTTGTTGGGGACCATGCTGTGGAGTTACTCCCGCAGAATGAAAGAGCCTGAATACATCAAGGTTAGAGTCAAACCTACGATACTGCAGATATCAGCCAGTTATTAAAAACTGTTTGAGCACATCATGCTTCATTAGAATGCCATCTCATATTTAAAGACTATTTAAATGACACAAGAACTTGCTGACTGGATCATTCTTGTTGCCCTTTAATAATCACATAAACACACCCACTTAGTCCTCCGCTGTGAGATAAAAATACCACATTGGTGTTTGTTTTGGTCCAACATATTCTACCCATTGTTCACCCCTCTTGTTATGGCTCACAGATTCTTATTGCAATATGGGGTCTGCAAAAATGTCATATTTAAAATGATGGCGTGCCATATGAACTGAAAATGCTTTGCCATAATCTGTCAGCGGTAACCTGCCGATCTTGGCTGCTAAATGATAAATGCTGCTGATCGTCTGCTCCTCTCTGTCCTGTGTGTTGGTGTCAGCCATGGCTATAAAAGGAAATAAACATCTCCTGTTGCCCTGGCCTGCACTGTCCCCACTCTCTCTCTCTCTTGCTCATGTGTTTTCACCACTAGCAGAGCTCTTGAGCACAACTGGTAAGCCACATGACATTTTGCACATGTACAATGATGCAATGGTGCTCTGAAAGAAGACGGGAAAGCAGCTAAGCACAGCCTATCACACAAGATGAAACATCAAATCATACTCTTAAACAAGGGTCACATCTCATGTCTGTTTGTATAGATAAACACAAACAAGTGTAAAATTGATTCACAATCGAATGGATATAATTGCACTACAGTCATGATTCACTTGGCACAGTGTATAAACACGCCTGGACAAAGCGCTCTAACTAGTGTTCTCACTCCACGCCATTCCAGGATGCACCAGATCTTAGCATGGATCCATCCTATCATAACTGTCAAGATTCTGAACAATTACTGTAGTTTATATGTGGCCTATTTAGTGGATCCGTACTACAAACCATTCGGAGTACATTACAACGTTAAACCCTTAGATACCAGTCCACTGGCTGGCAGGCCAGCGGAGCCTGTGCAGTAGAGGGGGCACTCATACAAACACCTGCCTGTCCTTGTTGGAAAGCTCTGAGTCTTTTCTTGAACCGAGATGGAAGAACAAAGTCACAGCCGCGTGCCAGCAGAGCCAACTCCTTCCTCAGGTCAGGGTCCTGACGTAGAGACAGCTCCTTCATCCTCATCCTTGCGCCAGACAATATGGGGGACACATATAAACAAGCACAACACTCAATCCAGTCTTATCCTTTTTTTTTTATGGAAATCACCCAGTTGTAGTCTGCCCTGTGGCCAAGAAGTTGTGGCAGCAGTGAAAGTCCTCAGTGTCTGTGTCCCTGTGATTGTCCTCTGTCAGAGTGAGAGCCTCTTAATGCAAGGGAGCAGCTGCTACTGTGACTCTCTCTCCCATTCCAGATCTGGTCGCACAATCTCAGCTCTGCCTGCCGCTCTGTCCCAGTGTCTACACAACACACAACTCACACACAGACACACACTCCACAGGGTCAGGGAGCCCTTGCCTCAAAGCTGCTGAAGAGATAAGGAGTGACTGACTGTATGTGTGTGGGAGTCACTTAGTGTATGTGTGGGATGGGAGGGGTGTGTGCAATGGATCTGCCCTTTCCAGTTTGCATTCCTGAGTGCTCATAGAAGGTTATGTAAAGAGACAGACCTGTTGTTGCAGCTTGCAACAGAAACATAGGCCAACTGAAGGATGCACCTCAATACCACAATGACATCCAGCTCAAATTCACTGGCTTCCTGTCTAAAAATCTTCCTAACTACCAAATACTTTTGAGAAAGTTTGCTAATGCTCTGAACCATGAATATGGACACCCCATCTTTTGGACAGTACATCATGATACTAAAGGGAAAAAAAGAAACCCCAAGTGAAATTATTCATGAGTTACTTTATTAAATCTGTTCAAATCCACCTGGAAAACAAAATCATAAGAACAGCAGCAGGCAGATAAAATGATAATGAGCAACTGAAGGAAGTAACCACAACCAAATAAATAGCAATAGATAAGAGTGTAGGTCATATCAGGAGATGATATATACCGCTGCAAATATCTATTCAACTTAACTGCATCCTATCTTGTGGTGGTCTTTGTTATGTCGTCTCTTTGCAAGCCTGAGCTGCCAGCCATTCCACATCTTATTATAGTTGATGGGCATTGGGGAGGGGGTGCATGTCAAATTCAAGGAATGATGTCCGAACCAGTCAGTCTGTGGCTATTAAAAGCACGAGCGGGAACTGTTCGGGCAATCCAAGAAACTAGCTGTAGACTGTAACTATAATGTATCTTTAGTCCTCAAACAAACATCTGCTTCCGGTTGCTCCTCTTCTGGAGGGATGGCAATTACATCAATTCACCATAAATATGCTGATCTAAAAGCTCTGGGGTTGCCTTCAAATCAGTGACTATACATCGGGAAAGCCCAACACCTGTATGTCGACTGCACCTACTGATGTATACGTTAATCAAACAGAAATGGTACAGAGATGTCCGCATAAGTGGATGATTTAGATACCTCTATATTTGTTCATGTTATTGTTATTGTATACAGTAGGTGAAAGCACACCCACTGTATTTTTAGATGACAGAATCACACAGTCCACAGCTTTCCACTGGTTTCTGCTCAAACCCAGTTCCTGTTATGCTCCACACAGGACACTGCACATGTTTGATAAGCAGTTTTTGTGATGGCATTTTACAATAGCTGCCTTTTCTTCATGCTAATCAATTCAAACCAAATATGGAAAGAAAAAGTATCAAGACCCGAATAAAAGCTGTTAGATCCAATGAAACTGTCAACTCAATGGAATACTGTTTGTGTACATTTTTGTGCTCAAGCAAACAAATCCTGATGTCTACTCCACAAACAGATGTGTCACAACACAGCAGGAATAACAATGTGTTGCTTCAGATATGTGGAAACAGCTCAGTGGGTGTTAATTTTTTTTTTTTCCTTTCAAATCATAAAAGGTCTTAAAATTCAGGCACACATGGCAAAAGAGCAGTGTGCCCCCCCCCCCGCCAACAAGCAAGCAAACAAACAAACAAACAAAAAAAAAATAAAAAATATTAATAACAATCCACACACACTACCTCTAAGCTTCAGCTACAGGAAAACAATTAAAATTGAGGTGGCTCCATAATATGTCTAATCTGGAACCTGCTTGAGTTGATTTGTGCAGAAACATGTGCAGTCATGCTCAGTTTATTACATAACAGATGACGCTCATATAAAACGTTCCATGTGGAGATAGTGCCGATTGAGATCATAATTTCAAAGTCCACAGCACATTATTGAGGTTGTATTTTAATTAAGTTTTAAACAGGGTGTAATCCCATACTGCTGATCAACAACTAGTAAGGTAAACTGACAACCACAGTGAAAAGCAGAAGGGTGGGGCAAATCCAATCAAAATTCCCCTGAGGCTCACACCTCTCAAACCAGAAATATGTCCTTGAAATAGTTTCACTTCAGCATGCTCAATAACATGTACTGCAGTGTTTCTCCACAGATGTGACCCAAACTATAACCTGAATGGGGTAGAGCTGCAGCTACTTCACAGCATGGGGAAAGAGCTGATGCTGCTGTGAAATCCAGAAAGCTCCAGCTCAATCCACCACAATCAGATGTCTGAGACAGGGATTTTGGGATACATGGGAACATGGACCAAAAATAGGTCTGATTTACTGATGACATGGTGGGCTCAGGGAAGGCAAACAAGTTGAACATGTGTGCTAAGCTGGCTTGCATAAGAGTAAAAATGTGAAAACACGGCCAATCAGTTTCCATAGAGCTTTGCTGAAAAACCTATGTTGTCTACATGGCACCAGAAGTGGAGCAAAGGGTCAGACCACTAAAGAAAGACTCTGCAGAGATAAGGAGTGACAGCACACACTGGCCCCAGCTCTTACACAGCATTATTATGGAGCGAGATAAAAGTTTATAGAGACAGCAGTTTCGAAGGTGTGGTAAATATTAACCTATTTTTTATAATTCTACTTTCACTTTCTTAAAAAAAAAAACAAAACAAAAAAACCCCAACATATTTAACTTTGATTCTATTTGCCACTATTAAATTACCTTACTTTAAAGTATCCCAGAATGTCGCCACCAAGAGCCTAAATAATGAGAGTATTTAAGGAACAATTTGGAAGACATTTTTAGTTGATATATTTATACACATTCATCTGATTTCATTATAACAACAGGTTGGTTAATGAACTGGGTTACAGTAAATATTAGACCCGTTTTACATACTTAAAAATGAAACAAAAACAAAGTACATTCTACAGAGAGGTTTGAAACACAAATAAAAGCACTTGTGGGGAACAGTTTAACACCTGATTCCCTGACAGGTCAGAGAACTCATAATGCGACCATAGACCCTGCTTCAAATAGATTCTATGTTCCTGAGCCAAACCAAGCATGTTATAAAAAGACATCTTGAGAAATAAACTGTGATCTTAAATGTAGATATCAAGAACAGAAAGACAAATAAACTCCAAAGTAAATGTACAAAATGTATCTACTGCTCTGTGTTGCCAAATTGCTGAATATCTGTGTACATGACCTACTGCACTTATAACATAGAGATATTTGCTATTGGGCTGCATAGCAAAACTAAAGAACTAAAAGCTCCAGTATCATAGGGTTCAGACAGTTATAGTCTATATTGCAAAGAAAATATGTGCCACCCCATATTCTGTTTTGAGGAGTATCTAATAGAAGCAGTTTCAGAATAAATTACTCAGAGGATGAATGTGCTGCCACACCTCATCTCACTGGCAGAGTTCTGGGTATCTAATGCCAACACAAGAGAACCAAGGCTATCTATATCAGTGTCTGATGTCAAAGTTGGACCAGCTGTTCCGGCCAGCATCAACGTGACATAAATTGAATTTTTGAGTAATCCTTTGAAGAATGCATCTGTATGCAGGAATTCATTTTGTTGTCTTAAAATAGAAGTATTACTTAATAACACCTCACAATCCCTTTAATATTGAGTGATATAGTATCGCTGCATGCCAATGACACATCACAGCAGAATACACAAACCTTTGCAGCAGTTCATTTATATCAATCTGGGGCGAAAGAATGGGATCAAGGGGAAAAGGTCATTAGAAGTAAAGAGACATGAATGTGAAAATCGAAAAGTTAAATCAATTTGTCAAGTGTCTTATTGTTCAAATGCAAAGTCTTTTGTTGAATTTAGTCACGATTCAACTAAATTCTTTGTAAACACTGAATCTGAAACTTACACAAAAAAAAAAAAAAAAAAAAAAATCAGTATGTTGCTGCCATGCTTTTCTTGTTTTAACCCCGTTGCTCCTCTGGTCAGGCTATTTTAGCCATGAGATATTACTCATCAGGTCTTAAAAAGCCCATGTTATTCTATGTTTGTAATTTAACCACTGTCTGAAATATCCTGGCATATATCTGAAACTGTACTGGCTGTTTAATTCAAATGTGCTTTAATTTTGATGGTTTGTTATAGAATGGAGAAGAAAACACTGAGAAATGTTCAATGTCAGTCTTCATCTCAAAAACTTTGGTTGGATAAAACTATATATGCTTAGATATTTGCTGTGGATGAGAAGGATTAATATGAATTCCTATTCTTCTGATAATAGCAATGGTTGAAAAGGTGTTCTGGATCAGATTTTTATTCATTTGTGGTGATTTGGAGATTCATAGTTACATGCATAACACACTGAGTAAAAACTTTATCATCATTATCCTCAAGGACGAAATTACCCTGGCCTAGTTCCACAGCCCTGGTGTTGCAGTCACAGAACAGATGTCGCACAACTGACCGCTTGAACGCCTCCCTCGTGTGTCTTAAGCATGTCAACAACATGGAGAAGGCGGAGTCTCTCGGACCACGTGCCTGCAGCTGTTTGGCTGCCTCACTGTCATCACACTCACTAATCTATCTAATATCCATAATCTACCACCATCCTTGGCTGTCATGTTGCACTTCTCATCTTGATGGAGTAGAAATCCTTAAACAAACTTTGGAACCCCTTTTGTATGTTAATTAATAACTTCTTAACATATTCTATAATCAAAGAGCCCAAAGCAAAAATTTCACCGACATCTCAAAACTCCAGTCACAGCATGACAAGACCTGGGAGGACTAACCAGAGTACCCACGACAGGCTATATTCAGACACTCCCGCATCTCATACCACACTAATTCATGGGTGAGGCCTGAACATTTGGAAAGTATTTCATACATATGCTTATAGACGTGCCTTTGATGCCATGGGTGACTCAGCAGCCCCTTGTGGCTAGCCTGGGAAAATAAAGAACCCAGAGGATACAGCAGGGTCAAGTCTAAGAGACTAAAGATTGAAATCTGAAATCTGGTCAGATTAAATAAATGGGTAAAAGCATTTGTGGACTATTAGGGCTTGAAACACTTGCTAGTCGCATTGCTACTTAAATTAAAATGGCTGAATCCAAAAAATTTTTATTTGTCAACCTGGAAATTTGGTTCATTGACATTAATTTTTAACTACATTCTTGGATTAGGTATGTGATGAGGTGCTGACTGTGACATGTCAAACACATCTTCCATTGTAAGGGCTTATTGACAGCACCATGTGGTGTTAATAACATTAAATGTTTTAATGTTAACCTGTCTAATGTTGAATGAATTTTAATATTAATTACATCAAATAAATATACTACACTGCCAGCTGTCCCAAAGAGATATAGCTGAGACTGTAACATAACTTTGAGTCCCACCTATCTCAGGTACCAAGAAAAAAGGCAGGCACACCTTGTTTGTGTTGTTATTCACACCTACCGGTGAAAACCCTGTGGCATGTTGCGTTATGAGCCTTAAAATCTGGTTTAAACCTGTGCACCTGTTTCATAACAGCATGAAAAATATGTCTAGGAAAGCTGGCTAATCATATGCATACATTTAGGAAATCTGATAAAAGCCATTTAAATGTTGCTGAAGTTTGTAATTTACCTTTTTGGTGCTGACGGACCTCCGTAGTACTCTGCCATTGGGCCCAGTCACTCGGGTGTTGCTGCTACTGCCAGAGGGCAGGGTACTGGCAGATGGGGGACTGGAGGGGGTGCTGAGGGCGGCAGGCCTCTTCTCTCCAAGGTGCTTATGGGATGCCACATTGTTGTTCTCACTGAATGACCTTTTGTCCTGGGAGTCCCCACAGCTCGCATCAATACTGTGTCCACTTTTGATTAGGTCAAGATAATCTTTGAGTAGTGACTGCGTTGTAGGATCGCTCAGCCAGTTGAGGAAGAGCTCGTCAACCTTCATTTTGAGAACAGGCTGGAGAACCTGCGGTGACGGCATTTTGCTGTGTTACTTCTTGCCTTCTCCCAAACAGATACCTGCGTAGAAACAAGAGCAGCGTCAACGGCATCTCCAACACCAGATGCACTGACTGCCTGACAGAGGAAAATACTAACAACAGCTTGGCATCAGTCATCCCTGTTTAGAGAGCACAACAAACTCTCAATGAGGTTATTGAATTTTAGCGCAAACCATCAATGCCTTTGCCCCCCGGTAAAGTAAACGGGACTCCACACTGACCCCCGTCCCGATGGCTATTTATAACTACGACATCGGACATACAGATGATATGAGTCTGTGTCAAAATGGCTAAAGCCGTTTATCACTGCTCGACTCCATAAGAACAGAGTAGTCCCGGTCGACAGACATGGTAAAGTCAGTTTAATGTAAAAAAGTATGAGTAGCATGCAACAACAGTTTGTTAGCAACAGTAGCTAGCAAGCTAGCATTAGCTGGCTAACTAACTAAGATACCAACCTTGGGCTGAACGGACGATGTTGACAAGTCCGTTGGCGCGACTCTACATTCCGTCCTGGGTGGATGGAGTTGTGTCAGTTTCGTCTGATTGCCTGTAAATCAACTAAGAAAGTGAAGCTCCGGTGTCTCCAGTGGTCGTTTCCCGGGGCAAGAGCGCAACTTTTCATAATCACGTTCCCCTGGTAACCACAGAGCGCTAACGCGAGATCTTCCGCGGGGTGAGAGTTCATCACACCCAAACAGAGAGGCGTTTTCGTTAACCACCTGCTGTGAAACTTTGTTTTCCCTCTCCATCATAGTTAATATATATATATATATATATATATATATATATATATATATATCCCAGTCTTCAATTTTTCGGAGTATTTTAATTAAATAAACGCTCAGAATATCTGGCAGCTGTGTACAAACACTCATCTTACCTTTACTAAAGTAGGTAAGTACAAATGCTCTGACTGTTAAAACAAAAGGAACCTCCTTTGACACAGAACAACTGGGTTTAATTGTAACATTATTGTGTTATGCAGTTTCTCTGCCATGTGAGAAACTAGATTTAACCACATATTATAGGTAGACATGTTGAATATTGTACTTTATAAGTTTATGTGCTTCTTTATAATCTCTCAAGTAGTAACTATGGCATTCAAATTGATGGAATGGGGTAAAAAGTACATTCAGAATATTGAATTAACGTCTATCAACATTTTACTTAAGTACTGTAGCACACTAAACAATGAAAAAAACAAAACAAAACAAAACAAAAAAAAAAACACCACCAACAACAAAAATAATAAAAACACTAACATTTGTTAAAAATCTGATACTGCAATGAATAGTGTTGATGGATGTGATGACTGCCTGTTGATTGAAATTTTGGCTACTCAAAATTTAAGCAAAATAATAAAAAGAAAAAAAAAATCTACCAGACACTTGTATTCAAATGTGCAGATTGCATCTGTCTGAAATTATAGTAAACTCTATAGTTTTGGAGTTCTGCAAATAATTTTATGACCAAATCAATTAATCAAGAAAATGCTAAAAACAAAAGTAATCATCGATTGTGACGCTAATGAAATGTGGACATTCAAGAATGCTACCTTTGCTACTTTGTTTTACTGAATTCTATTTATACACTATTTTCCTCTCATTTCTAATTATCATCTACATTGCTGTGGTTAATGTATTATTGGTTTCTTATGGTTTGCTTTATTCAATCGGCCATCTAAACTTGAGTTGGTTGTCACTACAGGTCTCCTCTCCAGGAAACCCGTCCTGTGTGTTCAATTTAGCCTCTTATGAACTTGATCCTGACTCGCTTTGCACACGTAACAATGATACATCTGTGCCTGATTCCACTCTCTTTTCTCTTCTCATACCGATGCTCCTGGAAGCAGATGGGCTGAGCACCTGTTGTGTATGGACCTGGACATCCTTATTGAGTACCGTTGGGAGAAGTGGTCCAAAACATCATGGTTCCCTCACTACATCCGCAGCATAGAAAGCAAGTAAAACAAGTAAAGGTCAGTGGAAATAATTGGCACCATATTTGACACTTTGAGCAAAAATTGAGTGAATTGTTTTCAGCTGGGTTTCCCAGCCCTGCATTTAAGCAGACTTGAGCAACTAAAATATCAATTTAATGCATATTTAGGAGATGAGGAGACACATTTTTGGCAGCATTTGAGTGGCAAACATGTAACATGAAAATTACAGATTTCATGATAACATAGTCAGCGGAATAATAATCATTTGACATGGAATTGTTTCTCATCTGAATAACATTGCTAAGAGACTCAGCCATTTAATTGCTTTATGTTTACGTCAATACAGTGTTCCTGGGCATTTATACTTTTGCTGGCAACATGACATATTTCCTTTAAACTAATCTATCCCTTTTGGCAATAACTAATAATGGCTCTAATAACAATTTACATATTGAATTTGTTATGTAATTTTTTGTTGTTAATATTCCCATTTAGTTTTTCATGATCATTATTACTAAGATGTGACACAGATAGTATTACATCTTAAAAAAAAAAAAAAAATGGACCAAAGAATGAAAATTGTCGATGAGACCATCACACAGTTTGCTGACTTAACAATATTCGAGCAACATATAATTTCAAATCTCTATCTTCTTAATAACCACACTCAAACTGCCTGGAGCCTTTTTGTTAAGAGCAAATTAATGGTGGTTGTATGGTGGTGAAAATTATTGACTGAATTCTCCTGATTGCTTCCCTTGATAACACCAGCAAATCAAATCTGAAACGTTCAAAGTTGTCTGAGGCACAGCACGTAATGAGAAACCTTTTTGTTCTTTAGAACAGCAAGCCTTAAATGTGTTTTAGAGTCTAATCAATATCAGGAATGAGAAGAGAAAAAGTGAAGGTCTTGAAACTTTAAACTTTGCAACTTTTCAAAGTGTAATTACAGTGTACAAATAGGATTTTACCCAAAGCAGTGTGCATGTTGTTTTTTCATGCCTTGAAGGACATTTCAAAGGTTTGGCCGAGGCTGAAACCACAGGGGGACAGCTGGTTAGCGTAGGAAAGTGTTAGTGAGGAGTTCATATGTGCAGCTCTCCCTTACTGCTGTCAGCTATGCTATATGGGCGCTCTGTGAAGTAGGCGATAAGCAATCTGCTCTAATAAGGAGACTGAATAAAGTTGAAAGTGTTGTGTTGTAGCCATGCAGTATAGAGTTATTTGGATGGTATCATATTCTATGCACCCAATAGAATAGACAACAGGCCATGGTTGATTTAAGTTTGTTTTGTATTGTTTAAGTTTAGGTATAACTTTGTTCTTGTTGTTTTGTAATGCATTTTATTTAAACAAAGGTTAAGCAGATCTTTATGACAAGAGCTAATTTATCCATAACATTTATCTTATCCAGCTGCAATAATGGAATGAATTTATACATAAACGGGCAGTTTAATTAGCTTGTTGGCAAGCATTTTTCACTGTGACTAATTGTGCTCACATTTTATATTCAAGCAAAATGTGATACTTTTCTCCCAGATGGTTGTCATTGCAAAGGTTGTGGTGCCTTTGATTCCTTTCCAACCCTTAATGTCTTCAAGTTATCTTGACATTCTTGTGTTGCTAAACTTCTAGTTCATTGATCTATAATTTTGGTTTTCATATAATAGGCGCTTTTCTAATTCAAACCCCTGTTTAAGTTTGACACAAAGATTACATGTTGGCAATAACTTGGTTTTAGCCTGCTTTCAGAGACAAGACAAACCACAGTCATCTAATATTCAACAAGCATATTCCGTATCTTTTCCAAATAATCTGGAGCTAGTCAATTTTTTCCAGGTCTCTCCAAATCAAGTAAAGAGTAATAGTTTGGGCCAATAAACTAACCCTCAGAGAGGGATTGAATGTACTCTGAGATGGACATAAAAGCTACATTTATTTGAAATGTAATCCTAAACTTACTTACGATGTCAGTTTTTCATGACTTTGGAGTCATACCAGTTTGAATATCATCACTGACATCATTCATCATGATAGTTTTATAGTTTATTGAAGAGTGGATAAACAGAAACCAGCTTTAAGTTTTGTATGTGGGTATAAGTATTGGGCAAGTTTGTTTGAAAATGTAAAATTCTGTGGCCAATTTTCTTTCTGAAAAAAAAAACAAAAACCCCAAAACAAAACAAAACAAAAAAACCCCCAACAAAACAAACAAAAAATCACATACCTTTGAATTAAATCTCCTATCATTCCGTAGTCATTTTGTAAAGTCGCGATCTAAAAGGGTTGAGTAGTTTTGCACAGTTATGTCCTCACTAAATTGCCAGCACATATAAGTTCTCAACTCCCCCACCGTCTCATTCTGTTATCCTGGCTGTGGAGAAAAGTCTGTCTCTGTAAAAAAAAAAAAAACTAATAAAAACAAAACACAAAGAAATACCAAACTGGTGCTTGGACTGAAGATAAGATTGAAGCATTGTGTTTGGTCCAGGGATATAATTTTCACAAAGTAGACTAAATGCACACAGACGTACTACTGAGTTTTTAAATACCACATGTACTTAAACTGCAATGTGGCAATTAAAAATTGCTCTATCTGGAAATTATATTGACAAGGCAGTTGGTACAAATCAAATCAAACAAATCACTATAAACAGATGTACATATTATCCATATCAAGCTGTTATTGTCTAAATGCACCACTTTTTCTTGTACTTCTTCTATGCCAGCAACTTCTTTTTTTTGTTTGCCTACTGAATCAGCAACTCAAGCAAATATTTTATTTTTTGAAACTCATATACTAAAATTAAAAATACAAATTCAAATTGAATCCCTTCTAAGTACTTAAGAGATTATATTTAGGGATGAGAGATAAACAACACAAGACACTCAGATATCAGTTTCATGTCATACAGCAGAGGTACCCAAACCTCACTGAGATGTATTTTAATGTATTCTGCCACTGCATATTCCAGTATCAGTGCACAACCACGATTTGGAATTAGCCAGAAAAAAAATTGATATGATATTTGATATTTCTCCTCTCTGTCTTATTTCCATTAATAGCCAGACACTGTTCAAGTAACTGCTACCATAAAACAGCAGTTTTACATGAATGTTGCTGGTCTCGTAATATTTTTGACCAGATATCACTTTGATCTTGGTCTTAAACATTTTCTTTTTGATATGGCTTTCAAATGAACCGTGGTATGAACCTTAATTTCCGCCTCCCAAAATGGCATCAGGTAGTGATGAGCCATCTCATAGCTCTTTCATGGCTACACTGGAAACACGCTACACTGTTTTTATTCCTCAAGAAAATCACAGACAGAGAATCAAACTGTCTTCAGTCAACATTTAGATTCCTAATACGATACGCGAAATGGAGGAGGAGCAGAGGAGGAGACTTCTTTCATTAGACACTTCACTCAGGCTCTGAAGTTTGCTGCCTCCATCTCAGAGACTTTAAAAGAGACACAATACCTCTGCATATTGTGGTCTTTGGAGAATTTCTCTCTCATCATATATTAATAAAAGAGGTGGCATATATGGAGTTGGAAAACCTGGTTGTAAGCTTGCATTTATGTTCGCAGATATGTGACAGACTTATATATTGTGTATAAGGGACATTGTATATGACCTTTTCTAAGAAATCTTGATGTGGTTTACAAAATACGTGCATTTCTCCTCACAGTAGCATTGACATGCATTTAGTCCATGCACAAGAATGGCGGATGTGTAACAGCTGCCTGTAGAGGGCACACTTCACCTGGGATGCTTCAGGGCTACACCTTCCCCACCTTCCTCACAGGCAGACACGCACGCAGATGCATGCATAATATGTAATCATCTTATATCATGCGCGCAGACAGAATGAATTAGAGGTGAGTTCATGCCAGTTATTTAGATCAATGTACTATACATCACTTTCCCACACTGGCCTCCATTTCTCCTTTAATGAGACAGGCCCATCAAGACAGAGTGGGAGCTTTTTGCTATCCTCAGAGGGGCATGACGCACAGGCACATTAATGCTCATAATTCATAGCAAATCAAGAAAGATTTTGTTGGAACAGAGAATGACACCAATTACCAGTTGTTTATTGTTTGCTATTGTTGTGTTTACTGGAGTCTAATCATATTTGGAGGTCGGCCACAGCACTACATCAGCTCCAAGTGGAAAAGCTCTTTTGAAGCCTTTCATTTCGTTGTGCCATATTAGCTGCACTGAGGAGCCCGAGACAACATGCTGCCTTTGCTTTCAAGATAAAAAGAAGCAAGAATTACATCACTCTCTAAATAACTTTGTGAATTAAGGAAATTGCACGTAAATTAGTCACCTAAAAAAACGACCAGCCCATTATGAAAAATGTGTTTCATCTATTAATTTGCCTCTAGATAATAATCGTTTACATAATGACTTGAACATGGGAACACGATTTTGTGTTCAATTCTGGGCAAATGTTGTAGGCTGCTAATGTTTGGCCAGACAAAGCTCTCTTATTCCTTCCTGCCCCTCCTATGGAATAGCAGATTCGTGGCATGAAAGTAAGAAAATCATGGAAATCAGCAAGGCCTTCATTATACCAAGGTCATTACAGCTGGCTTTTATCCTCCTCTATACTTTTTGGAGGTAAGGGAATCCTATTCTCCATCACCCAAGGCCTCACCTTTGAACACATGCACAAGCTTACACTAGGGCCAACATTGCTCATACACACTCACACACACACACACATGTGCGCATGAGCGCGCGAGCGTGCGAGCGCGCAATACACGCACATAAACACACATCGGTTTCTCTTTCATTTGGCCTCCTTGAATTTCATCATTCATTTTTACATCACATTAGTGTGGTGTGTTAGTGGTCGGCGTGTCTGCATGAAGAGAGGACGCCTGTTACTCCAGGAAAAGACTGAATAATGCACGGGAAAAGGCAGGAGAAGCCTGAGAGGGAGTCGGCATGATGATTGCCTCCTTATACCACATATATGAGACAGGTTGTACATGAAATGAGATAAATAGATCTGGAGCTTCTTGGATTTTGCATCACTAGACTGTACAGTAAATTGATGTATGGCTGAGCTGTTTTTAGGCCATGAAGTTTCCTGATTGAGGCAACATAAGGGTTGAATCGAGTCACAAAAGCTTTTATTTTTATAGTTACGTTCTGTCTCCTTATGTTCATAACAAAATAATTTGTAGATCAAGAAGATAACATGAACAACATTTGAGCTAAGTGATTGAAATGTACCACATTATCAGATTCTTAGAGTTACTTTTGGACTCAGTGGAAAGTATTAAAAGCAGATCCTGGTTTTTGTGAGAGCCGTATGCCATGATTGGAAACAAAGTAGTCAAGGTTACTATTTCAGATCTTTCAGAGATGGCTTAGTATAATAACACATTAAGTTACTGTAATTAGACCATTACTTTCAAAGTAACCCAATACCACAATTTGGGAGACTAAAAAACCTCAACATTTAAAGTTAATATTTTTAATGAGCATCACAAGACAGTTGAGTCTTACTCAATAGCTCCATCAAAAAAAGAATAACTGTGATCTTGAGGGGAAAGAAAGTGTTCTCTTAATGTGCGCCAAAGATGGTCCCTTCTGTCTGTCTCAGCGGCTGTGTCTGATTTGAAACTCTCCATTGATCTGATACCACCAAGAACTGGACTGCATATTAAACCAATGCTGTGGTACAGCTCCTCGGAGACAGATAAATTCTGTGTGTGTGTTCGAATGTGTGTATGTGTGTGAGCAGGTTTATGGCTGTATTCCAGGTTCAGGCTATCACCAAAAAAAAAAAAAAAAAAAAAAAAAAAAAAAAAACCATAAGAAATTTTACTCAGAGTTATGTGATACCCATTGATAGTCATACAAACTGTAGTATCTCTCAGAAGCCCAGCTCAGCGCCTGCCAACACACACTGGCCTTTGGTTCTGATGCTGACATAATTTAATCTTCTGGAAGAGCTTGGGGTTTCTGTCCCAAATCCTTGATCTGGTTCACCTTACAGGATGAGCCCTACTGTCTAATCTCCAAAATAAACAGACTCATTATTGTACTCTCTTTTATCCAAAACACTCAGAGCCTCTTCCTATCTGGGACTCCTGAAACATGTCCGTGCTACAGCTTGTTCACAATGTATATAGATGGATGGATGGATAGATAGATGGATAGATGGATAGATGGATAGATATATATAACTTTATTGTTTCCCAATGGGAAATTCACCTATGTTAGAAAATGCTAGCTAGAAAATGAATACAAATGTCGTGGGCTGCCTGGGAACTGACAACAGGCTAGGAGATATCTTGGTTTATGCAAGCACATGGATGGGCACATAAACACACAAACAAAATGTTCCCCCCATATGGGCTTTGATGGGGTCTTTACACACAGTGTGAAAACAGTCCTCCTTTGTTTGTGTGCGTGGGTATTTTATAAGCAGCGAAAAGGATGCACACGTCACAGATTAGGTCTGGCAGGAGCTTTCGGGAGACAGTGTCAGAAAAGGATGAACATTACGCACCTAATCGGACAAGATCAATGAAAAGCAATTAGATGATAAGTCTGTGGAGGCTGGCCTGCATGTGAGCGACTGCAGGGGCAGAGACCTTTATAGCAGCAAAGGGAAGTGAAGGCATACACCAGAAAAATGTGCTGTATTTTTGTTTTTAGATCTTAAATAGGATAGAATTAGATATTCACACATGAGATGAAATAGGCTGTGATTATATGCACGGTGTACAGTATTAATGTGTGTTCGTCTGCTTGTGCTTCTGCTGCCTTGTGTGATTTGCGTGTGGCTTATGTGTTTTGCCTAACATCTATTGTCATAATGATGTGAGATTATTAAGGGAGCAGGGTTTTCACAGCAGGGAAAAAAGGGGCTGAGCCGACAACAGGTTGGGCCTCCCTTTGTGTCTTTGTTTGAACGCTCTGCAAATACATATTCATGCTCCCAATGTGCACACAATAGCACACATTTGTTTATAATCTTTGTTTGTTTGGGTTGCATTCATTAACAAAAACACTACTTTTTTTTTTTGGTTTTTTTGCTGTCATATTGCAAACGGCAGGTACAAGGTAATAGCATGGAAAGGTTTCACGTGAAAGAAGTGGACAATGCCTCCAGGAGCCGAAGCCTTGTTATTTCACTACTGTCGCTGGGAGAGGTTAAGCTCTTGCGGCAGGCTAGCTATTAGGGTAGACCAGGGTGCGTTGTGTTCTGTGTGGGCTGAAAAGACACATTTCTCACCATTAATGTACCTCCTGTGCCTCATTTTAGAGCGCAAACGCACATGAGAGTTTTTCTTCCAATGTGTGGGTATAATGATGTCACACAACAAATAAGCTAGAGCTTAATCCAGGCTTTGTTAGTTTATTGTGATATTTTTCTGGTTATCTGTTTAAACTAAAAGACATCCCCCTGTTTGTGGCCCTTGAAACCAAGTGAAGGTGTAAACATGTTGTGTGGGCTGCAATGAAGTGCTTTCTCCCGTCACTGGATGTGTGAATCTGCCCTTTTCCAACACTAGATGGCTGTCTGTGCTGCCGTGTATCAGCGGAGTGCAGCCTTCTCCAGCTGCTTTTATTGGCCCTGGAAATGCAATGCTGAGCAAAAGATTTTTGTTAATAATGCTTTGAGACACATGGGTTATGAAAATACACAGCTACACAGACATAGCACCCAACTTAATGTTTTGATGTTTGAATTTGCCAACCCTTCATTTTTTTCATGAAGTCATGAACAATGGATTAAATGTACTGTCAGGTACAGATGCACACTCACTTGAGGTGAAAGTGCATTTGAGTAGATTTAAAAATAAACTCTATGCAATGTCAGTTTGAATATATGTTCCACAAATCGAGATTTTTTTTTGTTTGTTTGTGGATCAGGAAAGACTTCATTTGACAAATTTCCAAACAAGTCAAGGGTACCATTAGTGTGAAATAATACCACTGAACACATTATTTATCATTCCAGTTATTGTATAATTTATCCAACTGCAGCACCATTTCCATGCCCTTTTTATATTAGTATATCCACTGTGTGTGTTTTTATACAAGAGGCTATTTGTAGTTTCATTATGTGCAGTAAATGCAACCACATAGAGCACTTGGTTGTAGTATTGACTTTGAAGATTGCCTTTCTTCTTCTTCTTCAGAGGCCGTCCGTCTCTCTAGCCCGAAGCTCCCAAACCGCACTGCCGGGCAGTTCACGGTGGCCTTTTATTATGATGTCAGCACTTCGCTTAAGGAGCATTCAATATCTACAGAACTCCTGTCGGTGGAACATCAATAGAATAAAACAGACATGCGGTGAATGGCTATTCCTAAAAGCTGGTCAGTTCATTTGCTCATTGATTTATTGGTGGCTGACAGTGTAATGGAATTAAGTAGCAGTGATTATCACGGACAAACAGGTTGTTTGTTTTTCCTGCATCTGTTTGCGGTGAGTTTCAACACCGGCCGCGTAGGGATAGACAAACACACACACAATCTGAAAATTCATTCATACATGCACATAAAGCAAGTTTTCATGAATTCTGTTATGAAAAAGATGCAAGATACATTATCTGATTTCCCATTTTACCCTCCAGAGGACAGAAAGTACCGAGGCTAATAACTAGCTAATTAAAAGATGGAAGAAAGGAAGGAAGGAAAGAAGAGAAAAAGGAAACCAAACAAGCAGCAGACAGAAAGAGAATGTTATTAATGCCCAATATGATTTGCAGGCCTATTAAAAGATAGGGATATAGAAAACAAAGACAGCTTTGTAAGACTGTTGCACCAAAATCACCCACATAAATCAAGAGTTTGATTACTTCATGGTTTGCAACAGAGTTATTGGGTGCAAACATTATTGTGCACACTATTTAACAATATTAACACTCTTAATAGTGAGTGACAGTTGGCAACAGAGGCCTTGTGTAACCCCGATCTGTCTTTTACAGTCCTGAAAGCTGAAGCAACAACAGGAACCAAAAAAGTCAGATTGACTCAACTGGTGTTTTATCTTGATGCAGTCGCCATGATGTTGAACTCAAAACCTTGTACAATTTAAAGAAGTTTGATGATTCAGTACTGACTGCTTTGTCTGCTGTTTTTGTGTACGTGCGCACACCTCCCCTTCTCTATCTACTCCAGCATCTCTGGCTCTGTAATTCATGCAAACTGAAATCAAAACCTTCTTTGCAATATGCAGATTTCTTTATGCAAAGCAGCATTACCTATGGTGCGCGGCCGGCAGCTAATGCCTTTGATCAGTCTCTCTGACATTCTCTAACTACTGAGAAGAAAAGAACTTAAAAATTGTAAAGGCTCTTAATTGAAGTGAACATAAAAGAAGATACATGGTGTTAATTGGTATACGCTAAGAATAATCTAGACCTTGGAGACCACTGTCCCTTACCGGCCCCCCTGCCAAAGTGTCAGGATTTACATCTTTAATTCAAGATTTCCCCACATTAATTACCTCGCAGGCAGTGAAATGCGAATTACTTCATTTTAAAGTATAATAAACATCCAAATAGCCCCCCCCCCGCCCCCCAAAGCCATGAATATCTATTTTTGTTCGCGTGCAAAAGCCTGGCTCTCCTGTTCTTAAGGAGTCTGTGTGGAAAGCAGGTTGTACATGTGGCCCAGAAAGAAGATTACAAAATTGAAGATTAGTAAGTGTATAACTGAAGTGAACAATTTGGGGAAAACCTTACTTTGGTAATTTTTAGTTTTTTTGTTGTTGTTGTTTTTTTTTTTCATTTGAATATAGTTAATGAGGGCTAAATGAGTTTTGTGCTGCACTGTCGTTATTAGAAATACAACATTTGTGTAAAACAGCACCAATAAATACCTTCAGAGGAGCATAATTTTGTCAAGACAGCAAATTTCTGGGCATGTGTGTGTGCTCATGCATTGAACCTGTGTGCATGTGCATTTGCACGTGTATGTGAGTGCCTGCTCTACAGTGGAGTAAAGCAATTTGAAGACTGGGCCCCTCGTGTGACCTTTGATTATGAAAAGAATACAGCAGTGCACATATAAGAGGCCTCTTGTTTCACTCTCAACATAATGAATGGGATACACACACACACACACACACACACACACACGCGCACATACATGTTCTGGTATGTGCACACACATAGAAATGCTGACAGAAAAATGACACCAAATCCTTAAATGTCACAAGCAGCAGCACACATTACAAACCTGCACTTTTCTCGCTCGTTTAAAGCATGTTTAACACGCTACTGCCCTTGAAAATATCCAGCTAAGTTGAAGCTTTTAACTTGGGAGCAGGTTCATGTATAGAAATATTAAGAGAAAATAGAAACATTTATTATGGCATATTGAAACGTCTCAAACGACCGCCAATGTGGCTAATATTATGCAGTTCATTAAAAAACAATATGCAATTTATGTAAACACAGTTCAAACGAGCGCTGCTCCTGTACACTTTAAAATCCTACTTTTTTTGAAGTGGTTTTATTTTAGGGTTTCGTTGTAATTTATTGGCTCAAAGTGCACGATCCAGTGTTAAAGCTGATTTGATAAAGAAACCTGCAGGGACATATTAATTAAAATAGCAATCTAATTATCATTCCACTGTGACCTAAAAGTTGAATATTATTAGAGTTGCAACCATCGACTGTGATGAAAAGAGCTTACATGACAGTGAAATTGAAATTCAAAGAGCTGGAGATAATGTACACGCAGATCAAAAGAACAAACGGTGGGGAGAAAAATAACACACCAAGAAGTTTCACGTTTCCTCACAAGGGTAAAAACCAGCCTGCGCCCACATACACACATGCGCACAGACGGGCACACGTGTGCCTGAGAACACACACCCAGTATTCAGTATTAGGTTGGCTGTTGTAATTCGGTCCAAACATCTGCTGGATACAAATAGTGCTGCTATGACAATGAGTTGACACCAGGAATTTAATAGAGGGCAAACCCCCTTATGCGCTAATTATTTGTGTTTGGACACCAATTTAGGCTGATTTGAATTGTTCCTCAAGACATTAAGTGATTGTAAATGCTCCTTGGAGTAGTACAATAGGACCGACTATTAAATGGTTCAAATTTGTCAGTAATCAGTTTATAAAGTGATTGTTATTCTATGCACAGTGATCAGTGATGGCTACATTCAGTAAGGGTTGTTGGGAAAGAGCTTTAGCTGTTGATTGATTGGCTGATGTTAACCAAGACACACATCTGCACTAGAAGAAGTGATCTCAACAAACAATTTAAAAATATGGTTGTACTCAGAATTTCATTTAAAGTCAGTAAGACAGAGCCCATGGCCTTTCAGAGTAATATGTCACTGTGTAATGTATATTAAATGATTTGATTATAATATTCTTGCATTGTGTAATCAGTGTTTTAGTGTAATAGCTGGTCAAGACTCTTAATGCTCTTGATATTAATACACTGCATCCTATTGAAAAAACTGATCTGTAGAATAACTTTGATTTTTTTCTACAATGCAGCAGAGTTTAAAACATGAAGTAGCATGCAAATAAAAAGGCTTGTAAAAAATGTACATGCTCTTTAATACTCCACAAGAGTAAAAGTAGCTCAGCATTGTCTGACACATTAGAATAATGACAGGACACACACACTCAATTTTAAATCCTCATCTGGTACTCACAGTTTTGTCCACATTTACCAATCAATCGTATTTCTGTGTCATACAGAAAAATGAATTTCCTGACAATTCGACCACACAAAGTGTTGCCATGCTTTATGGCCATTGTTGACCTGAGGTCAGAGACTGCCAACCTTTTTATTTGTCACTTTGTCTCTGGTTGAAACCCAATAACAAATCCTTTCACAGCCATATTGGAGTGTAGCCTTTCTACAGCGCAGCTGGAGGAATGCAGAGTAGAGGTTAACATTGCTCCAACCGTTGACACTATATTGAGGCTGACATGTTTCATCA
This sequence comes from Echeneis naucrates, assembly GCF_900963305.1. NCBI lineage: Eukaryota > Metazoa > Chordata > Actinopteri > Carangiformes > Echeneidae > Echeneis > Echeneis naucrates. Next base: position 7,076,832 of record NC_042531.1, on the reverse strand, counting down.
TATCGCCAAACAAGCTTCTGTTTACAGTCTCTAAGCGCCTGGCTAACCTATATCAACTGCCACAACATGTCCTGATTTACATTAAGCCCTATACAGGTCATGGCAATCAAAACAGTCCTCACAGGGGTCAGTGCACTCCGTTCCACTCAGTGTTACTTTTATTTAACCTTGAGGGTTTCTGTGTTTCCTCTGCATCCCTTTTGGGGGGGGGGGGGGGGGATTCTTCAGATTCCTACAGAGCCTTGTGCATCGAATGAGTTGCCTTTTTTTTCCGGGTAACGGCCTGTATGCTTCTCTTGCAGCTCTACAAACGAAGGTGTTAACATGTGTCCCTGCAGTGGGCCAGCGCACCAGCCAGCCAGTGATAATTATTCATTAGTATTCATTAGTGTGAGGTGCTGGCCGGTGCAGGGCTCATGTTGAATCAGTGTTCTGACGAGGCCTCAGCCCAGCGTGGGTCAGCGAAGAGCCAGTAATTAGGCCCACCAGTCAGGAGGCATTTTCCTAAGCACAACACGTGAGGTTGAGAAAGAGAAGATGCAACCATCAGGAGAGAGGCTGGGGGGCGCGGCTGTTGAGAGAGGGGTATGTTTTTTTTTTCTCCTAAAGAAAGCCAGCCTTGGCCTCCTTCTTTTCCTGGGTGGGTGCTTTTGTCTACCTTAACCTCTCTCCATCACTCACCCCATCAGTGGTAAAGATCCAGATAACCTTGGTTGTCTGCTTTGTTTGGCTCCTTCTTTCTTTGTTTCACATATTCCTCTTTGAAGCTTTTTCATCTGTGGAAAAAAATGAAAAATACAAATATAAATATATGTCTGTTTCAATCTAATGTGTCTACTTTTGTTGTTTGTGTGTATTTACGGCTCTTTGCATGTGGCATGGTTGATGGTAACAGCAGTTAGTATCACTTGCAAACATAATTTTGTAATGGCTTAACATGACGGAGTGGCCGCCTCCAAGGAATGCTGCTAGTATTGTAAATGCAACTGAGGCCTAACAGAATTAGTCTAATAGGAAGATAATTACGCTGGCTGCAACAAAGCTGGACCAGATTTATCAACCTGTTTACTGCCCCCATGAGCCATTAGAGGACGGGATCTACCAGCCTGGTGAGGTTAAAGGTGCCCGCCGCACCTCAAAGCTGGCTGTGCCACAGCTGTCAGTACACATCTGACAGGGGAAAGAGGTTTTGACGTTGACTGACAGCAATTGAGAAAACAAGGGGGTCAAGTGTTCCTGTATCACAAGTACTGTTGTGATACAGGAGCGAGGAAACAACCCCCTGCCAACGAAATCCAGATCCCTGTGGATGAGTAAAATCCAAGGAGACGATAACTTGCCCTGCCAACTTATAACCTCAGTTTACCTTTAATTAAAAGAAAGCCTAAGTCATTGAATTGCTCTGCTTCTCGCTCCGTTTCTCTCTATTGTCCTATTTTTCCTCTTCTCATTCACTTGTGTACAGGCGAGGATGCGCATGGGAGGGGGAGAGGGAGTGCCTTGCATAGCCTTGCTGTATCCTGACATGATTCCAAATTAGACAAATTCCCTAAACTACAAGCGGATGGCATGACACCTTCCTCTTCCCCAACATCCCCCTTCTTTTCCCCGCTCCCTCCCCCTCTTCCTCCTCTCTCCCCTTTCGTGCGCATTTTTCTCCTTCAGATTTATGACACGGGCATATAGGTGCACTTGACAGCTCTCAGATTGGCGCTGTAGAAGAGGGAGATCCCAAAGCGAGACAGGTTAGCTGGGTAAATCTATCAGGGGTCTGTCCGGGAGGAGGCAAAGGGGGAGGAGGAGAAGGGGGGGGGATGAAGAGGGAGCGTGTGTGGAGGGGGAAACCAAGTGAGAGGTGGAGAAGGGGAAGAGGAGAGCGAGGGAGAGAGGCTTGGTGGGTCCCCGCTGAGCACATGAGCTTCCATGCTGAGCACAACCGTGGCTGGCTGACAGTTGTGCTCAGCCTTCACTGTAATAATGAATAAAAGGAAACTCCCTGCAGATTACACATCTTCCATGTTTTGACATTGACCTTAATACATAATTTAACCACAAAGCCTGAAGAGTGTGTAACGAGATAAGAGAGGACCAGAGGATAGAAAAAAGATGCCCGAGCTAAAACATACAGGCCAAAAAAAAAAAAGAAAAGAAAAGGAAAAGGTCTCAGCTGTAATGGCTCTTATATGATCAAGCCTGAGAAACTCTTGCCACCTCAAGTTTTTTTTTCTACAGGTACAGGAAGTTTGGGGGAGGGAACTGGAAGATCATGGATGTTTGTTTGTGTGTGTGTGTGGAAAATGCACTGATTTTCCTGCTTGTTCAATTCCCAGCGGGATGTGAAAGTACTACGGCTAAACCTCAATAGAATAGTAATGCACCAGCCCCAGCTGTTGTGTGTGCGTGTATCTCTGTATGAGTGTGTGTGTATGTGTGTGTGTGTGTGTTCCCCCTGTTAGTGTACTTCCAGAGTGTGTATGTGTGCAACTGTAGACTGGCTGAATGTGAAATCTGAAAGAGGTATTTGTCACTGTCAATGTCATGTCTTGGTTTGTGTGTGTGTGTGTGTGTGTGTGTGTGACTTTGTTTTTGAATGTTTTCCTCGGGGTGTGTGAGTGTGATGATTTCAGGGACTGTTTAGAGCTGGGTTTGCTGAGCCAGCACTCTTGCCACAGATTATGTCACTCCAGCTGAGGTCACCATGTCACACACACTGTCAGGAATGTTTTTTCTTTAGCCAAATTCCTTTAGGACAAAGCTGCCAGATTCACACAGCTCATAGGATATGTCCACTACAACCACAAATATACACCCAAAGTCAGTGTTTAACACCAGATGCTTTTTTTTTTTCCTTTTACAAAAGGACGTTATTCTCGTCTAGTTTGTACATTTGGTAAATTCATTTCTGTTTTTTTTTTTTTATCTAAATGGAAATGCTACAACACATGATTCATGCATTAACAATCATTACCACCCAATTAAGGAGGTGATTACGTCACCGGTGGCCTGCTAGGTGCTGTGAAACACAGATGCAGATATTAAATATGAATTACAGAGGCCGTATCTGCCCCCCTCCTCCCCTTGTTCTCTCATCCTCTTAACTCCTTTCGTCTTTGGGCTCTACAAAGACAGGCTGTTCTGTAATTGAAGCAGCATGTCAAAGCCGTCTTCCTGTCTGCGTGTAACCCTCTGATTCACGCTCTTCTCATTAGTGTTATAATTACTGCTGGTTGAAAAGCAAGGGTCTTAGTGAGCCCCTTGGCGAGCGCTAAGGTGAGAGTGCGGACACGTTGTGCCCTCACTTTGTCGAGGGGGGGGGTTCAGGCTAACCTCCAACCCAGTAGGGGGCAGTGGAGATACTGACTCCAGCCTGCGTCGTGTCCACAGCTTAGCACATGAGATCTTTTTACAGCCTACATGCTGCCATGCATGATGACAAGCTGTTGATAAATGAAGCATGAAGAATTACTGGGTGAAATTCACAAGCAATGCTGCTTTTCTTTTCTCATTTTCCTTCCATGAATCCGTCCGTACACCCACTTTTCTGGGTTTTGTGACTCTCTTAAGATTCACGCACCTGTCAGTCTGTCCCCAGGCCTTGGCCTCAGCCTGTGTCTCTGGGCTCTCCAAGCTCTTCCGGGAATTCGCTTGGCTGCAGCCTAACCAACACTGAATGGCCTCCAAACTGGTCCAGCTGGGTTGGATGTCTCGTGTGTGTGTGTGTGTGTGTGTGTGTGGACTTGTGCCATCGTGGCTGAGTTACCACACAGAGCCACAGCTATGACTGTGGTGGCTATAGCACTTTGGTGTTTTGCCATCAGGCTTCCCTCCAAGGGCTGTGTCAAGACAGAGAGAGTCTTGGTGGGAGTATGCATGCATGTGTTTGTGTGTGTGTGTGTGTGTGTGTGTGTGTGTGTGTGTTGGGCAATGCAGGGCGGTGCTCTACTTCTGCAGCAGTAATCTAATGAGCCTGTAAACACACTCATTTGACATCATTAATTGGAGGAAGATCAGAGATCTGAGAGGGGTGTGGGTACAGGGTGTGTGTGTGTGTGGTAGCGGTTTGAGGGTTCTCCCATCAGAGAGGGTTCTCCCAGATCAAAGATTTAGAGTGTGAAATCCTTGATTATGCGACAGAGAGACACATTAGAGGCAGTTTTCTGCCAAGCTGAGAGAGCAGCAGAATGTTTGGTCAGTGCCAGCAGCAGGCCTTGATTTCACCAGTGAGAAGAGCTCAAGCAACGCACATGAAGCTGCCCTCTGTTTTGTCAATTTTAACGATGAGTAGACAAATCAAAGTTGAAAAATGGGGAGCTTGTCTGCTCCCAGATTATTGATTTTCAAGTATTGTAGCAATTTTAACCATATGAAGTGAGACTTTGGACGGAGCATCTGCTGGCACTTTTGAGAAAAGTTTGAGTCCTCTTTGTAACTGTCACAGAGGGTGATCCATTAGCCATAATTGTGCTGCGATACTGATTCCATCACATTTGTCAGATGGATCTAAGCTGGCAGAAGCAGAGGTGCAGTGCCAGAGTTGCCAGCTAGTATAGTCCTCTGCTCTGACTGTAACCCAGTCCAGTCCTTAATGATCTATCTGTCTACCACCCGCATAATGGCCCACACCGCTGTTCGCTTTCATTTACAGAGTGCCACTCTCTGAACTCCCCTCATCAACCCTTTGTTCCTGGCCGTTTCATGTTTTTTTGGGGAGTTGAATGGAGTAGCTGTGTATGGGATACTTTTGAGCGGTTGGTTGAGAAAGACAGCAAGAGCAGGAATTTTCCAGTGCAATACATTATGAAGATTTCACTTTCTGCCTTTGATTCTGCACTGACAGTTATCCTTCAGCCCTCCTTTAAAGTCCCACTTTCAATCCCTAATGGCTGTCATGTCGCTGCGCTCTCTGGACTCTTACTCAAAGTGTCATTGGCATAATGGTCGGCAGCCGTTGGCCTCTTTTGATCATCCATGCTGTGTGCTGGAGCAACTGGAGCCGAAACAGTGAGGTGTACGGTGTGTGTGTATGTGCAGTGCTTGCACCTCTGCTCAGCTGCCACTCCCAGGCAAAGCTTCATGACCGGAAATCTAAAATTCACTTTCAAATAGTTTTCCTCCTGTTCTTGCTGCCTAATAGCCAAGCAGTGGAGAGTGTGTGTGCATCTGTGTGTGTAAACTCATTAAAGGGAGAGCACAGGTTTCTACTGTATCAGCATCTCAGGTTCAGCCCAGTTTGGCACTCCTTCAACAGTTATGCATACTCCAACAAAGGGAGGAAGCCATGAGGGAGCAGGACCAGGAGAAAAAAATGAAAATGTGTGTGTGTGTGTGTGTGTGTGTGAGAGACAGCGAGCTGAGACCTTGGACAGAACCAAACTGCACACAAGTTCAAACACCCCAGCCTGCGTTCAAATGTATTAAGCTGGTCCAAGATAAATTCACATTCACCTTGCCAGAAAGAACGCATTCCAAGCTAGATGATGAGGGCCAGAAAGCATCCGGAAGAGCTCTGATACATTCAAACAGGGATGTGCCTGCAATACGAGCCAGTATGTTCACAGAATGACATTGTCTGGATCCAAGAAGAGTCAGCCTTCCAGGACCGGCATCCTCTCATTTGTTGCCTGGTTCACCTGCTTTTCCATCAGCAGCCCAGGCCCTGATTCAGGTGTTCGCCAGGCTGGATTCAGAGCTAGTGATGCCCAGAGAACAAGAGTCCTGCAGGGCAGATGCACATCAGAGTGTGCGGTTTCATGAAACAACTAGAATTATTCTGCTTTGATATATTTCACACAGAACACAGTTATTGAATTTAACAGAGGCGCCTTATAGTGCATACATAGAGGGTTGGAGGGAGATCTCTTCTGGCATTGCAAAATCTTTCTGTGGCTGCCTTTTGACCCTTTACAGCCGTTCTTCTGCATGCATCATTTCCTCTATTCTGTTCATGCTTACTTTTGTTGCTTTGTTTTTCCAAACCTAAGATCACGTTGAATTATACAACGCTTACTTCCTCCTACACTCTGAACTTCGAACTCAGTATATTTGCCACCAGCATGTAGAAACACAGTCCTACATTTTACATTCTATCCATCCATCCATATTGCCTGTCTTTCAGGGTTGTTAGGACGGAGACAATTCCAGCCGACGTTCGGCGAAAGCGGGATAGAACCCGGCCATGTCTGACAGTTTGTTGCAGGGCTGGTGTATAGAGACATACAGAGACATGTGCATGTCTGGACATTCAAAAACAATAATGTTTCTAATGTGGTTCCTCTTTAAAACCTTTCATTTATCTTGCCATTTGTTACTCTTTGGTGTTAATCAATTTGTCTTATTTATTTAATATACTCACTTGCACACATACATGTGCACCCCCCCCCCCCCACCCCTTTATGCACAGAGGGATCCAGATCAGAGCGCCCGGCCAAGATCGCGTGTGATGTAAAGTTCTGGAGAATAAAAGATGTCTCTTCCAATAACATATTTCCTACATGTATTGAAAGACGTGTCAATTTCAGTTACACCTGGCGCAGCGGTTGGAAAACAGAGTGTTCCTCTCTTCTAAAAGACAATGCCATACCAGTCGCTCCCCACCTGAATGACTGATACATTAAACACGCAGAAAGCAGCGGGAGGACACGAGGGAAGGAGCGTTCAAAGACGAAAACAACACATCCAAAAACAAAAAAACAACAACAACAACAACAACAACAACAAAAAAGCAAAAACAAACAAACACAAAAACAATAAATAAATAAATAAATAAAAAACAGTGTTGCTCACTGTACAACACAACACAGCTGTCTGGTGCTGCAAGCTAGCACCAAAACTGAAACCTGGCCTTCCCAGGTGCAGTATTTCGTTATACCGTACATTGTGCATGACTGCATAATCTCTCTTACTTTCCATCTGCATCACGAATCCTTTTTCTGTATCTGTAATATTGCGGCAATGTTTGACTTCACAAAATTGAGCATTTCTTAGCTTTCGATACTCTGAAAGCTATTCCACAGAGGCAGATGATCACACAGACTTTTGTAAGAAGAGTAGAGGAGCATCTCTGCCTTCTAGTTCCCTGACAGGACTGTCAGAGTACATTCGAGTATAGACCTGACGTGGTAAAATCCGCAGTCCTCGCCATTGCGAAATGCTGACACAGCTGCCCTAGGCCTGCCCTGTTGTAGAAAATTAATTCAGGCAAGTAAGAGGACACCTCAGTCAGTGAGACAGACAGACAGAAGGGGTCCTATAAGGCAGGCGGTGTGAAGAGGAGTAGAGTCTGTGGTCTTTGTTCACTGCTGGACACGTTAAGACTCCATTAAGGAAGCCTGACACACAAGGCGACGGCTGTCTCTGTTCTGCCTGGGCAAGCAACTTATTAAAATGCTGGGAGTTCTGCTCTTTCTAACTCTTTTTTCTTTCTCACTCGCTCACACAGAAACCCACACAGAATTTACACAGCAGTGTTTAAAGCCAACAAGGAGATTAAAATGACTTCTTGCCAGGCAATCAGTTTCTATGCACTTTGTTTGTTTGGACTTGTGTACTTATTTAGGCAAGATTATTATTACAAAAAGAGGAAATTTTAAAGTGCCATTTAAAACTTTTTGTGCCACAGTCAGAATTAACATTGATTGCTGTTTACACTTTTACCCCGAGACATTTATTTTACTACACTCACATTTCCTCCAGACTTTGTCAAGACTTTGGATTTTCATCTCATTCTGTGTTTTACCCTTTTATTTGTTAGCACAATGATAGAGAGGGAAAAAGAAAGGAAAGTGAGGGTGAGAGAGGGTGGGTGTGTTCGTGGAATAATGTACAGCATGACATGGATACGAGACAACTTATTGCTGTGAGTTATGCCAGTCCAGATCAATAAAAATCCAGACAACTAGCACTATCTTGAACCAATCTGAATCTTAAAAAGTTTCATCTGCTTTGGAAAATCAGAGTGTAGCAGAAATGAACCCCAAATTCAAGAAATGACTGTGAATTTTAACACTTCTGGTTCCCTCCAGAAGTTTCTAGGCTTCTAAAATTGGGTTTTTGGTCAGATGGCCGAAATAAGATGAAATAATGAAGAAAACTGAAATTAAAAACCAAAGTTGAGTTTTTTTTTTTTTTTTAAATCTTAAAGTTTGTGAAGATTATCCTACTGAACACAATGTGCAAATATAACTATATTTTGATTGTCACAGAATTTACAGAATATATTCTTCAGCAGTCCAGTGGCCCATCTAAAAATCCCGTTGAATCTTTATTGAGGAAGCGAGGGCGATGCTAACAAAAATATTTCATGTTAATATTATTTTACTTTGCAAAAACAATTCAAATTTCATTTTCATTGTATTCAGTTATATTAAGTACTTTATTTTTGCCACCATTTGATGGACTCAATAGCTATCGATTGCTTTCAGAATTCAGAATTAGATCGCTACCACTAATTATGTCTAGCTGGCAGTAATTTTATCTGAATATAAAGACGTGATTTTTTTTTTTTTTTTTTCTCAGCTAGCGGCTCCTGTTGCTAGACCTACATTCAGATTGGAGTCTTAATCTTTAGTCTTTAGTTAGGCCTTGGGGAATCCTTTTTAATAGATCCACTTGCTTAGGGCCTCTGGCTTAATCCTTGCCATTTTGCACTTCCTATGCTGGTTTGCTAAATACTCTCAATTAGGTGGCTGGCAGAGCATTTTGTATTACTCCATGTCCTGACCACTCCTCTTTTTCGTCTGGTAAATTTTTGGAAAAGGCGGGGGGGAGGCTTGACCTTGTTACTTATAGAAATAGCCACGATGGGACCTTGGGATCTTCAATATTTCTCTGGATATACTGCTAAGTTCATAGTGAAATGATAATTAACTCCCAGCATCAATTAGCATTCAGCTTGTAGATGGGTAACGAGGAGCCAATTATAAGAAAATATACATAATCAATTATTTATTCACTCTTAATTACAGTGAGTTTTACCCTGTTACAGCAGCGGCAGTTCAATTAATGACCTTCAGCTATCTTAATTTGAAATTGCCACGGAGCAGAGGAATTTACCCAAACCCCATAGTGAACAAAGCAGCAGAAACATGCACATAAGCACACACGCATGCACACACACACTTTCGCAAACTCAGAAAAAGAAACTGAACAAGGGAAAGCAAGAGATGGGAGGCCGGGGGTGTGGGTGAGAGGGGGGAAGAGGGAAGAGCAAGAAAGAGATGTAGCAAGAAAGAAAGAGAGGGAAGGGAGCAGAGGAGGGAAGGGACTGGCACTGTCTGTCAGTCAGATGCCCAGAGCTGTGGTGTACATGGTGTCACCCACACGACCGAGCCGTCTGTCGAGGCCACCTGCCTCATTATGGGAAATGTATGCATCTGGGGCAGGCTCGGGCTGGCTCATCCTCAGCATGGGCAGGGAAAATGGCACGCTGGCAACCATTATTGCATTATGTTAGCAAGCCGTACACACTGTCTGCATACATACTGCACTGTGAGACAGGAAAGTAGTGAGCCAAGAGTTTTACTGAATGGGCTGGAAAATTTTGGAAGGGACTCTGTGGATTTCTCACACATAGTTCAGACTGAGGTACAACATGTGCCACTTTTATCATAAAAATATAGTACATGATGAGAGAGAATATATGTAAAAGGTGCCTGGTCTGATCTGAGTGTGAGAGGCCGCGAAGCCAGAGAGCAGGTTGAATATTAGTGGCTGTGTAAGTGTCCCTCTCTTTTGCCACAGGGTCTTCCAGAGACCAACACGCACAAATGGAACAAGCTGATCACGACACAAAACTTTCTCCCTGTCCATTCCTGGTCTCCCCCGCTGCTCCCGCCTTCCGCCCATACCTGGCCTGCATACCATTAGACCTAATGGAGCGTGGTGTGAGGGACAGCCAATCATGATGGCGTCCCGTCAGTGACACCGACATGTATCTTGGTGCTCATTATCATCCTTGAACAGCGCCAATTTACATCTGATGCTCTGACTAATTCTGCTCCAGTGTTGTCAAGAGGCATAGGAAGTGGCCTGGCCGTGATGACAGCGCGGCTGTCAGGAGCCTGTGGATGGAGGATTCCTCAGGGCATGATTTAATGCCCATGTCAAGCCCCGCTGTCAGCCTCTCTCTCTCTCTCTCTCTCTTTTACTCTCTCTTACTCTCCCCCTCTCTCTCTCTCCCTGCTCCTTGCACTTCTTCTCTCCATCTAGCCATTAGGATTCAGCCAGCGGAGAGATGGGGCTATAGAGCAGGCGATTGGCCTGCTTAGGATTCACACTCTGGGCAAGAAAATAACATGCCCTGTTTCACAAGTGATTACCCTTTCCTTGTAAACTGCAATTAAGGCTAAAAAAGAAAGGCAGCAAAGAGGTGATGGAAAAACAAAACACGTATGATCGCCAAGTAAAGAGGAAAACCTTGAGTGCTTTCCCTGGCTGGTTTATGGCTGCTCGTTTGTCTAATTTCTATAGACAACCTTTCTGTGGTGTTTTGCTGAGTTGTTTTGGCTTCTGTTTGGTTGTATAACTCCACAGATATCATGGCCCCTCGCCCTCCCTCCTGTAGAGTGATTATCATATTGCATGATGTCTCTGGATAGTTCCACTTGCGCTATGCAATGCCTCTCTGCTCTTCATGTATTTATTTTGGTCAGGGTAGAGCAGAGTTTGTGTGGAGTATCGACCAACTATTTTGTAGAAGTTTGTTCAGTGTTAATTACCAAAATTCGAGGCATGTTGTGGAAGTGAGGATAAAGCTGAGCATATTTTTGAATGTGCATGTTTTTTGTTTTTTTTTGTTATTTTTTAGAGTGAGAGTGTTTTTGAGAGCAACCGTCTGCTTATCTGAAACAATTGCCAAATGTGAGACGCCTGACCTGCGTTGACCTCTGACATAGGTCAAAGGTCTCAGGGGCCACAGATGGCTGGAGAATGTTGGCTGGGACAGAGAGGACAGAGGGACAGGTGCAGACATTTTAGTGTCAAAATATGAGAAACTGGATGTTATCTGAGTCTGATGTATAGATCTGCTAAAAAATATACTTTTGGCCAATCTGTGTGTGTGTATATGTGTGTGTGATGGTATTCCTACAATATGCTGCTGCAATATGTTTCCCTCTCCCCGGTCTCCTCTCTAACAAGGCAATGATGGATGAGCAGAGATTTTGCTGCCTAATGTGCAGAGTGAGGCGACATATGGCTCAGTTTGGTACGTCCTTGTCCACTCTCTTTAAACATGACCATCACGCCACATGCAGAAGAACACTGCAACTGTCTCAAAACACAGGCCAGCATGTCTTTTCGTGATCCACCAGGCTTTAAGATCACAGTAGCAGAAATTAACCTGGCCATTTCCCCTTCTTTAACTTTTAATGAACATTAATTAGATTCGGTCTGCCTTGTGCATGCTTTGGCTCAGTTTCATATCCTCTTTGGCCACATTAGACTTGTCCTCGGAGCCGCTGATTGCGCCATTTACAACGCTTCAGCTGTATGAGAAAAACACTTTCACTTCACGGCATTAGCACTGGAAACTGGTCAAAAAACAAGGAATGTTTGTATGTGATTTAGGTGATAGATGATCGGCAGTTTTATGAAGTGCATCATTGATATTCTTATTAAATGTGGCTCTGCAGTTGGCAGGTTGAAGGCGGCAGCCAAAGGAAGTGGGCTGGACTGGTTTGGGGCCGGGGCCAGTTCGGCTTGGCACTGTCTGGTAAGTGTCTGGTCTCACCCTGTATTGGTTGTTATTCAAAGAACTGGGAGAAAGATCAACATAACCATGGATCAATAAATGAATCCATCCAGACCTGTTCGAAGTAAGAAAGAAATACATGTGAGCAACCGGGACAAGAATTCATTAGAAAGCAAATAAGTAGTGGAATTTTTCAATTTGAGCAGAAAAGTTTTAAAAGGAGGTCTGGTGCAAGGAAGGTACATTCCTTTATTCTCTTTTGCAGTCCGATTGCAATTTAACTTTGCTAACATTCCCATCGAGCCAAGTATTTCTATCTCCCCCATAATGAGAAATTAAGTGGACACACTGCGTTCAGGACGAATTTCCTATTATTGGAATACCTTCAATTTGGATCACTTACAGGAATTAAATAAATAGACATGTAGGAATAAGGAAAAGGATAAAGATTAATGTGAAGTGTATTGCTGTTTCTAAGAAAATTTGAGTGACACATTGGACCACCCATTCTTACTTCTAATTTACAGTGATCAGTGATTTTCCTGAAGAAAGAAACATGTGTCTTTGAACAGAATGATTGAGTCCTCTGCTCTTCCAGATAATTAAACAAAGGCTTCCACTTGTCTGCATCTGCCAAGCTATTTTAGGCTTTTCCATGGCCCATGAGTAACACAAAAATGGTGATATGAAACCAATACAAATTGTGATCGAAAATACAAAACGCACCTCTCCATGTTTAACTAACTCCATCTCAAAATACAGATTAATTTGATTTTTTAATTACATTTTGCAAAGGTGCTTTTTTTTTTTTTTTTTAAGCACGTCTCCTCTATTATAGGTCTCTACTTTCCTGATCACTCTGATTAGTTGGTGATCTTTATCGAGTCAAATCATCCTAAAGGAAAGTTTCCAGAAACTCTACCACAGTTTATTCTGGCTGCATAACTAGAAAGCACAGGGGGATATTTCACTAAATTTACTGTTTCATTATAGCTTGTTTATTGTGCGTGTAAACCATGTCTCTGTAAAGGGGCGCGATATCACATGTATTGTGTCATTGGGAAGAGTTGTTGTGGCAACAAGGCGCCAACTAACAGACGCAGTTATTATTTCCAGTTTGTGGTTAACATCCTGTCTGAGGGTTGAGATTGATGGATACTCAGAGTGCTCCTGTGTGTCTTGAAGGGAACTATTGATTGCTGTTGCCGTTGGTTTCAGCCTCCATTTGTTGATCTGCCCATGAAAGCCCAACTACATGGATCATAGAAATGACCCCAGCTCTTTTTAATGATGTTTGTGAAAAAAAAACAACAACTGCTGCACCCACTAACAGTCAGACCAGCCGCACTGCATTTTCTCTCCAGATGGACATATTATGTTTGTTTTCTGTGATTTCTGGTGAACAGCGGCTGTACGAAATTGGGAAATACTTATGTATTCACAGACATAAGAGTGCCCCGAAAACAATTTTGATAATGATGCTGTGAATTATGACACTTTAGCTCTCCGTTCAATTGCCAAATTGTTTTTAGTGCAATTTTCATCAGCGCTTTTTTCCTCCGCTTTAAGAAGAGACGGGATCATTAGCCCAGGACTGTTCAACCATGCACAGAGGAAAGATGCCATCAAAGTTGTCACAAAAAATGTCCTTGTTCTCTAATTTATAAACAAAAAACACAGATTTTCTCTTTCATGCAGCTTCTTGGAGATAATTATGACAAGATGAAAGCAGTTAAATTCCTCCCTCTGTTCTCTGCTCTTCAGATGGTTCCCCCATTGTCAAAAATGGAGATGAGATTTCATGTGGCTGTCATTGCCTGTGTCCCTGTCTCTCTCCGTCTCCCTGTCTTGCTCTTGTGTCTCTTTCCCTCCTCATTCCTGTCTCTCTTCCTGTCTGCCTGTCTAACAGTTTCACTCTTCTTTGTCAGTTTTTATTGAACTCTGATATCCAAATCTGTAATGTTTTCAGAACTGTCAATCAGTCAGTCACTATCTGTCTCAGAGGTTGTTGTCCCCTAATGGAAGAGAATGATTAGCTTTTATCAGCTCACTGATTTATAAGGTTTAAAGCTCTTGCACACAATCAAAGGGACAAATAAGTATTCTTCCTGCACACATATGTTTCTGTGCACTCTTTCTCTCTCTCTCTCTCTCACACGCGCGCACACACACACACACACACACACACACACACACACATAGACGTGGCATTGATGAGACGTCTACAGAACCCTCCCTCCTCCCATCCCTCTTTTACACACTCTGAGGCGATGGGCTGGTGCACCATGAGTGTGCCATGCCACGCTGTGGTGTCTGGAAGTGTGTGTGTGTGTGTATGTGTATGTATGTGTATGTGTGTGTGCCCTCTTGGGAGGTAATTACCAGAATAAATACAGTAAGGCCATGGCTGCTAATTTATGCCTGATTGTTGACAGTCAGAGTATTGTTTAACATGCACAGAGAGGGCCCTTGGTGTTTTGTTTCATGATCCTTCTTGTATGTGTGTGTTGCTATGAGTGTGTGCGTGTGTGTGAGAGAGAGAGAGAGAGAGAGAGAGAGAGAGAGAGAAGGGGGACAAATGTGTGCAGTGCATCTTATAGCTGTCTGTGTCTGTTATGCTGCTGGTTATTATGCTGGATGTCTCTGAGAGGTGTGTGTCTGACCTGTGTCAGGTCAAACTCACACCAATTTAACTTCCAGGCCTTGTTACATTTGTCTGCTGCACTTGTTACCAGATACTCACTTTTACTTCTTCAAAGGGCTGTTTGAGACGTGGTTTTAGTATAGACAGCTTCAACTTGAGTAGGCAAGGGAAAGGGTTGGGTCAGTAGCTGTGCTGGTTAGGGCTGTGATCGGACCACTTCCCTGTTCATTTCAGTGAGAGGCACAGCAGGGATGCCAATACAGCCACATTTGCAAAATGGCAAAATAGCTGAACTGACTCTCCTTTTCTGTTTCAGTTCAGTCATTTGGAATAATACACACAGGTACACATTTTTAGTAATTTATTCTACAGTGTTTTACATTGAAATCTGTTACTTTGACCTGAGAATCATGTCTGAGCTGTTTTAGTTTTATGTTAGTGGTCACAAGCTTTTGAAGGATGAGAACTGCTTTATTGGCCTTTCCTATGGACAGAAAGTCCCATGAAAAGATTTTTTTTCACGATTATCCAAATTACTGAACTTACTCCATGTGACACTCAGGCTCACTGGGCTTTAAAAAAGGCAAACAGCCAGGCTCTGTTTCTGTGATGATGTTAGCAGATGTTCCTCAAAGAAGAGCAAAGAGTGCAGTTCTTGGGAAGCCATGGATCTGTACATATTTAGTTCTGTGAGAGAACATGCAAAAATGTAGTTTTTCAGCTTTCCGACTGTATCTCCACAGCTTCGTTGGTTTTTATCTCAGAAATGGTCTTCAGCTCACTGTTCCATCCAGCACTTTCCTGAAGCCCCCACAACCGCTTTCTATTGACAGTTTCTCTGTTCCTGAACCACACATTTGTTACCAGACAGGCCACATGAGTTTTATGAATGTGAGAGGATAAAGAGTTCACAGCATTGCTGCAGAGAAAGCCGCTAAGTTGCCGCGCAGCCCAAATTATCGGCAAAACATAGCTAGAGTGAAAGTTCAGACGCTACCACCCAAATGAGGTTTGAATGAAGTCAACTCTTGGTCCAGAACTTTTAACGATAGCCTAGGTCTATCAAAGATATTGGATATTAATTCATTAATAATAGATACTAATGAGCTTTGAAGTGGATGCAGTGTTGGACGTTAGAAGTCCCCAGTGGGTAATGAAGACTGTGGAAACACCTTTGAGGTGCTGGGGGCCAGGGGGCCTGGCTGGAGGAAACACTACAAGTCTTTGTATTAGAGCTGATTGAGCTGGTCTGCGCCCCAGCTTCGTTACAGTCCACCACTTACACGCCCTGAATTCTACTGAGGAGACCACTGATGAATTTGTTTAATTGAACGTAAATAATGAATTCCCAAGGAAGAGATTTGGCCCAGTTGTAATTGCTGGAGATCAGAGGGCACAATACCAAACTTCAAAAAGTCTGAGCCAGGCGGTCGTAAAAGCCGTAACGATGACTTCGAAGAAAAAAGAAAGACGTGATATAGGGAGGGGGGCAACAGAGGAGGAGTAACAGAGACAGAGACAGCGAAAAAGGAGATGAACTAATGAGGAACAAAGACCTAACGAGTTTCGCAAGGAAAATGAAGTGTTTCCAAAGTCGTCTTTAAACTTGGCGAGATGAAACGCGGGAGCGGCAGTTGTTTTTGACAGCTCGGGACGAGATGGGCCACAGCTCAGAGAGAAAGGGGTAATTCACTATTCCTTTATATTATCCGTGCTCTCTCTCTTTCTCTCTCTCTGCTGGGAGCCCCCTCATCCCTCTCTCCGCTTCCCCTACATTGATTCTTGAATTAGACTGTTTTATTGAATAATTAATAGGCCTTTTCCCATGATTGATGATTTGCATGGCTTGAATATTAGCTTTTCAATCAAACGCAGCTTGTTTTAATGTAACCATATTGAAAACATGTCAAACACTGTTTACTCACTTTGCATGTGATGTTGTCTTAAGTTCCAGCTGCTGAGGCCTCACAATGCTCAGCGGTGGGGAATGGCCTTGTCAAACACTTGCTTGGTGCTGATTACAAGGCCCTTGAGTTCTGACACTCAGCACTAAACACGGCATGCAGCACACCAACACCCACACACACAGAGACACACACTCATTTCCTCATATGCGGTTACATACAGGCATGCATGTGCACGTACACACAGACACACATTTGCAAAAACATAAACAAAAGAACCCTGATAGTTTTCTTCCCACTGAAAAGCCATCAGTTCCCCAAAAGAGCCTGTCTAATAGCTACAGCAGCACGCGGCTGAGTTTGAGTGGCAGCGAGGCCAGTCTGGGAATAGATTGTCAGGCATATTGCGTCTACCATCTCCCGACACCATATCACAGAGCGAGAACACATCAATGCTAGGAGAGACACATGCATTAAGATTCCCTTTTAATTTGACTGGGATTGAAGTCGAGCGCTAAATTACGCCGTCATCCCCCCTGCACTGGCTCCCCCACCCCTCCCTACCCAAGCTTGTTTTTTGTTTGTTTCGCTTATTTATTTATTTCCCGCCTTACTTATTCATTCATTCCAAGAGTCCGATTTTCTGAGAGTGTGTCAGTGCGCCGCTCGGTGCATGAAAGCACTTTGCGTGGTGTTGTGTCTGGTGTGTTTAGACAGTTCCAAACATGTGCATGGTTAAATAATTTACAGCATAACTGACTAATGACAGGCAGTGATCATGTCGAGACGAGGAGGCCTGGGTGACTGCTGATCAGGGACAGAGGCTGTCTCTGCTGCTCACACTCACTGCTTGTGTGTGTCTGTGTGTGTGGATTTGGTTATGTTGCGGATGTGGGAAGAGATTATGTTTGTGTTGGTGTCTTCAGTACTGCAGGCAGCAGCACAGATTACAGTTCACTCTGCTGTATATGGAGTGGATGGATTCCTCCCAGGACATTTGTCGAAAATTGATTTTGAGTTCCATTCATCACTCGGGTTTAGTCTATGACAGTTCATTCACTGTGTATACAAGGGAACTATGAGCTATGCATACTTTAAGTTCCCAAGACATTTCACTAAGAAATGCATATGAGTTTGAGATTAAGTGCTGTGCATAATTTTATCCCAGATGATATAGTTGTTTGTGACGGGTTTGTGGTGCTGAGTTACATCAGCAAACGGAGAATTGCTGCTGTAATAATAGAAACTATTGCTAATAGGGCTCATTATTTTTGTTTCTTATGAAAGCAAATCTTTACCAGCATTTGTTTTTACTATTAAGTAACACACGAAATTCAGACATGAAAATTGATAAAACAGAAGATTGGATTTAGTGGAAAAGACCGTGGAAAGGCTATATTTTTGTTGAAAAGACCAATAGCGTTTGCTTTAGTAGTTTTGCTCTTCTTGGCATTTTTCAAAGAGACTGAAAGGAGTAAAGATGAAAGTGGATGTAAAATTACACTGGAAGAAAGTTACTGTGTCTTTGAATGACTTTTTATTAAAGAACTGCCAGAATGCAGAGAGAAACACCTAAACACAGCACAGCTGTAGTTTAAATGTCTTTGTGTTTGATCAATATAACGACTGATTATTGATGAAACTGAACCATCTTAGATCAACTTCATTACCCACTGATGTTTTGATTGCTTGGACCTTATGATGCACAGCAATGAGCTGTGTTCGGTTTGGCTATATAGGAAACAGTTGTAAGAAGAGTTCATTTTGATCTTTTATCTTAAGACACGTATACCTGTAAACCAAACATCGAGGAATACTGTTTGCATTTTTACCTTCAGCTTTTATCAAAGATCCTCAGCTTTTTTCCTGAGAAGGCCTTGTTAACATTAAACAACTCTGCCAATGGGCAAGAGGAAACCTCATTGGATGGGGACATAAAAGCAAAGGAAAACTTAGTAACATACTTTGGATGTAAATTATGTCAGGAAATAAGTTTGCGTCAGAATGTTTTCAGATATCAATAACCGTTCAATGACCAGAGACATTATTAATGAAATAAAGATATTCAATAAGGAGCTAACCAGCTAAAGAAAGAAACCCAGCATTAAACAAAAACATGTATAGCACAATAACAACCTCCCAAACCTCAGCTCCTTTCACTATAAAGGCACCTTGAAGAGGAGGGCTGCTCCCTGGGGCTTACCAAGTATCTGATCTATTATGCAAAAAATCATTAGGCTAAATTAAAAAGCTGTTTGAGGGTAACCAGATCCTTTAATGAGGTCAGTGAGCAGAGGAGCGACATTAAAACACAACCCTAGAACAGAAACACGAGACAAGAGAGGGAGGCAATTGATTATCAATCATGTAGGTCATTATCTGGCTGACTCTCTCCCTTTCTCTCTCTTTCACATATATGTGCACAAGAGAAACACACTCGATTGCCAACACTTTCCATTCCTCTCACCCTCCATCTTTATTTATCAGGCAGGTAAACTTTTTACCATTTCAGTGCTTATCCCTTTACGCTTACTCACAACTTTGCTGGTCAGCTTTGACAATTGCACTAATCAGGATGGAGTGGGCTTCTCTACCTGGCTGGATCATTTGTTTTCAGGCGTGTGTGTTTGTGTGTGTGTGTGTGTGTGTGTGTGTGTGTGTGTGTGTGTGTTCAGGTTTATCTGACAGTCTTCCTAGAGTTCCTGGGAAAAGACATCAGTTTATTTGGCATGGTGAGTGCCTCTGTCTATTTAATTAGCGGCGTTGAATCTCAAGCAGGCTGCAGATCTAAAAATACAACCAAAATGATGTTAAAGAGACAAGGTACAGTAAAAGCTGACAATTATGTTAATACCACTCAGTTTTGATACTGAAACACAGTAAGATGTGTCCTACCTGCTTCCTGAAATGATGCAGCACTGGCTGAAGTGTTTGTGAGCGAGGACATGCGTGTGTGTGAAAGAGCTACAACAAAAGCTCGCTTTCTGTAGCGCACTGATTTATAAACAACACATATCCTGCTGATTATATTTACATCTCATAACCATAAAACAAACACATTATCTGAAATGTAATTGGATGGCAGTCTAAGCTTTAAAGCTAAAATTAATCTATCAAATGGGACAGTTGACCTCAGCAGTGACACAGAAAGCCATTTGACGAAATAATGACTTTAAGGCCTCTTGAGTCGTATCGTTTTTTTTCTCCCATAGCTACTAGAATTCATTAGGGAATCTGCAAGATTATTGGATGAACTACAGAAAGGATTAAATCATGGTTTATTGTTTTAGTACGATCACACAATTAATTTTCTTTCCCAACCCACCCACCTAAAAGCTGTTTGCCAAGCACCATTAAACTTTATGAACAGGAAGAAAACTGTGGACTTCACATGACAATTCTCATAACTTGGCATACCTTAATGGAAAACTTAGTCTATTTTTTTTTTTCATCTGTGGTCATTTACAGTCCAAATCAAAGCTTTTACACAGCATGTGTAGATGGGTTAGTGAAAAACCGTGAAAAACCTCCTTCTCTGATCCAAACCTGACTACAAGCCATTCTTTGTCCTCTTCTTTGTCCCCTACTTTTCATCATGTGTCTCTGTGTGTATGTGGTTGCCTATGTGTGTGTGTGTGTGTGTGTGTGTGTGTGTGTGTCTGTGAGTATGTGAGGTGTTGATTAAAACCCAAAATAGCTACCTGGTGATGTATCCAATCAATCACTACCACCTCTCCGAACATGTGACCTGTCCTCTCTCCGTCCCTCCGTCTGTCCGCGTCCATTTTCTCATCAGGCATCATCTCGCTGTCACCTGGCCGCGCTCTGGGGACACTTTATGCGTGTCTGTCTGCATCAGCTGACCCTTTGACCTTTGGCGAGCTGAGTGAGGGGTGTCAGTTCTGAGCTCGTATCAAACGGGACAGTTGGCATGGCTCGATCACATACAATTATGGCAGCTGCGACTTGCGCTGTCAGTGCGTGAAGCAGGGCCATGGGCAGAGGTGAGATCTTTGAATAACAGAGGAGGCAACACTCACCAGAGAGCGGATCTAATACTCTGACCCTGACTGCTTGTCACCGGTGGGAAGTGGTTCATCAGGCGTTGTGTTTTTTTAGTGGCCTCCTATAGTCTCACAGTCTTCTATAACTGGCCACTCAACTGTAGAGACTATGAGACAGGCAGTGCATCACGGCCGAAATATTTAAAAGGACACACAGCATTCAGTTCCTCAGCTGTGGTGCTGTGAGAGCAACAGTTATCAGCTGATCTGAGGACAATTATTAGAACACCTGCTCAATGCTTTCGATAACATGAGGCCCCCCTTTGTCTGATGAACTCTCTGTTGTCCAGCCTTGTAGGACACATACATTCACACAAATAACTCACTCTTACTATGGCTTTAGAGACAGCAGGTTTGAACAGGCTTTTACACACCACTGATATATCTATAGATGGATGCTTTTCATCTCAGTAACTGTCCTTTCTTTGTGTTGCTTTTTTTTTTTTTTTTTTTGACCGTGGCCCAATTAAGGAAATCCGTACACAGTTTCCACAATGACCACATATTCCGATCCTCCAATCTCAGCCTTTGATTTTGTCCACACATTGCAGCTCGATTGTTGTGAGTGATCCGGCAGATGTGTGATGGTGGTGACAGATAAGAGCAACATATGTGTGTGTATGCGCACGCACGCGCAAGTATGATTTAGGGTTTGCGTGCTCGTGTTGCAGTGACCTGCATACTTTAAAGGTATGATTGGGCCTGCAACACATGCTTCACGCTAGCATGCTGTCTGTGATCGAGCAGTGCGTTGTGACCTTTAGGTGGTAGGCCTGCAGCTTCATGATTAGAGGGTCACCAGCTTAAACCTAACTCCAGCTGTTCTCCTTCAATCCCCGTACAGTACATGTCACAAATGGGAATGGTTGGATGACATCACAAGTCACACAGAGGGCAGTGGGAAGCCCGCCCTGCCCCTTCCCCTCACCTCTGGGATAGTGCTAATGAGCCATGCCTCACCCAGCTCTCCCTCTCTTGCTCTCTATTTCCATCTGTTGTACTTCCACGGTGCTGCTCTGTTTCAGAGTCGTTTGCAGGATCGCCCTGTAGACCGCAGACACCCTACAGCTCCCACTGCCGCAACTCTCTAATGACTTGCACACAGGAAACTGAAATCTCAGCCAGTGAGCAGGCTGACCAGCCAGCCGGCTTCATGCTTTCTTGTCCCTCAGATCTCCTTAAAGCTGCACAGTAGGAGGTAACCTTCACACACTGTGATCTGAATAACTGGCTCATGTGTTCGCTGATGTGTCAGCCAGATCACTCTAACAGGAATGCCGTTTGATACGGGCTAAATTTAATGGCTCATTGTGTGAAAGCAGCATTGCCCTTTTTATCATCAAGGGGTGAACCATCACTTAGTGCTCGAGTTGGATTGTAATTAGTCACAAGGGAGAGTCCACAGTAAAAATAAAATTACTTGTTTGGTATTGAATTAACTCAAACAATGGCACGTGGAAGCAGATACAACAAGGCTATTGGGATAGTCATTAGAAATTCACAGACAAAATAATGAATGTACCATATTTATCAGATGTTGCTATTTATTGCGAGTAAGCTGTATTTTTTTTTTTTCCCATCCCAGTCTGGCAGCTCCATTGAGATTAGGCCGAGCTGCTCTCCCCTCACATGTGGCTGCGTTCACCCTGCGTTGTGAGTTCACTTTACCATGAAGGAAGGAGCTGCAAGGTTTTGAACTTCAACCACAGTTAAAAGACAATACAGTCGCGGTTGCGTGTAACTTTGAAAATTCAAATCTGTAGCTGTTTCTGAAGGGAGCACTGACAAAGAGAGAGAGAGCGAGGCTCTCTCGCTTTTTTTGCGGTTTTGTTTATCTGTTAAGAATCAAAAGATGCAGCTTGCTTTATTTGCCCCTAATCAGCATGCAGCTGCTTTGGTGTTGGATTGCAGAGGTGAAAACCATGCTCTTTTTCCTGTTTAGTGTTGCTCATCTTTATCAAAATGGGTAAGATTTTTTTTACTGCAGCTTTCAAAACAAGCAAAAAAACAAAACAAAACAGATACAGTCATAGAAAACGACCACAGTTTATTTTCACAAAGCTATGTTTTATTTTGATATGGAAGCAAATATTTGCGAAGCATTTTCCATGCTATGATGTTGCTAAACCGCTGTGTGTGGCCACATCATTTCCCTTTTATGATATGTTTCATAAATGGATTCCAAATATACATGTTTAAATTATTTAGGCTGACTCTGAGGCTGTGGGCCGAAGGAGATTTGTAAATGTTGTCGAATAAGGTAACGAAAGATATAACTGAATCAGCTGCAGGATTTTTACTTCTCCTAATCATTTTGATTAAGTGATGGCATGTCGAACCAGGATTTTTATCACTGTTGTTCAGCATGACTTCACATGATTCAACTGATGCAATCAGGATATCAGAATGAGCTCAAAACAGATGTTTTTTTGGCCGCCTTCAAACGCTCTCTCTAACATGACTCATTTGAACAGTTTTATTAATAACCAGCTTCTCCTCCTCCTCCTCCTTCCCAGCTCTGTGTCATTGAAAAACATAAGAACATCTTGTCTTGATAAATAAAGAGCTGCACAATGTCTCAAACAATGCAGCTGGACAGAGGAGTGAAGTCAAAATTGGAGGTGCCCCAGTCAATGTTCGACACCAGAAGAAGTTGGAGTAAATGAATGAAACCATTCATCATGATGTTTGGATGCTCATATATTGACCGTAACTGAGATGTGTGCTTTGTATCAACAGGGTATTACACTGGCATTAGGGTGAGTTTTACCCATTTATATTTGGAAGCTTGGGTTCATTTTGATAGTCCTGCAGCAGGCAAGCGAACAGGACTCACTGAAACATTACAAACGATTGAGAGAGATGAGTTGAGATGCAGAGCATGAAAGAGAGAAGGAAGGGAAAAAAGAGAGATGGAGGGAGAGAGACAGTGGAGCGAAGGCTTTTTGCTCCAGAGCAACTGCGCAGCACATTTTTCATTTCCCACTGAGTTGAAAAGATCAGGTAATTGAAAAGGAGACAATCCAGCAGCCAAGGCTCCACAGATGCCAATGAAAAGCTTCAGAGATATTAGAGTATTACACTTTGGGCCCTGTCTTTGTATTTCTTTCACATGGGGCCTATGGAAAAAAATGGCTTTTTAATGACAACACCTGAGAAGTGTTTTCCATCAGGCTCATGCATCATTGTCAGCGTGGGAGATGAAACCGTATTGTTCTTCTTTGGATGGGCAATGTCAGCAGAGAGACAGCAGGCTGCATAGAGAGAGAGAAGGAGAGAGGAAGGTATGGCTGGGAGAGAGGAAGAGAGATATAGTATGTTCCCTAAATGCAAAGAACATTGAACTGTAATAAAAATCAGATGTTCATCTTCTCACACACACACCTCCCCAAGTAATAGAAAATCAGGCAGTTTGGGACTTTTATTACTTTTTGGAAATGTGCGTTTTTGGCCAGTATCTGAAGATTTATAATGCTGACTTGTTCTGGGGAACGTTCATATCGAACGTTGTGTCCTGCAGCGAAGTCCCCCGCGGATATCTGCAAAGTTACAATTCATTATCAAATAATGAATAACTTGAAGAACATGAATAAGTCAAGTGTCAGATCTCAGTACAATCAAAATCTAAACAAAAAGTGATCAGAGAAAATGAAAAAGTGGATCATTTATACACGACATGAATCGTAAAATGACTACACAATCCTTTAATCAGTGCGTCGTGGGACACGTTGTTTATCAAATTTGTGTGGTTTTTTTTTGTAAACAAAGGTTAAATGCAAATGTAAACAAATGAAATTCATTTGGCTGCATGAGCATGTCTGAAGATTTAACATGCATGTCATAAAAGAATCCTTCATATTTTGGATGGATCTCATTTTTCCAAACTCAGTGCCCTCCGTCAAGCCGTCTGTATGGGATTTGTCTAAGATTAATAGTTTTATGATTTATAGGCTGGCAGTGTGTGAGCAGCAGCGCACCTCCAAACAGCCAGATATACAATTACCCGCTCCTCTTGCCCTATATGAATGCCATTTCCCCAGCATCCCTCCTTAAAAGAGACATGGGCCATTTGTCTCCCTAGCTGCCTCCTCACCCAGGCCAGTAATAAGCCATCTGCTGGATCTGAACATGAAAGATTAAAATGATATACAGTATGAAAGCTCTCTATTCAGTTGCTAATGTCCAAGATTCAGGGACGCAGAGGCCAAAGCTGTCATCTCTCTCAGGAAGAGGTAATTATCACTCTTCCTCTGAGGGGTGGCCGCTGCCTCCGCCTCAGCTTCACACAGGACCCGGCCCCCGTGCCGGCTGCCACCGGCCAAACCTCATTTAGTAGGCCAGAACAATGCCCGACCAAATGTCTGGCTAATCCTCACAATCCTTTGTATTCATTGAGGGCTGGTCGTATGGGCCTGAGGAGAGGGCCCTGCTGGTCGTGCGTATGTGTATGGGTGTGTGTGTTTGAGGGCAGGGGGTCAACTTCAAGCCCACAATGCTACAGGCGAGGCGGGTGATTATTTCACTAACTGTCATTAAGTCTTTGTTTGTGTTACTGTGTGTTGCGACATGCACGTGTGAGCACATGGGTTAGGGGGTATGCCTTGTAAATAAATGGGAGATTAGAGTGAGACACATTTTTTGTGTGAGTTTGATCTACATCTGAGAAACGGAGCAAAGAGGAGAAGTTAAATTGGCCATGTACAGGAAGGGATGGAACGCTGGCAAGAAAACTGATGAGCAGAGGCCCACAGTGACCAAGTTTGGACCAAATTGAGTTTTCTATTATTATTTCAGCATTTGTTACCTCGGGTGTATTTATTTGATTTGGTTCTAATCTATTTGATTCTAATCCTGCCTATTATTAGGAATAAAAAAATGGGTTGTTCTTGCCCTGTGGAAGACAAATAATGCTGATGCCACCAGACTAGTTCATTCATTCATGATAACATTTTCGTTTCCCTCCATTCGGTCGCTGAGGACTTGAACTGTGTGACATGGTGGTTGGCCCCCCCCTTCTCTGTGTTTTTGGCATTTTTGTCTTCGTCTGGCACGTCTAGCTATAACCAGCTAATTTCATGTGTTTAATGTGAGACCTCTCCTCTCCTCTGCTCTCATTTCCTTTCCTCACCTTTGCTTCTCCACTCCGCAAATAATACAATCCTCTGGTCAAGGGTGACAAGGCGACCCGACCATGAAACAGCACACATTCAACACAATGGGCATTTTCCATTGTCCATGTCACTGCTCACATCTCACAAAAAAAAAAAAAATAAAATAAATAAAGAAGAAGAAGAAGAAAAAAAAGAATGTCAGATCAAGTTTATTGTGCAGGGTCAAACAAAAACTCGTGTAGGGATTCACAAAAAACATTTTGACACTGAAGAACAAACATGTCTGTGTACTCAGATTACATGTAATTACACATAAACACATAATTCAATAATCACTGACTTACAGAGACACACAAAAAAGAAAGAGAGGTAGCATGTGTAATAGCTCCGCATTGGTTCTTCAGATATTAGTTGAAGAAAGTGTCATTTCTTCTGTTCACGACAATGAAAACACTTGTAAGATTCAACATTAACTTTTTTCCAGAGACAACGTCCAGTGAACACGCTGCTATAAACTTTTTGTAGGAATTTTTTTTTTCTTTTGCTGTAAAGCCAGTGTACTCTGCTCACAGTTGGTCATCAGAAATAAAATTATCCAGAGGCCACTGAAGTAAAAGATAGCAAATTATACCAAAACCACTTCACACTAAACTATATATTTATATTTAAACTATAAATATTTGGTACTTGCTGATTACACTGAAACACAGTTTTTCCTTCGTGCTTTCACCGTCTCATTCCTCACCACAGTTATGTGCTGCTTTGGAGCCTCTTCCTCTCTGAGCTGCGCGCTCTACTGCGAGAGTAAATTAATTTCCCGCGTAGGCCAGAGGGCTTAATTCACTTAAGGTTCCCTGAGCTCATCATAGTCAGGTCTTGGTGGATGTAGGAAAGTTGGTCTGGGTGACGAGATCCAGCAGCGCTCTTTGTATTCGGTGAGCTTGGCTGTCTCTGCTCCACCACCACCACCACCATGCATCAAACATCAGGCTGTCTCTCTCTGACATCCCTTCCAACTTCTCTTCCTCCTTCTCCCCCACAGTCTCCTTTCATAGTCAAAGAAATGACGCTCCACTCATTCTCCTTTTCGTAATACAAGCCTCAATTATGCATAAACTCGTCAATTTGGCCGTTCAAAGGGGAATGACATGGAATCCAACGGAGAGGGCTGTCTCCAGATATATCTTCGCTGCTGACAATGGGAAGCTTAATGCATGTCTTGGTGACTGTCCTGTCTCTCAAACCCACTGCTATGTGACCCATCCTCACAGACGTGCTATTAAACACATTTGATAGAACTTAAACCCAGTCAGCAACTGAAATGCCACAATACACCCCCGTGATTTATTTTTACATCTGCCAACTGAAACGCTGCTGCTGGGCTTCATCGTTAGTCAGTCTCGAATGGAGCTGCCTGCAGGTCTTTTCTTGACCTCAGAGATCTGCAGGCTGTTCGGAGTGCTGAACCCCTCACTCAGCGGCCATTAAAGCGTTGTTGTTTTGTTGTTAATGTCGTACAAATTGTTTGAATCGATAAGTTTGGCTCAGAGCTTTATTATATTTAGATGTTTCTTTTTCGGAGCCTTTGCTCCTTGTATGTTTTAATAAGTTGGTGAGGGAGAGACCACCCCAGCCTCTGCTGTCTTCTTCTCTCTGTCTTTCTCTCCATTTTTTTCCTTTCATCTGAGTCCAACTGTACCTTCTCGGTGAGACGACATGAGTAAATGGTTCTGTCAGGCCTCCTGAGTGGATTAAAGTGGCCTTCAATTACCTTCATCATTGACCTTATGAAGCTGGTTAACTGCAAAATCCTTAACCCTAAACTCAGTCATTGTACACTCTAATTCAGTCTAACACACACATGGTGACAAACACACATTTGTGTTCACAACATTATGAAAGGGATGAAAAGGAGAAGGAAAGATCTATAGTGAAAAAATAGGTTAGGGCTAAAATAATTCATTCTGGAAGTTTCCCTTTTTTCCGATTTTGGTGGAGATCAAAGCTTGGTTTCAGGTCTAATTAACCAAACGAATGCAGATCCCAGACCTTCTGGCTGTGGGTAAGGCCTTGGAGGGATCCCTCGCTGAAAATCCACATCAGATTTAAATAATTAATATGACACCTTGAGCTCCGCAGAGAAAGAGGGGCTCCATGTTGGAGTTTAGAACAATGTCACTGCCAAGTGTAATGCTGTTTGTCTCCATGAAAATGAGCAGGGGAGAAAGCAGCCACTCCATTGTATAGCCTCCTTGGCGGATCAGGAGGCTGCTCTCCCCTTTGTCATGCTAACATGGAGCTTTAAGGAACTGTTGGTAAAGAAGGCCTGCGGCCTGCGCTCCATTCCTGGCTGGGTCAGGCTAAAGCAAGCTGGGCTTGGCTCTGGGGACTTGGAGCTGGGGTCATTTTATGGTTTTTAATCCTCTTAATCCCCGTTAGAAGGGACTTGGTGGAGACAAATCCGCTCCCAGAGGTCCTTAGGATTCAAACGCTGCGCTTGAGCAACTGTATCATTTGATAACAACAATGGTGGAGGATAGAGAGAGAAAGAGAGAGGGACAGACGGGGAGAGTAGGAAGAAAGATAGAAATCTACATTGTGATTGAGAGATATAGATTTTTATTTTTACCCTCTGGTTATTAGCTTTCCTCCTCGATCATTGCCTCCTGCACATTTGTCTGTCAAAGTCTATGTCAAGGTGGATATACCATTGGGTATCCATGTCACATACACATACGAACACTTGGTCTGAATCTCATGCTAATGACCCTTATGTTGCTCTGTGGTCCATTAAGAAATTCAGTCGTCTCTCAGTTCAATGTGTGGACAGCACAGTGGCCCGTTTTCAGAGCTAAGAGAAACTGGGGAGTTGGGGATAATCCAGAGGGCCTTATTCAAATTAATACACTCCTGTTAACCTCATCTCAGACAAGCTCTCTTCATTATCACTCAATTAAAACTGCATATATGAACAGTGCTGGGCTGGTGAGGCCTAAGACTGTCTGAGCCTAGCGACCCAACAGTCTTGGCAGGAGGGAGCAAAAAAACTGTATGTGCTGTGACAAGTAGAAATATGATATAGCAGCAGGAGTCCTGCTAAATAATTGTAACACATTATAAGGAGATTAAAGATTAGTTTGGAGTGTGTGAAGAGCTAGATTTGATGCTCAACTTTTAAATTTCGGGCTTAGGATTGTATCAAGCGGTTGGGCAGAGACACAATGGGTTGCTACAAAAAATACGTAATTGTAAACATCACTCAGGCTTCTCTGTCATTTCTAATTGAAAGAATGTGACACGGGATGGTTAGCTTGAGTTGAAATCGCCTGTGGCACACTAAGGAAACCCAAACATAGCCTAGAAAGTTCCTTTTGTGGAGACTGACATGAGACACTGTGTGGTTGTGGTCAGCTATTTTTTGGGGGCAGAAATCAAATCATGGGAGTGAAAGAGGGAAAATAAAACATGCACAGAGAGAAGCAGCGAACTTAAGGAATGAGAGGGATGTTATAGAGAGGAATTTTTGTCTCTTTTTTCCAGATTCAGATTTATTCCAGATGAATCCGAAGTCAGATTATTATTATTTTTTTCACTGCACTCTCATTAAGTGTGTAAATAAACTCACACATCTTTAGTTCATATTTATCTGTTTATCTGTTATTGCCTGCTTCAACTCCCCCTTTATGTCTCTCCTCCATACATCGTCGACCAGCTCTTTATTGCTTATGTACTAGGAGTAGAGTTTGGGGTCGAGCACTTTCAGCTCTGAGCTCTGGTGCGGGAACAGGCTAGCTGTCTGTATTCTGCATATAGCCTGCAGCCAAAGACTGAGAGGTAGCGAGCAAAACAACAACCACAAGTCTGGCCTGTCTGCAGAATGCCAGGGCTGCTTAGTGGTTGGCAGCCTCAGCACACCAGGGGTAGGCTGGAAGAAATGCTTGAGATCCCAAATTCCACAGACAAGGCACATGTTACTTGGAATGAAGAGGGTAAATCACTGACCCAGTTTGCATATGTAATGCTGGACTCAGATGATGAAAGTCAGGTACTTGTTTCACGCTGAATTCCACAAATGGAGTTGAAAAATACACTTCCTGGATTTGAGCGTAGTGGACTATGAGGGAGGCTGGAATTATTCAGTCAAGCAAATCTGGACGCTGTTCTTTGAACATTTGAGAAGCATTGCACCAATTCCCCTACGCACCCACTGTCAGGTAGTTCAATCCTCAACTTACAGAACTGCGTCCTCTTCCATGGGGAACAGATATGCATCATACAAATTGTGTGTGATTTGGTCCCCCCTTCCAAAAAGAAAAGAAAAAAAAAAAAGGCAGAAAAGAAAAGAAGTAAATCTAGCAAGCAGAACCTAAACCCATGATTTTGTTTTGTTAGCCGCCTGATTGTTGAAATGTTGAAAAGTAATAGAAAACACCAGTTTTAAATGTGTGTCTGTGCCTCAATCACTTTTTTCTTTTCCTAAAGTTAGCTACTTTCCAGTAGTGATGTAGACTTTGGCCTCCAGTCCGCCAGCATACTGTACAACAACCTGTTGCCTTCTTAATGCAGCAATGGCTGAAGCGCTTGTCAAGAAACAATTACCACCACCTACTCCTGGGCAGAAACTCCGTTCTGTAGAGAAAACTTCTGTTTGCTTTTCGGGAAACTGCTTTATTTTGTATGATAACAACTTGTGACAGTTTGCTTTTCATCAGATAAGAAAATTCTTGCATTTCTTGTCGTGAAACTTTTTACCAAAGCATATTAGTTTTCTGAGTTCACTATGAAATTTGACCATCAGGTCAGCCTTCATGGACAAAGTCCTTTAACACATCCAGCCTTTAAACAGCGAACGGTCTATCACTAAAGACACAATGTGAATGTGTCATTACTGGTATTTCTAAGGTTAAATTCAAACATGCTGTACCACTTTTACCAACAATGTCAACAAACCCTTACTACGTGTCTTCTGTACTCTGGAATGGTCCCAATGAAAAATTTTCTCCAGAGCTTGAAATAAATAATTATTATGTGTAAGATGAGTGTACAATCTTTCAAAAAGCCCACTAACGAAATGAATTCCCTGTATCTACAGAGTTCACAGTCCAGCTTTGACCCAGTTGTCCTCTCCACAGTGGCAGCTAAAACTAAAAGACCATTCAGAGCACCAGATTGCACTTTCCATCTGGTGGATCACAGGAAGACGCATGAACATCTTCCCGTAATTGTGGTTTCATAAAGAACGGTGATGTCGTTTGTTAACACTGCTCTTGCTGCACACACATTGTTTCACACTGTGCGTTGTTTTCCTCTGTCAGGTCCTAAGTCCTGACTCTACATCCTTTGATCAGGGCTGCGTTCACCACCCTCATGTTTCTATAGCCTTTGAGAAAGACAAACGCGGGCAAGAAACCTGTGTAATTAGCATAGCCTGAATGTTTGTGTGTATGTGTGCTTTATGAATCTGACTTCATTTCAAACACTTGGTTCTAACTGGGAGTGCAGCTGAGAGTGAAAACACTGCTCGTTGGTGTGTACGTGTGTGCGCGCTTGCGTGTACGTATTGATGTGTGTTTGTGTGTGCATTGACAGCCTTTGAGCCAGTTCTCGCCTTCACTAAAAACGCTCAGGGCACAAAGCAGCCTTCCCCCCTCTGCTCCTGAGCACAGGCCCTGCTCTCGCTCTCTGACAGGAGCTGAAGTTAAGCACCAAAGACATCCTGACACACACGCGTAAAAGCACTTTTGATGCAGGGAAAATGGACCGCTTTGCAGTGTACAAATAACAGCAAAATGTCAACAGAGCGAGGCGAGTCCAACGGGAGGCAACAACACAAGCCAGGTTCAGATGATATTACAGCGAACAAAACATGAGCGTCAACCACCAAAGGCCCTTTGCTTGTCTACCTCGATCTTCACATTGTTTTGACTTTGTCTGTTAATCAAACCATCCTTTTCTACCCCGTTCAATCAAAAATGCAATAACCTACAGGAATGTGACAAAGGAAACAGACGAGGGAAAAATGAAAGGAAATGAAAGTAAACATTTTATTCAACACAAAAACAGTAATGGTTCATTATCTGGCAAAAATGATTTTTTTGTTTGTGAACCACCCCCCCCCCCACCCCCCCCCTTTTTTTTCACCCAGCATGCCATTATCCCCATTCTGCATTTCTTCTCACTGCTAACTCAAGTAAAATATCTGTTACCAACTCAAGTGGGTTTCTTATTTTATTCACAATAAGTAGATTGTTATATGAGATATATCCGGTTGTGCTGTTAGGGTACAACGAGGAGAATGAAACTCAAAAAACTTCTTTCAGCATAATGCAATCTTTTAGAAGACTTCTCATACACAAGACTCGCCACTCAGTCGCCTTCAAAAGAGCTATTTTTATGTCTAAACTTGAGTAGTTGTGGTTGGAATTATGGTTCTGCTTTCTACAAAGCCCATCATGGGGTTTCTAATTTGTAACTAATGGCTTTATTAATGGTTATTTGATAATTTGCCAAGCTTTATGGATCATAATTTGGGTTGCCAAAACATTTTAGCAGACACATTAAACCCATTTATAAATTACTCATCAACATTTATAAAAGACTTGATTATTTATTTGAAAGTGAGACGTCTATGATCATTTATTAATACATTGCCGACATTTAGAAACTGCACTGTTACCAAATAGAAAAGATAAACACCTGCCAAAAAGAGTTTAGTTTCAACATGTGTTATCAACACATTCTTCATCAGCTGTCGGACTCTTCTTAATCACCGTTAAAGCAGTGTTACATTTAAACTCACATCTCTGCCTGTTACACATCCATGTGTACCTGTCAATCTATATTTCAGCTCATTCCCTTTAGCTCCTTACCCCCCCCCCCACCCCCAATCTGTCTGCCCGTGCTGTTTCTCCTGTGAGGTGTGGTTGGTGGAGGGCCAGGGGTCAGGGCGATGCTCTGGAAGACAAGTGTCTGCTCTATCCCAGGGCTACACCTGTAGGTCATTGCAGTGGGATGCTAATCCCTCAGCCGCTCACTAATACTGATGATCTGCATCTGAGACCCTCTCCCCTGGGAGTGTGTGTTTGTGTGTGTGTGTGTTAGAGATGTTGCTGCGTGTGTTTGGTTGCAGGGGCTGACAGATGAGGCAACAGGGGGCCCAGCAACCCGTGTTTATGAGTGCATGTGTATAGCATGGGGGGGTTGGTAAAATGATTTCATTGTGTGTGTGAGTGTTTATATGTGTGTATATGTGAGTGCTGGTGTGGGTGGAGCTATCTTTAGGGGCTGCTGGGAGGGTAACTGGACCGTTTTCCTCGGCCTCCACCTTCAGAAGAGCCTCGAATGCTCAGATCCTAGGCTGAATAATTTGTCATCTATTTACACGGAGCTGAGAAGTGGAGAAATGGCACGAGCAGGTGGTATATCTCACGTTCTCTTCCTCGTTCCATAGACAGATGTGCATGGCTGCAAACATCCCCCCGTCTTCCTTGTCTTCTCCCGGGGCTCTCTTTTGATGCATTGCGCTCTTGTATTCTAAAATAAGTAAAGCAAACACTGCTGCTCACACCTTTTCTGCCATAGAAATACTAAATGTATGTTTGCAAGCACCACTGTCTGACCTTATTTTAATTCTGACGTCCGCTCACTGGAGGCACAAGCTCATTTAAACCGACAATCATACTGTATGTGGCTCATCCTGCTATCACTCCAGTTTACATTACACCACCAGTTGATGGACAGGGCATTAACTGCATCTCCATTAACATATTCAAAACAGTGAGCGGTGCTCAACATTCAGGGTGTGACTCTAGTGGCCACGTCCGTCAGGCTCAATCCTGGTCGTAAAATACATGACCACACCTATTAAACTTCTGAACAGATTACAGGAGCAGGTTGGTAAATGTGAGAGGCAGGCTCGCCAGCCTCCGATCTTTAACAGGGCGTTCATGACACGGATGTTACAGTGATTGTAATTCATGAACTGCTTATTTTGCTGATCTCAACTAACTTTACTGAGCATAACTGATAATCATAAAAACCATTCCCCATGCCCGTTTCAAGATATTAGAGTCAAATATTTACAGTAGTAGTTTGGGATTATTTTACATTTTTTGAGGGTTAAAGAAAGTTACCATGATGCAGTGAGAAGGAGGATAGCAGTAGTTGATTTGATTAGGTGCATGCTGAAAAAGAAAAGGTAATTGGGTTTGTCCTCTGGCTACCTAACTCCGTGCACACACACACATGCTGCTACTGCACATTAATCATATTTCACACCAATCACTAAACACACATTCATATTTGAAGGTTTATCCCAGGCGGCTATTTCAAATTATTATGTATGTGATTCCAACCACACAGAGTAGAGAAAGTGTTTACTCTCTTCATTGAGGCGCTGGATAAGTTGAGAGCAGAAGCTAAGTGTACTACAGTCTATGGCAGAAGAATAAACATTTTCCTTTATAGCCCGAGGACCCACTTTTCATCTGTCAAGCATGTTTTAATAATTAATCTGTTTAATACACACACAGCATCTGCTGGGTACAACTCCCATCCTCCCATTCAAACTGACTAGCACAGCTGCCACTGTTTGGGTGTACTGCACAGGTCTAGAATATGATAAGATGTTTTTTTTTTTTCTCTCTCTCCTCTGCAATGCACAGACAGAATACTACTATGCATGCTGACATACAGTATATGGAGACACGAAAACATGCATAAACTTCTACATTCACACGTTCACACAAACTAGCTGATGCTAAAGGGGTGAAGCCCTGACTAGGGGCCTACTTTCCCTATGTATTTCTCCTCGGTGAGCAGGCCAAATGGGGATTGTGTAAATTAAATACATTTCTTTTTCCGGCAGCAGAGAGAAATGATGCCAGATTAAGCCCATGAATATATACATGGGCCAGGGCTGACCTGTCTCCAGACGCCTGATTTCCCTGGAGGGGTGCTGACATGGTGAGGGGCTGCAGGGGTGTGTAGGTGAGTGCATGCGTGCGTGTGCGATCTTGTGTGTGTGTTGCACAGCGCACCTCAGACAGAGGTGAGGAGATCTCTTGAACAGGTCCAAATTGAGCTTAATCTCATTCCTCATTGTGCTGGAACAGGAATGAAATTGCACAATTGCACTTTAATCGACGATCGAACACCCTCTTCCACCCCTTCCTCCCCCACCTCCTCTATTCTTTCTCTCCTCCTTTTCCTTCTTCTTGTTCTCTCTCTCTCTCTCTCATGTCCCTGGCCTTAAATTCCCTACATGGGCCGGTGGGCATGATTGCCTGTTAGCCTCTATTTTCTCCTCTTTTATTTTTGTTCCAGTGGAAGCATCTAATAATGTCTATTCAAGCAATCAGGGGGTTAATGTGGTAAGGATAAGGGCAACCTTAAACCAATAAGGGCCTTCCAGATGCTCTGCTTCTCTTTCATTCCACGTCTAATCCTGGAAGATTGTGATTTCAGGAATCTTGCGCTACATCCGTTGCACTGGACCGCATCTCTATCATGGGCAGGAAGGATTCAGTCAGTCCCCTGGGGTTGATTACAAACTCACACACACACGCACACAATCATTTGTGCCATACAGGTGCTTTTGATTATTTAAGGTAGGAAACCTTTGGCCAGCTGAAAATTAGACAAAGGAAGGGTATTTGATTTTCCCAGCGTTTTAAGAGCGAAAACAGCCGAGACGCTGATTGTGACCAGTCCTCACAAATGACATTCAGCAGTTTGCCTCTTAGGGTGTCTCTCTAATACACAGCCTGTGAAATCAAACAGACCTCCGTATCCAGGGGAATCTGTTTTTGTTATGAGGGAAACGAGTTGGGGGACAACACGATTCTGCTAAACTAACAACACCTGCGTGCGGATTACAAAGATCTGTGTCAGTAACCGCAAAGCACCACCTGCTACAGCTGAGTGCAGCTCAACCGTTTAAGTTAAGAGCCTTCCGTAGGTGCTCTAATGATGATAGTAGCAGTTTTAAAACCTGAGGCATCCAACGAAAGATGATATCACCTAACTAGCACGGCAAAGTGTCTTCTTCTGACATTAAATTTTGTGACGTGGTTACATACACAATTAAAAGCACTGGAAGCAGCTGGAATCTGTGTGTTTTTAGCAGCAAAACTATTTTGAAAGACGTTTTTTTTTTTTTCACGGAAATCCAATGGTTTCACAGAATTGTACACTGGTGATAATGATCTCCGCATGTCAAAATGTGTGCACAAACATTAATAAAAGGAAAGTATGTTGAGAAACATGAACCACAGCAGGATCTGCCTCTGTTACCTATATCGAGAAAAAAATGCTGGTACTTGAGCCATGTAAAATGTTTTGATTTGTTGCTCAAGGTGTTGGAACAAAACAATGCAACAAAGGTTCCTAGGTTGTTGTATCTGGGGTGGATGTACTCATTATGGCCCATAATGAAGGGCCCTCCTTACTGCTGTGCATCTACTCAGCAACACCGACGACCTACACACACATACACACACAGGCCAGGCCGCTGCCAGGCTGTCAAGTCCAAAAATAATTAGGCATCAAAATGAGTTTCCCTGTTTTGTTTTTTTTTTCCTCCCCTTGTTCGTTTTATTCATGTGCTGGAACTCGGGAGATTGGCTAATGCAGTTAACATGCTCTCATCATGAATTTTCATTACACCATTACATGAGTACATTACAAGAGCAGGGGAGCAGCGACTACAGGGATACCATCAACATATACACAGAAAGAAACGCACGCTCATGCAGAAATCCCAGACGAACATAAACCCATACATTTATTCAGATGCACGAATGCACACTGAGAGCTGCAGTTTTACTGTATGTGTGATGTAGCTTTTCAAAAACACTGTCAACTTCCATTAAGGAACTCTAAAGAGTGTGGACCGTTGTGTGGCCAAAAGCATATATCTACATTCTGTCACAGAGTCCTATGTGTTGAATTTCTTGCTGAGATTTAGTCTTGAATGAACAGGAATCTCATATCTGGACAATAAATCCAGTATGAAGCTACATACAGCAGCCAGTTAGCTTACCTTAGCCCAGAACTGGACGGGAAATAAAGTTATACAGAGAGCTTTACAGGTACTGATAAGTGGACTAAAAAATTTTCATGATTTGTTCATTTGCTGATTATTTATCGATATATCATTTGGTCTGAAAGGAATCAGGACCCATCAAATATGCAAATAACTAATTATAAAAACTACATTTTCTGTCAGTTCACTAGTAAATTGACTTTGCATTGTAGGTATTCATTGGACAGAGCCAGTCAAGCTGTTTCCAATTTTCAGGTAATAAAGTCCCTGCTAGTCATACCCAGCAAATATCTGTATTTTCCAAGCCTACCGCTTTCATTGTATTACGTTAATGCTTTGTCAGCGTAGTCTGCAGTCAAAGTGGTTTCTAACTGGGGAGATCTCATCACAAACACCACCCATGAGTAAATGCCTTCAATCACATTGACGAAACTACACTAACACCTTTATGCACCACTAACTACGAGGGCAGGTCACGTGTGAATGAGCAACAGGGGCGTGTATTTGTTAGTGTGAGTGTGTATCTCGGCAGAAAATTATGTTTCTTGGGGTTTCTATTGCTGATCTGCTCATGCTCAATTACCCCAAATCTCCTGGGACTTGGGAAGGTAAACACACATCAGCTGGGCCTGATTTATTTCACTGTCCCACTGCAGCCTGGAATTAAGGCATGCATGCACTCACTCACTCACGCTCCTGCACACACACACATGCAAACACACGCCCTGCATGGATATGCGCATCATATATTACCACAGTGATGATTGTGATCATGCTTTATCATTTGCAGAATTTTTAAATTTTGCATCCCCAAGATAAGACAGTTTTTTATTGTCAGAGAGTTATTCATCCATTTCATAGCCGGATAACTCAGTCCCCTGAAGCCTAACTCTGCTTCCATCCCTGCCACCCTTCTTTGCTTCCTTCCTTCCTTCCTTCCTTCCTTCCTCCTGCTGCCCTCCTACTTGTTTTCCTTTTCTAGCTAACATATAAATATGTGAGATACTCTGTTTCCCATTTTAAACATACAATGCTTTGCTTTATTAACAGGACACTTGCAAAAGTAGTTCCTATCATCACTGAAATCTTGTGGTTTGTGCTAATTGGAACATTTTATGCTAAAATGCCAAAGTAAGGTGGTAAACATGGTGACTTTATCTTATCTTCAGTACACACACACCTATGGGCTTTTTGAGTAATGTTGTAATTGCACCAACAGTCAAGGCTCACACAAAGCTCACTATTGAAATTCAAAAAGAAAAATGACTCCATTGAAAAGGATTTGGAATGAGCCCTTAATAATCTGTTCATTTTCTACTCCAGGTTTGTCTAAAATATTCCGTCTTAACAATCCTTCTGTCATTGTGTGAAATATGTCAGAACTCTAATCTCAGGGGAATCATGTTTGAACACATATGGGCCATGTTTTTTAGTTATATGCATTTGAGGGTGTGACCCACAACTGGGCGTGACCCAGCAGTGGTCTTTGATTGTGGAAGTGCCCCCCCCACCCAAAAAAAAGAATGATTGAGATCGTCACTTAATTGAATTCACTAAAACATATTTTTGAATTGTTCTTTCAGTTTTTGAAAGGCTGAGCTGTTGCAGGGATTGCCCCAGAATACTATGTGGAGAGATAGACAACAAACAAAAAAAAGGTGGAAAAAGCAAAACAGTGAAATTGTAGAGGAGGTGCTTAAGGCCTGGATCAATGCGACTTTCTCCTCCCCTTTTCTCCTCTGTTGTGCCCATCTGTCCTCAGCCTTTTCTCCATTTATACTTCCAAGCTGTCCCGTGCGATTGTTTGTCTTCTTAGCATCACTGTCTGCCAGACAGGACTGTAACATCAGTGTTAGGAAGCGTTCCTTTCTCGCGTGTAAGGCTGCAATGACAACATCTGCCATGTTTCACTCTGATCTCTCCATCAGTGTGAATAAGTGTATCGCCACGCTTCCTCAGACTGTCACTCACTCCTCTGGGGAGATGCACACACACTGCTCCTTATTATCGATGATGAGATGGACGCCTTCAAACGTAAATGTTACAGAGGGAGATGCACAGATGCAAACAAATGCATATACACATATGTGTGTGTGTGTGTATTAAGACTAGTCCACAGATATACACATGGATTCAAATGTAAATGGGAAGTATTAATAACAATAGGTATCTATTGTATTCCCCTCCTGCCCCATACACACACACACACAGACACACACACATACACTCTCACACGAGCAAGCACACATACACTATAGAACCGTTTCATTTGAAAGCTCCTAGATTAAGTCCAGTGTTTAATGATTTGAAACAATGCGCTTGCAACTAGTTTGTATTGCCTGTGGTTTTGTGAATGTGTGTGTGTGCGTGTTTTACATGCATGAGTGAGCTGACCTGTAGTGCAGCCGTGCATCACTTGCTGACTACCTTTGTTAGAGCCCTCTTTCTTTTGTGTCTCATCAAAACACCTCATTATCTCTTCCTCTGTCACTGGAATTCAAACTGTGTTTTTTTTTTTTTTTACTATTACCCACCTCAACATGCTCCCTCACTCTCACTCTGTTTGTGTGTCTTTTTCTCACTCTGCTGTTTCTCACATCAGCTGCTGAGACAGTGTTGGGTAACAATTTCTTCCTTCTCATTTGAAACTGTTATCTAAATAGCAGCTGTTTTGTCCACTGGTGGACAGGAGAAGAAAGCCGTGCGCTTGCCCTAATAAATCCTTTCATAATTTTTCAGGTGAGGAAGGACCTCTAGCTGTAATAATCTTAATCAGCCCCTTCAGCTGCCTCTCAGGCAGCAGCAGACCATATTGTGTTGTGCGTCATACCTAACGGGATGTCCCTGCATAAAGGTCTTGGGCGGGATACATAGATATGATTGTTAAAATAAGGTTAAATCACGGCCAAGTGTGTGAAACTCTCAAGCTGACGTAGTCTTAGCTCCATATCTGAGCCTAGAAACCAAAATTTATGCTGCATTTCTCTGAATCGGTCATCTTTAACAATTTTGCAGTACCAATACAAAGTATTAATACGATATTCTGTAATGAGTCAGCTGTGCTTCACAAGCACCTGAATGGCCTGTATTTGTCGCTGAACGTGATCTCTCCTATCATTTGTTTTGATTTACGGTGATATGTGAGGTCTGGACAGTGCATCTCTGTGCTGGACTCGTCCACAGTGGAACACAGAAATGCAGGCTGCAGTGACGGCATTTAAAGGCCCCGGCCTCTTAATTACTCTGCAGGTCAAACAGGAAATAAGAATTACTCGAAACAGGAAGTTCATATTACTGCGCAAGGCTGGCTGTGTCAGCAGTGATCACTCTCTCCTCATTAGTGTGTTATTGCACCTCACTGAAACACACGCACGCATGGCACCTGTAGACTGTAGGCGCCAGGTGTCTGGAGAATGGATCACTTTCTTTATGCTTCATTTCAACGAACAGCTGTGCTCAAGAGGAGGTTCGTACAGTGGGGACTTTCCATAGAAGGATGCATTGTGTTTACATTAGAAATCCTCCATCTTACTACACTGGTAGTTGTGAAAACATACTTACTCTTTACACGTATGAATATTCTGTATATAAACATCTGCAATATTGGCAAGTTTTGTGTATGGATGTAGGAGTTTGTTTATTATTTACATATGTTTAGATAGAAGCTGATACAGTGGATATACAGATAGGCAAAGATTTGTTTAGTAATCATTCCCTTTTTCCTTCTGTTCACATCTTCTGTCAATGGTGGCTGAAGGGTGGCGGGCTCTCCTCCTCCCGTTTTTCCTCCGTTCTTCTCCCTACCTTCCCCATATATGAAAGAGTACTGCGGCCGAGCGAAGGGAAGGTGATAACCCTTTTGTTTAGTCTGAGCTCCATCACAGGCTCTGTCAAGCCCAACAGACGAGCAGACAGGGCCGTGACAGGCCCGCTAATCTGACAGCTCCTCAACATCACAAAGCAAAGAGCAGCCATCACATCAAAGTGGCGCGAGAAAGGCACCGGCAGTGAGAGATTGACGCCACTTCTTTGCTCTGCCATTTTCACTGGTATCTTCATAGCGCCTCTGACATGCTGCGCACCAGGAACCTTCAGAGGGAGTATCCAGGTGGTAAAGGGGGAAGGCTGAGTTCAGGGACTCCCTCTGGCTGAGCGGTGAGTGTGGGTAACTGTCCTGGGGGATGAGTGTGTGATACACTGAGAGTACATGACAGGCTGCTTAAATGGATTTGTGTTTACGTGTTTATGTCATTGATGGGAGGATGTTTTGAGAAAGGTTGGGAGGTGTGAGTGGAGTCGTGTGGCAGCTGACTTCTCTCTTTGTAGCCTCCGTTACAATAGAAAAGAGACTTTTTTTAATGTTATAGATTGTTACAGAAGTGCCATTTAACCCGTCTCATGGTCCTCAAACAGTCATATATTTGTTTATCTGGAAGGCCCAGTGGCCGCTTCACTAAGGGTTAAAACAGCTCTTCCCTGACAACATTTCTAATTGTGAGACCACTTAGAATTTTTTTATATTAATCAAAAAACTTCAAATATTTTAAACTGAGGACAAATGTTTAAAGTTGCTGTTTAATGTAAATGTCCATTCATGCTTTCAGTATTTTTGTTTCCACACTAGATTTCTTGAAACTAAAATGTGAATATATTCTCTGTACTCAGAGTTTTGGCCAATCATTCCTCTGCCTGTACTGTGCTGTACTATTTTGTAAACATCTGAAAGTTAAAAACCAATCGACAGTGAAAAGCCATATTTCCAGCCATTGTTTATTTACATTTTCTAAATTCAATTTGTTATGGATATGTTTATGGCATTGCTGACGGTTGAGAAGCTCTTGTCATCATTGTCAGAGAATAATTTTAATCCCCCTGCATCTTGACCATTTTGTGTTTGTCCTGAATTCAAAATTATGACCCCCATTAGACTGCTTTACCACTTTTTAAGTAGTTTATAAGAAATCCTCCTTGTTATTCACAAGTTCCACCAATCACTTCCTGCTTGCTACAACTTTTGGTGCATGAACTGTGGGACTCTGGAGATATGTCAGAGAGTGGGGTCACACGTCAGGTATGTGGGTCAAATGTGATCTTGCTCATCCAGATGGTTTGCCAGATGCAGAGCTGGCAGTCGTCTGACAGGGAACACACCCTACTTGCATACAAAAACAAATGCAGTGACAACAGAGAATGGCATTCACCAATTTAAAAAAATAATAATACAAAACTGCCACAGTGCCGTCTTTTAGTAGAAATTAGTTGGGTGAGAGCAGCACAGCTTGGGATGTTCAAGTCCAAACACCTTATGCACAGTTTAACATTGCTTCATGTTAGGTAATAGAGATGATGCATTTGAATTGTGGGGTTGGAAAGAGGTAATGGTCTTGTAGCAGTCTGAAGTGCCCCGAGTCCATCTAATAATGTAAAACAACACTAATCTGAGAGAGCTGCTTCATCTCTGCATGTTAATCAATAAACTCATTACCTCCGGTGCTTAGTGAAGGATTCCCTGATGCCTGCTCACTGATGTAGACAGAAAAAAGAAAGAGAGAGGGAAGGGAGATGGAGATGAGGGGGAGAGGGGAGAGGTGGAGAGCGAGGTTGATTATAATTACAGAATTTAGCAGCCTGTGCCTTAGCATAACCTGCTCATTACCGTGATTGAGGGAAAGTGTGTATGTATATGTATGTTGGCCTTATACTTCCACAGCCCTATAGCCATAGTTCTACCCAGGTTCCCCATCTGCAGAGCCAAGAACCACCAACACAAGTGGATCATTTAGAATACAAACACACAAAAACCTGTTAGTTCAATTGACCTTTGTCACATCAAGCTGTCAATGATCTCAGCTCTGTACTCTTCGCCGCTTTCTCCTTCCTTTTCTCCGAGGCAGTGCTGTATGGTAATGAACATTTGGTTCAGAATAGGTGAGAGAGAAAGGGAGGGAAATTATATGCCAGGGTATTTAGCCTAGCAGTGTTACTGGTGGAGGTGAGACAGCCAGCAGCATTTATGGAAATGGACAGAGCTGAGGGAGGTAGCATGGCTGCTGCTGGGCCCCCCCCCCCCCCCGCCCCTCAAAAAAACCCAACAGCGAGGAATTGGAGAGAACTCTGACAGGTTGGGTATTCCTTTGTGAAATGGATAAGCAAACTTCCATTTTGTGCCTTATTTGGGGTTTCGATTGTCATTAAACTCTGGCATTCACCTCTATTTGCATACTTCTAAAATAAGGTGCGGGCACAGTTGCGGTGATGGCACATTTTAGAGTTTGAATCTTCTGTCACATTTGTGCACCTGAAAGTGTGCCTGTGCTTGCAGTGGATTGTCAGTGGTTGCTGATCATTAGGTTTGTCAGTGTTTTGCCGTAGTGTATGTAGCAGGCATCCCTGGCCTGCTTCTGGCTTGTGATTATGAGATGAGAGGTGTTTACGATTGACTGAGCCATCCACGGTCACTGTACACATCCATTAACATAACTCTCTGAACTGTCACTGTTTATCCATGTACTGCGGAGGCCCGTTGAGTTGGGAGATTGAAATCAATAATTATGAAAAATAAATAAATAAAGATCCTGCTCTTGCATTCTATCAGAACTCATGTCATTTATAGCACAGCTAAATTACGCTCCAGTGTCCAGTCTCATTTTGTGATGGCATGTGCGACACTGAGTCAGTTGGACGTGTGCCTTCACTCTTAATGTTTTCTTTAGGACAGGTAATGTCATTGAAGTGTTGCTGGCAGCGGCAGTCTTCTACGAGATCAGCTGATTAGAAAATGTAACGTCACAATCAGTTTTACCTGTAATAGTCGATGTTTTGTAAAGCTCACGCGAAGAGAGAACCATTCATTCTGAGCCCTTTGCTTTTTGTTTACCACTGTCAGCAGGTGAATAAAAGGCAAGGTAAATGGAGGTAATGGAAGCTATATCTGCATATCAACTCACTTTGAGGTTTTAATGGTGCTGGGTAGTCTCATTC
Organism: Echeneis naucrates; assembly: GCF_900963305.1. Lineage (NCBI taxonomy): Eukaryota > Metazoa > Chordata > Actinopteri > Carangiformes > Echeneidae > Echeneis > Echeneis naucrates. The sequence continues at coordinate 7,033,395 of NC_042531.1, read as the reverse complement.
CAAATCCATTAATATTCTGTTTAATATGGCTAAATGTTGTTAACTGGTTTTAACACTAGGAGACAGTCTCTGGGCTGTCTTTGTTTGTGCTGCCAGCACATCCACAACATCAGCTCGATGGATAGGGAGGCCATAAATGACTGTGACAGCCAATTTACAGTCAGTTTAGAGAGCCTCTACTTTTCCATTACATCTGCAAGCATCAAGATTCAAATTCACTCAACTGAAGGGTCCTGCTTGGTTCAGCCTAGTCCAGGGTTGGGTGTACTGGGTGTTTTTTTTTTTTTTTTTTCTTTCTCAGTGTTTCATCTTTGCTGTACGTTCACCTGAGCTTTTGCTTTGCAGAGTCAGATTAACCACCCAAAAGGGATAAGTTGAAAAAATGTTATGCATTCATTAAAACTGCATTTAAATGCTTTTTATGATTTAGTCCATCAATAATTGAAAAATCTGACAGTTAAACATCAAAAGATTTTACTACTTATGCTGATATGTGTATTAAAGATGCAGTAATCGGTTTTTCCTGCTATCAATGGCTATGGCTGACATCAGGTAGATCACAGATTTAACATATTTTAGCTCATTGTTTTAGTTTTGCAGCTTCTTTGTTTCACACTAATTGCTCTCACTGTTTCCAACAGAAGCTGTTTTCAAAGAAAAGCTCTGATTAAGCCATGTTTTAATTCCTGCACAGCACCGAATGGCAAACTGACAAAGTTAGTGACTAGCTGGTGAATATAAAGGCGAGTTTATCATCTTGAAACAGGATTTTTATTTATTGCTCTGACTGACATGGCAAATAGGAACTTTGTTCTGCTTCAGGCAAGTGTTACTGTTGTTCAGTCTTAAAATAGATTTGACATAAGGGATCAGTCATGACTGATTAGTGAGGGCAAAATTACACCCATCTGAAAAATGGCCAGTACAGTACACTATGTCATACTGAATATTCAAGTGAAAACTAATTTGGCTATTACTATTGATTGGGAAATGAAGTCCAGTTTATTCTAGCCTGCTCCTCCTTATCTGCCTTTTTCTCTCATCTCTGTCACCAGACAGCACTGTCAATACTGGCTGATTCTTTCAGATCATATTCGACCTAACCATCAGTATTTTTTTTACATTGCCAATGCAGTGGCTGAACAGTATTAAGGAAGGTTGGGAAAGATTGCACTTGTTGTTCCTCCTGTTAACTATAACATTATGACCACTGGCCAATCTATGGACATTACATGTGCTGTGCATTATTAGTTATTTTGTTTTATTCATCTGAACAATCATTTTCTTGGATTTAAAGTGCCCATTATTCTCTTTAATATAGGCCACGTGATTTTTTTCCCCTCTGTATAGTGAAGCGATAGTGTAAATGTGAAAAGGGGAACTTTTGCCACTGAAGCTGTTCCATCCCGAGTCGTCTCAGGTGGAAACTTCCGCCACGCCTCTGACGTCATCTGGACGGTGAGCTGCACGCGTCAAACTTGATCTGTATTACACAGGTAAATTATCTTGTCGGTGAAGGTCACGAATATAAACCTTTTAAAGCTTGTTGGCCTGTTAGAAGTTATTTATAAATCTTGATACGTGTCGGTTTTATCTCGTAGTTGTTGTTGTTACCTGAGCGCTGTCTCGCAGGCAGCTCGTCAGGTGTTCGCTTTGCTTATGTTCCTCATCGGTTAATTTGTTATCCTGCATTGAAACGTGTTGTTAAAGTCAGGTCGGGGCTGTTTTGGCAGTAAAACTTAGACTGGATGCAAACATTCGCCTCATCATGAATGAATACACTCTCTGTCCCACACCCTGACCTCCACTTTGCTGCTTTCTGTGTTGGCTCTGAAAGTTGGCCTTAGTTACAAATCCTGAAGCTTCCTTTTGTGTAATCCAACGTAACCTCAGCCTAGTTTCACAAACATTTTCATCATATGCTGGTTTTTATTGTTGAGGGAGGTCTCCCTTCGTGTTTGCTCCCATACAATTCAGTGACGAGCAGAAAACAAATTTACATCTCTATCTGAATTTCTATGCCACGAACACAGTCCATCCTGTCTTGGTCCATTTTTAACCCATTGTATCGCAATATATATATATATATATATTTTTTTTTTTCCCTCCTAACTTTGCTTCAGTAGAGTCTTGTCTCATTTATGGCACTCAAATCCACAAATTCCCTTTAAGTAGAACTCAATCCCCATTATTCTCATCCTGGTATGTTGTTATCATACCACTCAGTCTAACATCAGCAGAGTTGCGTTTTGCTCCTGTGAAGCTTGTCAGTGTAACCAATGGCAGAGTGATAATTCCATGTCTCTGTTTGCTTTAGTGGTTAGCCAGCCTTGTTACTTAGTATGGTGAAAACATTATCTCCATAAAAACTAATCATTTGTATGCCACAAACACCCGTGCATACACAGAAAACGTGGTAAATCTCAACTTGTAAAGACTTTAATGATGGGATGTGTTGGCATTATGCTGCTACACGGCAAAACTTTTGTTTACATAGTGAGTGAAATGCGCTGTCCTTGCCCATGATTTGTTTCAGTTCCAGCCTAGGCCCAGTTCAGTGGTTTCTGGGCAGAGGAAGCTGGCACTGCAGGGACATCTGGACACAAGAGGGGAGCGTCCGCACACAGGCAAACTACAGGGACAGCCGTGCCAGAGAAACAGGCCCCCAGATTTGACGCCAGTGTTATGTTAATTTGATTTGTTAATTCAGTGGCCCTGTTTGAGGGAAATCTGCCACCGACACCTGCCGCCGTTTCCAAAGGCAAGGACGCAGATCCACTGTGACACTGGCTTCATTAAATAAACAAACCAGGTCCCCCATAACACCATTTGGTGGAAGGCACCATCAATTCTTATACATTTAGATCACAGCGATTAGAGATGACACTGAGGAACTACATCCCACTGTTTCACAGATGCACAAGGTGATGCTTCCTGTGCAAGTCTCTGTGTGCTGAGCCCTCGACAATATCTCTGCCTCTTGCCTTAGTGTGTATCATGTTGTTTGCAAATTCTGAGCGCGAGAGGGGCATATGAATGCGCCAAGTGGATTTTCATTCCGTCTCTCAGCTTTCTCTGCCAGAAAAGATGGCGACTGATGTATTTTTCAAGCATAGTTCCACAATCAAAGAGGCTCTTGTGGCCTTTCTGATGCGTCATGTAAATTTTATAAAGTGTGGAGCGGAGGAGAGTCACAGAGAGCAACTGCAGCTCTGAAAAGCCTAATGTCTGTTTGCCTTTAACTCTGACGGGTTGTCTTTGCTCCTGTCTATCTTACTTCCCCTCCACTTACTCTCTCCTCTGTGGATCAAGGCTGGTCAAGGAGAATCTCACCACAGGGCCCGATGTCAGACAGAATGTGTGGACGTGTGTGGATGTCAGAGCTCAGGCAGAGCGGGAGGGAGGGAGGGGGTTGATTCGGTGGGTGAGGTGTAAGGAGCGGGAAAATGTCAAGGCACAGACCTGGCAACTAACCGCACAACCCAGTGTTAGATTTGCATCGTGGAAGAATGCCATGCTGCATGTGAAATGTGCGTCTTTTTTTTTTTTTTTTAACATGTTTACATGTTTCATCTCTGTAACGGTCTCAGACAAGGAATCCAGGCCCTCACACATTTTCCTCAGCTGCAATTCTGGCAGGTCCTCAGCCTACTGTGTGCTTTTCTAATGATTCAATTGGCTCAACGAGCATATGCTCTCCACTGCATCATAAAGTTCAATTAGATGTGTGGTAATGTGATTTGAGTGTGTGTGTGTGTGTGTATCAGTGCAAAATAAGGTTTCTGTTGCTGATCTGCTCATGCTTGTGTGAATGAATCTAAGTGTATTTGTAAAGGGGAGAGAGTGAGAGCCAGAAAGATTTATATTTTTCAGCAAATGTGAAGACAACTATTATCTGATGCATATTTTAAAGCTACAATCAGTGTACAATCAATATCATTATCATTATCATCACCATGTGGTGAAAAAATAAAAATGGCTGCTGGGCTTTGTCAGCCTGCACCTGTTTAGTTTGGCAATGCCAATGAGATCTTGTTGTGTTACTTCACAAAATTATTGCTATTAATGTTACTTGATAACCTGATGATATTTTAACCAGTTCCCAACAATTGAGGATATTTTTGTGTTTGTTTAATAAGTCTAAAAAGTTCAAATTGGAAAAATTCACGATCAGCACATTGACCATTTTTTCTTATGTTTTTCTCTCTTTTCTGTTTGCTTTTTAGCAACCGTCATTAAAGTTGACCAACCTGTGCCATAACTAGTTGAAGTGAGAGTCAACAGTTCATCGCTGTACCGCCTCATGTTCTCATCTGCCACGTCTTTCGCCTGCCTGGGATGTTTACTGCTAAATATTGATAGACATCTGGAGTGCCACTCATCCACCATCAAACTTCAGCCTTCCAGTGAAGTAGGCCCAGCCCTCTGCTCAGTGTCATTCACACATGTGCAGACAGACCCACATACACAATAGCACCTGGGGTGAATCTAAGACTCTGGTCACTATGTGAAGTGCCTGATGTTTAGAAAGATGTTTCTTTCTGAAAGGAACATAAGGAACTGTATTGGGATTGGATGAATCTGCATCTCCATGGTCTTTATAACCGAAACTCAGAATACACAGGCGGTTCTTTACTAAAGTGAGTCCAAGCTTCACAAATATTGTTTTAGAAGCAATTGATTTTGGAAATATTTTCTTTGTCCCCTTTCTATTGCCTGAAAAACAAAACACTATTTTTTTTAGTCCTGTGCTTTTGAGGCTGTTTTGTTTGTGTTTGTCATCCACAGCAATGGTAGAGGGAAAAAGTAAACTCAAGATAAACTGTCGAAAAGCATCAGCACGATTGACAGAATTTGAGCAGTTCTGCTTTCACCACAACCCTCCTCATGTTAGAGAGATACTTGTACGGGGTCAGATTGGAAACATGTTGTGTGAGCACCATGGAGAGAATGATCTTCCATCTTATTAGTGGAGAAATCAGAGTACACTGCACTGGTGTTTACTAGATGCACAAAAGAGGGAGATACAGGAGGAAAAAAACAAGACTCTTTTGTCTTTTTGTAATTATTCATGCCTGGGAGGGATGCTCTCTCTCCTTTGTTTTTGTCAGCTGACACATGTACAGGTACGATGGTGCAGGGTGTGTGTGTGTGTGTTTATGTTTTGTTTTTTTTCCCCCCTTTGTAATCGCACAGAAATGCCAGTTAAATGCACAAATCTCTCTTTGTCTGTCCGTGTATCCGTGTGGGCTGCAGGCAGACAGAACGTGTCTGTTAATGTCTGTGCACATGGGCGACACAGAGCCCGTTCAGCCACGTTGGAAGCAGCAGCTTTCCTCCACTGTCCAAATCAAAGAGAGGCAGGAAGTGGAACAATGAGCCCAGCAGTTTGAGCTGATGGGCTTTTTAAATGCTCCACAGACAACAGCAGCTTGGCGACGACCCTGCCCCGTGCTCTAATCGCTTCAAATGAAGTCATGAAGGAAACATAGCACAGCCAGACCGAGCTCTCCTGTTCCGCAAGGTGCAGCAGCACTTGTTTGTGCAGAATGTCTGGCAATTAAAAATAATTGGGAAGCAGGTTTGCCTGTGAATTTTCCAAGAGTGCCAGTTATGATCTAATGAAGCTTCATTAGGCATGCTGAAAGCTGAGAGCGCCGTATGACAACGGCAATTAGCCAGGATCATAGGCAAAAAATAATCATTAAAAAATACCTCGGCCAAGATTAGCTTTTCACTTAATGACCAATTCATTAGCTAATTGATTTCTTATTAGTTACAGGCAGAGATGACTGTTTGGGGTACTGGTGCCGGTAATTAACAGCATTTACGCCATTAGTCAATCGCCTAATTTTCCAGGAAAACAACTTTGGAGGGGAGCATAGCTGGAGGCTCTGGGCCATTTGCTTTCTGCTCCTCCGCTGTGTTATCTCTTTAATATCGAGAAGGGAATCGTCTTTCAGCTTAGGGGCTGTTAACACGGACTAATACCTACTGATTACCCATTCATGTAATGTGACCACGTGCTTCGTGCCTGAATTCATCTTAGCTGAGATGGATGAGGAGATGGGAGGGGGAGAGATGTGATGTAATTAAAAGGGAAAACAAAATCTAATTTGTCACATTTTATATTTAATGCATCACTTTTCAGCGTGACATCTGGGTTACTTGCACCTATAGATGAGGTGTGTCTGAAGAATTGAGAGGGCACTGGACTAGTTGTTGCTCTCAGCTTGTGAGGCATCTGTGGTCTTCTTCCCTCAATCAGACATGAGTTCAAGCAGGCGAGGGTAGATGGATGAGTACAGTGACAGCTCTTCCCTGCCGACAGCATCTCACTGAGCAGCTTATAATGACTGTCTAGGGAGGGTCTGTAGCGCTGCCCACTACACTAACAAATAGAGCAACAAATATATGAAACACACAGCGTCTGATGTAACTGAATGCTGGTAATCTAGTCCTTCAGTACTAATGATGGCCTGTCAACAGTTTTCTCAGGGTCGATGAATCAGATTACATAATTAGGATCTTATCAAATTTTTACAAAGTTTTGATTAGATTCTTTTAACTGATGCCTCATAAACACTTGACATTTTCCTCCTTGTACTAAAAACCATCAAAAAAAGACCAGCTCTTTTTTTTTTTCTTTTTTCCTCCCGTCCATCTCAGCCTTCGTTGTCCACTTGTATCTGACTTTCCTGGATTGCTCACCTTCTTCTAGTGCGAAAAATTTCTATTTCTTAACCATGTAATCATGGCAGTGTCCAACAGATGCCTCAAATGTCAAAGCTGTGGCATGACAAGTCAAAAATATTGCTTGCCACCTGTTCTTTTCTGTCTAAATGTCACATCTAAGGATGTCAAACTGGGTTTGAGGTCTACAAAAAATTATGTTGAGTTTGGCTCCAGTCACCGTAGATCTGGCCTCTGTCTCTTTTAGAGGAAGGATGAGAAATTCAAAGTGCTGAGATGATAGACATGTCTGAGGGAGGAGAAGCTGTGATTTGGTCCATCAAAGCCTGCTTGTGGCACATGCTGGACCGGTCATGCCTTCAACCTATTTGTGACTCACCAAAACACCCACATAGACATAGATGTGGGTTTATGGTTGTGTCATTACAAGTGTCTGTTCAGTGTAATGTTACCCCCCCCCCCAAAAAAAAAAAAAAAAGTTGTACATAAAATTATAGAAAAAGTGTGTGTCTTTCATAAACAGCCAAAAAGCCCCGTGGCCTGTTTAGGAGAGCGATAACACATTAACCTCCACACACACAAAAACCTTTTCTTTTTTTTTCTTTTTTTTCCCCCCATTGCCATTCACATCCTGATCTTTGGCATCTGTCCTCTATTCACCCACTCACCCTTTCTCCCTCTGCTCAACCGCTCTGTCTTCGTTGGTGGACCATTTCTGTGTTTTTCTTCCTTCAAATGCAGTCTCTCTGCTTCCGTCTCTCCTCTCTCTGTGTCGGGCCCTCAGTTCTGTTAATTAATTCTAATGAAGTCATCTATCAAGAGCTCCTCTTTTCTCACTACCACAACATAAATCACTGTGTAAAAGATGCTATCCCTCTCTCTTGCTATCTGCACTGTGAACAGAAGAGGACAGTCTCTCGCTCTCTTTTTCTCTGCCTCTCTCTTTCTCTCCAGACCAGTCTTTAATTGCATGATTGAGAAAGTGTAGCATCACTCCATAAAAGCTGGTCTGCCTTAAATGGCTGCTCTCTGGCTGACACTGGAGGGACCCCTTATAGCCTGCTGTGGCGAGACACGGCAAATACACACACAAAGCAAGCGACATAAAACAGACACTTATTGTAAATGGGCCTCATTGGTCTCCGAAGACATTGTTAACATGTCTGTGCGTAGGTTTCCCTGCCAAGAGGGAACTTGATCCATCTCCACATTTACTAAATTAATTTCTCTTACAAGCTGTGACTGGCTAACACAGCCCAAATGGGGATTTATTTGCTCCCGCAATAGTGAATTCAAATAAAGCCAGCATCAAACTGACTGCTGCTATGATGGCGTTTGCTTTGTATAACATTTCTTCTTCTTCTTCTAGTGAATGAGCTGTATAAATTAGACAATTACATCTTCTTATCGTTTCAGGTCCCCACACTGTGCCTCCCCCCTCTGAGTACGATGATGCAAACCTGATGCAACAAAACATACACTAGAAGCCCAGACACATCTAAATAATGTATAAGTGATACGTCTTGTTAAGCTTGACTCACAGGTTCAGTTGTCTTCTTGTGCACCAAATGATCAATGTCCTCCTATTATCGTCATGCACTCTCTCCAGTTCCATTCCCACTTCTCCCCGCCCTCTCCCTGGGTCTTTCATGTTGCCCTCTGGGAGCAAAACAAAACATGGTTTTCTACTGCAAATAAGGAGCTAAAACACCATGTGATCAGTCATGAATTATTTGAAAGCTATTGATTTGTATAAATTGTTGCGTTTCCCCAGAGTATTTGACCATAAGGAACACCACTGTCTTTACAGGGACTTGGAAAAAAATACTTTCATTTTGTTGGCATAATTGAAAGGAAAAAAAGATTTTGAGGAGATGCTGGTAATTAATGAGTAGATTTAACCTGAAAACCAAACTGTGGCTTGTTAGTGAGAGAGAGACAGAGAGAGAGAGAGAAAAGAAGAATGTGTTTGATTTTCAAGCATTGTCAGTGGATTACAGTGTTTTCCCTACAAATCTGCACTGTATTTAAGGGCATAATGTCAATTTCATGCCTTTTTTTCCCCCAACAAGAGGCCCCATTGCCCTGTGGGTAGATAGCAGTTAGAGAATACACAAGGAAAAATAACAATCCAAAAAGGAGAACCAACATATTCCCAAAACATCCCAGTTGAGTGTGAGCTAATGTTCAGCACATTGTGGTATTTTCATGTTGATCCCCCCCCCCCCTCCCTTTTCTTATTTTTTTCCCCCAAAAGCCTCATTTAGATGGCAGACAAGGCTTTTGAACACAGAGCAGCCTGTAGTCTCTGTGGACGGCTGCAGTTCTGCAAAAGGACCTAAATGAAGGCACCAGATAATGGAGCAAACTAAGAGGTCCCAGTGCCCTGCAAAGGGGCCAGAGGACACTAAAAACAAAACACGCAATTGCTGTCATTAACATGACTGCAAGTTAAAGTCCTGCTCATCCTCCAGAAGAAAAGCTTTACATTTTTTGCACCAGGGGAAGAATCCAATTTTCTGTTCCTGCACAGGACCACATCTGTACAGCATTGCTGCAATGCTGAATCAGATTCAAGTCTACCACTTTATTGCATTTTTTTTGCTTCTCCCTTGTCCCTATAGAATGAGATGATGCTATTTGGAGATAAATATCATCTAAAAGAAGCTTTATGGTCATAGAAATGATGTTAGAAGCGAGAGGTGCAGTACTTGCTTTTTAAGTAAAATTTTCAAAAGTCACTCTGCTCTCGTGGGGGCAGATATAACATTTAGACAATCACATCTGTCATATATTATGATTCCACTGAAGTTTGGTGCAGGAGAAGTGCATTGTGCATGCTGGAACATATTCAATTACCCTCCTTCTTGTCTGTCTTTTACACACAAAGATAATTTTCTGCACAGTTTGCTTTTTTTTTTTTTTTTTTTTTTTTAATCCCCAGATTATTAGAAAGTAAATGATTTAGTTAATGACTTTTCTCATAAGTGGAGTAAAAAAAAAGAGAGAAAAGAACAAGACTTGGTAATTCTCCAAATGCTGAATCTGCATTTAGGATCTGTGTAGCAGCACCAGAAGGGTTCAAAGCTTCACAAACGCAACACATCAGTGATGCATTTCAATTGTAACATTTAACATTCCATGCAAAAGTGTACATCACGATACATAAACAGGGAGGGCAACACAACCCTAATTTGTTCCTTGCTTTGCATTGCTACAGTATGTCCCACTCTCTCTATCTTTCTCTTCGCTCCCCCTCCTCCCTCCCTCTCTCTCCCTCCCTCTCTCTCTCTCTCCCTCCCTCCCTCTCTCTCTCTCTCTCTCCCTCCCTCTCTCTCTCAGTCTCATCCAGCAGCACAGACTCATTTAAGTCTGCTGATGTCTTGATAATGTTCCAGAGCCATCACAAGCAGGTAGAGAAGGAATTCCTCAACTCCCTAATTAGCAGCAAATGGACAATCAGGAAATGAGTGGGTTTGTGGACAGTAAAAGACGGTGCCTGTCACCTCCTGCAACTCAAAAAAACAAACAAAACAACAGAAAGAAAAAAACAACAAAAGAACAGAAAGAAAGAAAAAGCGAATACCTGCAGCATTTAGGATTTTTTGAATCACTCAATATTTTTAATCCATTAAATAAAGTGGGAAAAAAAACCTAATTGAAATCTAATGTGATGTCAGTTTTGCTGGCTGTTACTCAAAAGTCACATTAATCAAAAATCAAACACTACAATGTACCTAAATTTCACCATATAATTCTATCAATATTAAGAGAATAAGTAGATCAATCAAATGATTCATAAAGATTGGCATTTTATTATATATTTATTAATTTATTATATTTATTGTTAATATTTTTTGAGGAAATACGTGAACTTTACTGACATAATTCATAACTTACAAATGTATGACTGCATAAAATAAATGATGGAAATTCTATATAATCAATTTATCAATTTATTGTATTATTATTAGTAACAATGATAGTAATTTGCAGTACTGCCTAGATTTTTATTTTTTATTTTTTTAATTTAATGTGTGGCTGCCCCACACTTTGTCCCATGTCGGTCCTGTGGTCGATCACAGTGAAAAGAATAGCAACAATAATGAATAAGTTAAAGAATGATTAAAATAAATAAATAACATGCCATCAGAAACGCACGTGCAGCAGGAGAGGCGGGGTGTTGGGCTCGCGGGGAACGAGCAGAAAGCGAAAATATGATTGAGGCCCCTTTAAGAGTTTTTGGCCACTAAACTGTAGCGACACCAGCGTCGGTGCGTGAAGGAGCATCCCTCCTGGATTTCTTCTGATTCTCCTCCAGGCTGCTGCTGATTGGACACCACATGCCTCAAGTCAATTAGATTACAAGCAATATAAAAGAAAAATAATAAGAAGAAATTATAAAACACCGAGCTGGGGCATCTATCGCTGTTGCAGCTGTTGTGCGAGATTAATTTTTTTTTTACGCTACATTAAATAAAATCTGGTCAAAAACAAAACAAAAATAATAATAATCATGAAAAGATACACGTTGCTTTTTATTGTCATATTTCAAATGAGCACTGCTCTCCTCATTCATACCCAACGTACACTGAAAGGCCTCCTGGCCATATGTTTGCCTTTATTATGCTTGACCAATATTTTGTTGCGGAATAACATATGAGGTTAGACCGTTCAAAATACACAGCAATGCTTTAAATGTATAATTGGAGTTAAAAAAAAAAAGTGGTCGAAAATGTCACATTATGTTTGTGTCCCTCCTGATATTATAAACGATTCGTTAAAAAAAACGAGCACTGAACAAAAGCAGATAAAAGATCAATCTGTTCGATCTCTCCTCCAAACTTTGATGGCACGCACAGAGGCCGTGCACCGAAGTTACTTTGGTGGTGTTTTTCCGGAAGCCCCAGTTGGTGGATTATTTGGTTACACACGCGAGCGCCTCTTTATGAGCGCCACTTTATTGTGGGACGATATCGAGGCGCGCGACTGGGAGCGCAGATTTGCGTCTTAAAGAGGATTTAGGTCTATTAACAACAAAAGGCGCAGTTCATGGCACAAGGGAGAGACCTCGACGTGTGCGTCAGCCGCAGTGATGTGAAGCGGGCTCGCTGATAAATGGAGAGACATCAAACCGAGTCATTAGAGAGCTGAGATATGAGACTTTCACAGCGGCGGGCCGCTCAGGGCGGCAGACCCAGGGGATCACACTCCTCTCCCGGCCTTTTGTGTTTGTGTGCTGGACTGATGAGCGACTTAGATAACGTTAAGCCATTATGGGCTCACTTATTCCCATGAAAACCCTGTAAATAGAAGGAACATTTTTTCACTGCTGATCTATTGATTTCCAGCCCATATTAGTAACCATAAACCACGAAGGATTACAAGTGAAGACTCAAAGGGGAATTTCTAACAGCCAAATATTAATTACAACATTAACCCGTGATTGTGTATTTGTTGCTGCTAATGCTGATGAGTTCCAGTGAGAGACGCATGAATACACGTTTGCAGCTATTTTATTAAAACACATTTCCTGCTAAATAAAAGTTTATGGTCTAAATCTATAATTTTTCAATTCTGATACTAACAGGGCGTAACAGAAAAATATTTTCAAAAATATTTTCAAACCATATTTATTTTTGAATTAATGAACCACTTTTAGAGGGGACTGATGTGGTTGAATGTCGCCATGCATGCCTTATTAACTGTGAGCTAACCCCACATTAGGGAAGCGTAAGTCCAATCAGCTGATACACCAAGAGGCTGGAGGTGGCTTATGGACCGAGTTCTGCAAGGTTTGGCTTAAAAAAAAAAACATGCATGGATCAATTCAACAAGCACGTAAAAAAAATAAAAAATAAAAATACTCATTAAAAAAAAAAAAATCAAAGTGCAGCTTCACACACGCAGCATTTGTATCTCCTAATCGCGTTTATTCAATTTTCACCGAATCAGAGCCATGTGCAGCGTCCAGGCAGGACTGAGCCACCGTAAGCATTTTAATGACCCCGTAATTCAATTAACCGCTTCCATCAGCTCCATCATTGATTTGCGGAAGAAGGGGAAGAGGGGAAAAAAAGAAAAAGCTGCTGAAAGTTGAATTCTGCAAAGTCGAGCCGGCCTGTAATTGCTCAAGACACAGAGATCGGAGAGAAGAGGGGGCTGGGGGGGCTGGGCTGAGGTGGCCGTGTATAAATAGTGTGCTCTCAAATACACAGTCACAACAGCAGGAGTGATCTCACCTCCTCTCCACCCCTCCTATCTATCGCTGCTGCCTGCCTTCCCCCCCCCCTCCCAAAAAAAAAGAGCGTCTCCGTGAGCAGAGCCGCTTTAGTAGAGACGGTAAGGTTTGATTTTACTGACAGTTCACGGTGGATTTCCCCGAGCAGGACCACAACTGAGCGACGACAGAGCCGACCATGGAAGAACTTACGGCATTCGTGTCGAAATCTTTCGATCAGAAAACCAAGGAGAGCAGCAAAGAGAGTATCACATACAGGGAAGTTTTGGAGAGCGGCTTGACGCGGGCGAGGGAGCTGGGCAGCCCGGAGACAAACCTGCAGGACATAACGGAGAGCAACCACTGCCCGGTGCATCTGTTCAAGGACCACGTCGAGCTGGAAAAGGAGAAACTGAAGGACTTTAACGTTTCCAGGGCGTCAGAAGGTAAGCTCTTTTTTTTTTTTTTTTTATTTATTATTATTATTATTTTATTTTATTCTAAGAGATGCTCCGTATTGTGTTGGGAGACCGTCCCAAGTTCAGCCGTCTTCTATCTGCGGACTCGTCTGTTAATTTATTTTTATTTTATTTTGTTTTACATTTTGCACGACTAAAGAGAGTTTAATTTAGTCAGCGCTTCAACCAGATGGGCAGAGTTAAGACATTGTTCTGTCATTATAGTGATTATTTAACAAAGCAGGAGGCGGGCCCAGAGTCTGGCCGCTGTTTTAACTGTTTCAGGATTGTTGTCAGACATTCAGCCTTCGGCCAAAAAAAGAAAAAAAAAAATCTGCCTGACATTTCTTCTCGTTTTCTAAATGCATTCTATAGGAGAAGTGCGATTTTATACCACATGTAACTTTATTTTTAGGACACTTGACAACAGAAATTTTTGTTAATTCTAAAAGTCCTTGGCGATACATGATAAAAAAATGGCTATGGTAGCATTTACAGCTGCACCTTAATTTATTACAGTTAGATCATTATGAAATCTGGAGAACATTTTTTAAAATGATGTTTTCCATTATTTTAAAGTTAAATTATAAAATAATTCTGTAGTAGTGTTCCCCTAAAAAAATCAGTATCATGAGCGGTTGTTTTCTTATATTAGATTATAAAACCGGGAGTATCTAAACAAATAGATAGAAAAAAAAATCCAAATTCAACTTTTCAAATATTTGTAATCGGAATTGCTTACTGCTAAACATGTTAGTCAAAAACATCAGCCTGGAAAAAAATAAATGAATTGTTTTAAAAGGGTGGTAAAACAGCAGGACAGGCCTCTACACACTCGGTGGGGACACTTTCAGACATTTACTGAGTAATGTGTTTCTATATTTATCCTGAAGTAGCATCAGCAGAGAAAAGATCCTCTCTATTGTGCATTATTCTACCTTATACTTGCCATTAAATCCAACTGATAGACGTTAAGGCTGTGTGTGTGTGTGTGTGTGTGTGTGTGTGTGTTGCTCTGATGTGGTTTTCATAATATCAAATGATTTTCACATGTGGGCGAGAGAAAATTGACATTTTCACATCAGTAAAGTAGAAAACTGTAAAATGTGAGTAAACTGGCTCAGTAATTGCCGCAGTTGTCAAGTCTGTTACTAATAATAACAGCTGATAACAGCCACTAATGATGCTGTATTGACGAATAAAAATAGAATAACCTATATGCTGACAGTCTTGCCGCGTGTTGCGTTGTGTAAAATACACGTGTGGTTTTAACAAAAAAATCAAGCTTTCTATATAAAGTACCTGTTAGATTTCACTTTTTTTATTTCTAGGCTGAAATAACCTCCAGTCTGTTTTACTGATTAGACACAAGTCTTGAATTGCTCATAGTGTCATTAGGCTTCCATGCATGAATGGGCTGTTCTGCCTTTTTACCGGCACTGACATTGTACGCTGACTTCTGGAGGCTGGAGATGCAGCCACAGGCCTTTCTCTTGAAGATATCCGTGCTGTGTGTGAGTGTGAGTGTGTGTAGGTCTGCATGTGTGTTGCTGCCAAATTGCCAGGCCTCAGGCCCAGTGTGCACTATGAGGGTGGGGGCGCAGTAATGTCCATGTGGGCTGTGTTTGTGTGGAGATAATGTGCGCACGTCTCCTTCAGGAACATATCTTCTTTCTCTCTCCCTCCCCCAACCATGGGCCGTTTAACAGGGATATACGAGTGCAAGGAGAAAAAGGAGGACGTGAAGTCAGAGGATGAGGACGCACAGGGCAAACTGAAGCAGCGGAGGAGTCGCACGAACTTCACCTTGGAGCAGCTCAACGAGCTGGAGCGGCTCTTCGACGAGACGCACTACCCGGACGCCTTCATGAGAGAGGAGCTGAGTCAGCGGCTGGGACTGTCCGAGGCCAGAGTCCAGGTGAGGACCCCCCTCCGTGTTTGAATGCACAACCGTTTGCTGCTGTGTGTGGGATTTTTTTTTTTACCCCCCCCCCCCCCCTCCCATCCCCTCCTACACTCTTTGGCTGCAGGAGACTGACAGTGTGTCTGCACTGTGCACACTGTCCTCCGGTAGTGAGATCCTCCTCGGTGCTTTTCACCAGTTCTTACAGGAGCTGGGGGACGTGTTCTCTGGGACCGATGCACTTTGCGGGAGTTGTGTTAATGATCCTGTGCTACAACCAAACTTTGCAACAATTCAAATATAATGAAAGAGAAAATCAAAACATTGCGCCACATAAAGGAGGAAAATACAGTTCAAACTTTAAACTCAAACTTAACTGCTTCTCAAACAATGAATACTTGAGAAAACAGTCAGGTACCACTATGAATTTTTATACAGTGATGCAGTTTATTCCTGCTTTGTCGTTGTTCTTTTTAACTAATGCAGTTAAGCCTCATGCTGCTGATGCTTCCCAGCTTTTAGAAATTGCTGCAAGCGAAATGCATGTTTAAGTGTTGTGATATAAATAGATCATTTTGTCTATATCCGGTAACACGCCCCCCCCCCAAAAAAAAAAAAAAAAAAGTAATGATAGAATTAAAAAACGAAATGTTAAGATCTGAATAGTCCAGGCAGGTTGACCTTACAAAGGTCAGAATTAAACGATGCAGCTTCTGTCGTGAGCTCCAACATTTCTTTAATATCCCTGTGGGGGTTTATAGTGTCTGCGCTCCTTCATAGTCGATTTATTGTCAATTTGTGGTTCTTTGTTTGTTCTTCGATTGTGTAAATTTCTGCCACAACTAAACGATGACGTATGTGGATGTTTGTGGGATTTGTAGGCGCAATGATTTCAAATCTGAGAAAATGATTTAACCGTATTTGTCCTGCACGTATCTTCTGTGGTGCTATTCTCAATAACGAAGCTTTAGTTCCAATAATTCCGAATAACTAATAATAATAATAATCATCATCATCATCTTTGCAAAGGCAGTGGTGTCAGTCGGTGATGCCAAACAAGTGTAAACTGTTGTAAATGTAACAGCCTCCGTCATTAGGCCTTCAGCCTGCTCCTGCGATCCCAGCAGCCTTTGGGTGGGGTGGAGGTGAGAAGGAGAGGGTTGGATGGGGGCAAGAAAAATCCCGAGCAATGATTAAAATGAATGAAGAGCCTGAATGGCTGCTTCAGGGGACGCGCTCTTATGTCAACTCGTATCCCTCCTCATTTTCTTTGTAATATCTGCCATAGGCTTGATGTAGTGTCCCCATAAAAACACATTAGAAATAACTCAATTCTGGCCCAAGTCTGCTGCTGTTCAGCTTTCTAATCGGATGACTCGAACCCATCACAGAGCGTTATGAGCCCATCGACTGCACCATTCTCAGCCAAACATGCTCGGACTCGGCTGACGCTATAATTCAGGACAACGCTGCAGTCCTCGCTAATAAAGTGCGCGGCGTGTGAATTAAAATAATTCATGGGCTGCTAAAGACTGCGGCTGCGGTCTGACTGTGTGTGCCGTGTGGAGCCGCTGGTTGTCTCCTCTTGCACAGTGAAGCTTTTTAAGGCTCTTTCGGGGGCGCTGGGACGCGTTTGGAGCGGATTTAGTGAGAGGGGATTGCAGCAGTCGCTGTTTCAGGCTGTGAACCTGCGCTCCGAGCAGCTGTCAATGAATCTAATTGAAAGTTATGAGAGCTTGGTGAGGAGCAGGCAGTAATTCAGTTAGGACTAATATCTTTGGGTTTCTGGCGCGCTGCTAAATTAAATGTCATTATTCACTGTCTCTAATAAAAAATCAAAAAGGAAATGAGATTAGGGTATTTGTGAAGCGCATCATTGAGTGGCCCTTAATGAAGAAATAACTGTCTGAACCAGTGTAGTTCACTTTGCTTAACATACTGGCACGTAATTGGAATTGATCTCGGGCCCGTCTAATATTAGCCTTGATTTATCTGAGGGATTACTGTGCGTCTATGCAAAATCACCTGGGATTTTCATAAACACCTTTACTACCGTCATGTACCGCTGTGCAGCTCGCTCTTCAACACCTAAACATTCATCATAACTGCACAGTGTCGCACTCTTATGAAATAATAATAACAATAATAATCTTTTAAGTAGTAAAAATTACACTGGTTGGACTTCATTTTATTATTTCAGGTGATGTTCGTGGGAAATTGTATTTGGAAGATCAGTTATTCAAAGTCCCAATAATCGGGTGTTTATTTGCACCTCAGTTGTCCCGGTGTCACTGATGGGCAGTTTATTGACCGGCCTGTTCCTGTTGTCTCATCCACCCAATGTTGACCCCCCCGCGATCTAAAATGGCTCCACTGCAGCATGATGATGATAATGTTGATGATGATGATGATGATCGTCGTCGTCGTCATCATCATCATCAGTGTGCGCCCTTTGTGGTCCGCGGCCGGCCGCTAATTTGGCGTGTGTAAATGATAATCAGTGCAGGAAGGGGGGGGGGGGGGGGGGGGGGGGGGGGGGGGTAATGTTACTCACAGAGCCAAATTAGGCTGATGATGATGAACAATAGGCCGCAGCCTGCAGCTTCAAAAGGCACCCAGCAAACCACCAGGAGCTTCACATTGGATCCGTTTTTAAAATTCATTTAAATAATATAAAAATGTCTGTAACGATCATTTACAGCTTTTACAGTGTTGTATGAGTTAAAAATGAGTTAAAAATTTTGTTGTCTTCCTGTATGAATTTACTGCATGCAAGGCTCAATGTTAGTACTGCCTTTGTGTGTTTTTTTTTTTTAATCACCTATTTCATTTCCTGTTCTGAGCTTCATTCATCGAATTTATATGGAATTATTCTTTCTCTTTTTTTTTTTAACCAAAATAATTTAGTTAATGTTTTGAAAAATTGATAAATACGATTTATTTTAGCTAGGTGTGTGATAAGCTATTTGTGATTTTTCCTTTATTGGCTCAAAAAAAAAAAAAAAAAAAAGAAGTTTTAATGTTATTAAAATTCATAAAATAATGATAATATTAATGATTAAAATCATACCATCAGATTTTCTTAAAAATTGCTTTAGCACTAGATTTCAAGGATTTGTCTTATGGATATTTATTTTTTCCAACTACAGGTTTGGTTTCAGAACAGAAGAGCAAAATGTCGAAAACAAGAAAACCAGATGCACAAAGGTAAATGTCACCTCTTCTAACCTTTTTGAATGATCTTATTTATGTTCCCCTTTTTCTCTTGGATTATTTTCATTTTACTATTTGACACTGTTCAGTCATTTTTAACTGCACGTGGAAAAAAACTGTGACCTCCTCATCTCACATAACGACAACTGTCTGGCTGTCTGACAGACATCTTTCCCTTCACTCCAGGTGTTATTCTGGGCAGTGGCAGTCACCTCGACGCATGCAGAGTAGCACCCTATGTCAATATGGGTGCCCTCCGGATGCCCTTCCAACAGGTAGGCCACTTTCAAAGCTTAAAAAATGGGATACATTCAATCAGAGATGAATCAGGAACTTGGGCTGAATCACATGTAGAAAAGGTGAAAAGCCAAAGAAGCCACAGTGTTAAAAAAAAAAAAAGATTACTCAGCATCTTGTGATGCAGGAGTGAAGACTGAGGAATCTGTAATGGAGCTACATGTGTTTATGTGTTTCTCAGAGTCAAAATAGATGCGTTTATATTTGTGCACCCGCATGAATCTATAGGTCATGTGCAGCTGTTAAATGCAAGTGATGAGAGACAGTGTGTGTGTGTTGGAGTTGGAGTTCAGACCTCGGTGCACCTTTCACCTCCTGGCTGTGTGCAGAGGGCTGGGCTGCACAGGGAGAGGAGAGGTGGACAGACATTTGATCTGCTGCTATCTGCTTTTGTGTCCTGGCTGCTGTGTTGTCTGCTTGACCCATGGTGAAAAGCAGCGGCCTAATTAAGCCTACAGTGTGGCACATAAAAGGGATGATGAAAGCGGGGGAGTGGAGTGGGCTCTGATGGATATTGGCGTTGAGCTGCACTGGCAGAGATGGGGGACTTGAGGCCTGCATACTGAGAGAGGCTCACTGTATAAGGTTGAAGCGAGCTCATGCGGGCTGCGCTGACTTTGACGGTGCAGTATACGCATCGCATCGAACCAGTGAAGTGAAAGGCTTATGGTTGGGTTGGGTAAGGTCAGGAGTTGAAATTGAAAGGTCTGAGAGTTGAGTCTAGCTTGAAACCTTCATGTCATGTGACTCTTTACATCCTTCTTCAGTATCTACCAGCAAGTAAACAGCTAAAATAAGGATAACAATAAAGAAACAAAAAGATTTGAACATATAAACAATCACAATTCAAACCGTAACCACCTGTTTTGTCAGGGTTGGCTTTATTTCTAGTGTGTTCCATAAAGAAGATTGTGCCACTCAAAAAAAAAAAAAAAAAAAGTCAGCTAAATCATTTGTCATTCCGCCATGAGTCTGTAAAATTGGTCACAGCTGCAGTTTGTTACCTGACGATTGGTGAGTGAGATTGTGAGGAGACGTTTTGTTTGGATGCTACTGCAGTGCTGCTGAGCAACTAGGAATTTGTGGTTCGATTTAATTTTCCCTTTCATTTAACAACTTCAGCTTCTGTCATTTTTGGTATTTTTTAGGCTAAAATGAAAGGGCACAAAGTGAAAAAATAATATTTAGTCAAGTTAAAACTTTGACTTTATAGCATTCTATTTTGCTTGGAGAAGAAAGCATGAAATACTTGAGTTTTCCCCCACTTCTTCCTCTGGTGTTTGAAACACATGAGAGATGGCAACAGGCTCCGCTCTCTCTTTCTGAACTAAGCGGATGCTTAATTTTCACCTACTTCTTATAAAATAATTGCCAAGAATGTGAAAACTGATATTCTATGCTCCTTATGGTTTCTCCCCCCCCCCCCCCCCTTGACTCAGGAATATGTCTGGATAAATATTTATAACTCCAAATATGTGAATATCTTTCTAGTGCAAAATTGTTTATTTATGCAATTGAATATATAATCAGGATAACAAGACTGCATATTTCCAAGGGTATAACGGAGTCCTCAGTCTGAATTAAACAAATCTGTTCTGGGTCCTAGAAAGACTTTGATTCTAGACGATTAAATTGGATGTGGTGTCTGAGAGCAATGTATGATTCATTAACTTTTAGAATAGCTGACATGAAAAAAGGGCTAAAGTGGAGAGTGCAGCCTTTAACTATTTTCTCAGAAAATACACTGTAAGCAACAGCTTTGAGGGGGTAGAATTTGAGGGGAAATTTAATAGTGTCAGACTGTGAAACCTGAATCCTCAACCCTCTTCTCACACACACACACACACACACACGTTGACTAACTTCATATTTTGCGGCTCTCCAGGTCCAAGCTCAGCTCCAGTTGGATGGGGTCACCCACTCCCACCCCCACCTGCACCCTCACCTGGCTGCTCACGCCCCTTACCTGATGTTCCCGCCTCCTCCCTTTGGACTACCAATCGCATCACTCGCCGACTCGGCCTCTGCGGCAGCGGCAGTGGCAGCAGCTGCCAAAAGCAACAGCAAGAACTCGAGCATCGCTGACCTGCGACTCAAGGCAAGAAAACACACCGAGGCTCTGGGACTCTGACCCCACCGGGCTTCCCCTCCGCTCGCCTGATGCCCATAATCGCCTCTCACACAAGACTGAGCCTGTGAAAGGGCCGTGACACTCACAGCTAAAACTAAACTAAACAAAAACACTGAGTGAGAATGAAAGAGAGGAACACATACAGAGAGGGGGAGAGAGTGTGTGTGAGAGAGAAAGGGGGAGGACAGTGGAGGAAGAAAATAAAAAGAAGGAGGGAGCGAGAAAATTGTCACAAAACCAGCTGCCAAAACAAACCACTTTTAGAGAACGGTAATTAAATACCAATGAAATCACCTTTTACTTTTCGCCCAACAGGCAGGACTTCTGCGGGGCCAGTGGCTCAGTCCACTCCAGGCACAGATCACATCCCAAGGACCGTACAAACACATGTGGATGTCTGTCTGAGGGCCAGGCCGGGGCCCGTCAGACCAGAAGAAGTTAGAACAAAGCAAACTGGCAGGCAGCAGCAGGGCCAAAAGCAGGGCCTCGCTGACGCTGACTGCCGCCATGTTGGCAATGCAGAGAGTTGAGCATGGGGGAAACAGACTCACACACCAACTCACCGACGCTTTGGAACAGCTCTCACCTTTACACCCCCCCCGCTCCCCACAACCAACCGCACCCCTCATGAGAACAAAAAAAAAAAAAAAAGGAAAAGCGTTAGAAAAAAAAGGCCATATTTGTCTCCAACCACTGTGTTCCCTCCTGCTGCCAAGTGCATGAGCTCTGATGGAGGGCCGTTCTGGGACCGGCCTCCATCCACACCTGACACAAACGCTCAACAACTGTTTTTAACACTGCCATTCAACATGCCCACAATCTCGCACTCCTACACCTGCAAAGCGAAAGGGTCTCCATTGCGGTCTGATATCCCTCTTGCGGACTTGTGCTATAACAAAAGCGACAACTCCTTTTTTATTTTATTTTTTTTTTTTTTTTATTGCTGCAGACGGGGCACGCGCGGTTGTGTGTTGTTGGGCAAGTGTGGGAAAGATCTGGTTTTGCGTTTCTCCTCCTGGTGTGCTCCCTCTGTCTTTATTCTTTCTGTTTATTGTGTTGTATCCTGGGTTAAGAAGTGAAGATAGCCTTTGCACTTCAGGTCTTGTATGTGGGTGTTTACAAATGGCACTACAAGCAGATACTACTTTACTAACTAAAGGAGGAGGGGGATTTGTTATCGTCATGTGTTCAGCAAAAAGGACATTATCTTGGATAAAGGGTATAATGCGAGCTTTCTTTTTTTCTCCTTTTTTTTTATATTTCTGAAAATATGAAGAAAGCATCAGTCAAACTGAAATGCAATGGTGTGCAGTTTAAGTGCAATACTGTAAATAGCCAAAAAAAAAAAAAAAAAAAGTAAAAACAGCTAGCAGTTAATCCTCAACCATAAAGAGACCCAATGATTTTCTGTTGTTTTTCATGCACTGTTGGAACGTTGAATTTCTTTGTCAAACACAAGTTTTTCTACAGCAGTGTACATTTTGTTGCATTCAAGAAGAGTCACTCAAACCCAGGTGCCACATCTCACCTCACCTCCTGTGTATCCGAGCAGTTTTTTATACATCGGGTACAGTTGTCACTTGTTGAGAAAGACATGAGCACATTTTTGGAAGCTGCAGAAATGAGCGAAATAATGAGAATAATAATGATAAACTCTTCTTGCCTCTCTACTAACACTAGAGAAAATCCATTTACTTGGGGATTTTGGGAAATGTTCATAATAAAATCAGCAAATCAACATTGTAATCCAAACCAAGCAGTTGTTTACAATGTGATTAGCTTAATCCTGCATGTTATATGTGGCATTTCATCATTAATTTCCAAATATTTCAGACTGTGTTTTATAAACTCCCTCCAGACCGAACACAACATTGGGATTGTTTTGAATTCAGAGATAATTAAAAAAAAAACAACAACAACAACCTTTCCAACACTGCTGTCAAGAGCTGCGATGCACGTGTCGATGCGTTCAAGACCCACGTACCTCTAACAGTTTCCAAACAACATTTTCTCTGTTAACAGACCTCCATTTAAAATTGTTTATCTATGTCTCCATTTTAAATTAAACATATGGGTGTTTTATTTATTATTTTGTCTAAAGGTTTATGAAAGATGAAATAGTTGAACTACAAGTGTACATTTTTACATGGCTTTGCATTTATTTTTGTATGTTTTTTTTTTAAGTGTTGAATTTGAATTAGGAGGTGTGGCTGTAGTGCATTGTTTGCCTAAAAAGAAAAAAAAAAAAATGTAGCGTGTCCGAGTTTACAAACATTTCAGGGATGGTTGAATTGAATAATACTCCATGGAATTTGTTGTACCCATTAAAATTATTATCATTTCATATGCAAGCATGCCTAAACATGACTCATCGTACAGTTTGTTTTTCCCCTTTTGATTCACAAAATATGAATGTACATCTTGTACAAGTAAACTATCAATAAAGTTATAAATATTTGTACTCAAGTTTTTAAATATTGTTACTTGTTAAACTGCATGGGTTTCACTCACGGAGTAATGAAGGCTGTATGCACAAGAACACAAATGAGAAAAATCCTAAATGACTTTGAAACCACACTTTCGATGTAATAACAGGAGTCCAGAGCTAATACCCGGCCCTAATGTCGTCAGCGTTTCAGTGCCGATGCAGACTTGTTACGCTCTCTGTGCCTCGCATTGTGCCGTTGTCGATGCTCAGCAACTGTCTCAACCTGTGGATCAATATCAATATCTTTCTGGAGTTGACATTCACACAGACTCCATGTTAGCCAGCCCAGCTCATCACATCCAATATGAGTCGCGCACCAGCAGAGAAAATTGAGCTGCTATGAAAGCCAGATGCAACCCGAATCTGGAGCCTCCTGCAGAGCGCAGGCAGAGGCCTGTGTTTGTCAAAATGACACAGATAGTATTTGTATGGAAAGTGGGGCCGTAGTGTCGGCAAATAGAGGCAAGATGGCTGTAACCGGAGTAGGAAGCTCAGAAGTGTGGAGGGAAAATAGAAGGCGAAACGAGAGATTTGTGGGATTCTGGCTAAAGGACATGTAACTTGCTTTGAGCTCAGTGTTCGGTGGATCTTTTCTCCTTGTTTCCAGCAACATTGATTAACTTTGAGCAGATGACACAAGAGGGTCAAGAGTTGGCATACATTCATCAGCCACTGCTGCACACGCACAAGTACATGCTACCTCCACTTGCTCTACCACACAAGCTAAATTTTGCACATCTAAAATGGTTGGACTCTTTTTCTTCATTTATATTAGTTTCCTCTGGGAGCTTAATTCCAGATGTGTGTACACAAAGTAATTACACCATGTGGTATAGTGGCCTATTGTCTGAACCCCATACAGGAATTAGCCCAAATGGCGTCCTGTTGAGCGCAGTACCCCCTAGAAGGTCGCCGTGCGTTTAATTTGTACCTCTTTGCTCATACATCAAGATTGAGTGATATAGTCGCAGACTGATGGCTCCGTATTTACCCAGTGACCCTTCTGGCTGGGGCCCGCTGGGCCAGGTCTGGAAATAACAGCATCCTTTTATGTGTACTAATAATTAGCAAGGCACACACAGCCATCCATCAACCACCAATGAGCCATGGCTGCTTTGTCAACATGTTCAAGCACATAAAACTATTTATTTTGGCCGCAAGTAACAAACACACAATAATATATCAATAGAGAAGGAGTGTGTGTGCGTGTGCATCTGTGTGTGAAATTTAATGGACGTCTGTGCTTGCTATTAAGTTTACATCTGGGTTCGTTGCTGATGAGCTTCGGCCCGTCTGGTTTGTGCGAGCATGGGCTGCAAACCATGCGAGTCCCAGAAGTCTGAGTCTCGGTGCTATGCTGCGCTAGCTTATCAGAGGTCAAGTGCTCAGGGGTCACGTGAAAATAGCTTTTTATCACATTTCATTCTCATAATCCTCTTTGAAATGTCACACACAACTATGATCAGACGGAATGTGAGCTGTCGCGGCTTCAACATAAAGCGAGCCGCGGCATGAAACGACAGAGCCCACAGACCTGGAAGGACGTGAAGTCGGAGCTCATGTCATGCTACATCACGATAACTCCACGAGCTACTTGCAACGACTCTGAAAATAACCATCTGTTTGGTTTAGCTGGGAGTTTTTGCTTCTCTCTTTTTTTTTTTTTTTTTTTTGTCTTTTTTTTTTTCCCCTTTTGTGAACCAACTTTGTGGTCCTTAAATCCCAAGTAAATCCTGTTCCGGCATTTTCAGTTGTAGCTTGAAGTGAAGCCACCCAGAGAAACCTCAGCTGAAAACAATCGAGCTGAAGTGCTGAAGTCACTACGGTCGGCAGCAGATCAAAGGCCGCCTTTCATCCCAGTTTGTTTGGGCTAGACTTTGTTGGCTAATGCTCATAAATGTATCTGGAGTCATCACCAGTGCAAAACTATATTAAAACTAACAATTTAAGCCTGGGTCAACACTTTGTCCTCTTTTTTTTGTCTTGCAAGGGAGGTGGAAAAGTGTCAGGAATTTTAAACTTAGAAAATTGAGAAAAGAAGAAGAAGAAGAAGAAAAAAAAGCAGAGCATTAAGTTCACATTCCGTTCAGCCGTTTATGTTACACTCATTAGCAGTTTATTTTCATTTCAGGCTTTCAGCTTGTGTTGTTGTAATCCAAGTAAGTTATCTAATAAAAACACAATATTTTCTGTCCTATTGCAGCGTAATGTCCCATCAATTTAGAGTCATTACTGAAAGTATCAGCTCCATCTGTAAATACTGAAACCAGGAGGTTAAAAGAAGTATGAAGATGAGATGTGATTCTTAGAATTATTATTTAAGAATTAATTTGTAGCTGGAACTTGCTGAGGTCATGTTCAGTTGCTGCGTTTTATCACCCACCATCACAGCCATTCTGCTGTAAACACACATTGTGATTTATTTTACTTCTACACTGACTGCAGTAACTTGCAGTAGATAGATGTAGTAAGAGATACGGAATACGTGCGCAGTGGCTACGTTGAACTAGCGCAGGTTTGTGCTTCGATCTTCTGGTTAATCTCTGGTTAGAGTGGTTTCTCTGCTGTGCAGTGTCGTTGCAGCTCCATCCAGTGGGCTCTAAGTATTTCTGACCTGAACATTTTCCCCGTTCACCTCTTCTTCTCTCGCTCTGCTGGAAGGACCCAAAAAGACTTTGAGTGTCACACCAAAGCCAAATAAAAAAAAAAAAAAAAGTGTCTTCCCAATTTAATCGCTGTGAAAAATAACGAGACAGATTCATGGAAACAATCCCTGTTATGAATGGATTTATTTAAGAAGTTTTTTTTTTTTTGTGCTTACACTTAATGATGAAAGAAGAGTGAATTAAACGTTCACCTGATAAAATGTCAGAATAAAAGAAAGACTGTAACAGACCACAGTAAGAAAAGTGCAGGTGTAAATAACACATTTAAAAATGGCAGAATTTCATTGAGCTGCTTCAGTTTCCACTGCTGGGACACTTGGCAGCTTCAGCGCTTTTCTAGTTTACAGTTTTTATTGAAATGATCAAAACTTGTGACTTGTATTGTAGTAATTTAGGGACATGGCATAACCCCCCCCAATCCCTACACACACACAAACCCCAAACAAACACAAAAATAAATAAATAAAAAGACAAATTTTTCCAAATAGAATAACATCCTTGTGAAGATGTTTTCACATGAACGTGTCGTTTAACCCGAACTGTAAGTTAGAAGAGAACAACCCTTCAGATACAAAAGTCTGTTACTTTTGTGCATATTTTAACAGTTAATTGTGTTGCTCAGCATCACGGGTGATGACATTAATCCATGTTTGCTGACAGTTATCTGTGTTCACAGTCACAGCCCACAGTCACTGAGAACACATCAACATATGAACTCCATTGTCAAATGACTTTTCTTTCAAAAATAAAATTGCTTCATTTTGATATAAAAAAAACAAAAGAAAACCATCCATCCATGATAATGTTTCCTTTTCCTTTTTTTCCTGTCTGTTGCTTTGCATTGCAGAGGGATTCATGATAATAAACATTCAGCAGCGGTTTAAAACCGTAATTCATCCTGAAATGTCCTCCATTGAAGTGCTGAGTAACAAACACTTCACTTAGAGCTGTTTTCAAAAATATGTTTCTTAAAATGACAAATCTCTTTACTGCAGCCTTTATCAAAGCTTTTTCTAATTATACAACTTCAAACCGCTATTTAGACAACAAATTCACCCTGAAAAAATAATCATTGCATATTAATGTGATCAATAATCCCGACCAAACAGCAGTTTTATATCCAGCCAGGCTGCCTGTTTATCTGAGCTGCACTTCAATGCAGACAACACGCTCCATGCTGCCACGCAGGGAGCAGAGTCGTTACCATTTGCCTGGCGAGCGCAAACATTCTAGGTTATGTTCGTATTTACAAAAAATTAATGTGAGTAGGAAAGCAAATATGATTAAGTTGAGAAATTGAAACAGATGTCAACAGTAAACGTTTGTGAACCATCCCAACAGACCATCAGAGTAAATTCCAAGACTATTAGCTTTAGTTAGCTGAGATTGCCAGGAGGTCTCAAATTCGCATTCCTCATTTCGGTGCATTTTGGTCCAGTTGTACAGTCGAGAAGCAGGTGGTCCACATGTTTTAATGGCATCTGTCCCAGCGAGTGACCCGAGGAGTGGTGAAGTTCACCATTAAACACCGTTTGTGAGAGAAAATCAAAAGAGAAGAAAACACGATCCCTTAAGTAAACATATCATGTCAGCTATCTCGTAAAAAAGCGGGAGTTATTTCACTGATGTTGTTCCAGACTTTTGTGTGACAGTGGGGAATAACTTTCCACACCTTGATTTTGCAGCTTACTATCACAATCAGTCTGTCGGAGTGGTTTATGCTAATCCGGACGAAGGTGGAGCGAAGGTCACTGAAATGATACCTCCTTTTCATCACCCTGCTCAGAGATCTCTCAGAAGCTTTTTGTTTTGATGTGGTGCAGCAGAACATCTGTTTGACAGAGAACCAGCTCTGATACGCTTCCAGAACCAGGGAAAAAGTCTTTGCGTCCTGTTAAAAGATTCCTGTACTGACAGGAAGGCCCTACTGGGGTTCAAAAGCACGAGGATATTTTTGTATGATGCGGCAGAATTAACGGATAACACCACTCACACTTTGCTTTGATGCAGAGTTATTTATTCTGGCCACATCTTCCTGTAAACATCATTATTCATGTGGCCAGTTTAATGACTGACCAACAACTGATGTGGAATAAACTTCTTTCAGGCCTATGTGAATTTTTCAATACAGAAATGCGGTTTTCAGTGCTATTTGCTGGAAATGATCTCAGTATTTATTCTTCTTTATTTAGAGTCACTTAGATTAGAGTTCTTCAGTGAGACATCCAGGGGGCATCTTTATTGGGGAAAAAATCTGTAATACATAACATATCTTACATTGTATCAATATAAAAGTTTTCTCACCTCAACTCATCTCATCTTATCTGTGTTGCCGTATGACCTGACTGGCTGTGGAGACAGAAGAAGGATCCTTATAAAGCTTTAGAGGACAGTCAGACAGAAGGTGAACCTTAATACCTTAATGAAAATGGAAAAAAAAACAAAAAAACCTGCTGCTGCAGTTTGGAAACTGTGTTTGAGCAATTGGTGCCCATCTGTACGCTGCCCTCTTCAACCTGCAAAACAAGGAACACTTAAGGGAGAGTAATTACCTGTTCTCTCCAGTCTGGAGGCTCAGATGTATTTCGAAGCAAATTAAAACAAATTGTGGTTTGCTAATAAAAAGGACGAAATAGAAATACAGTGCAGAAAACATTTTTACTGTGGTCAACACTGCCTGGTTGCCAGGAGCCTGTTGCAACTTTGTGCCTGATATGATAATATGAACAAAAATTGGCATGCTCACGAAACACACAGAAAAACTCTTGTCCTTTGGTGGAGTGACACAAAAAAACTAATCAGTCCTCTTACTCGGGTCTCGTAGACACTTCTGTAAGTGTTTGCTGCCTCCTTTGTGACTGATATGTGTTTAAAAAAAAATACAAAACAAAAAACAAAATTGTAGATAAATGAGCCTTGTTGCCAACCATTGTTTTTTTTTTTAAAGCACCGAAAATGCTCAAAAGGTAAGCTCTGCATTTCTTCCACCAATTTAATGTGTGTGACTGACAGAAGTGCCTCTGACAGAAACTGCTGAAATTTGAGAAAGCAATGCCATTGATTTTCGGTCATTTGAAGGCAGACAAATATTATCTGTAAGGAGGGCCTCACCGAGCGAATCAACTGTATCACCTTACTGAGTGTGACCTTGTGGGTGAACCCTTTTCCAAATGTTCAGCTCCACTGTAACTCAAAATACACGTAGACAGCATTTTTAATCAAGGGACCATAACAAATAATTGGGCTAAAGTGTGGGGGGGGGGGGGGGGGGGGGGGGGGCTCGTGGTTCATGTGTTAAATGACTGATACTATTAATATAGTAATGTATACTGATTCAATAGCGTCAACCATTAGCAGCTAAAACAGTTGATGATGATTCGTTCAACAATGCTGGGATGCGCGAGGAAATCATTTTCACATCGCCACCAAGTTATACGTGGAAACAGCAACGGCCGAAATGATGGCAAACACACCCTGTGAGGAAAGTATTTCGAATGTACTCTACGGTTCTGCTTTCTGTTGAGGTGGAGAATAAAGTGACGCCAGGAGTTATCAAACAAATGAACGAACGAACAAAGTGCCACATTTATTTGGCTTCACAAAACTGTTACAGATCGTATCAGCCAGTGGTTGATTTTCATGAAGATAATAAAGCCCCAATAACACAAAATAAGTTTATAAAACTCAATGCTCTTCTATTGTTTAAAAGAAAAATCACACAGGAAAGAAAAGAAAATACAAACATGATTTTTACACCGCCCCGAAATTAATATGGAAAAATTAACTATTTTGTTCCATGAAAAACAAAGCAGTTTTCATTTCTAAACTTTGACCGAAAAATCCCCCTTCTCTTGTCAGTTCAGTGGTGATTCATCATGATCAACAGCAAAATGAGGTTAAGTCATGCAACTGGCACAATAAGCCAACACCATGTGTAGCAAATTAATCAGGCTTGGCCCAGGGCACGCTCAGGAAGAAGATCTCATTTGACCAGACAGGTCAGGGCTCCTCTCTAATCATATCACAGTTCAACACAATGACTCCTCCCCTTTGTTTTGGTCACTAAGAAAATAAAAACAACAATTTCACAGTCAAATTCTGAACAACACTGTTGTTTAACAGCGTTTGTTTAAGAACCAATTCACATTTCTAACAAATGTGAAACGGAACGGATGGATAGCAGATGACCAGATGATCTTTGGTTTCATATGAAAATTGAAATGATCTTGAATTATTACAAGTCAAATACTAACGCACAGTTTTGAAATTGAAAATCAATAAATCTACGTTTAGGTTCAACGTTGCCATGTGTGTGTACACCACCACACATGTGTATCACACACTTCTACATGACTTTGTGACCCATGGGTGAATCAGAGCCTTAACCTCAGCGCTATATTCTTCTCCTCAGTCTGCCACTGTGGCGTTGCATTATGAGATAAATATGAATATAAATCGGACAAAATGCATTCAATAAAACTAAGCAACCCCCTTGACAGTCCACTGGGGTCATCATCAGCCATGTAAAACAACAATATGTCATATACACACATCTGACCTCTTAACCTGTACGGATTTTCACTGGCGAAGAGCACTGCCTTCAGGGGGTCGCCCAGACTTCCAGCACAAACTCTTTACACAATAGGCTACTTAGGATTCTCCCTTAAGGTGAAAAATTGGAGAATATTTCATAAGTTAAAGGCAAATGGGTCTATAAATTGCCTGAGGGAAAGCTAGCTTTCGTGATTGCTACTCATCTCGCTGTTTCCCAAATGCTTTATGCTCTTCTGACTGGTAATCAATAGCTACACATGCAGCCTCTCAGCCAGCACTTGTCTTTTATAGTAAGCCCAAGAAGTAGTTGTCAGTCAATGGCTGCCTTATAAATAGACCGAGGCTGCATGTGGACAGATGGATTCTTTCCCTGTCAGTTGTGAAATGCCACAGTCCAATGGTCAGCTTTTTTCTCCACACGAGCCTGTTATGTTGCGGATACTGTAGAATTCATTTCTGGAAGCCCTTTTTTTTTTTTTTTTTTTTTTTTTTTACTAAGTTCTCCAAATAATGATTAATCGGTTTTGACTTTTTGGTTTTATTAATGGTGGTACAAAAGCTTCACAGACGAGTTAGGAGCCAACACGGTTTGGTTGCCAGAATGTAAAATAATTCTTTTGTCTGCTCAACAGTTTTTCAGGTTTATTTACAAAATCCTTTCAAGTCTGCAGTTTTAAATGTTAACAAGTTGACAGATGGATTCTGGATTGTGTGCAGCCATCTTTGCTAATGTGACAAAATGTCTCTTGGACGAGGTCTTCCTAGTGTATTAAATATACTTTGATGAACAAAGTGAATATGTTCATTCCTCTCTTATTTTTTAAAGGATATACTGAGACGGAGCAGCTAAAAAGATACATTTGCAAGTTTTATTTGTGTCTTAAAAAAAAAAATATAAAGATGGAATTTTGTTGCAGTGGGCTAAACTTAGTATATGAACACCTTCAACTACTCTTTTATTCACTACTCTTTTATTCACTTCGAAAGATTGTGATTATAGAAAATGATTCATTTCACATGATTTAAACAAGCAAGGCAATAAGAAAGTGATGCTAATAAATCATATGTTCCACTTGTATGTAAACACTGCGGTGGAAATCATAAATACATAATTATTACACATGACCATACTCTGTTTACTGGCCTTTTTATGGACACCCTCAATTTCAGACATGGCGGCGATGATTACAGAATCCACCAGTGGAAGATGCATCAGTGAATCCAGCAAGGCTGCTGCTTGTTTGGAAAACAACAGAGTACCTAATTACCCTTATTTACAGGCCGCTTCAGAGTAAAGTATCAAATTATCTCACTGTGACAGATTCTCTTGGCTAATAAATATGATCATTAGGACTTTCACTTTTCTCCAACTACGCCTCGTGGATATTACTGATTTGTGCTTTCACTCCAATGCACGCAAAAAATATATCTTTGAAGTAAAGGGCAGAGAACCCTATCGAGATTTATTATGGATGTGTTGGAGGAATTTATAGAGTGTTATTGACGCCTGCAAACCCACAGGGATGACACATGCACACATATATACATGCATACACACACACATTAACCAAAATGAACATACTGTTAGGTCTCTACAAAGAAGAGAGACTGTTTTATTTTTGCCCGGCTGAGCTTGATAACCGTTTCTATCTGCACAGCAAATAAACATCGCAGGTACATTATGTAGGGCACGGTGATGAAAAAGAATTGGCCCTGTTAAGCTACTGTACTTTCTCTCCCCACAGGCACGCTTATGCTATATTGATGAGCAAATTAACAGAGCTGGATTTGACTAGAGAGGATTCTATTAGATGAAGCCATGAAAGATGAATTCAATTGTGATTTGAATAGCACAGCCCACACCCGTGATGACTTTGAATGGGAGGCAGGAAATTGGCTTGTGCTAAATTGAGTTGTGCTTGTTATGATGAATGCACAGCAATGTGTGAGTTTGGCTTGACTTCATCATAGATGAGGCACTGTATATATGTGTCACCCCCCCCCCCCCCAGAAACAAACACTTTCAATTAGAGATGTGTTTGTCCGTAATCCTGCTTTGAATTCTTCAACTGAACCTGTGTAGTTTGGATGCTAAACTCGATAGCTTCTTCCTCCTCTCTGCTGTTATTCTGAGACCCAATTAGACGTACATATCCCACACAACGCTCTGGTTGGAGGCCAGAGTGCGTCTTTTTGTCCAAAGGGAAGAGGCGTGGGAGAAACACACAGTGGTTTTACCCGCCAACACGTTGAACCGGGCACGGCGTATATCAATACAAGCAGAAACTAATAACACTGGCTGCAGGTATGTCTCCCAACATCAGAGGGAGATGAGTGCAAAGGTTGTTTCATCTTTTATAGATCCTGTTTGAAACAAGCAATTGCCTCAAAGAAAGACTGAGTGAAGAACCAAAGTCACAGTGTGTGTGCTTACATTCATGCATTTATGTGTGCGTCAATCATGTATGTGTACATTTTGTGTTTATTCTGTGCCCCAGCAGTGCAACTAGTCTGTTTGTAACAATCGTGCCTTGTCTTTGAAATTGTTTATTTGGGCCCAGATCCCTACGGTCAGATAAGCACGGGGCTGTAGAGTTCCCTGCGGAGGTCAGCATTGCTGAACCCCCCCCTCCACCACCTCCTCCCATCATTTGCGATTGCCCTTTGTGATAACACCCAGCAGGCCTGAGAACACAGGCCTAATGTTCTGGATGGATGGTGTCATGAAAGAAGACAATTATCAGGCAGTGAGCGAGGTCTTTCAGGGTTATGGTTTTAGTCAGATTATTTATTTTATGTGGTTTTTGAAGCAGGAGCTTCAAAGTTTAACAGCCGTAGGGCTCAGTTGCATTTTTTTCTTTATCCCCGGCTGAGTGTGTTTGAACGAGGTGGCATTGCTGGGAATGAGGTATTTGATGATCTAATTGGCTATTATTGGATGTTTTCGGGCAGTAATGTTGTTTTTTCTGTTCTTTTTTAAGGTGCAGTGTGTGTGTGTGTGTGTGTGTGTGTGTGTGTGTGTGTGTAGCCACTTTATACTTGCCTTTTCTACAGCCCTCAGCATGTTGGCAACGGCAGCTGCTCCATACATACATAGAGGCGGAGATGGGGAGAGGGGGAAACTCTGCCCAGACATCCAACTTTCGCCCATGAGAAAGTATCATTTCTTACTAGTAGTGCATTCTGTTGGATGCCGTCCCTTTTTAAATGACAAAAAAGTATGTTTCATACATCTGTAAGTGTCAGTACTGTACGTGAGAAGGAGACAGAAAGCTTGAATGGTGCTAGATGTTGGCAACATAATTAGAAGGTATAGGGAAAGGCTGCTGTACAGTTAGGAGTTCAAACTGCCAAAAAGTATGAAATATAACATAACATAACATAATATAATAGGAAATATGTGAGGTTGTCTGGGATCAGGCTCTTGTTTATGTCCCCAAGTTGGTGAGGCTCCATCTTGGCTTTGGGACAGAGTAAGGAGCTTTTGCAGTCAGGTTCTTTATCAATGCTGCGCTGTCAAACCTAGCGAACAGGTCCGAGAGATTAGCTGTGCTTGTTTAACCTCTGTTATCATCACCGTTGAAGATTTTGGTGCACTTTTGATTGATTACTTATAACTTATTGATCACTACAGATAGAGAATATCGTTGTTCAAAAAGCTGTGATTTCAATAAAACAATGAATGCGGGACTATCTGAGAATAACGTCTCTCTAAAATCTCCTCCCCCCCCCCCCCCCTTTCCCTGTCCCTTTCTGTAGACTCAGTAAGTGAACAAAGCGATACGAAATGTCGTCTCTGCAGGGGTATCTGTGTCTTGTGTGTTTTTCATTCAGAGAGAGTGAGCGTGCTTTGAGTATGTGTTTGTACGCGCCTTGTGGCATGCTTCAGGCCATGAGCTAAACTGCTAGGTGCCACAGAGTAGCACACGCTGCATCAGGCGCTTTCACGACGCTAATCACAGCAGTGCTTCTCTCATAATTATGCATGCCCAACAGTATTTAAGGATGATCCCAAATATTCAAAGTTAGCACTGCCGCGTTATTTCATTGCCGATTCATAGGCTGACTTCTTTAAACCTTCAGCGGTGCCACATTAGAGTGGCTCCTTATGCATGGCCAGTAATACTACTTCCTGTGCAATCAGCCTCACTACTTTCCCAGACAGTGGCCCCACGTCTCCTGCAATTACATCCTCCCTCTGTAATCTGTACTTCCACCCAAATGAGACCAGCCTGAGTAATTTGCGTGAAGATTCGCCAAATTAAGAAATATAATGGGCGAGAATCCGGCCGGGTTCTCCTGGTTATTGAATACAGCAGCGCCAAAAGCGATGCTCTCTTTGTACCCTATTGTTTCTCTTTGGTAATCACATTCACCGAGTCCAAACCTGTGAGCCTGGGCTTCTACCAAATGGAAAACAAAGGCAGTCATGACAATCTGTAATATTAATCTGATTGGGTTAACAGTGTCTCAGGGCTCCTCCACCCTGACTCCTCAACTACCTGTGGCTGTGTTTTAATCTAATTGCACTAATGGCATATTCAGAATCAAGACCTTCCCCCACTGTTACACATAACTTCCAATAGAACATCCTGTATTTCACATGAACACTCACAAATTTGTAAATAATTACTATCACATGGGGGGAAAATAATAGGTGGCCCCAATTCAAATTCACTAGCTCGAGGCAGTGTGGTAATCATGGAGGAGAAGGAGACAGGGAAAATGGGGGGATGTGGGGGGTGAGGGGATAGAGGAAGGTAATCACATTGTATAACAACCACAGAGTCTGACAGTTTGATAAGAAAAAGAGTTCAGAGTGAATAATGAGAAACTTTGTACATAGTACTTATGGCTTTATGTGCTACATCATTTGTCACTAGCAACTGTATGTTGTGGCTTTAAAACGCCTGTTATCCATAGTTGAAACAAACGTCATTGTTCATTTATGGACGGCTCCTCACAAATAGCCGGGTATATTTCAGTGGCTACGGGCCTGTATTTGTTACTTAAAAGCAAACAACACATACATTCTGAGAAGTTGGTGATGGATTGGATGTGTTATCTGCCTATTAGCACAACAGCCCATTATCAATGTGCCCAGATTACTGTGCTAGCTGTAAAGCAATAAAGGCAGCCTGAATCCAACCACCGCTGAGTTGGAGTTCAGTGGCTGCCTGCGTCCTATCACTTTCAAATGAGCACCACAAATCACTTCAGCGGGATGCCTGCACCACTAGTGTGACCATCAGCATATGAAAATATGTATAGGAGACCGTCCAATTTGCTGCCAGCAGACAGAGGGAGGAAACCCGCAGCGTGATGAGTGATTGTTAGATAGATGGTTTCTGCGCATACATGCATGCGTGTGTATGTGTGATTCCATATATCTTGTGCATATCTTGTTACGTGCTTGTTAATAACAGCAGAAGAGCAGACAATTGCGTGGAGTCCGTGTAAACAACATTTTTAAAATTGCCAGAAATCCGTCAGTATTTGTTGAGTTAATAAGCAAATCAGTTTCTCACTGGGAAAAAAAAACAACAACAAAAAAAAAAACAAACAATCGCAGCATAACAAGACAACCAGGAGAAGACGTCTGGCTTGTTCAGTGTCTGTGCTCATCTACAATTTGTTTATGTGTCTGTGGAAACATGCCTGTCCGCTTGTGATCATGTGCACATTTGTGTGTGTGTGTGTGTGTGTGTATATATATATATATATATATATATATGTATACATATGTGTGTGTTTGTGGTTGATTGTGTGCAGCTCATATTTTGTACAAACCAGTCCAATTGTCACAAGGGTGTTTTGTGTGCACTTTGTTCTCCACACTGATCCTGTCCCTGGCAGAAAATAATTACAGCCTGTTTGTGAGCTGCTGCGATGGTGGAAGGACAACACAGAAACCGGCCTCATTTTATTGCTTCAGAGGACGTCACATCGCCCGGGAAAGGGTGGTGGAGTGCGTGTGTGTTGGTGTGTGTGTGTGTGTGTGTGGGGGGGGGGGGGGGGGCATAGCAGGCAAGAGAGGAGCCCATTAGATGACAATGCTAATTACTCCACCTCATGTTGCACATCTGTCAAACCACCCACTTCTCACATGCTCCGTGCTTAATACACACTTCACATGTGGGCACAGGTGCACCACAACTCATACTTTCTTATTCCAAATAATATGATTTGTCCAAACTAAAAAAAAAAAAAAAAAAAAGAAAAAAAGGAAAAGGAAAATGAGAGGCTCATTTATGGTAGACAAAACAGCAGAAAAAAAAAAAGCAGCAATAGCAAAGCAATAGCACTGATTTTGAGATAAATCAAACAACAGTGTAGTGGAGACAATGCTGCCTCTTTTATAGAGATTTATGGCACACATGCTGACACACCCACACCCACAGACAGTGTCGATCCCCCTCTCGATCACTCAACACGGGAATTTACATACTGTACACTCAGACATGCACGCACACTCATTTGGAGAGGGGGCTCGTGCAAGGTATATGCTGGATGATGGTAGATGATACCCACCTTCCTGACAAGAGATCTAAGAGAGATCCCTGCGTAAGAGAAAACAGCGCTGAAGGATCCTAATATCTTTGATAGCATCGTTATGGTAATGATCATACATAATGTAAAATTCATGAAGTGTACCTTGCATTTGAGGATTGCCAATACTTGTTCTGTCGGCTAGAGGGAGGATACAGAAAACATGTTACAGAAGTCGTGCATGCAGATGTTGTTATGCTTTGCCCTAATTGTTTTTCGACAGTTAAGTGCAGCTAAATGACTTTCATGTGTTGGCATGTATACACGGGGAGGGAATTGCTTCTTACCTTTGCTTTCAGCTGTTTGGCAGAGTGCTTGATGGAACAAAACATTGCCCTCCTAATTATTCCAACCATTAGACCTATTAATTTGCCCAGTCAAGCAATCCAGACAGACGTTGTATAAAAATACCAACGACAGAAATATTGTGCTTTCCCGGTGAACATCTGAGCTTAGCAATAACTGAGGAAACTGCAAAACAATCTGAAGGGGTCTGCAACGGAAACCTGGCCCACTCTGTCACTTCAAAAAGTCTCAGCATCAACCTGTCCATCATTGACAGTTATGAGTTTGGACTCGCTCACTCTGTGATAGTCTGTGTACGCATGTGTACAGTGTGTGTGTGTCTAAGATCTCTAAGGAGTGTCTTTCAAACAAATTTCCATTGAGCACTCATCAGTAGGAGGTCCAGGTCCATTGTAGATGGCACAGTCACTCTGAAATCGCACAGCTAACCAGGACTGTCAGCCAATCAGGATGTTTTTGATTTTTTCTGAAATTCACGCTCAGTTCAGATTAACCTGGACTCCGACACAGGCATCAGAATGGAGTGTGATTAGATGGCTGTGGATGCTCACATCTGGGGAACAATTAGCCCAAACGCACGGCCAAGCTGGAGTGAACAAAAGTGACAGTGTTGTCAGATTTGACAAGTGACTTGAGCTGTTCCAAATTTAGAGCCATTGAAGTTACACGAGGGTGAAATCGGGTCATGCGTAGACATGCATAATGAAAAGGGGTCACTTTTTCTTGGGAACCACTGTCACCTCACAACAACACGTTAAAGAACTGTAATAAACGTAAATGTGATATTTCTTCTCATTTGGACGCTGTAGACTTTAAAGGAAACTCCTGCTCTGTGCTGGGTTGCCATTCCAGCATTACAGAAAATGATGTGCTTTGGTGTGACCCATATACAAGTTTTTGATCAACTAGAAGTGTCCCCCATTCAAGACAACACTGGCTCTTTCTCTGGATGTAGCTAGATTCAGTCTGGGCTTCACGGTTCACCTCTGGTTTTAGTAGCTGTGCTATTCAGAGCACGAGACATTGAGAGAGCTCAACCACAGGAAAAAACTTTTAGGCCGTCAGGGTCCAACAAACCCTCAAGAGCGGATACCGTCATAGCCCTTAAGCACACATTAAGTACAGCACCAAGGGAATCCTGTTAACTCAGCGTGTGTTTGTTTTTTTGGACCAGCCTCTATGAGGAATGCCAACTATGTCTCCTCCACATACAAATGAATGATCAAATGTATATAATTGCATGTATCAATATGTCTCTAAAAATCTGAAGTGAACACAGGAACTCTCCCTCTCTCCCTCTGTCTTGTTCTGAAGGTGGATAAACAACAATTATGTCATTACTCTCTGATTACACGTCATCGTGTTTCTGACTGCTCATCAATAAGGGATAGTTATTAATATTGATGGCCGTTGTCCAAAGCAAACTTGCTGTGGAAACGTATGGCAGCAGCAGCATGGTGTCGACACACACAGCCGGCCGCTGCAGGTCAAGGAGGCAGCAGTCGTGCAGAGGGGAGGTGA
The DNA here is from genome assembly GCF_900963305.1 of Echeneis naucrates. Lineage (NCBI taxonomy): Eukaryota > Metazoa > Chordata > Actinopteri > Carangiformes > Echeneidae > Echeneis > Echeneis naucrates. The sequence goes on along the minus strand of NC_042531.1, from coordinate 6,994,396 downwards.
TGTAAGCGCTCCAGCAACACTTTCCTGTTTGTTATGTTATCGCTGGTCATGCTGACTGTTTATGGCACAGACCAAAGCGACCTTGAGGTCATCAGGAAATGTTCTGGCGCTCCACCACTGGTTTTCTATTTGCATGGATACATACATCATCAGGGCAATATAAATGAATTCAGGTGTGTATCTGAGTTCACTTCAGACTTCTTTTTTAGATATAGCAGATCTAAAATTGGTTTTGTTTCACCCCTGAGGCGTTGGACGGCAGTCACAGAACTGACTTTTATTTTTGGCAGTATTTGCACTGGTACCTACCAGGTAAAGTGTCCAACAGAAATGATAGTGTTTCTCTTGTACACACCAGTTTGATGGATACTCCTTTGAAGACTCACTGCTTGTTATCAAAGCTATTGTCTGAAAATAAAAGGAAATAATTTCCCTGCAGAAAGTGGACACTAGTGAATTGCCAATGATGAAATGACAAGGATGTCTGTCAATTGGATGTTTGATGCAGGCTCAAGCTGAATGAGCGACCGTGAGCAGAGGAAAGCAAACACTCTTTGAAGTGTATTATTTCATGACATGTTGTATTCATTGGTGGGTGTTAGGTAGTGAATTAATGAAAGATGAAAAAATGTCAGTATTTTCCTTCAAGCACATCCAAAAATGTTAACAATAAGAATTAACATACGTGACTCAGAGACCCCATTTCTGTCCGCTCCCATCAGGACCTGCTCGATAAGGGAAAAAAGAGGTTCAGCTTAACACAGCGGCTCGAAAAAACCTTTTCATTTAATGGACCCCTAATCTGTTTCATGACAGAACATTACTACTGGTTCATACTCCCCACTTTCAGAGAGCGTATCCTACCTGAAGAGTCTGATTAGAGGCCAAAATTGGGGTAAAAGAAGAACCCCCAAAAGGCTTTTTAAACTTTTTGTCTTGCTTAGAGCCAACATCATCATCATATCACAGAATTAGCACCATTTGCACCACGAACAGGCCAAGCTAGACTGTTTTCATTCAAAAGTAACAAAACCTATTTTTCATGGGAAAACGCACGGAAAAAAGCCCAAAGTTTGTCCTCCTTTCTACCCCATGACGGCTAGTTGTTGGTTTCAGCTGTATATTTATACACATAGATGTTTGTTTGCTGCGGTATTCTGACTTTTTCACGATGTCCTGTACTTTTTTTTAGCTTTAGGTTCTGAGCTTGTATAATGCATGGGTCTTTTTCCTCCACAGTTCTCGTTTTCACCAGCGCCCCCGCCTCCGTGATGTGTTTGACCTGGTGGGGTCTAAGTGTGTCTGCTCCCACACCTGTACACCATTTCACCCTCATGGCGCCCACTCTGGAAACATGTTGACTGACAGCTGCACTTCAAAGATCCGTTCGCTCTCTCCTGCTTTCATCGTTATCATCTGTTCTGGGAGCTGTATGGTAAAGAGAGAGAGAGCGAGAGAGCGAGAGAGAGAGAGAAAGAGTCTCAAGCAGCCAGTTCTGTTGTGGGGCCAATTTGGATGATTGGCCTTGAAATACAAGTTGAAATGGGCTTCCCTGTGTTCCTTTAAAGTGACCCGTGCCCGGCAGTGTAATGTAAAATTATCTCGCCGTGTTTGTGTTGTGTCAGATGTGGTGACTGGCAGAAACTGTTAGTAATTGTCTAAGTGCTCCGGTGTGTCAAAGCTGTCCGTCACTCATCCCAGCCCCCTCCTCCTCAGTTCTGCTTCTTCAGCTTCTCATAATATTTTCACTGAACTGCAGAGGACAAACTACTTTCAGTGATGGAGTTGTCACTTTGGTGTTTTTGCTCGGAAAAATATTTTACCTTGGGAAGAACACACAACCAGCTGACATGTGTTCCTGCTTTTTGGCGGAGGAGAAATGAGAGCGGCATGCTTGTTCTTTCTTTTATTCTTTGATACTTTTACAAATTCAAGACTATGAGCTTTTCTTGTCATAACTCATTGAAGTCGAAGCTAACCTGAATGTGACATTATGAAAATACATTCCTGACTAAATCAACTCTAAAAGAATGGACACATGTAGATACTCTCTTATGTATACACTGAAAATGGAAACTATTGACTGAATACCTGAACAGTGCAGTATCATGAAGAGAAGTTTTATTGGATTTGTTTTCTTTGCTTGGGAAATAATTAAAAAAACATTTAAACACGTCACCAGCCACCATGCACAACACATACAGGCACCGCAGTGTGAAAGCATGGAGCTCAGGTGATTCTAATTAAGTCCATGAAGTGTAAATTGCTGCGGTTATTTAGGTTCCTGTTAATCAGAGGTTTATTTAGGGAGACAGACTGAATTTATTTGAAAGCCGTTATGGACCATGCCTGCAAAGTTTTGCACATTGAAGCTCCTCCTTTTTTATTTGATTGCAGCAGATCCTGTTGTGAGTTGTTGTGTTTAGCTAAAATGGGTACTTGCACTGCAATCACACTAATGACTTGGTTATTAAAGAGTAGAAACATATTTCCAGCTTTTCCCATCAAGTCAAACCAGACTTGAACTGTGCATTTTCTTTTAATAAGCTGAATCAACGACACTGACACCAAACTCTCGGTGTAATTTTGTTGTTTGTTGTTGGTTGTTAACACATTTCCAATCTCTTGCAGCGATTGAAGCATTTCCTATCCCAAAAAAGTATTTTATTAATAGCTATCCACTCAGAAATAATAATAAAAAAAGGTTAATTAGATATGAATAAAGGCTCTCATTAATGTCACCTTTTGGATTCCACTTCCTAAATAAACAGTGTAATACAATAATGCAGTTCTGACCCCAATGTTACAGTTGGTCATTAGTTTTGTGTAGGACGTTCTATTATTAAGTTGCAGCTGTGATCAGTTACTCCGTCATTATGGGTTGTTTTATGTGTCTTTTTGTGCAGCGGCTGATGAAGTGGGAGAGGAGACAAAATAACTTCTCTCAATAACCCCAATTTGTCACCGGCGCTAACATTAAACTAGTTGTAGCTACAGGGAGCAAATACCTTTTAGATTGTTGTGTTGAATCCAGAAGATGTGACATGTGGGTGTGGAAGCTTTGGAGACACCTCTGCATTGCAGCTGAATTTTTAGTAAAAGGTATGTTATTATGAAATTAATAAGTTATCACAGTTTTCTAGTAACCTTCTCAAACATGCTTTTAATATAAATACTTTTGACGTCCTCTAACTTTTTAGGGCCTGTGTATCATTCCTTTCTTCCAACTTGTGTTAAGTCAATCAAGAATACAGAAGCAGATGAACCGAGGGACTTTCTTGTCGTGCGGGTTATTGCCACCAAAACAATTTTTCATCATGTTTGTGATTGAACATGTAGTTTGCTCTGTGCTTTTTATTCCAGGCTGCTGGAGAATTGTGGGACTCAGGATGCAGGATTGCCGTGAAGTCACAGTGTGTTAACCCCCCTCCCCCTTCCTGTCTAAACACACCTACTCTGCCTTCCTCTGGGGAGGAGAAAAATCATTCGTTATTTTAATGGGTGTCAAATATGTTTTCCAAATCTACTAAAAGGTTATCGTTGTTACATGCAGACAAGTGCTTATATCTGAATCAATGTTCACTTTGTTACCAGGGAAATTTACTGCCTTCCCGGCTGACCTCGGCGCAGAAACTCAATCGGCATGTTTTCACAAAGTGCAACTTGAGGGTGATTTATAAGGCCGAGGTGACTGACTGCTCTTTGATAGAGCGGGGAGAAAAAACACATATCCGAAAGGTAGGATGAAGGCATAAATAACACTCTTTGTATTTTCATTTGAATGCTTGACACATGAAGATTATGTATTGTTAGTGTTTGAACGGCGGGGGGGGGTAATATGAATGAATGACATATGACTCCAGAAAATCACTGGTAGTTTACACAGCCAGGAATCTATTCAGCCCACCTCAGACCACATCCCACCATCTGGCCTCTCCTCACCTGACTCTCTCTGACTGCAGAGATCTTTGTCCGTGTAACAATAATCATCGCATGATGAAATTATGGATAACGAATCATTTGAGAAAAAATGGTGAGAGAAAGAAAAAAAGAAAAGGCAAAGAAAGAATGAGAGCACTGCTGTTACTCCAGCGCCTCAGCGTCACTATTTGTCTTGGGCAAGTTAGCTTTATCTAATAAAGTGTCTTTGTATTAAGATGGATACTTCAAACGCTCTTTTGTCTCTATAATCACAGAGGAGGGAGGCAGAACTCACACATTCCTCGCTCAATTTATTATTAATAAGTACATCAGTGGGAGAAAGATATCCTGGGGACCAAAACACCCACAGAGCGCCACATTCATCAAACGTAAACGAATATCACAATACACAGGATACAGAGACTCCAATAACAGATAATTGATGAGAAAGGACTTTGGGTGCACTGGATCACTGTTGATAGTTATCATTATATAACATCGTTTCATAGTTTACACCAAATGATGAACTGTTTCTTGCAGGGAAACATTTTTGCTGCCTTCTGTAAGCAATTAAGTGGTCTGTTTGCAGGAGTGGGGTCAGTCTGTGATTAAACTGCGGTCGGTGGCATAACTGCATCCACTCAATTCTTCTCTTTTCTCACAAGACCTTAATCTATGGCAACCGCAGCAATTACCCTTATGACAGGATAACAAAACACAAACACAAACAACATGATCACATCCAAGGCTTGAAAAAAAAATAAATAAATAATAACCTCTTCATCTTGTGCAGGATGAGGCTTAGAGCCTGTTTTCTCTTTTGAAGCTGCTGAATAAAATCTCGCTTTTAATTTGATGAAAGATAGAAAATAAAAATTGAAAAAACTCAGATGTAGAAAGATAATTCAAGTTGTTGTTTTTCTTTGTTAATACCCCTCCTCTTATTTGTAAGAGATAATGAGGCTCTTTTCTGCCGGACTGTGACACCAGAAAAGCACTATTTCAAATGACAGATGGGAGCGACTGTGTTACCGTCATAATAGGCCACTCCCCACACTGCTGCACAACCTGTGCTCTGGTGTTGGGTTTCCAGCAACCAGTAGCAGCGCCGACGCATGTCGCTATAGGACCCATGTCTGAGGGCAGGAATTCAATCAATAAAGCTCAACCCTTGACAAGACATACCATGTTACAGCAGAGACACTGAGGGAGAGGGCGACCCATCTGTTCCTTTCTTTACAGTGCTCCCTCTGTCACATGTCAATCTGTGCTGCTAATGTCCATTATATTGGGTTATCATTCATATAGTTTAAACCACCTTCGCTGGCTTTATGTAATGAAGCTGTAACTCAATTGGCTTTGGTTTACCATCCCCGGTGCCTGCCCCTCGAATCGGCTTGCATCTGTCTGCCTCTCCTCAGGGACCAGTGCATCACTGTGAAGCCATCGTCACTTTCCAGGTGATACAGCGTCACAATAGCACTTCATTAACAAGCTGCGTGCACGTATCATCAGAAAAGCAAACGTGGGGTTAGTTTATTTGATTTAATTTGGTATTTTAAGCCCCCTTTTTTTTTAATAGTGATGTCCTCAATCTGGGTTTAAGTTCTTACAAGTCAAGTAGATGTTTGGGCAAATTGGTGGCAGGTGGAGGATAAACAGATAAATAAATAAATAAAAAAATAAGAAGCACAAAAGACAATGCAAAGCCAAATTTGGTGATTTGACCTGTAGGGCCTCAGAGGACACTTATTTTTGAAGAGAACCTCTACACAATCAACACCGCATTTGAAGCGAACACAGTAATGATTTGCTAGACAACCTTCCAGTGCCTCAGAGTGAACCACCCACATAATGAGAGCATCATTAGTCACATCCCACCGTGATTTGTCGAAGCCTCACAAGTCAGGAGCTGTTGCAGATCTTGTTTTTTCTTTTTCTTTTTCTTTTTTTTTTCCTATTTTTGACTTAAATAATATTACCCGGATTGAATTTACAAGGGGGATGTCATACCTTTTTCTATGGGCTGTGAGTAGTTTTTTGACATTTCTGAAGTTGTGATATTCAGTAGAAAATGCTGAAGATGGAATCTGAGCCCTCATTTATAAGATGAGCAGCAGATTCTATAAAAATCCTGCACATGAAGGATATTTTTTTAAACCCAATCTGTTATGAAACATGTAACTACAAAAGAATTTAGAGCAACATGATGACCTGAACAGAGCCCCGTGGACTTTCATTCTCTTAATCCACGTCACCCCAGTTTTTACGCTCAATGGAACAATCCCTCATTTAGGGTATGATAAGGTTCACTGTTGTTTAATTAAATTCGGCCTAATACAACTCTCGAAAGAATATGAATACTTCCCCATCTGTTTGGTGTTAGCTTTCAAACCGCACTTAACTGCGAACCCACAGCCATGTGAGACATTTAGTGTTTAATTAAAAAAAAAAAAAAGAGAAAAAGTCAGAATAAAATTATGCCACTATAAAAGAGTCTCGCCAACAATAACATTATCGTTTGACACGCAGCATGTCAAAAAAAAAAAAAAAAAAAAGCCAGCTCCATATCACAGTAAAGAGAACCGACCTTTGAAGAATGTGTCTTTTTGTGTGAGTGTACAGTTATGTCTTTGTGTGTGTCGTGTGTGTGAACTGCTGATTTTAAACCTTCAAAGATCGCTTTTAGGATAGCACAAAAGGATAACCTCTGACACCCAAACAAATAAACATAAGCCACATTTAAATAGCACAAGTTGGAAAAATCTGAAAGCCTGCCTCTTTGGTGAGTTTGTGCGCGTGTGCGTGTATGCTGATCTGTATATGTGTGTCATAAAGAGCAGGGACATGTCTATTATGTGCAGTTTGATTAAAGCATGATGGCTGGTGTCCAATCTGCTTTCCAGGGGAGCGCTGTGACAGCCAGGGACGTGTCTACCTGCTGCCTCCTCTGCGTGTTAGGTGATTTACGGCTGACTCCCTCCGTTTATGTACTGCCTTATTTTCATTTCTACCCCGCTGAGTGCCAGGTTCAGAACTCCTGAAGAAATATTATGCTTTGCTGACAAAATACAGTGACAGCCATCTCCCAGCCTTAAAAGAGTGCCAGAGTATTTAACAGTATGAGAGCCTCGGAGACAAGGCGAGGTTGAAGGCATCTGTAAGCGCGCGGCCCATTGAAAGAACCATTTGATCTAAACCTGCTCTGATTGGGTGGAATGATGTTTATAGCCAAGTTAGAATCTACTTTCAATTAAAAAAAATGACACAGGGGGGAAAGGGGAGGTCTGTAAAACAGACGGTAAAATTTATTGAACAACTTTTACTAGGGTCTTGTCTGAGAAACATGTGGCGCACAAATGAAATGTTTGTTTCGACAGACGGGTTTGCCTGCAGACGAGCAGGTAACTTGACGCCAGGGACTTTTTCATTAACCCTGAGTTCAAACCCTGCTGCTGTTTCAGGCTTTTGTGGGGAAGCAACAATTTGATGTAAACGGATGAATATAAATACCACTGTTGTTCAAGCGCCGCCATGTTTCCTATTCATTCCATCATGTTTTCTCCTTTACAAGAAGCACTCTGAGCTGTAATGAGGTGTTGTAGCGTCCCGAGGCGTTATCATTTGCCGCATTATTATTTCAAAAGCTTCAACAACAGCTCTGTCTCTGATGTAATTCTCATGCATATGGAAGGTGTTCCAGCGACTCGATATCCTGGTTTTGAGGAGAAGGCGACCCCTCTCTAAATAAAATGAGTGATCACAAACCTAATGAGGCAAACCGGTGTTTGGAGCAGTTGGGGCCAAGCATCAGATGGACAAGCTGTTGTCTGTAATTAGCCTCTAGCTACATGCGTGTTGCTTGTTTTTATTTAGACTCCAGCCGTGGAACCAGCACCAGTTAATATGAATCTGACGTTACCAAAAAAAAAAAAAAAAAAAACGGCCCCCCTCCCTGCATCTGAGACCGACTATAAATAAAGATTGTCAATGTAACCTAATCAAATTATGAGTCGTATTTTGGTTGGGCTGTCAGTTGTCTAACGCCCTGTCTCCCTCTCTCCCTCTCTCTTTCTCAGCCGACGAGGCGAAGCAAAGCGAGTCCCCTGAGGTCCTCTCATCTCTCTTCAGGAGCTGCCGACTCTCTTCTCTTTATGGCACACCCAGAAGGATTAAGCACAAATGGCATTCACATGATTTCAATAAGCTCAAGGAGACAAGAACCAGCCTTTCAGCACATTAGCTTTTTGCTGCAGAGGACACAAAGCAGACACCAAGGAGCGCTGGGCGGAAGAAAGAAAGAAAGAAAGAAAAAAAAAAACAAAACAAAACAAAACAAAAAAACAACACAACACAACACACGGTTAATAATGATCATAATAATAGACCAGTCTGGCACGACTGAAATGGAATTCCAACGGCCCCAAAATGGCCCCCTAAGAAGTGATTTCATCAATAATGGCCATGATTGGGTTAGACATGAACCTAAGGTGACACTGTCGTAAAAGGTGACCCCCCCCAAGCTGCAAAGCCAGAGTGATGGCCTTTCAGAAAAGCAATGAAGAGTTATCTGGACAAAGTCAGCACAAGTGACAGGTCGCCCTTAAACATGAGCTTGAAAGTGCAATCTGGATACCAAATGCAAACCAAATACTTTTAATACAAATACTATTAATCCCAAACAAATGTATTTTTAATCCAGTTCTCAATGGTTTCTGACATTATAAACCACTTATGGTGGTTTGGCCGAGTGGGGTTGAAATTCATTTTAAAGCTGCTGACAACAGATCAATGACAAAGGTGAAAACAAAAATTGCTTGTTATATCAAATCCACAAAAAAGTAAAATCTCTGTTTGCTTTAATTCACTGTTGCGGTTCAGTCTCACCGCTCTCATCAGCATCACCTCCCGCCCATCCAACTGTCTGTTTTCAGTCAAAGAGCACCCTTAGACACACAACACAGGAGGGGGCGGTGGAGACCAAAATGGAGGTAAAATGAGATGAATGTTAAACTAGCTGGTGGGGCTGAAACATGGCCACCAACTAACGTCAGTTTAGATCCATACCTGTGACTGTTGTTGTCATACCAACTTAAAAAGGTGCTATAGAGTACTTTTTCTGCTGCCCCCAAGGCGCCAATCACACATGCAAATTTGCCCAAAAAAAGGGATGTGCTTAAAAAAAAGAAGGAAAAAATCATTCTTTATGACTGTGTGTTCCTCCCTTTTGTTCCTGTTGTATTACACTCAAAAGGAACAAATCTTTGTCACCTCATTAGAGCAATTTCAAATGTTAGCTTGTCAATATCAGCCCCTAATTTGCAAATTCACTTCGCTGATGTGCTTCCTTCTTTTTTTTTTTTATCATTTTAGTTTTCATTATTGCTCTGTGTCCTTTTTCCCTGACGCATTCTCCTCATCAGCCTCTTTCCTTATTCCCTTGTGAATGTGACTAATCGCCGAGCTCAGTGACGGTAAAATGGCACTAGGTCTCCTCTTTTCTTCCCTCCTTCCCTCCCTCCACTCCTCTAGCCCTCTGCACGTTCCACTCTTGCACTGTCAGTGATTTTTCATCGCCCTTGTTGGGGCCGTTTCATGCATTGTTTCCCTGATGCCATGATTGATGTCAGGGGCTGGTAATCTGGGGGAATGAGAGGCTGGATGGTGGCCGCCAAGTCCCCTCTGTCTCTGACACGTGTCGGCTGAGCGGTGGTGCGCCATGGCGCGCTGGGGGCCTCGTTTGGCTGCAGCCACTGCTGAGGCTGCTCACTTTTCTCACTCAGCCAGCCCTCATTTCCATTTCAATCTCAACCTCATGAATGCAAAAACTCTGGCCGAAAATTAATAACACTACGCAAGGGAAAAGTGGGCGCAAGGGAGAAGGATGGAAAGACAGCGAGAGATGGAGTGGAGAGTGAGAAAGAGAATGCAGAGCTGGGGTCTTTTTCACCCTTTTTGTTCCTCCAAAAGTGCCCCCTTATTTTATTCCCCTCTCTCTTTCAACAGGATCTTCCAATGAATGGCAATTCAGACAATGCCATATCCAGAGTGACACAAATTTATTTCGGTTGCTGCGCCATAGTGTATTTCCACAGAACCAGGGGCGATTTGTCTGGGGACAATTTGGTTTCCATAAAGGATTTAAATGGTTTCTGTGGAGATAGTGGGGTGAAATTTAATTTGTTTCTCATTTACTACAGCAGGTATGAAAAGGAGAAAAATTGGATGGCTGATGGGCTAAAAATTGGTGCTGTCCCTCTGCTGTATCCCCAAAGGACCAAGGCCCTGCATCATATAGATTGAGTTCGACCCCCCCAAGCCCTCCCAACCACAAGCCAAGCTAGCGTGTGCGCACATACACGCGCGCGCACACACACACACAAACACACACTCAGTATGCCTCCAGCCTGGAGAGAGCTGTAACCTTAAACCAACTTAAACAGTAACCTTTGGGGAGGCTGCCAATCACTCCTAAAACAACGTTTCCATCGATCGGCCTGTCTGCGTGATTTATGGCCTCATTTTACACTAATTGAGAATTAGAGGGCGGATTAGTGGGCCTCAACACTTCGGCCTGATATGCACTCTGAGCAGTGTAATCTGTCACGCTGGGATGTCCGACACTCTCTTACTCACAAAGGAGGAGAGGAGGGAGGAGAGTGAGGAGGGGGGCCTTTCTAATTGAATTTCCAGATAACACGGAAATTAATTTGACACCAGTGAAATTTGACTACAGCTCTGGTGGTGCGCTCTCTTGCTCCCCCATTGTGAAATGTTTGTGTTTCTTCTCTTTCTGTCCTTCTTTCATGTCTTTGCTTCCTTTTCTCTCCTTCATGCTTTCTCTCTCAGTTTCTGCTGTGCTTAGGAAACACTATTGATCCAAATCAGGATGAGTTGAAGGCAGTCTGAAACGTGGAATCCCTAAATCATATTTGTGCTCATATTAGGGCAGTTCATCTGCTGCTATCTTTGGCCAAATAAAGAATATTACCTTTCATTTTATTTGACTGTGTTCGCATCATCTTTTTTTCTTTTTTCATTCTACCTTGCTTTCTTTTAGTGAAGGGGGAATCTCCTTTCCAGAGAATGCATGCAGGCGAATGCCCAGAGTCAACAGTTGGAATTGAATTAGGGTCCCGGCTCGCCAGGTCCATTGTCTGGGTAATTTGTTGTATAAGTGGCAAAATGAAAGCACTCTCCACGGTTCTCTGAGCACCTGCTGTTGTGTCACTCATCACTGCAGAGCGAGAAAGGAGGCAGGGAGAGCAAGTGTTTCAAATACCATCAAAGATCACATGCTAACTTGCTTTTGCCATAATCAACCCAACTGTCATCGCTGTGCTTTTTGTCATGGAGCCGGAGTGACGGCGAAATGATCAACAGCTGTTTGCTTCAGCAATTTCAGCTTGAATGATCTGCAGTACCTCATGGGCAAACTTACGCAAATAAATATTCAAACCTCTTTCTTTCTAACTTTAATAGTTGAAGTACAGAGTTATCAGCCAGCTATCCATGGCATCCATACCAGTACTATGAGCAAATGTATTTATTGCGCAGAACGGAAAATCTGTGGCTTCAATAGATTCATTTTCTTAAACATAAACAGGATTTGTTGATTGCAGATGATTGGGGTAGTACTCACAGTAACTATGTTATATACTGCCAGAAAGATGATCCATCTCACTGCATCACGTTTCATGAGATAATTTGACAGTTTGTTAATAAAATCTTAATCCGCAGACTATCTGGAGAACTAACCCAATTAAACACAGCGGGGTGGATGTGTAATTCCTTAAAATGTTCTTTTTTTCCTCAGGTAGGATTTTTGGAGGTACCCTGAAGTGCTCGCAGATGGTGCATCAGAAACCTTTTTGTTGGCCCTGTATTGTGTGAGAGTTAAGTTTGCATTCAAGCTCTTTAGCAGACTAAGAGATGCATTTATCTGCGTAATGAACTTTGGACGCTTGCTAACTTAATCCCAGTAATGCCTGCGAGAGTCAATTAGCACAACTAGATTCAGTGTGGTATTTATCCGATAGAGCAGAAACTACACACACCAGAACACACGCGCCATATTGACCATCTTCATCTTATCTTTCGGCTAATGGGACCACAGGGCCCATCATCAACTCCACTCTAAAATACAGCTTTAGGTTTTTGGGTTGGCTTTTTTTTTTTTCCCCCAGAAGCCTGCGGGGAGTTTTGAAATTGAGTAGCTGTTGATTTGCAGCTCTAACAAGTCTTTTAAGAGTTGATTTTTCCTCCCCTGATCATTTCACTTTGTGATCTTATGAGCGTGTTAACCTAGATTCCCCTCAATCAATGCTCGCAGGATATTATCAGTGTGGCGCACAGGTGACAGCAAATTACAAGCCCTGTAACAGATACCTCTGGGATCTTCATCTCCCCTATGACAGGGTCTGCTATCTGGAGCTGGAGCGTGTATAGAGAATAATAAATGACAGGGTGTGATAAGACTAGGCTGTTAGCAGGCACGGTCATGGTCTATATTGCCCTTCTTGTCTCTCCAGGGACGAGACCATGCATGCAAGTCTTTGTGCATGCATGTACATGTGTGTGTGTGTGTGTGTGTGTGTGCTCCAGCTGTGCTCTCACACAGATCTGTGTAACTTTTGCAACCGCGTCACTGGTGGCCATTGTCTTGTAGCAGGCAGCATACACTGGGTTACAAAGGTCTCTATCTGCCTGCTTCCTCATTTCTTATTCAGACCCACAGGGATGGAGGGCGAGGAGGCTGGGAGAGTGGGTTGGAGAGGGGGAGGAACAGGGGGGATAACTGAGAGGCTGATGGAGACTAGGTGACAGGTTGGAATGGGCCATCAATAGATCCATCAGGCGGGTAATTTGGAGCGCGCTTAACATACATCAGTAGAGTCGTAGGAGCTGGTATCTGTCTTGTCGTGGAATCACAGTAAATATCAGTTAAAGATGGTGTCAGGCCTGACCTGGATGACCCCCCCCCCCTCGCTCTCAGACACACACACACACACACCTCTGTAACAGAGCTGCAGTGAAGCCAGCATGGATGGGAAAGGATTAACACATAGATTAGCAACATTTACATTCACACTTGCAATCATCCATTCACTAGTCAGGTTGTCAGAATTTTGAACATCAGTCATAGTCAATATATTTTTCAGCTCTTTTTCAAATTTCTAAATTTATTTTGTGAAAGAAGAAATTATTTCATTTGTTTTGGCACAGAATTAACTTTAAATTTGTAAAAATAATAAATTGTGTTCATTAGTTTTTTATTCCCTGGATGTAGATTCAGCCACAGAGAAAATATTATTTGAAGACTTTCTAAAACCTGAATGTAAGCAAATAAAATAATTTTCCTGGGTAAGGATCTGGGAATGGGAAGCATAGTTTGAATAGATTCAATCAGTTTCACTTTCAGGAGCTATATGACAAGGAAACCTGTAAATAGAAGAACAAATCTGTTCACAAAGTAACTTGACAAATAGGCTGGAGCATCTTTCATTGACAGAAACTCTCTGAGAAAACAAATGCTGCAGGTGCTTTGAAAGCTGGGTATAACACCAGAGGGCAGGCAGATGAGCCTCATCCCTGTGGAGGATGTGCCTCTCTTTTGTGTAAAGGTAAGAGTGTGTGTCTGTGCTTACAGCAGAGCATGTGACTACAAAGGTGAAGCACCTTAGGCTAACTGCTGTTCCTGCCACTCACACTCCCCACTAACCTTTCGAACACACACCATCCACTCTTAAAGGTGTCATTTCACATTTGGGGATAATTTAGTGGGATAATGCAGCAGAGCTGCACATCATGATAACCGATCCTTAATATTGTCAGCTATTTATGATAACTTTTACTGTCATGTATAACACCAAGAGTAATTGTGATTATAATCATGATCCAAGCTCCCGGGCCCTGTTATATTTGCTCTACTATGTAAAGTTTTAATGAAAACGTATGAATGATGTCTATGTAGATCTGTAACTCTGATGTGGGTCAAAAAGGGTTAAAAATCCTGGACAGTATATACACTACTGTAGATGTTTCCCAAAATGACTCATGTCAGTATTATTGTCATCACAATGCTCATAATGTTTCATTAAAAAAAAGAAAACAAAGTTTTGAGTTCTCATGGTGATGAAAGCTTATAGCGAAAATGTTACTATCCTTTTGAGTGACTTTGAAATGAGATGCTCAAGGCGTATGGCCAAAGAAACAGGTTTGCTCTAGGGTTTTCTTTCCCTGCGCAGCTTCAAATGTGTTCTGATTTTCATGCAACAGTCTCTTGGTGAGGTCTCCAGTAGTCAATATAAGAAAAGCAATGAAATATAACCAATACTCCTGATTAATGTGTGATTATATAGCAATTTACATACAACGCAGCTAAAGTGCTTTGCTGAACAGAAACGTCCAAAAGTACAAGTTTGGCAGCATCATATTTATGTTATCAAAGTTCTGACCGACCTCTGCAGATGTTTTCCATCTATTATCTTTTATTTATGATCAGGGCAGAGTGTAAGCCAAGATTTTATTCATTCATTCATCTTCCACTGCTCATCCGTTTCCGGGTCGCAGGAGGGTGCTGGAGCTGATCCCAGCTCACATTGGGTGAGGGCGGGGTCACCCTAGACAGGTCACCAGTCCATCACAGGGCCAAACAGAGACCAACAACCACTCACACTCAGACCTTTAGAGTCACCTATTAAATGAAGCATGCATGTCTTTGGACGGTGGGAGTACCTGGAGGAAACCCACGCAAGCACAGAAAGAACTCCACACAGAAAGGCCCCAGGCCTGGGAAACGAACCCACGACCTTCTTGTTGTAGTGCAACAGTGCTAGCCACTAAGCCGACGTGTCAGCCAAGATTTTAACTGATAAGTAATAAACACCAACTCCATTTAATATTCTATAAACCAAAAACAGCCTGAGTCACGCTGTGGGAGTGAAACAGAACTCCTCCCTGAAAACATAAAGTTTTCTCCTCACCCCTTCTCATCATGTCCTAATACAAAACTTGGACCAAAACTCGTATCATTCCTTCATTTGTGTTGGACAGCTGTTCTCTAAATACAGATGTGAACGTGACCAAGTGGAACAAACTGGGATCCAATCGCTGAGGATACAGCGTATGAAGCCTCGTGACAAATACTTTACTTGCTTAGAGCTGTAATGAGGTGCAGCCTCCACTGTCCTGTTCTCTGTACTAATATGCATTTTTCCTCTTTAGCTGCAGTTTCCCTACAGAATAAATCAAATTAGTGGGAAGGCTAATCTGATCATAAATGCTCACTTGAGGTGCATTCAGAGTTGTGAACAGAAATCTGTCTGTATTGGATCTGAGCCCAACTTGGACAGATATGAGTTCTGAACGGGAGTTGGTATCCTGTCCGCTCATGATGAACTAATACAGCCAGTTTCAGATGAATATGTATGGCACACCATTTTACATTCGTTCACTCCTTCACTCCTTCCTTTCATTAACAGATGTTAATGAAAGACATTATTCTGTCTATTTTATTTACACTGATGTTTGAAAGTAATTTCCAGAGACAAAGACAAAAAAAAAAAAAAGGAATCGTGATTAAATGATAACTCATCTTTTCTGCTTGATAAAAGCAGAAGAAATAAAAAAGAATTTAGAAAGAGGCGAGAATTCAAGCTAATAACTTGAACTGAAATATCAAGTTGTTAACTTGATATGCTGTTTTTATAAGCAGGGCTTTGACCTGCTCTCTCATGGTTTATTGATGAAGACATACAACAAAGACACACACAGCAACACAAACCAGAACCAAGCCGTGACTCTGACCTGTTCTTCTGTCTCATTGAACTTGTTCCTCTAGTCTTCTTGGCTCTGGTTTAATTAAACCCAATTAGCCAGTCAAGGTTTCGTGCTCACTAATACTGTTACTATGATACAATTTGGCCTCTGCTTTTAGCTTTAAGTCTGTGTGGCTACCTTAATCAAAATTGTCACTTAAAATGAATCTACAGCTCGGGTAATTAAATTTAATTGGATCGTGTCACTTCTTGTGCTGGTGGTGTTTTGATCCTTGTTGAGTGTTGCCTCCGCTTCATACCAAGCTTTATTATCGTCTGTGGCCTCGACCTCGCTGGGGCCAAATATATTTAGACTTTGTCCAAGCTGAGGAAGCTTTGAACCCTGATTGTCAGTCGAATGTGAAGAAATGACATTAGATCATTATTTCTATTTCATCAGCATTTGTATTCAATACTTGGTAAATACTGTTGCCTGATCCTGCACCGGGCTTCACCGTAGACTAATTAAAATCAGGTTAGAATAAAGCCATCATCAACTCAATAATGCACTTGTGTGCAGCTACACTGTGTGTGAGTGGTCAAAACACACCTACTGTACAATGATGATCTACAATAATATCACTTTTAAGAAATCTGGTGCATCACAGATAATTTTCAGGGAATGTTTGTTAATATTTTTTCTTGCTTGTGCTGGAAGATAAATTGCAGCATAAAGAAACCCCCCCCCCCCCGACTGAAGTCTGGCTAGAAATCACATTACTTTTTTTTTTTTTTTTCAAAGCACATTCTCAGAGATGCACTTCCTCCTAGCTATTTTCTCACAAAACTCAATGATTTGATGGGTCATGAAGGAGATAACAATGGCTGCTGACGTCTCCATACATTGCGCTTAACGCAGTGATACGGAAAGCCAAAGGTGGAATAGCTTTTCCAGAGCGTTGGCTTCACGGCCAGTTATTTGTGTTGCTAGAGGAATGAAAAATCTAAATGGAGTGGTCAGGATGGGCTCGGCAGCATTGGGAGTGACCCCTCAACCTCCAGACTTTGGAGAATATGGAGGAATTGAACATGCAGCCATGTTACCAAAGGCAGAAGCAGCAAATCTTTATTCACTGAGAGCTGCTGGCTGCTAAAGCACATTCCCTTTCAATCCATTAGAGCTCACCGTCCCCTTCCCCTTCATCACACAGTGCACCCCTTAATTTGACAATGACAAAGAGCCACTTGCAGATTTTAAATTTCATAATTTTAATCTGTCAAGTCTGACATTTAATTAGTGGCTTCCTAACCTGTGTCTGCCTCGCTCTCTGAAGGGCACCGTTTGTTCTGAGAGCGCTGCGCAATCTCTCGGCGGAGGAGAAGAGAGAGTGGATTAATATATATGTACATTACCAGCTGCTGCAAAGACAATACACAGAGAAGGAGGCCATTAGGGCCTAATGCAGACAGATGAGGTTAATAATATTTGGGAAGTGTTGCTCTATTAAGGAGAGCACTGATTAAGACCTGAGTGGGATCCCCCCTTCATGAGGCACTGATTGGGACCCGGGTTGCCTTTTGTTCTTCTGCTCCCAGAAAGCGGAGAGAGGGAAAGACTAGCAGAGAAAGAAAGGATGGGAACAATGTTGGCCGACTTTGTGTTCCAGCTGACAATGAGGACGGGCTTAATGAGAGTCTTTACAGGCCCGGATGAAGGTTTATAGAAGTCCAACGCCGGCTGATAAGTTCATTACAACCACCAGCAAACAGATGGAGCCAGCTTTGGGAATCTTTCAGGTGTCCCTCTGAAGGAAGAGCTCCATGATTGCTTTCAGTTCACACTCGATTTCTTTTCTTAGTCAGCACAGATAATGTTGCCAGACTGACCTCATTAATTTATTTCCATCATTACGTAGCTTGAAGTGTAAAGATTCAGCCACCAGATGTAGTTTGAGAATCCTTTCTTCCAAAAAAGCAGCCTCTGTGTAACACTGCTTCATATAGACAGCTCTGGGGGAGCAGCTATTGATTCAAAAATCAATAGAAAGTGAAGGGAGATGGGGTGGAAATGGCTTGGAATTGGGCCGGCTGGGGAAGTGTCAGGCGCTGCAGATGTGTCTGTGTGTGTGTGTATGCACATTGTGTGTTTTGTGTCAAATGTGTGCCAGATGTGAAAGTTTTATGATCATAAACATTTTTACTTTTTCATGAATGAAATTTTTCACCGGCTTCTGAGGACTTAACTTATTCCTCTTTCTATTTTCTCAGATGGATTCATCCAGACTTTGAGATCAATGGACTCTGACTCAGTCCAAACCCATTGTTATGTTTTCAAAATCTTTCTAAGTACTGGCCGTCATCCACTGCGTTTTTTATTGAACTGTCTCTGGCAACAGGCCCCTCTGCACTTTCCAATACCAAGACAATGTGTGGCTGAGACAGTATGTGTGTGTGTGTGTGTTTGGGAGAGAGTGGTGGTGAGATAATAGGAGGAGTGAGGATGTCTTCTCGGGGCCCACTAGTGGCTGCTCCTTGCCTCTTCAGCCACACTGACAAGCTGATAATCACGAGGAGAGAAGAGCGAGGACTCAGAAAGTGAGCGAAAGACAGACAGAGAGGGCAGGTCCCCCCCTCCTCCCCTCCTCCCCCTCACCGGACGGGGACAATTCTCAGACCACATGGAGGAGAGATAAAGATGAAAAAATCGGCCCCACCTGTTTAACCTCTTTAAATCACATGTGTAAGTCTGTGGTTGATGTGGGGCATCTGCATGTATTTGTGTGTATCTCTGCATGCACATGTGCACTATTGTGTGTCTGTAAATCATCCCTTTAGACTAATTGGTGGCTGATAATGCTCTCATTTCCTGTGGAGGGGGTCTATAAGTCATTGGGGGCCTGCTGGGTCCCACTGAGGCTTGACCAGACCACTGCCAGTTTGCCTGCTTCCTAATCTATACCAAACCTCCGAATCTCTGCGTGTAAGCTTTTTGCTGCGATGCCTTCGGTTAGATGTGGATTTCTGCCGGTGAACACTTCATGTGTAACTCTTTGTCTGAGTGCGTGTGCCAAACTGAAGTATGTGTGTCTGTTTGTGTTTCACTTGATCGCTGCCCTCCCTTGACAGAGCTCATAGAGAGAATTAGAGAGCGGGTGAGATAATCACATGAATAAAATGCAGCTGGTAGCTCATTACAAACCCTATTATTCATTAATTAACATTATTAAAACGTCTAATAGACCCCGGCACTCCTCCCAGGCCCCCCTGCCTCTTTTCAACTAGGTCCCTGCTCCTCGGTCCCTCCTGTTTCTCAACATGAAAAGAATAGCACATCAAACGAGGCCTGGTTTCAATGTGCTGGGGATTTGCAGGTGTACAATCACACTGCGCATGGGATCTACTTGTCGGTCGCGCGATGTTCTATACTCTTCCTCTTCGGCCTCCCCGTGACACACAGCATTCACCCGCGCCATAACAAACCCCTCATTAGCAGTGGGGAGAGAACTGGGCTGCGCGCTCCCTAATTAGGTCCCCATTTGAAACTTTCTGTCCCCCCCTTCCACCTCCCCTCTGCTCCCTTCATCACAGGAAAAAAGAGAATGCCGGCATTTATGGAAGGAGGTTTAATCAGCTGTATGTGGAAGGGATATAAGGGAAAGTTTTGATAATATTTTACTTCTGTGATATGCATATGCAACGCAAATGCACCCTTTAAGCATTCTAAAGAGGTCAAGCAATTCTGCTTCTGTCTTGTCAAGATTTTGCAAAGTATGAAAAGTTGTATAACAGGTTCATCCGTCATTTGATTCTTCCCTCCTCTTACTTTGCAGCCATTATGTGTATCCACGCATTGAAGCACAAATGTGGCAGAATCATTTGGTTACATTGTTGTGACCAATATTTAACTGAGAGAATAATATCTATCAAAAGTTTTTAATTGCATTCCACTGGAAGCAGATATATTAAACATGCATAATATAAGCGTGGTGAGATCTGGGAAATTTGTGTCCTGGAAATGTAATGATGATCATCATGCATATTCAAATGTCCAAACAATACACTTTAGTTAAACATTAATACCATAATTTAGATACAATCAGTTTAATGTGTCCAAGAAAAGAAGTATTACGCCTCATTTTGTTCTCATTATTTTCAAATAAACAGGACACTGTGTACGTGGAGAAACGGGGTTGAGCAGACAAATGATGAATATGTAGAAACTCTCAGAGATATTAGTGGAGTTTAAACTACATCTCCTGATTACTTTTCTAGTTTTAAATACTTGATGTTCCAGTTGTACTATGACCTTAAACAAGATTTTATTGGAACGCAATATCCATACCATTAAGGGAGTCTTTTATCATTCTGAGAGGGACAGTGGCTCCTTGTATCTTTTAGTGGAGTCTTTGTACATTAAATAACATTAATATTTCTATTTATGGCACCACATTCGTATGTAACCCAATACAGCACATGCATATTGTATAACGCTAAAAACAAATATTTTCTCTTGGGTTATTTGATATTATAATACAATTTTTAACTGAATTAATTTCTGAAACACGGTCTCAGACACACAGATATATAAAAGGAGTAAATAGAGAGAAAGAGCACGAACGGAAATTTGAGGTAGTTATCAGAAAATCATTTCCTTCATCAGTGCAGCCTGGCCATATATTAGTATGGAGAAAGCACTCCCTCTCTTAATATTGCATGTCTTCTTTTCACTCTCTGCCTCTCACACACACTGAATGATGCTTCCTGACAAGTAAATCACAAAAGAGGTGGTGTTCCCCCATGTGGCTGAAGACCAAACATCCTTCATACGTCCCCTCTTCTCTTTCCTGCGTCCCTTTTCTTCTTACCTCTTCCTCCTCCTCCTCCTCTCCTGATTAAATCTGGTGCTCCCTGTAGGATTATTAGATTTCTAATTCAATCTGAATTTCAGGAACTTGTTTGCTTGGTTACCTGTCACAGCATATCAGCTTGTCATATTAGTGGTGATCGTTGGCTCTACCTAATCTGCTTTAAACAATTTCATTGGGTGCTGGTCTATAAATCATTCCGTAATGGGATTGACACGCACAGGCTTAGCTAGGTAAACAAATCAGCTTTGTTTTATGTTAGGCAGCAATGAACTTGGCTTTATCAACTTCCCATCGATTCACACACACCACAAGGTCAAAATCTGTCTGGCTGCTCATCAGTGGGAGTACGGGTCAGCACTCGGCAATTAGAATATGTATCAGATAGAAACAGAAGAGCCCATCACATCCCGCTTCCACTGTGCCTTTCTCCGAAACGTAAATTCATTTCTTATCAAAGTGAAGGCATTTCAAAGTAAAGCTTTGCAGCGTTGGAGGGGGAAGTACTCTTTATGGGAATTTGAAAGGGAAAATAAAATGAGTTTGCAGTTTATTGACGGGAAGTCCCAGAGGCTGCTTAAAAAACTCATTAACTTTCAAAACTAATTCAAACATGTTGATTAACATCTGAGAGCCTGAGTTTTTTTCTGCTGATGGATGGATTTTTATTTATTTATTTAAGATTTTCATTAACAACATTGCCAACTTTTTTTTTGGGGGGGGGGTTGTTTTGCAAATAGACCATGAACTGAATCTATGTGCTGTTCAATATGTCAAATTAAGTCATAATCTGGCACAATATTCTCCAAAGCCCCTGATATTTAAGAGTATCCTGCTGTGTCTCTTTAGACGATCCTCCCAACTCTATCAAAGAATATATGTATATACACAGCTTTTTAAAAATACTATTTATTTGATTTTTGCATTGTAAACCAAATATCGATTTGCATTCTAAGTCTAAACATGGAAGCTAAATGAAGTCCAGGCTTGGCAAAATGATGCATGGCTCAGTAACATGGAAAACTAAATGCAAACAGCAGGTGGACCAGAACCTGGAGTCTCGGTTACACGCGCCTGCCAAACCCTCAACTTTATCATGTTAAAAGAGATTTAGCGTAGAACGCAAACTCACACCAACTCTCCTGAATATTTGATTGATTCATCCTGTTTCCTTTGAGACATAGAGACATAGTGAATGAAGAAATTGTATGTGGATTAGGATTTGGGCTTTTAGTGAAAAATTTTAAATGTAAAATAACATAAATATTGATTGTTTCTGATTAAGCATTTGTTGTATATGTGTACAAACAAATTTTCAGAAATATGGTCAAAATAGGGGAAATAATTACCTTTTAAAGGTATTAAAGATTAAAATGAAGATATTAAGGTATCAAGAAAGAAAATATGTTACTACTACTACTACTAACATCACTGCATGGTGACAGCAAAAAGTTAGAACATGTCATGTAAGAAAAAAGAGAAGCATATACCTTGACATTATAAATAATAGTCATAATGTTTTCAAGTATTGTTCCCTTTTTTGTGAGTAATTTGAAAACAAAATGCCACAAGTAAAGTGTAATATTGTGTATCATAAGAAAGGGGAGAAGAAAAACAACATTCTTGTGGTTTAGAGCAATCAGAGAACACTGATGTGCAAAAAGGTGTCTTCAGGCGCACAAACTGTCGAACACGAGCTGAGCTGAGCTACAACGTCACAGCATCATGTTAAACTTTCTTCATGTCAGCCACAGAGAAGAGGATGAAACAAAGCTGTGACCAACGGTGGACATCAGCCTTGTCCGACAAAGTCTAATCTGCTGTAACATTAAAGTGATGACAGGCTGTTTGTGTCAGGTACATAAATCCATAAAGCCATTCACTGTCAGGTAGATCCAAGAGCATGACAGTGCTAACTAGTCCTGCAGGCACTTTGTAAATGCCCCGTAATTGATCAATTGATCCATATTGATCCATATAAAGAGATCAGTTAAGCTTTCTTCTAACTACTTTACTGAAGCATGCAAACAGGGAGGGATTGCAGGGAGGAACAAATAGCAGAGAGCTGACCTGTTCAGCAGTATGTCATGGGATCTTTTCACACCAATACATCTCCCTAATGCAGGCAATTTCCTGCAGCTTTTCACCCTGAGAGGGGATTTGACCTCGGTGGGCAACACTAAAAACGAATTCTAATGTTTGCCAATAAGGACGGATTAAATCTAGCCACAAACTATAGTGAGAACGTGTTCTTTTGCAATTAGCAAACCAGTAAACATCTTCATTTAGGAACACATGAATGAATGTGTGTTACGTAGGAACAGATTACTTTTCTAAAACTGCATTTGCACACGGATGTATATATAAAAGTGTGCATTTATACATTGTCATTGTGTCGTCGACACTGCAGCGAGGCCGGCTATGTGGGGCATGTTCTAAATGCACATAAAGTGACGAAACAGTCTGTCAGGTTAGAAACTGCTTTATGGGAAAGCGGAGGCACTTGGATGAATATATAGCTGCCAAAGTGGCTGACAAGGCATCTGGAGTAAACACAGACATGTCAAAATCTGTGCACTGATGTTTTTGGGAGAACCTTTTGTGTTTTGATATTTGTGTGCGATATTTTGGAGGGAAACTTTCACCACTTTGAAAGCCTTCCAAATCATAGCTGGCATGTTGGGGAGTCTTTTCAATTACCCATCTCTCTGTTTCTGAGTGTGATAGGCTCTTAGCCTTCTGATTCCCCAGCACCCAAAAACTGTGTACCGCTGTTGACAATGAGAGGTAAACAAGGAGGGGGGAGGGAACTCACCAAATCCCCCAGAGGCCCAGAGGGGAAGCCACACAGCCCGAGCTCCTTTCACTCCTCAGCTGTGAAACAGCAGCTGCCTTTAAGGTTGCGCTGAGAGACTGACAGCAATTACAGCTCTCTCTTTCTCTCTCTTTCCCCCACTCTCACAGCTAGGACAGAGACACTCAATGGGAAACCGCGAGAAAGGAGCAAAAAGCTCCCCTCCTCTGCCGCCTTACTTTCTGAGAAAGCGACATTTAGTTCCAGCTCTTGGTGAGGAGATGATTGTTTACTTTGAGTGATGTGCTATTATGACACTTCAACAAATCAATGTAACACAGGTTTGTGGCAAATGGTGGAATTTTAGAGTAATCCCATGTAAATTATTAATCCTTTCTGGGGGGAAGTTGCAACACAGAGGCATGCAGCACATCTCTTACACACTCCAACCTGACAGTTGTACTGCTGTGCCAAAATGTTTGACAGCCTGTTCTACTTTAGATTTGTTAAGAAGACATTGGGGCTGAGCATGAGCCAGATTCAAAAGCCGATCTAAGATCATTGCCGTGTCTCTCCCACATCAGCGGTAATGGCTGCTTGGCCGGACGGCATGGCAATAAAACACAGACGAGCCGCTTTACCCGCTGGATGTCTAACTTTACGAAGAGTGCATTGCAGCGTGCTTACTGCGTGTCATACACAGTGCGCCACATAACTTCCTATTGTGTCATATATTATAGGGTCTTTAAAACCTCAGAGATGATTCCTGGGTGACTTTTATTGGTCAGAGAACACTGAGAGTCCATGAAAGCTGATATGAGAGAAACACGGCAACTGAAAAATACAGCAACGCCACACTGACAGCTCATAACCATTTTAAACCTCGAAATAGACCCACACTAACTGCTGAGGTGCTTTTGCTTCTATTTTCTTCTCCTTGCGTTCCTCCTTGCAGCCTCAGCGCCCTCCCCTCCCCTCCCCTCGGTGGTCAGTGCAAGGATCAGGAGGTGAAACAGAATCAGAGTGGTACACATATTACTCTCTGTCTCTCTCCATTCTCTTCTCCTGGTGGTTGACAGGACCTGTCTGGCCTAACCTTGGTGGAAAGTGACTCTAATTGTCATCTCCACAGACAAGGTTCTGCAGCATATTCTGGAGGCAGAGGCAAAATATACTTAGCTACTTTATCATATAGACAGAACCCAACCACCAAGGCAGCTTATTCACGTAGACTTTTATGGAAAGATAGATCTTTTGAATTGGCAGGTCACGTCACCCGCTGCTTAGCATGCATACATAATGAGAATGAAGCTTTTTAGGTCCTGGCTGAGGCACAAGCATCTGACAGGTAAGATTTGGTAGTTCAAGGAAATGTATATATTCCCTGCCTCATCTTCTGGACCCGGGCTGGTTACACATGACTGTGTTAGCTAGGAATAGAACATTTTACCAAATGCTCAGTGCTCGACGGCATTAGCTTGAGGCTGAGGCTGCGCTTGTGTCATCTTAGGTGTAGTCTACACAGTCCTCCGCTAATGGAAGCTATCAGAGCTGAATTTTTGTTTTGGCGTGGAAAAGAAAGACATTTGGAGAAAACATTTTACCTGATAACAGCACTAAAGGGAAATATAACAAATCTTCATTATCATCCCATTTGGAAATATAAAGCATTTCTAATGCATTTTATGGGCATAGTTCAGGAGACGTTACATCAAAATTAAAAAATGTCAACCTGATGGTGACTCTGGATTGGATTAAAGTTAAGGGTATCATCAAAGTCTGTATCCTCTGGTGACCACGAATGTGAGTGACAGCCCAACACTGAAAATCCCGACAAAGCCTTATGTAAAACCTTTTATCATGCAGCACAGCCATAAAAATGAAATATGTTCACCTTTGCTGCAGCTCATTTCAACTACCTTTGTTTTTTTTTTTTTGAGATTCCCCCTCCCCACTACAGATTTCAGCTGTTCAACCCCCCCCCCACCCCCAAAAAAGAGGTGAAATTACCCAGCTTTTGTATGAGGCACAGTAAGCCTTTGAATGCAGCCCGCGAATGCCTGTGGGCCTATAAATGTGCTCTGAGAGGGAAAGAGAAAGTTAAGCTGTCCTATTGAATTGATTGAACATTCATGAAACTAAAGTGCCCCCCCCCCCCTTTCTGCCTCCTCACATGTGGAAATGACTTCCAGACATCTCTGCCGTCCTGTATGGAGCACAGCCGTGAGGATCCCTACCTTACAGTCAGGTGCTGAGCTGTTGCCCTGCAGGCACAATTCAACTGTTAAATCTCTTATGAGTAAAGCAGGAGGGTTCATCTTACCACTTACAACCTTCCACACGCATGTTTTTGACTTTATTGGAATAATTACGCAATTACTTTACACAGCATCTTATTTCGTAATGATGTTCAACTTAACTGCTCATAGTTGCATAAATAGGGGGGAAAAGAGAGTATTATATTCGGAGGAACAAAAAGGTTCTTCCTCACCCAAGAGAAGGTAACAGGCTATTTTAAAATCCCTGTTTCTCTACATCAAGTCCTCATTATTTGGCAATCCTTAAGGAAAGTTTCAGATGAACGCTGTATTGACTTATTGGACTTTTATGTGGCTTTCTTAACTTCACGTTCACGTATTTAATCAAAATGCCTTATTACTTTTGCCTGACAATCCACTTAAAAGAATGAATTCCAAAGGTTTCTCATTTTATGTCATTGTCTATATATTGTTAGCCTCAAAAATGGCAATATTGAAAGCAATTTTCTATGTATTTAGGGGGCATTCAAACTATTTCTGGAAGAAGAACGAATCAAAATGCATGAGGTATAATCAATAAAAGTGAGAGACATTATATGATGTGACTAGAATGATGAATTATACCAATTCTACTTTCTGCTGTTGTGAGGATACTGTATATTCGTGTGTGTGTGTTTCTGCACGGTGTGATGAGAATATACACTGTGCAATCATTTTGCGTTATATCAAAGGGGGGCCTGGTCACAGCACCCAGTCCTCCACCGGACGATAGACCATGTCCCACATGTGACATATTCCATCCAGGGTTACAGTCACAACCACAAAACACCAACAGCTCAGACAGGCGTGAGACCTAATCATTATTTGGCACCAGTAGCAAAACCATGGCAGGGTGAAGCCCCGAACATCCTGCTTCCTAGTCACATTTTAATCATCTGCAATTAGTTTTGTTTTAATAACACTCACAATTAAAGGTCCCCCTGTTTGCATAATTCATGACACAGCAGCACTGATGTCAGAAATCAAATGCAACAAATTAGAAATAACAAGTTTGAGACAGTGTGATTCAATTAAGATCCAGGGAAACATTGGGCCATGCATAATTGAGGGGCCGGCAAGGCAAGGCTCATGTCAGGCCTGTCAGCCGTGCTGCAGCTATTGGATTTGGCCTGTCACACACACTCAAATCAGCCCTGTAAAAATTACAGGTTGCATTGATTTCTTGTTTTTATTTGTGAGTGCTTGTGAGCGTGTCTGCATGTGCTAATGTTGGGGCGTGGGCAGCGCGGTTCAGTGGATGCTCAGCATGCATGCATGCAGTCATGTATGTGCAAATACAGTTACTCAGTTGCATGTGTGTTGCGTATGGACCACATGTGGGTGTGCTCACATGTGCGGTGCTGTAGGAGCAGGATATAAATCAGGTGTGGAGGGGGCGGACCGTGTAGGAGTGAGTAATGCAGCCACATCTGGAGATCTGAGTTTGTACCTTCAGATGTTGAGCGGAGCTGTGGGCAAATGCACAACGCTAGCAAACCGCATGATCGCTCCCAATTATTACTGTTATGGTTATAGTAGGATCATGAGTGCTAGCACTCCCATTCAACTCTGCCAGGTATGAGCAGCAGCTTACAATATGTGCACTTGTGGACGGATTTGCGTTTGCATGTGTGTGCCTGGATTCTGAGTGCTTGTGCCTAATCCCTGGATACAGCATGATTGAAGCTTTTAAAAGTGTTGCATGTTTTGCCAAGTTGCACATGTGTTTGTTCACCACATTACACATCAGCAGGAATAACAAACAAATATGCAGTGGCTCACCGAGGAGCTGATGAAGTCTCGCACAGTGGATGTGAATTGCAAAAAAGGAAAGGAAAAAGTTCTGTTCAGTGTGTTGTACGTACTAAAAATCACACGCAGCGTGTTTGGTCGTGTTCATGGCTGTGTGTATGTGCCTTCCCACCTTTGTTTACTTGCTATGAAAAAAGTTTTACCAAACACGAGGACGCGATTTAATAAAATCACAGCAGACCTGCAGAGATTTTTATTTTGGCCACGTTGTATGCTCTATAAACTGAATGTTTATGAAAGAGGGCAAGTGTTGGACATTAAATGTGCTCTCTGTTATGAAACACTTAAAGGGATTTAATTATCAGACAATTTTCAGGGATTGTTGAAAGCGAAGGAAACTGAATAACTTCTTTATGAGTTTGAAAGACCCCCTAATGCTGATTTAATTAAACAATTGTAACCACATCTCATAAAATGCTCTGAGTTAATAAGATTTCCAAAGCAAACCCACATTAACGCAGACTGCATGCCACACTTAAGAAAAATCAACTTTCTGAAAGATGGTGCCTGGCAAAGAAGAGGAGGAGAATTAGTGCTCAAAAGTTCCATTTTATGTGTAATTTAAAAAGTGTCGCTGATGTCAGATTTCATTTAAAGCTGTCAATATTAGAATCTAAACAGGGAGGAAAACAAAACCACATGAAGAGATCTATCAAAACACTTCCTGCATCATTCTCTGATTTGATCTAGCTCAGCGGCTTCTGGTGTAGGAAGGAAACATGTGTTAGTAAACTAGCAGACGCAGCCACACGTTGCCTTCACAGTCAGTAATTTCTCACTGAATAATCACTAATGACTGAGGACCAATAGCTCCCTGAAGCGTCATCTCAATCTCTCCTCCAACTGACTAATTGTAGCCAGACACACTAACCTCTCTGTGGCCTGTGTCCTGGCTGTAACCCTGGCACTTCTCTGTATGAAACTCAGCCACTCACTCTTCTTTTCTCTTGCTGTGTTATCAGCCCTTTTTTAAATTAGCCCACTCCCGTCCTCCCCTCCGCTCAGCTCGGCAACAACGACATATGGGAAACTTTTTCAGGCTGATTGCTCCAATCTGATTAAGGGAAGTTATGTAGCAACCATTTATCGCTTGAGCCAGCAAGCAGCTGTGACGTTAAGGGCCTCACTTGAGCAGCCTGTTTGTCTTGCTGCCTCTTCTCAGCCGAAAGTTATCCATTAGATCCTATTCAGACTCCTCTGATTGTTCTAACTGTCAGGGCGGCACCGTGGACCAAAATCTCTGGCGGACGGACAGAGCTCTCCTTAATTGTGTGGTTCAAAACAATGCCATGCCCACTTGAAACCAGAGTGGGGTACGCTCAGTTCATTTGCAGTCGGACGGGGACTATAGAAAGTGAGAAAAAAACAAAAAAGTTTCCTGCAAGAGGCAATTTTGCATTACATTAATGTACTTGGTTTGGGTTCAACAAAAGGGGGACTTGGCCTGAGGAGCTGAGCAGAAAGGGGAATTAGAGCATTTAGCCATCTCCAGACGTAGGAGAGAAATGAGCCTTGTGGCCTTTGTGTTATCTAATCTCGTTTGCATTTCCTTTCAGCATCATGAAAGAGAAATGTAATAGGGGCTTGATTGTGTTTGTTTGGTGAAATTCTCATTTAGGGCTGCTGTGCCTATGTGCCTCCACGAATAATTCTGTTTTTGTTTTGTGTGCTACACTTGTGGTGGGGTGTGTGTGTGTGTTTGTGTTTGTCTGGTTTGTGGTGTGCTTTGAGATGATAAAAAGAGAACAACTACAGCCTTAGAAAAAAAAAACAACAACAACAAAAAAACCCACCCCGAACATTACATGCAAGAAAAAAAAATAAATAAATAAAAAATGAGGGTGAATTTATGCAACATCACCATTTCTCTGTCTCTCTGACGTGTGAGCCGCTCGGTTCATATTTCTGAGTGATTGACGAGGAAGGAAAAGCGCCGGGCTGATGACAAAAGAGACGGGAAATGGACATGGAGCGGATTTGACGTGAAAAGTGCCAATGCCCCCATTGATCAGTAGCATTGACATCCTTCCCAGAACCCTGCGAGGTGGGGCTGGAGTAGGCAGGCAGCTGAAGGTCACAGCTCGCTGTCACGTACTGTCCAATCACATTACTCACCGAGCTGTCTGAGAAGCCGCTCGCCTTGCTCACATGACGGACAGATGACAATCATCCCCGCTCTGCTGTTTCACTCCGTTTCCTCATCTCTGGGATACACGTGTTTCAGAGATGTTGTTCCCATTTATATCTTAAAAAAAAAGTGTCAAGCTATAATATCTTCGGTATCAAAACTTTCTCTAACTTGATGATGATTAATGACAGTGTTTAATTTTCCACCGTAGCCAATTTTCACTTTTTTTTTTTTTTTTTTTTTTTTGGCCCTGCAATCGCTCTGGGCTGCTGATTTATGGCTAGAGGTCGGTCAGAGAAGGTGTTTGTGCTGGTGGCCAATGGGCTCTTTGTGTTTATGATGAGGGGAGAGGATGGAAAGGTGATTTAGGAGGACAGCAGGTCTGCTTCTTCTCAATGCAAACCTCCTCTAGACAGGCCATTAACAGAGGTGGCAGGGAAAAGCAGTGGCAATCGCTTTGATTCTGATTTACACCCATGCTGAAAAACCCAAACAAATTAGAGGAACAAAATAATACACAGCGAGAAATAAATCACATTAATGATTACGCTTTGAACGACAGTCAGACATGAAAGCGAGTGGTGGCGGGGGCATCTGGAGGAGAGGATGGCAGATTATGAGATGATATTAGGAGCTGTCTTCAGAGAAAGGCTGAGAACAATCAGGCACCAGCAGTAACAAGAAGAAGGTCTTTGTTCTTCTCTCCACTCAGTAACTAACATGTTGTTATTCAAGTCAACAGCCACTAGAACCTCGTTAGTAGGCCAAGCAGCTTACTGCTCATTAGCTGACAAAAGGCTGAAACTCATTGACAACAAATGCAGTAAATGTGGAGCTTTTTGCCAGAATGCAAAATACATGAAATGTTGTAATTAAAAAATGACACATATAAAGTGATATATTACATATAACTTGGACTTAGTATGCTTTGTTCTCTGAGCAGGCTTTTCTACTCAAGTTAATAACTGTAATGTCATATAGCAAAATCTGGCATTTGCCTTCCATACATTAATAATTAAGATAAGATATAAAAGCAAAAATTGTATAATGATCCCTTCAAAGCATCGAAGCTCACACTCTTTAGGTTACGCTCTATATCGGGGCCTCCTGAGTCAATTTTACTACTTAAAATAGTTGGATGCAGAGTAAAATTCATTTAATGTCCATTATTTTTCCCTTTCATTGGGGTGCCATGCTCTCGCCATAATTATTCAGACACAAAACCACCATACAAGAAGAATATCTGTGTCAATTCTGATCTTATTATTTGATAGATAAGGAGACTGTGGAATCATTACTCTTTTTCTGCCACTGCTATAAGAAAAATACATCCCAATCATTTAATCTAAATAAAAAATGAAGAGATGAGATCATCTCTGTGGGTGGGAGTGTCTGTAATCCTAACCTGACAGGTGCTTCATGTAGCAGATAAGGGCTGTGCTGCTCAGAGAGGACTGTCAACCTCCGACACATCTGACCCGCTGATAGACTGTTGCTGCTGTAGACGCTGCGTGCCGCTAAATGAACTGGCCCGGGCCAAGCAGCTCACTGCACTGTGGTCCCTCTGTGGATTCCAGATGACAGCACTAATGGATGATCCTGTGATGCAATCATCTCTATTCCTGCTGCCTTGTTCGGCAGATGGGCTGTATTTCCCATTCAAACCTCAGACACTGAGAGCCTCCTTAGCGCAGACATGCAAAAGTCATTATACTTCTCACGTGTGTGCTCCTGCCGGACGGCCGCAATGATTATATAATTCTGTTTGATTTAAGGAAAATAACCCACCAAATACTTTCCTACAATCACATTTGACAGTTGGTGTAGAAGGTGAAGCCTCAGATTTAGTTTGTCTCCGTCTTTGGAGTTAAAGTATGTGCACATTGACTCACAGCCTTTTGAAAGAAGACCGAGTTGCATTGGTGTTCTTTATCAATCTGCACTCTAACAACTGTGTAAACAGAAGTAACCACAACATCAAGGAACAACCAAGTATCACAAACCACTAATGAGGTCCTGACATGCGCCATAGAATTCATTTTTGTTTATGACTGGGATCCTCAAAGCTTGTTCTACATGACATTTCAAAAACACTCCATGATTTGCTGTAATTTCAGGCCAGCTGTCCCAAGATTTCTCAAAGATTGAGCAACGCAACCACCCTGCAAGGGAAGTTCATTATAATCTTTTGAAATATTCGCAGACATTTTTATTTATTTATTTATTTTTTCTGCTTTTGGTCCAGTCGCTTTATGAATTCAATCAGCAACTATTCTCTAATGTCTCACCATGAATAGGAACAGGCGGGTCAACTGAGGGTATAACAGCTCCAACCAGGGCGACTCTGCTTTCATTGACAGCATTTACAGTTAGGGGGTCACTAAATAATATCTGATGTACATTGACAGTTGGGTATTCCGCTGTAAAAAACGATGGAGAGGCTGGGTGATATAATTAATAGGGTTTTTAACTGTCATGCAAAATACAGAATCATCTTGTAACTGGAAAATATAAAAAATGTTCTTCTTCTTCTTCACTGATGTTTAACAGAAAGTAGCATCCAAGTGCCATCTCATTTCTGCTTTCCAGGGACAGGCCATCAACATCCCTGGAGGCAGGGATGTTCTGATAACACTAAGGCAAGCAGCGCTCGGTGTAGCTCTTTTCAGTTACTGTGGTGGAGCACTTAACGCTGTGCAGCAAACATTAAGTGCAGCAACAAACCTTTTCCGCTTCATAACCATCTGAACAAATCTCCTGTTTGGCATTATCCCTCGTTGGATGTCTATAAGAATGGCAAACAAATAAATAACTAGCTTACGATCAAATCTTAGAATCTAGACAAACAGATCTAGTCAGCAATGAAAGCTGAAGAAGAAAAAAGCCAACCCAGAAGTGAAAGCTTAGCCTGTCGTTATCTGCTCAGATAACAAGGGATGCACCTCCACTTGTCTCTGACCAGCCTGGATGTCATCATGTTCCAGCATCCAGCCTACCAGTAGCTTGTACAGAAGCATCTGCCCTCCCTGGGGAGAAGGGTAACAGAATCCCGGGCTTATACAGACATCCACACAAAGGACAGGCCTGCGCTGGCAGGTGGCCCCAGCATAGATAAGTGTGTTTTCTGTTTTGGGTGGGAAGAGGTGGGGGTGTGAATGAGGGAAAGACTGCTCACTTAAAGCGCCTGTGTCTCTTCCGAAGGATGATTCCTCCTGTGGGTGTAAAACACAAGTGAAGTGTCTGTGTTAATGCATTGGTAGCCTCCACTACACCCCAGTGCACAGTCTGCAGACACACACACACACACACACACACACACACAACACACACACACACACACACACACACACACACACACACACTTTATCTGACTGTTGCCTTTCGCGGAAGTCCGGGTAAATGCTACACTCATCCCGACAAAAGAATAACCGACTGTTTCTAAGCCTCGTCCTGCTTTGTTGATGCTGCTTCACTGCATAATCAAACACTGCACAAGATGAAGTCTGTAAATTGAACATGATTCAGTTAGTCCCATCCTGCAACTGGGACAAGAAACGCAGAAGTCAGTTTCCTGATGAAATATTACTATTTCAGTACTATATGTTTTGCTTTCACAGGCTCGTGGGCAATGTAGTATTTCCAGTCGTGTCAAAAGTATGACTTATCAAGAGAGAAGTCCTGAGTTTATATAAGTAACATGGAGGATACCGACAGAAGAAAAAATAAATAAAACCGGGCTACTGAATGAGGAAAAGAAATTCCAGAACCAGTCTTTGGTTCCACTTTATAACTCTGTTGGCAGATCAGCTCTACAGTCCTGCCTTACTTGTCATTGTACCTCCTTCAGTCCGTTTTCCAATCCGTCTAGCCGTCTCACTATTTAAACACTCTCATCTCTCACTCCAGCGGGCCTTGACAACAGGATTTGCTTTTTTGCTCAGAGGTGAGTTGCAAGATACACAAATAACACAGAGGTGCATTTATGGTATTTGTATAATCCATGAAGTGAAAATTGCGCACGATTTAGATGAAAGGCAATTAGACAATTACAGCTAATGAGGCCAATCCTTTTCTTTCACCCCAAAGAGTCCACAGACTAATTATCAAATTAAAGAATGCTTCTTTTCTCCCTGTGACCCCGTGCTGTCGTAAAGGGAGGGCTCTTTGGGAAAGGCAAACATTGGTCTACTCTGTGGAGGTCGAGGCTGGAGAACAGGCAGGCAGCATTTAGAAAGTGATGGCCGTATTAATCATAGCTTAAGTTAAGACAGCTTTATGGTCTGCAGGGCAGGGACACTCAAATGCAGGAGCATGTACAGACACTCAGCTGCTCAGTTCGTTAGACATCATATAGGACTGCACCAAAAAGGCCACCGGCCAAACAGGAAATGTGGTTCTGCCCAAAGGAAGTGAAGCAGCTCAGACGACCAGCAGAAATTGCTGGTGGAACTTCCGACTCTGGGGAGGTCAAAGGTCTCAAAGAAATACACCTGCATGCTCAGGGGCCGTATAAAATGTGGGAGTTTTTATGTTTCTATGACATGAAGTCAACTAATTATGCTGTGATGATATTTTTTTCAATTTCCATGAATCTGATTCATCTGCTCTCCTCGCCTACTGAAAAACCTCAGTCAGATGCACACCCTGACTAATCAAACATCGTCTGTTTTCTGTCTTAGTGCTTGGAAAGCTGATCAGGCTCAATGGGAGAACAGGGAAAATGTTTCCCAGCGTGCCCCTGCTGCCAAATGGTCCAAGCTCCTTATGGTGCAGAGGGTTTAGGTCCAAAACAGCTCTCCAAAAAATTTCATGGTCTGTTAATATCATCCCTCAATTAACTGCAACTTAACTCAGACCATACATCAGCGCCCCTTTCCTGTCTCATTCACTCTTATGCTGGCTTGAACTACAGCTGCACCTACTGGCAACAGAGAAGCACATTCTGATCGCACCGCCATCTCTCTGCCTTTCACCTTCTAAATGATATTTGACCCGGCTTGACTACACAACAAAGTGCGAAAGTCTACTGTTTCATTTTCAAGCAACTCTCCCTTGTGCGTATTAAAGCAACCATAAAAATCCAAATAAAATAGCACCTTTCTGACACGGAAAACTTCAGGTCTCACACAGCTATCACATTTCCATGAGTGCAACTAACAAGCATCAACTTAACTGCTGCTTTTGCTGCATTTT
This sequence comes from Echeneis naucrates, assembly GCF_900963305.1. Taxonomy (NCBI): domain Eukaryota; kingdom Metazoa; phylum Chordata; class Actinopteri; order Carangiformes; family Echeneidae; genus Echeneis; species Echeneis naucrates. Next base: position 6,959,627 of record NC_042531.1, on the reverse strand, counting down.
CGCACACTCCCCTGCATCTTCTCAAACATAAAGGCATGTCGTCCTCTGCCACCCATTTTACACCTTGAAGCAGTGCGAAGGTCAGGGTTCAAAGGTTAAAGAGAAGTTCTCTTCGCACTCCCACGCCTGGCCTGACTTCACAGAGCAGCATTACAGGTGCAGGGTGTCTCTGAAACAACTTAACAGCCTCCTGACTCAGAGGAGAGACCCCTGTGAAAAAAAAAAAAAAAAACGCTCCTAATTGTTCCCTGCTCTGTGCCAATCACCGGCCAAAACATTCCTTGTTATTGCATCTTTGCACAGTATTTTTCCAGTCATAATGGCTGACAGAGGGGTTGGTGTGAGTTCACAGTCCCTTCTTTATGACAGTAACTTCTCCTGTCACCTGCTTTCATACGGCAGGGGTGTTGGTGTACGGTGAGAGACTCCAGCTGACACCCCTGACATGGCTGGACTTAATGAGGACTGATGGGAGCCTGTCAGTTGAGTGGCACATTAAGCAGCTTTGTCACAGATCAGCTGTCGAGTTTTATGCAAAACCGGGCCTGGCGTTTACTTGGAGATGACCTTCCGAAGTTCACTACAAGTCTTGCAGATGCAGAGCTGGGTCAAGTTTAATTTTTTCGACTTTGGGATGCAGACATTGTAGAGTTAACACACATGGTCATGCATGTATGCATGCAGAATTAAAAACACATACACTTTCTCCCGCACACACACACGCAGACACTCACTTCCTCTAAATTTCACCCCAGAAAGTTCAACGACAGGATAAGGCGTATGATTTTTAAATACTGAGTAGTCATTAAAGTTTGGACTCAGAAAGTCGATGCTGCTTTACACATCCCTCTTGTGAATACAGATACTTAAAAAATACTGAATGCAAAGTGAGTTTGTTAAGGTAAACAGAAAAGCGATTTGGTTTGCATGAGTAAAAGCGTTGCGTTCGTGGCCTTGCTGAGGCTGTGAGATTTGGGGGGGATAAAAAAAATAAAATAAAATAAAATAAAAAATATTCAAGGAACCAACAGAAGGAGAATGGAGGATTGATTTGGCCACTGTGGATTTCATATATATTTTGTGTATTTACTTTGTAGCGGAATATTTAATACTTGGTGAAGTACTTGGTGTTTGTTTTTTCAGCCTGTGTCAAGGGAACATAACAAAAGAAAGTCAGTCTCAGAATTATAATGATTTGACACTGCAACATTCTATTAAATCTCAAATTAAGCTGAATTGCTCCATTTATGTGCACATTTCTAGTGCATGCTAATGTGGTCCACATCTGATGAAGAATCAACTGTTGATTGGTCATATACTAAAGTAACTATTGGCTGCCAGCTATGACATATTTATAGCGTATTTGTACCTATTCATCAAATACAGATGTTAACTTTTTAAACACAGGCCTCCACAGTTTCCTGCTAGTCCCTTAACGTCATAATTCTTAAGAATCACTCCATTTAAACTGGATATGAGGGGGTCGTATGCTGTAACTCTCCAAGATAGTAATATATTCCCTTCAAGACTAACATGAAGTTATTTGCTCATTTGTCTGAATTGTTGGTATAATTTGTGTGAATGTGCTTTTATACCTCCCCAGTGGTCCATAAATCACAAACAGCTCTTTGTGGCCCACTGACATAATTTGTTTCCTTTTGTTTATCCCACTTAAGTCACTCAAAGCTTGATTCATACTGAGACAAATCTTGCTTGCAGAATTTGTCATGCAATCAGTTTGAATATATTTCGTGCAGTAAATTTCCTTTTAAAGTCATTGCTCAAAGTTACCAGCGGTCCGATTTGAAATTTAAGGACTTCGGTGAAGACCTCAGTCCCGAAGCCTCATCCTCCCACACAGACTACATCGAAAACGCCTAGTTCCACCCAATGTAATATTGTTGCACATGCAATATTTAAAATGGATCCCATCAGTCACTTGTATCTACTTGGCTACATACGTAAGCAAGAAATCATTCACACTTCGCTACGTGCTACCTAACCCAGCATGCAACATCACGGTGGAGCTCTGCTATACTTCCTGCCAAAACAAAACAATGAACTGGGCCAAACAGTTTCACTTTGAATGGTTAAAAAAAATACAGCATCAATGAGAATGATATATATAACCAGTTATATTCTTATTCTTATACATTATGTATTCAAAAACATGGCTGTTGTTGACACAGGTTTTTTTAACATGTTGCTGACATCCAAACACAACACATGCAATATGATTAGGGAAGAAATTACTTGATTACTGAATTCAGCAGTTTCCAGTTATGTCAGTTATTTATTTAACTTTAACTATGGTTTTTAACTCTAATGAATTCTTGCTCAAGTTTTATCGGACAGGTTTTTGTACACTAGATGATAACTAACTTGCGACGGGACAGCGATGCAGGAAAATTAATTTTCGCCATAGAAAAACATATTTGATAAAATGTGTATCCTGTATTATTCTAAAATTATAGCAGTGTCTGCTACAGTGCGCACAGCAGCAAGGCTGTTTGGTTAAAGTTTCTGCTTTGTGCTGCAGCGGAGTCCTTCGCAGTTTGCTGAGAATCGCAGGGGAAATGCAGAGAGAGAGGAAACGATGTACAACTGCTTTACTTGACCATGCTGTCAGTATTAACTGGGGAATAATAGGCTGATATGAATTGATGATGCACCTGGTAGCAAGACTGAAAACAACTTTTGGCTTTAACAGGTAAAAAAGGTGATATCATTCACTGCATAGCAACTCATTTAATAAAGCTGTAATGCATCACAGAGGTACGTAAAATAAACCAGCAGCTGAAATGATAACAGCTGCATTGCATTGCCTTGTTTAAATGCAAAAATTTCAGTTTTAGTTACATTTTTCAGATGACGCACAAAATCTAAAGTTGAAGAATAATTATTCAGTCTCAGATTCTGCTTAACTTCACTTGCACTTTGTGATTTGGCAAAGTGAAAAATGTTCTGTCCTCACTAATGTCACACTGACTCATACTTGTTTTAGAGAAGAGACAGAGAGCTTGTGGGATTTTCTTTTTCTTCGCCAAAGCAGACGAGTTTGCATCTATCATCTCTGTGAGCATGTGTGCTCACATGTTATTGTGTGTCTGTGTGAAAGAGAGAAACCTATTCCAGTTTAGCAGCAGGAGTGGGAAAACAATTGTTCCTGACTGATTTTCCCCTAACCCCATAATGAAGCCCATGTGTACGAGTGGCCTTTCAACAAGCTGCAAATCTGTGCGCGGCCCACTCTCCACTTGATTAAAGCAACAGCCACTCACCTGCTCCTCATTAGCCCGGGCCAGGAACAGACCAAGCCAAATAAGTTAGCACCTGTATGTTCCAATTCTGCATGCCTTCTACATGTATGTAATATTTGTGTGTATTAAGCTGACAGCCGTATAAATGATGGGAGGGATTTAGCCGTGGTGATGTCGCTGCTGTGTGTTGTGAGTGAGATGAAGAGAGATGGATGTGTGGACCAAAAAGGGGCCACGGATGGAGAAATAGCAGCGACATGTTCAATGTTTTGGGTCTGTGGAGATAGATGAGGTACTGGGCTTGGAAACACTCATTAGCCATAATCAGGGTCCCTAAAGGAGAGCAGATGGTGGCAGGGAGGAAAGAAAAAAAAGAATTTGTTCATTGAACTTTTCAATATAAAAGGCATGAACGCAAACTAACAAACAAGATATGAGCCAATGATAGAGAATGTAGTTATCAAGGACAGTCTTGAGAACATCGAGGTGAGGGTATGTGTGTGTTGGTAAACAAAACGTTGTTTATATCCAGTGTGGATGTATGCAGTGTTAAATGTGCTCAGACATGCTGGTCATTACAGAACAACCCTAAAGGGCATTGTGTGGGATGGGCTGTTGTTTCTGTCTGGTTCCTGCTAACCGCTGACTCTTCTGACCTCTGCCTGCTCTGAATGGAAGCATATTAACACTCCAGGCTCTCAGCAACATTTAACCAATTTGGTAAATTGTCTGTGAGGCCACTTTTATAGGGCTTTCTTATTATTCAGAAGGAGGGGGGAGTGGAAAGAGAGAAAGAGATGGAGATGCTTGATGAGGGGATGTGGGCATGAAGACCCTGTTCCCATTTGCATACATTACCAGCGCTTTGCATTGCCAGAGACCCGTAGAGGAAGCACCTGTTAGCCTCTCGCCGTCTTCCCTCTCCACCTCTCTCTTGCTGATCTTTCATCCGCCTTCCCTCCGTCACCGTTGCTTCTTTGCCCCGACCTCGACCGATCACCCCATAAGCAGGTGCTCTCTGTCAAACAGCCAATTTCCCTCCGAGCCAGCAGAGACGGAGAAACCCAAAGAGAGGCAACTGACCAGGAGGCTAAACCGGGCCCAAACACAGGAAGGGGAAGACTAGTGCTGGGGGGCCCCTGCAGCTGGATCACACTGAAGCACGATCCAGGTGTTTGATACCATCACTTCTTATTTACTACGTGTGGACATACAGTTGTTCCTCCGGCTTCGACTCAAAACAAATTGCTCAAGTGGGGGGTTTGTAAGAGATGTCTACTCTGTCGGCATAGGGGTTAAAGTTAATTTGATCAGGCATGTGTACTCTGGTCGAAGAGCAGAGAACATCTGCATTCAGTGGCATGGCCCCATTTGTTGCAATTTTGGGTCTCATTTCCATTTGCAAGAGAGATAACTGCTCACATATGGAAGCAATAGATAGAAGAGGTCAATGCAATTTCTTTCACAGGGGGGACGAGGCTGGGAGAAAAACCCTTATGCAGTAATCTCAGTTGGCACAGGAAAAAACAAAAATCGAGGGTTAGGGGGAAAAGAATTCCTTTCAGTGCAGCGATTCCTTGATTCCTTTTCCAGACAATAACAATCCCACACCCCTTCCACACCCACTCCAATCATTCCTATTATCGCTGATTGGATCTGGTGACATGATGTTGCACAGCCCATTCAGGTTGTGCTCATGGTCTCCCTGAGATTGTCATCTCAAATAGCATACTGATAATAAATTCCCCCCCTAAAAGAAAAAACTATGTCACAGACAACTCATCATGCGATGCAAAAAACACTCGAAGGAACTGAAGAGTTCTTACAGACTGAAGAGGCAGAGGGGCAGTGTGTTGGTCGGTCATATTAAAACATGCAAGAGGAATAACACATCAAATGCAGTTATAACATCACAAAACCTCTCATTTAGGCATCTAAGGACTTGCTGTTGTTCACTGGAGACCCCGACCCCCTCCTCCTAAAAACCTAACTAACTAATGGAAATCTCTGGGCACAAACTCCAGACATCATTATGTTGCAGACGATAACTTCACAACATGTCACACAATAATCAAAACAAGAGCCAATCTAATCTCCACATACTGTCTATGGATGATTTCAATCTTTTCTTTCATACTAGTCAGTTTAAACTTAATACACTCAATTCACGCTGCTCTGAAAATCCCCTAATAAGGCAAGTTAAACCCCAAACTCGCAACTGGTATGAAGTCACCAGAGAGCAATTACACTTTAGCTTGATAGTTAGCAAAGGACCAGAGGAATGTCTTTTTTCCCCCCATAATGCCATGACTTTGGAGACTAATCTAATTGAGTGTCTTTTTGTGTGATTATTTATGATTAGAAAGTGTTAGTGGAAAATCTGGAGGAGATATCTGTTTGATGCGGATCAGTGTCGTGTTGCTCTCCCTGATTAATTATGTCCGGAACATCTAATGGCTGCCTCTTCTCGGGAGGGGTCGGCTCTCACAAAGACAAAAGCCCCCTCAAACTTTTTTTTTTTAAGCTTTCTTTGAACTGAAATGGTTTTTTTGAGAACTGAATAATTCCTGGGTGTAAATTCTGGTCTGTGTGTTGGGCTCAGACAAACTGATTTATGACAAAGAATTAAAGAAATCGCAAGACAGACAAAGAAAAACGCATTTCTTGGCAACTGTTCTGTTTTCTATCAGTGATCCATTGGATATTATCACTGAATTCTTTCTTTTCACATCTGCTCTGGGTGTGCAGTGTGTCTGTACCCTACATGTGACTCAGCCTCCTGTCTCCTTACCAGTGCCCCCTGAAGCCCTCATTTCCTGTTGGGAGTCGATGGAATTGGATAAAGGACATGGCTCGGGGCCTCTTTGGGCCCAGATTAGGGATTGCTAGCACACAGAGAGCCAGTCTGGACACATCTCCATCCATCAAAAATCAAACTGACTCAAGGACCCATTCAATCCCAGCAGCAGAGAGGAATAATGTCCCTGCAGCTACGGCAGGTGCTTTTTATTTTTCCTCAAGAAAAAGCGCCGCAGTTGAGACGGGGCTGTGGTTAAAGGTAATGGCTTCAACTGGAGGAACAGTTTCACCACAAATAGTGGAACAATGGCACTTGTCCACCATGTTTCAGGAGCGCGGGTTAGCTTGAACCTACGGCTAGCACTGTGCCCAAGAGCTGACAGAGAGACGACTGTGTGTTGAGAGAGAGCTCATTAAGAGGACCCATGTGTGTTTAACAGATACCAAGGGCTCTCTTTCTTCCAATAACAACTCATTAATGAAGGTTTGTGTGTGTAGGGGAATTAGAGTGGCTGTAGTCATGAATCATGAGACACATCAGTCTTGTGTTATTGATCAGATCCCAAACAGCAGACTGACAGAGATAAACACAGCAGTAACGTGAGAGGCAGGAAGAACAACAGCTGTTTATATACGTAAGGCCATTTATCCAGATGTTTTCATGAATGACTGCTGAATGCCGATTCTGCTTGACTTCCTGCCAGATTACTGGATTATTCTCAACAGCTACAGATTGAAATTATTTTATTAATTCTCGTGTGATTTTTTTTTTTAACCAATTTTCCTCAAAAAACAGCTAGGAATACCCAAAATACATCAGAGTTTGGCTGGATGGACAATTGCTGCACTTGCTATAGTAGAAGCGGTGTGGATTTTAGTTTTTTTTTTTTTTTTTAAGCAGATTTGTTGACATTAAAACATTTTCAAGGTCATTAAAATCGTCCTTTAAACAGTTACAGCCCAATTTCATTTACCCACAGTTTGAAGAACCAACTTGCACAGGTTTAAAACTTGACTGGAAAGGCAATTTATATACGTGCTCATATAATTTTTTAGTAATGTTTTAATATAACATACACATATATGAATACAATGAAGGGAAATGTGTTGCAAGCGTTGGAAAGTTCTTCTTGTAAATGTTAGGTTTAAACTTGCAAAACAAAAACAGAACTGGATTCACATTATCCTCTTAGCTACTCAATTAAATAAATGAAAGTTAAAGGCCTCCTGAAAGCTGTGTCGACTTTTGCACCAAAATACAAATGACAGCACTAAGAATACTGTATTTTTTAAGCAGAAGAGCAAACCCATCCTAATGTTGCACCGGTTGTCCTGAGCTCCGTTCATGGCATAAACACAGACCTGAAGTCCTCGGAAAGATACACGTGCTCATCTAATTGCCCTGTCCCGTGTCACACTCTCGGTGGGCACAGACCTGTGCCGGTTCTGTCACTTTGCAGCGACAACACAACAATACACTGTATAGAGATTCAGGCGGAGAGCAAACAGGCGAAAGGGAGCCAGAGCAGGAATTGAGAGTAATCAGTTATCACAGCTGTGATTTATGGCCTGTTTTCACGTTAAACATGTTATGTGCGCAATGACAACACCCGGGTTTATTGCAAAATACCTGCCCGCTTACAATAAAGAAGTGTTCCATTTCTCCCTCTTCAAAGAATCTGGCCTGCTGCAGGGAAGGAAACGTAATTATAGAACAATAATAACATCTAAATGTAAAAAAGGAGGAGAAATGTGGGTTGTTGTTTGGGGGGGGGGGGGGGGGGCGGCTGTCCGTACTGGCTAATGGGCACTCAGCTCCATATTCCTGTCTTTGAGATTCAGATTCGGTGCCCAGTTGATTCCAGAGCTCTCCACAACTCATCTCGGGCCTATGCTGCTTCCTGTGTGTTATTACCTGTATTACCTATCAAAAGGTTCATAGTTTTTTATGAAGTTCTTGGACAAAAGGGAAAACCTAGTTTAACGGTTTGCTAAGTCAAGGCGCAGCCCCATGAGATTCCACTACTTCTCTGAGAATGCCTGGAAATGGGAAACATATGTGCTTTGATGGCATAGATTCTTTTTATTATTAGTTTGTTTTGAATTAGGCTTGTGATTGCAGGATCCTGGGAGGCTTTCACTATCCATTAAAATGCCGGTTTGACGTAATACACCGCCTTTTGCATAGGTGCCTTTGCACACCTTCATTGGCAGTCTAATTTAAATAATGTTCATCCTAAGGTGAAGTGATACTATATCGATTTATTGGGGGGGGGGGTTCTCGTGTTCTCTGTCTTTTAACAGGCAGGTAAGGGCAAAGTGATCAGTTCCAACTGAAATAAGCTGGACAGAAGTTACTACAGCTCATCTGGCTCATAAAATTTTTTATAGCCTCACAAAATACAGTCCGTCAGAGGAAGGAGTTTGCCGTGACGGTGTTTACCAAATGTTGAAATTAAACACACACTGAAGCACTATTTCAAATGTAACCGGAATATCCTCCCCTATGACACATTTGACAATAATATAAGGAAAATTGGGATTTTTTATTTTTTTTTTTTACAGCTAACTAAAAGACCTTTCTGAGCGTTTTATTAAGCAGCTTTATAAAAGTTGGAACCTTGAACATATTGGATTACACACAGTGCAGTGATGTCCAAGTCAAGCTGTGACCAACAGAGCCTTAATTCATCCCACCACTGTGGCTCAACAGTGCATAGATAATATAATACATAAGAGGAACATTTTCAAGGAAATAAATAGAAACTGTCAAATGTCCCCAACACATAGGCAATCTGTAAAAGACTGAATGTTCTGTGATTTTAGCATAACTTAGATACAAGTCCCTACCTCATGGGTCCAATCCTGGTGGAGACACATGCTTTCATCCAGCTGTTTCATCCACTCAAATTCAACTTTAAATTCTGTAATTTGTTAAAATGGAGTCACTTGTCTGTGACTTAGGGTTAGAGCTCCTTCAGGTGGATTTTATGAAGCCTTCACGGTTTTAACTGTCACTGTTGGATACAACAGGGTCAATTGTGGCAATGATTTGTCTCCCATTATGCACAAAAGCAGGTAGCCTTTCCAAGTGGCAGCATGGTCACAACCAATAAAGGAACGGTGATTGGGCCTCTTCGAGTTGGATTTATTTTAATTCACTAATCCTGTAATGGTGGCCCACGTCTTCTTGGTTGTGGGGCTCCTTATTTGGGGATTGACAGCGCAGAGCCATGGCCAGCCTGTCTCATTGCTTCAACAGAAAACTCACAGATCCACTAAGCAGTATTTGACTCCTTAAGCTCCTGGAGGACTAAGGTTAGGGGCCGACGGGGGTGCAGGGATAGAGGAAGGATGCGGGACTGTTACTTGGTGTGCTGTTGGTGGTGGCAGCGTTGAGGCCAGGAGGAGGGAGGAGTGGTGTGGTAGGGACCTAACAGACGAAACATTCACCCAAAAACTGCATCGCCTGGACTAATGGGGAAATTATTTATGAACTATTTGCAGTGCACCTGAAAATACCTCCAGTGAAATTATGTTTGGCAACCTGAACTGCTTTGAAGTCAATGGAGTGGCAATAAAAATTAGGCCTTCATTAGAGAGCTGGGCCTTTCAAACTGAATTGGCCCAGTCTCGGCAGGTCAGGGGCATTTAGGCAGTGCTCTGCTTCCTTTAGTTCTGGCAGCCACAGACACATGGAAGCAATTTCCCTGATTCTTTGCTGTTTTTATGATTTTCCCCTTTAATTTTTTTCTCACCACACTGCACTCCTTTTATGTTGCATTTAGGAAATTAACACTAACCGACAAATTACTTTGTAAATAAAAAAGGTAGAGCTCTAAACTGTCGAAACTAGTAGTAGCCCAAGGGCCGGTGTTCTCCCGGCAACAAAGAAATCCTTGATAACTGTTTAGATATGTCATCCCACAGCCTGACTTTATTTTATCAAGTGTATAGATGTTTTCAATTTAAGTAAATGTAAAGCATTCATTGTGCCTTTATATGCAGCATTTTGCTGAAGGTCCACAAAAAAAGGTGCACTTAAAAAAAAAAAAATACTTTTGGGGGTCATTTGCACACTATTTTACGCTTTGGTCAAGCACAAATCTCATTCACAAAAAATGAAGGCGGCCAACTGAAGTGAAATTGTGTAATCTCTAGAAAACCAGATGCACCAAAGTCCAGGGGATTGTAATCTTCAGAGATGTAAGCTAATTACTTAATCACTTACATTCGTAAATCTTATTATTGTAAAAGAAATTGCTGTAGTGATTAAATTACTGATATTTATCTCCTAAAAGCGCTGATTAGGAGGTGATGCTAATCTGTCATTCTGAAGGGCTGATATTAACGGCATCAATCTAACAAAACAATAAACACTTAATATGAAAGAGATGTTTTGTGCACTCAGGGGCCAGATGGCCTGCTTTAGTCTGGAATGTGCAATATTCTGGCCTGCTTGCCCACACCACTAATGATGGGAACCGCAAACTGTTGACTTATTTAATTGAGTTGTTTTGCCCCATTAACCTGTTGTCTAACACGGCAGAGAGTCGGGAAGGAGATATTTTTGCGTTACACTAAGACGGAAACAGTCTCACGTTTGTTCTCCTCTTGACTGTTACTCTGTACTGGCAGGCAAAGATTTATCATAGAACGTATTCCATCTAGAGTAAACACACTCTCTCATACTGTAACTTAAATAGTGTTGCAGTGACCTGAACAGTTTTCATTCTTTTCTTAAACACACTACATTTTTATCCTCCTCCTGAATTTGGCATATTTTGTGCACCTTTTCAAAACGCTTTGAAAAATCCCAAACTGCAGTAGTGTGTGTGAAGCAATTCTCCAGTGTTTGCTCTAATGCTACAGAAGTGGCCATAAATTATGCATCAGGAATATGTATATGTGTTGACTTTAATAAGAGCTATTTCCTACAAACCAGCTTTTGTACCTGCTGAAGAATCACTGGGGTGCTTCTTCACGCTAGGCACATGTTTGTTCTCTCGCTCATGCACTCCGCTTCTGATTTACAGCTGGGGAAAATGAAACAAAAAGAGCATAATTAAAATAATAATAGAGCCTCCTCATGTTTTGGGGTTCTGTTATTTTTTTTCACAGTTGTATTAGTCAGTGTTGGAGGAATCTGCTGGAACTGTCGAGGAGTGTTAGAGTAAATAAGTAAACTCTGCAGTGTTAGATTGTGATACCTAATCAAGCCAGCGCTGACAGGAGTAATCTTGCGCCGTCTTGCTCTCGGTTTTCTTCTTTTTTCTCCCTCTCTTACCTCTACCTCTGACGTGACACCCCATCGAGTGTTACTGCTGAATACTTGATGACACTAAAAAACAACAATGCCACTCATTTAACAGCGAAACAACAAGCTCTGAGCACCGCGATGCTCGCCGAGATTCACAAACAAATGTTACTCTGCCTTACTCATCCATATTCCCTAGTCTTCCACCTCCTTGTCCCTCTGCCCTGACCCCGAGTGAAGTTCCCTATGCTGTGCATGTCATTTGTCCACTTCTCCTTCCTGTTTTCAGCTAGTTGGCCTCCAGTGCTTTGTGTCTATGAATGCTAACATGTCTTACCTTGCCCTGGGCGAGAAAGAAACAGTGCGTACCTGGTGTTTGGCCATTCTGGTAGTCTCTCTGGAAACCTCAGACGAAAACATTCATGGACTTTCACACACACTCGCACGCACTTGCAAGCACACACACTGACAGTCAGACTGAGGTCTCGGCTGGCACTATTTGTCAAAACTGAATAACTGTTTGTGCTTTCCGTGTGTGCAGCCGCCATGTGGTACTCTTCTTGGTGAGAAGAAGGCTAAAATGGCTGTTGACATAAGAAAACAGCAAACTCACTGCTCCGATGTGGACTTTTGGTCCCTCGTGTCATTATAACACAATACATTGCACAATCAACATACCACGCAGTCGAGCCAGTACAAAGGACTTCGGTCAGTCACTGGCCTGAACTGTGAAAACCACAAAGAAGATGTCATCAGACAAAAATGCTTAGGTACACACGCTGAAAGATGGTTGCTAAACAGAGGAGGCAGGGCACTATTAAGATGACATCAGCGACAACCTCTCAACAGCTGCATGGGAGTGCCGTCTGTTATGGAGGATGGAAAATGGAGAGCAATACAAGGGAACACTGATAGACTAACAGCAACAAGGGGAGGGGAGTCATCACCAGTCTAAGCATGTGCTGATTGAGCCTGGCTCTTTTTAACCAGCAGGCCTTTGGAGACCTGGTAGCTGGCAGCAGGGTCACAAGAGCACCAGCACAGACATGGCTCTTCAAAAAGCTCTCCGTACTTTATCAAGCAACTGCGTGCTGCGCGGAATGCGTCGCACTGAGACTCACTTAGTCGTGGTGGGACCTGTTCTGATTGAGGTAACAGCTGGGATATGACATCAGCCATCAGAGTGTTGGCCATGTTTTCACTCACTGAAGCAATTCTGCTCTTAAAAGGTTCCATCAGTACCACTCCGGCGAGTTGCAGAGAGTTGCTTTTCATCTCTTTGGCTGTGCAATCTACCAGCTGGTCAAAGTGCCCCTTGTAAGGAAGACAGAGATGCCAGAGTGCTGCACTCATAAGTAGCCCATTGTCCTCATACACACGAGTGCACAAATGAGATGTGAGCACTTGCATACACGCATGCAGAAATACACATATATCCATATAATAAGATTTATTTAAGCATCAAGAGATACATTTTTCCATTTATGGCTGCTCTTAAGATCGTAACTTAAACCAAATGGCACCCATCTCTCTGGCTTAGGACTAAAATGACTTTGGTGTGGGAGATGTTTTGGCAACATTTCCCAAACTTTGGTTTGACCTCTGCACAGGTACTTGTGAATGAATTTTCATGAGTGTTGCTGAGCTGTGCTGTGCTTTGGATTCGGCCTCCAGTCACATTTTCCAACAGGGGCCTCTTAAAAATACTAAACTCAACCTCCTCAGAGTGAACACTGTGAATTAGCACTTGAATATTTCTACCATAAAAATCCCTTTTCACCCTGTCTTCTGTCCATGTATCTTTCCACTGTGACACCGAGGGACCAATTGAGACAGAAATCTATTTGCACTGCTCTGTGGAGTGTATAAGTCTATGCTGAACACAAAGCACACATCGCCTGGAGTGAATAAATCACTAGGGTGGAAGAAAAGAATAGTAAAAGAAAAAAAAAAAAACACACACACAGGCAAAACGCAGCTACAAAGCAGCTTAACACATTTAATGTGTGCTTATTAGGCCTCATGCCGCCGTATCGGCTGCTGAGAGATTGAGTTGAGCTATTTGAACTGGTTCAGACTGATGGTGAGTCTGGGGTATTCTGATGAAATGCAGTGACATAGTCAAACTCACAAGGAGGCCTGCCATGTGGGCTACTCTCTGGGTAAATAGGGAAAAATATACACCTGACAAAGATTCACACTTTGATGGGTATTTGTGAAGCACAGCGAGCATTTTCCTACAAGCTCAAATGAGCTGTTAGCCGGCTGAATTAATACTGACAACTTTTATATCACTTTTGCCGCGAATGACTTCCAAAGAATATTTTTGTGGTTGTTTCCCCTGGTAACCCTTAGTAACCATTTTAAAAAGAAAACACCCACGTTGTGCTCAGTGGTAACCCAGAAAACACATCTGAAAAGTATGATATAACTGTACTTATTTAGCACTGAAATCACACAGAAATCGGTTTCATTTGGTTTCACTTTATTCGGCCCGGCAACACGTTCATTTTAGATTCTGCCTTTTATGGAGAGCGTATTATTTTAACCCTCTCCGAGGTCAAGCAAGTGACGCACATTTTCAGCGGACATACGATCTAACGTTAGTTTAGCTTGACATTTCAACAGCAACAATCAAACATGGTTGTTACTGTTTCGCAGCTAGTTTGTGGGGTGTAGCCTGTTTTGATTTAGTGATGAGTAAATCTCAATTCAAAGTCACGCATATAACATAATCACTATTAACTATTACGGTGTTATTTGTGAGTTTTGCTTTTAATATATAGCCAGTGTGAGCCTGAACAGCTGTTTACTTACCATTCTTGAAGAAAAGCTGCAAATTCAGCATCCAAGAGTTGTTTCCAGTGGTGGAAAACAATGCCTGAAGCTACTAAGCTAACAAGCTAACCCCGACCCATCTCGTTACCTTCTGATAATCACCCATTGTAGTTCAAATGCACACTGAATAAGTAACGCGGCTGCTGAGTGCAACCCTGGCTGAAGCGCTTGACAAGTGACAATCACAGACATCCACTCCTGGCAAGAAACCACAGAGAGAAAAACTTACAGATGCAGACAAAACTTACAAACAGCTGCAGCAATCGGCTCTGAGCCCGACACAGAAACGGACATTAGGAAGCATGAAATTAAAATGTTGGTTTGATCTGCAATTTTAAAATGTGGTTGATGGTTTGATTCTTTTCTCACGCTACAGAAGGAAAGTGAAGTGGTGTTGGTGGGAGTTGGGGGGTGGGGGGCACTAAAAGTAGAAATGCAAAGGGCCCATACATTTTGGGCTGCATTCCTGATTGTCCACATGGTGCAAAAATCACTGCTCACACAATTTAATGATGCGTGTTTACATCACCCTCTGGGATTTTTGAAAAAAGGCAACTGCTGATCCAAAAGAATCCTTCATAAGGCAGCTGATCAATTCACAGTCGTTAGTTTACATCAAAACCTCTTCAGTCTCTTCAGTTCCCCTGATAGAGAGATTGGTGCTGTAGGTACTTTGGTACTGTACAGTAGTTCTGCCTCATCAGTTTTAAATAACTATGGCAGGTTCTCACAACATGCTACCCTTCTTCTTAAGCCTAAAGGGAGTCAACAGAAATGTGACTGTCTCGGCTAAGTTAAGCTTCCCTTTGTTTCTTTGCCAGAACAGGGCTCATAGGGTCATTGCATGTTACTTCAGCTCATTCTCACGTCATTGCCCTGTCATAAAGAATCAAATGCTTTGGTCAGAGCTGCAGTGTTGGACAAAGGTATGAAAAAGAGAGAGAGAGAGAGTTTGGAAGTGACAGAGAGCTCACCTGTGTGTAATACGGCAGTTATCCAAGGAAGAGAAAAGGGGAAATAAAGTTGTTATTCCGCCCAACACCAATTTTAGTTGAAAGTCAGACATCATGAATCGATAAATAGCAATTGGACTAACTGTTTTCAGCTTGATATAGGAGAATACACAGTCATAGAGAGTCATCTGTTATTTGAGTGAAATTTACGAGAACAAGAAATGCAAGATGGATTTTCCCCGGAATTTCTTAAAATGCCCCATTTCCTCCACACTTTGATCTCAAGGAAAGTTTTACAAATGTTGTGTGTTGAGAGCAGCCCTCAGCATGCTCCACACCACAACCCCACCGCCTCGCCACCCAGCCCCCTGGTTCATTAGTCGACCTTTAGCCACCGAAGAACAATTAGGCCTGTCGTTGGTTCGCTCGCTGGCTTGACTCTGGCAGGCTGAGTGAGCAGCAAGGAATAGTCCCCGACTAATGATTGGCTAAAGAGTACTGACAGCATGTTACAGCCACAGCTGTAATTAAATACAAGCTCTAACAAGCCTTTGAACAGGAGGAAGAAATATTTCATAAGCTTGATGCAATTTGGTGGGCGCATGTAATGAAAATAATGAATGTGATTTCCTTGCATTTCTAACTTAGAATTGATGTTTTTTGGGGAGGGGGGGGGGGGGGGGGGGGGTAATATAACGGATGGAGACAGGAATAGGGAGTGAATCATTCAAAGATTTTGATCCCTCTTCCCTTTCAATGTGGAAAAATTATTTTCTCTTGCATTTTATAGCTGTTTACATACCAATTTGTTGTGTTTTCAGCGATTGTAACAAGACTGTCTTGCTCCGCCACAGATTCGTCAAACACGGGCTGCTTGACGAGCAGCTTATTATTTCGCAGACGGCTCGCATCCTTGGCTCAGTCCTCTGGATGACACTAATTGCTGTGATCCATATTTTTGGGCTATACTGTCCTTTTGGATTGCTCGGGGAACATGGCCTGCTTACAGCTCCTCCTTCAGAGCAAGCTTGACTATCGTACACGTTTTCTAAGCGCACATTCCCAGAGTATTCAAGCTCTTTCTAAAACATCTGAACATACTAAAAACAAATATTTGGATTATTTAGCACTGCCCTCATCATAATTATGTGAATAATTTGTGAATAATTTAGCTGTGTCGTTTGCAGGGCACAGCAAATACGTTCTCTGCAAAATTGGCAAAAGTTGGAATGGAGTGAGCTGAAAGTTTTCTGCACTCGCTGTGGCCAAAATTGGGACAAGAAGAAGAAGAAATTGGACATCAAAGGCAAACACAATTTCAGAGTCCAGTAATCAGGACAACCACGTTAGACAAATGTCACCGAGCAAGCAAATGAAAGACGCAAATGATGAATTGGACCAAATTAGATGGAAAAAACAATCAAATATTAAAAGAGGGCACACCATTTTCCCCTCTGACATCAAGGGTACACAGTGAGTAATCACACGATTGAAATGTTCATCATTGCCTCCATTTAGTGTAAGAGTAATAAAAGACATGTCAGAGCTGGGAGAAGAATCCCAGCCTTATTCTCATTACCCACAAGGGACAGAGAGACTTTTGGGCCTAATAAGGACATGATTTAAGCAAATCAGGTCGTTATGATAATGTGGCTCCTGATAATAAGGCACTTTTGTTCTTGTTTGTTTTTTTATTTTGTGTCTTATTTACCCTACATTGCCACTGAGGGGGGGGGCATCTGATTGGTTCTTTTCTTTGATTTTAATTTTCTGAGCAGAGCACCCTTGATGTGTGCTTTCAATTCACCAGGGATGAATTTTTAAACAAGGTCCTCTTTGCAGCTTATTTTATAGAATTGCCACCGCCTTTGTGTGAGCGGAGTCCGCGGAAGTAATTACCTGTGAGAATTTAAGTTTTCTAAAGTAGGTTAGTATCTGGAAGTTGAAGATACTCTCAGAAAGCGTGTTTGGCTTGACACAGCAGGTGACGCATTTGGTTTACATGTTTGAGTGTGTTTAATCGGTGAGAATCTTCATAAACAAAGAACAAATGACACGACACGGCTCTTGTGGTTCTTTAGATCACTTTGTCCAATTTAAAATGTTTGGTAAAGGGATAACACAGGGTGCATTAAGTTGACTAAAATTGGAACAGAAATATTAAAACAAAGTCAAAAGTATGATAGTTTGAGTTCTGACTCTGTCAATTCATGAATACAGCTACTGCATGTGTATATATATTCCATAACAGTTAATATTAGAAACTTGAAGGTTTCTGGAATGCAAATTAATTCATTTATTCTTTTCATTCACTATTCATTGTGATTTTCTCACAATTTGTGCATTTAACCACCAGTCTGGTTCAGACATGGTTGAGGTTTGGCAAGTAAAAGACAAGGTTGTAATAGCCACACTATCATAACATTTATATTTTTAACTCCAACGCTCTGTTTTAACAGCACAGGATACAAAAAACAGCTGGCGTCTCACTCCTTTATCCAATACATCTGTATGGAGGAGTGCACTGAGGATGGAAACCTTTGGAGTTTTAACGTTTGCAGATTATTTCCACAGACATCGAGGGAGCGAGACTGAGAGAGGACAAAATAACAAGGAGACACTGCAGCCATTTTTCAACAGACAAAGGCAAAACGGAGAGAGGACAGAATTAATTTGACAGTGAGTAAGTGACACCCATTCCTGTCCTTTAGTGCTACTCTTTCTTCTCCTCTCAAACCCCATCCCATGCCACCCTTCTCTCTAATTGCACGGTGGACATTTCTGAGCTTTGGGGAATATCACCCGTGATCTGGCACAGATTAACAGTCCCTCTATGCTTTGTTGCTGCTTGATTTGCATGATAATTAGTTGGTGGCAGTGTGTATTCTAATTTATTTATTATTTCACAAATATAGGTACACAGGGAGAGGAAAAGAGTGAGCTAGAGAAAGAGAGGGAGAGGAAAACAGAACAATGTGCATTAATTAAAGTGATTAAAGGATTGACTGAACTTTGCCTTGATGTGTTTATTCAATTAATAAGCAAAGTGGCAGATGACTGTTTGACTTTATAACGATTAATTGTATCGTTTACGTTAATTTAGATTCATTCATCTTACATACGTCCTCTTAAGCTATCACATCAATCTCAATTGCTATTGCTGTAATTTTTTATCAGCTCATCGTTTCAGTTTTCAAAACAAACACATTTCATGTGATTTCTACGCCAATTAGCAATTAATTTGTATTTGGGATCAGGGGTAGCTTTCAAAATTTAGTGGTTGAATTTTTCCTTAGTTGATCGTGGATCTTGACCCTTAATTATTGTTTGTTTTTTTTTTCAGCCATTATCTGCCTTTTCACTGTCACTTGAATGGAAATTAAACTTGTGCCGTTATTATCCAATGGATACACATCTGACTTTATTCATCAACATGTGTCAAAATGATTTACCTGAGTTAAAAAAAATAAAAAATTTTGAAAACACTGAATAAGCAGGATGATGCCAATAAAAATGCAACAGCACATCCAGAAGGCAAAGCAAACCTTCAAATCAGTCATTATTTAGTGTGGCGCTCCATCAGTATGCTGTGTACTCATTAAACTCCACTTTCCTCATGACCAAAATGCAGGTCAGTGTCCACTGGGCACACATCCTCCTCACCAACAACGCAAAGGATCCTCTCTGAGCTCCACACCTGAGAGATTGAGCAGTTTGAGTTGAGTGCTTGCGAAATCAAAACACCTCTTTATTGTCCGCCTCTGTCTCCTCCTTATTCCCACTGCACTGTCCAAGGGAACAAAGGGAACTGTCTATTTCTCTGATAGAAACCAATGGTTGGAAAGAGGTTTGATTTGAGTGTTGAGGATGCTATTTGCCTAGAGAAAGCCTGAGGATGAGGGCTGATCGCACTGGCAATGGAATCAGGCTGTCAGCTGGCATCTAGCGATAATTGCTTCCCATGGCAGGACCCCATCGGCCGGGAGAAGAGGAGCGCAGTGTGGAGAGTCAATGTGGGAATCCATTTTCACTGCAGCCCAGTCATAATTGTTTTGTGACCATGAGGATACTTGTTGCCAATCTGCGTGAGGGCCAAGCTCTGATTGACACCCATTGACCAGAGAGACCTGGAGATGAAGGGAGAGAGAGGGAAGGGGGCTTGGAAGGCCTTGAGTATCACCATGATTGCCACTCAAAGTTATCAAGTAAAGGAAAGAGGGTGGAGTGATGGGAAAGCAAAAGAGAAAAGGCAGAGGGGAGGAGGAGGAAGAGGGAAAAAGAAATCTGATAATCGCAATTATATGTTATTTCAACTATCCCATTTCCTCTTTCATTAGTTATCCTTTCAAAAGCCAGCCTTCTCCCTGCTGAATGATCATTTACACAAGTCAATAAAGCAGAAAGCTGGAAAACAAGCTACGCAGCCAAATGTAACGATTTTCTCGGCACTATAGTCTACAGGGGCAAATGTATATTTTATCCACTTTAAGCTGCAGGAGAACTATTGATTAGTAATTGATAAAATCATCTCTTGTAAAAGACATGGATGCCTGTCTGCTTTATCTAAGAGATGTTTAACAATGATTGTGATTACCATACAGTCTATAGCTCAATTTGCTCCATTGAGAACAACTTAATATCTGAACCCCGTGGCACCAGCGCCCCGCGAGATGGCTCAGATCTATTTGGCGAAAGCACCCAGTGAACTTATCACTCACCTGTCCAAAGCTAATTCCGCTCGGTGTCAAGCATGGAATTGGATTTAAGGGCCGAGAAGTTGCGCAGGTCCGTCTGCTGTCAGCAGGTCCCAGTACCCCTCTAGCATGTCACTTTAGCGCTGGGTGAACATACTAAATTCTTAACAGGGTAAAGCACCATCACAGGCTATCTGAGGCCCTGGGAAAATCTCTGATGACACCCACAATTCCCCATATACCTCACTGCTTTGGACCAGCAACCTCCCAATATCTCTGAACACATTGTATAGGGAACGGGATTTCAGTGGAAGCGCAGACCCAGAGACAGTGATGCACCATGTAAGTACACTCTGGGTCGGCTCTGATACATTGGAGTTAAAAAAAAAAAAAATGTCCAGCTGGTTTTTACTGATTGTTGATATGCAACCTCAAAAAAAGTAATTCATACATGAAGACAGAGATCTGCATTATCAGAGGCGTCATTCTGGCGTGTTTTACCTTTCACAGAGTAATGATCCATACAATGGCAGAATGATTGCTGCAGTGACAGTGTTGTTTAGAGACCGGTCAAGGTCAAGGGTGAGAAATTAACCTGAAATATTTTTCCTGAGGAGAAACGGCTGCCTCAATCGTCAGCCATGGCTTGCTCACTGCTTAGCCTTGAGGCATTCAAATTGACAGGTCTCATTATGTGTGAACTCCCGATATTCCCCTTCGTATTCCATGACCTGTCAGTCCTCACCTGCCTGTCCATCTTGTTGCGGCAACACCTCAGCACCCACTTACTGACAACCACCGTCTCTTTTCCAGCTTGGAATGAAGTGGAGGAAAGGAGTGTGCATGCATGTGGGTGTATGTGTGTGTGTGTGTGTGTGGTGGGGGGGTTGTAAGCTCTGGCAGGCTTTATATAAAAAGCCCAGCTAGCTGCTGACAATCTGACAGGAGTCCACTTGTAAACAAACTGCAACAACCAGCGTGATCTAACCTATAGCATTGTACTGCAAATTAGAAGGCTATTCACACATACCATGCAGACACACATACAAGCTCTTGCATGTGGATATACATTGGTGCATACACGTGTACACACACACACACACACGCACACACAGGCATGGTGGTACCTTAGCAGAATCTTAAGTACCTTATGCAAACTGTATGTTTGTTGGGGAGGTACAGGCAGAGCACTGATGAGTGGCTCATTATGGCAACACCAGCACTACACACTGGGTATCGCATAATCAAAGCCTGGGGGTACGTATTAATTATCCTTTTGAATAGTGATGAAATTTTAAAAAGCTTCTCCTTAAGGCTCACATCACGGATAGATGAAACAAAGCGCAGCACAGCTTGTGCGCCCAGGCTCACATGTGTTTTTACATCTGTTCAGGATATTTCAATTTGATGCTCAACAAGCTGAGACCGAGATTAAAGGATAATAATGTGTCATCCTCCACACAAGCATCTCTTTCAGAGCAAGTAATAGCACATCAGCAGGCAGACAGGCAGGCAGGCAGGCAGGCAGGCAGCTCAACTTCTGGAGGAAAAGCTAGCTAACAGCCATCACAGGCCAAGTCGATCCAGTCACGCATATGACTCCTGCGTCTTTCCAGTCAAGGTTGCTGAGGCACTGTCTCCCTCTTTCCTCTCACACGTACAAGAGAACAGAGACGGGGAGGGATGAGGTGGGGGCTGGTGTTGGATTGAGATTTGCTTGAAAGAAATATTTATGAGCAGATTTTTTTTTTATTTTTTTTTTTAAGAAAGCATTGTCTTTAATGAACATGTTTAAAGATTGCTTCATCATCCATAATTTATATGGTACGGAAAAAGGACCACTTTTTGGTTTGTATACGTGAATCTCTGATCACGAGAGTGAAGCGCATCCTAACATCTGCTCTGTTAGAGAGGTGTGACTGTTTGGCACCGCTGTGGCATTCAGAGGGACACAGAAAGTACTGGAGCATTTTGAGCACGAGAATATTTGTTGCCGAGCTGTGTGAGGAATTGACCAGTGAAACAGGAGGATGGAGGCTCGTGAAGGCCTTGAATATCAGCAAGACTCCTGAGGAGGGAAGAGGATATGGCTGTGATAGGAAGGTGAGGGAGAAGGAACGGTTGTGACTGACTTTAGAGAATTTCTTAAATTATCTCCTCCCTATCCTGACTGTACTGTCTTTACAGAACTGATCTTTTTCGAAATTCAGCTTCCTTCCTGGTGAGTTAGTCTATCAATAAAACAGGAGCCCTAACAACAAGCACCACAGGGAAGCCAAGTTATTTGTCTTTCTCTGCCAAAGCAAACTTTCAAAGTAGTCTTTTGCATGATCTGAACATTGTTCTTCCTTCATTCATCTTCAATCCCTTATCTGTTTCCAGGGTGCAGGGGGGTGCTGGAGCCAATCCCAGCTCACATTGGGCGAGGGCGGGGCCACCCTGGACAGGTCACCCATCCATCACAGGGCCGACAGAGACCATCAACCCCTCACACTCACACTCAGACCTACGGAGAGTTTAGAGTCACCAGTTAACCCAAACATGATGTCTTTGGACGGTGGGAGGAAAACCACACAGAGGTGGTGAGAACATGCAAACTCCACATAGATTGGGTCTGAGAACCGCACCCACAACCTTTTGTTGTGGGCAACAGCGCTAACCACTAGGCCACCGTGCTGCCCAGCCTAAAGTCATATTAAAGCATAAACACTTTGTATCTTCCAATGGATGTCTGGATACGGACAATGAGTGATCACTTTATTGGATAAACTGCACAGTTATAATATGATTTGATTTGAATCAGATAACATAACAATAATAATAATAACAATAGTTAACTAAAAGTTAAATGTACTTAACATTACTTACTAAACCAAATAAATATAAATATTGCCATTTTTGACTTGTATGACAAAATAGCTGTAACATAACATGTAGTGTAAGATCTTTCCAGTGAGCTGATTTCATCTGAGAGGCCTGCAGTGCGTCAGACAAAAAAGGTAATTTGCTACAACAGACCTGCAATCAATTTTAAGTTTGCACTGATTAAACTCTGGTTATTGTTGAGGCCTGTGATACTTCTGTATTGAATCACATTCAATCTAATTCATCCATTAGTTGTACCACTTAATTTTGAATATAACAGTGAGGTGATGGTTGAAATAATTCTTTAGAAGCACATTCATATGAAAATATATTTTTTAATAATTGAATTAAATTGAGCTGTTTTGAAACAGCTTTCAATATAAGAATTTATTATTTTGATTGCTAACCAATGAAGGGCCATAGAGCCATGATGACAGACATCACAGAGGCTGTGCACACCTCTACTCTGTGTTGCGTGTTAAACAGGATGGTTGCTTTGTGAGCTTTTGAGAGTCTGGGCTTTTTTTTTTTTTTTTTCGTGGTAGAAAAGAGAAAATATGAAACTGTTTTTGAGACCAAAAAATATCAAAAGTCAAGGAGCCAGCCTTCGTGACAACAAACATCAGACCTCCTTTGGTTCAGCAGAGCAACGTTTGTCTGGATGTCTCCTTCTATGACCAGAGAGGATGATCTAATCACCTCCTGCTGCTGCTGTAGATACGCCCTCAGTGATGACAGCGCGGGTGAGCAGGTGAGGTCATAGCCAATTGTCACTAATGGGAGTGAGATCAGCCGCGGCACTAGCAACTGTGCAGAAACTCTAACCTTATTACTTACAAAGCTGCACCTCGAACCTTATCAGTCTCAAACGAAGGTTGCCTTCGACGCGCACGGCTGAACAGAGATTATCACAGTTATAAAAAGAAGAGAGAGGGGAAAACAAGCTATACTGTAGCTGTCAAAATTTCATCCTGTCTGAATTTTTCCTTTACAAGTGCCTCACTATAGGTAAACACGAGCACACACCCACACAAAGACACACTCCAAATACACAGCCAGTAAAAAACTACACACCCACATAGACACACGCGGCAATTTTTCCAGTCAACGATGTTGGAAATCCTGTCAGACTCTCACAAAGAAAAGCAAATTTATTTATTTATTTGAGTTCAGAGTAATTACAGGCATTACCGCGGTGCTTGGCTGTGACATCTCTTTATAAAATCAGGTGTCAGAGTGCGCCAAGTAGAGACATGCCAGGGAGGAAACGTGACTCTTCCTCTTCTAATCTCTAATCAAATTAAATAGGTGGCCACTTCTTTTTCTCGTTCTCTCTCTCACGCCCATCACATGACATGGGCACAGAAAATCTCTCCCTGAAACTGCTAAGTGTACATCTAGACACCATGAAAAGGTCTGCTTGTCAGCAATTCCATAATATTTGGTGCTAAAGAATTTTTTCAATATGACTGCACAAGAACACACAAAGGCAGCTCAAGGAAAACACCAGAGCCAAAAATCTGATTGAAGGTATTTGTTTCCATTTCCGGCAATTTGGCAAGATGAGACCAGATAAATATGTTATTCATTCCTGCCTAACAGAGTGGCTTTTGAGGAAATATGTTCCTCTTACCTCTTTTCTTTGACGCTAAATAATTGAACAGAGAAGAAGGCCTCTGCTGGGTTCATATTGAGTTTTTACTGACTCTCACCACATCTGCTCCTACTGGCTGTCTTCCTTTACACGCACACGCGCGCGCACACACACGCGCGCGCACACACACACACACACACACACACACACACACATATAAGGATTCACGCTCACATAGATCAGATGACAACACAGCTGTCTGAAATGCATGGCTTTGAGCCTTTGACAAAATAAGCGAGATAAAGACAAGCGCAGGTACAATATGGTCAGACTCCACTGGGTTTGCAGCTGCTTATACTCCTCCTCTAGCACGAGCACTACCAGGCGCCCCGGGGCCCTGACAGAAGAGATATGACATATTTAAAAAAAAAAAAAAAAAAACTAGAAGGGGGAATGAAAACAACTTCCCCCCATGAAGAAAAAAAAAAAAAAGCCTGTGTTTTACATCTTTCTCACAGCGACAGCTTTAGGGACAGTTTATGTGTGGGAAACAAAGATACTTTGACACTGTCAGCTTCTGTCACCGACGCTACCAATGGTTGCCGGCGAGGACTCATTACAGCAAAGCGGCCTGCTCCTCTCGTGTTGATCCGTGCGTGTGTGAGAGACTGGGAAATCGGCGGGGTCTTTTGTGTGAAACTTGATGTCTAGAGGCCTTTATGATAATGAATGCTAGGTCTTCCCCCACTAAAACATATCAATAAATAAAACATAGGAACCTTTCCATTGTGGTTGATGCACACATGGAAGAGATGTGGGCCTGTTTTAGCTCACTGCCACTTTAAGGCAGTGTAGCTTAGCTGTGGTACAAATACACCATCATAAACACTTAAGATGAACAATCCACCTGAGACCGAGAAAGCATCCCTTTTATCCACAGTGAAGGAGAACTATACATAATTAAGAGAGGAAAGTGTAAAGATGTAATTGGTATGTTGTTGATAATCTTGATTACCATTATTAAGTAGTTTTTAAAGATACATGACTCTGAGCCATATTTAGAGGACTTAACTTATTCATCAGGCAGCTGTTTGCTGTAGCTCTTCAGAGAAATACAGAAGAAGAGGTAGAGAAATAACTGCATGAGTGTGCATAAAGAGGGAGGCTATGTTGCTATTTTAGCTTAAATTAATTAAATAAAGAAATAAAACTAAATTGAGAACTTTGTTGAATGTGGAAAAAGTGATGACTAAACAAAACAAAACCTTTATGAGGACAGAAAAATCACTGCACACAGAGGAACGGAGCTGACAACAAAAATTAACACAATCAAAACGCATTTCTAAATCGGTGACTACATAAAACACAATTAAGAAAATTACTCCAGCACAATGGGGGTACACAGAGGACCAGACAAGTTCCTCTTTGTGCCTCAGTAATCTCTGGAAAAGTCTCTGTTTCTTTGTGTCTTAGCTCTGACTTCAGGGGTCATGTTGTGGGTCTTACCTCCAGGTTTGAGGTTGGCTCTCAGGTGTTATCTGCCGTCCAGGCTCAGCTCACCCCAAAGCTTCCCCAGGCTCCAACGCCGCTCTTCAAAGACTGCTTGAAACAAAAAGCGGCTGGGAAAAAAAAAAAAAAAAAAAAGATTAAACATTGATTACCAGGAAAACATTGGTGATGTTTATTTCCAGAGGCAGAATTGTTGTAAAAGGTAAGAAGGGAAAAAAAAAGAAAAGAAAAAAAAAAAGAGAAAAATATCTAAATGAGCAGATTTTAAAAAAAATACAACATGTAAGAAATCTGAAAATTTTAATTCTTGAACATTATTAAACCATCATTAGAAATAGAAAATAGTGTTGTATGACTGAAATGTTATTGCTCTGACCATAACAGAGGAAGATGCTGTATAGAGTAAGGTAGATGATGGACGTTGCTCCAATGGAGAAGTTTAAAAACGAGCATAAAGGCATGTTGTTTAAAAAAAAAAAAAAAAAAAAAAAACTGACTGCAGCTTTGGCAATAAATCACAAAATGTTGTCCATCTTTTTTATTTATTTGACTTTTTCCCCTTCCTCATCATCCATCAGTTATTATCACCAGGATCTTGTGAAAGTGTCACATCTGAATGACAGAAGGTGGATAATTCTGCATGTTGTGCATATATCATGCCATACACCCCCCCCCCCCAAAAAAAAAAAAAAAAACACCAGAATCTGAGGGTGTTGAACAGAACTGACTTGGGCTCCAGTGTTTGTAATGATGCTTGTCATCATAGTCATACTGCCCTCCATTGGTTAAAACACATATTACAACAACAGCACTGAGGGCTAAGTTAGTATTGACGTTCCAATTTGACTAATAGTGTTCAAGGTTATTAGAATCAGGTGCAATGCAATTATTGATGATGATGGGAGAGCTCATTTTGACGTTGCCTGCTTCTCTGAAGAGCTGTAAATCATTACAAAGCCCAAGATCATACAAATTATTTATCAGAGTACAGTAACAGAGCTTTTTATGGGTTGTTGTTGATATGTCATTCTGTTTCGGCTCTGCAGCCGGGCTTTTTCACTACTTGCACTTCTCCTTTTCAATCTCACTGTGTGTCTAAGTCAACATTGGTGGTGAGCGTCATATCAGAATTCTGTTTCATATTGTTTAAATGTTTATGTGCAGCCCGTGAGACAAAACATCAGCAGAGCTGCATGGAGTCACTGCTAAAAACAACAATTTAATTCAAGAAGTGATCGCTGATCAAATATGTTGAAAAACAGCCTTTGGGTTATATTGAAAATTGCTGCGTTACATATATTCCTGGTCATTTTCTTCTAACTATCTGCCAAAATAAGGAAGACATTCAATGAAAAGGAGGGAGAAACTAAATATATATTTATATGCATTTTACACAAACCGGAAACATAGAAGTGTTGATATTTTTAGGTTAGTTTCTTTTCTTTTTTCAAAATCAGATATTTCAGATGCTTAATCATTATCACCATCAACTGACTTACTTGTATTATCATTAGAAAATGGAAGAAGAGAACAGAGGAAAAGTGGCCACTTATTTTTCCTGTCTATCTAATCTTATTGTAAAAAGCTGGAGTAAGGCACTTACTAAAGAAAATAGTAAAATATATGATTACATGGCACATAGAGTATTTGGGAAAGCGGTATTTTTCCAAGAACTTCACATTAGTGTCACAAATGCTCCTTAGACGTATGTGCTTCTTGTGCCATAAGAGCTTCTGCACTGCGAGATGCAACAGTGATTCAGTGAGTCATGTTTGCTTTTAAGGCCACGTCTGTCCCTTCAGTGCAATGATTTAAAGACACAACTTGTTAGTTTTGCTGCACCTGTCTGGACAATAATGGCACCTTTATTGTTGACATTCTGACGTTATCACCAACAGAGCTCCTCCCACCTCCAGCCGGAGTTAACATTATTTAATCAGTGAAAAACACTTTCTTTCCTGGGACGCCTACTAGAACTTAGAAAAACCTTCCACTTCATGTGTGCCTGCTGCATCAGAGAGTGAGTTTTCATCACTGGTCACAGGAGAGCATCTTTATGAATGGATGTGATTAAATTGCTTTGGACTTTTGTGCAGCGAAGCTCTATAGCAAAACAGGTGAGAAAAATATTAAACACAGCGAGCCATCATGACGGTGGCTGCGACAAAACAAGACCCTGGCCTAAATTGCTAGAATTGTTCCCCATAGCTTCCAACAAGTGACAACAACCTCTTTGCAGTAGTTAGCAGTGAAGTTTATAGGAAATGTGGTGCTGATTTAATAGTACATCTGGCACAAGAGAAAGGAAAGTTTCCTTAGCGACCATACAACAGTGTAATTTGTTTGTGGTTATTATGCTACACAATTAATCTAATGAAACGACACATATAGATGTTTCAAATGCTATATTTAAACATGATACGGCCAGAAGGTCAGGTCCCATATGTTCAGTGCTGCAAGCTGACACGTCCTCTCCCCTCTGTCCACTGCTCGTCAATACAAAGATATGCATTCGTATGCAAGCACATGCACAAGTGGACAAATCATTTCCACCCCGTTGAACAAAAGTGCAGCCTAAAATGAACAGCACAGACACCGCACCACCCACATTATGGCCGGCCAAACTTGATGTTCAATATTCATGCTCTGTGTCCTGTTCATGTTCTGTGAGTAACGAGCTTGATACCTGATTTGTGTCCATTGTTTTTTTTTTTTGTTTTTTTTTTCCCTATTCTGAGTGAATGTAGCAGAGAGATGCATTAATGGAGGTGAGCAGCAGGAACTAATAGTGCTGATCAACACTTAAAGATAGGCTTTCTTCTATAATAAATGATGGGCTATATCGAAAAGTTGAACTTCTGTGATTCATATTGTAACAGTTAAAACAGCTATCTTAAAGGGATTATGAAGTGAAATTAGAGAAAAGCTGACTTCTATTTGGGTTTTACTGGTGAAAACTTTGGACTTTTTGTAGCTGTCGGAGAGGCCTGACTAGAATAATGAGTGCCTTACATCTGGGAGGCAAGCGGAGGGTAGCTATTCAAGAAACTGGTCATGTTTAGGATATTGCTGTGATTGAAACCAGATGGTCCTGAGAAAACATACACTTTTCATTTTTCATTACGCTCTCATTTGGTGAAAGTCCTTTGGATATAATGTCCCACTTTTTGAAGACGAGTCTTAAAATCTTGTCAAACCGCTTGCAATGAATCTCTCAGTGGAAGAATACACTCAAGGCTGCAGTTTATGAGGAGCCTGGCAACTGATACCCAATTCTGTCAACAAGCCTATGAGCCCTGGTGAAAAACGCGCCCACAAATCAGGCCAAGTTCATTATTCTCAATGAGTAAACCAAAGGCCTGGCCATGCAGAGGAACCTACCACTGGAACTTGTCTTGAATGAAAGACTGTAACACCTCCATGGAGCCATGTTACTGTAGGTGTATGCCCGTGCACATACAGACACAGTCCCCAAGGGCCAGGAAGATGGTTTGGCAGGGGGATCACGATGAGCGGGGTCAACATGAAGAGCAGGGGAAGGCAAGGCAGACGGAAGAGTCAAAAAGAAACCCGGAGAAGTCTTTGAATCCAGTGGAATTCCTCTCCTCCTCTGTGGCTCCTCTGGGAGGTGTCAGGAGCCTGTGGAGAGAGCGAGGTAAGACGGGGCCTGTCAGGAACAAAGCTCCAAATTCACATGATATGTTTAGCTAAAAGGGTGAAAGAGAAATGAATCAAAGCTTGGCGGGATCAAAGAAACGCAACAATAAAGTCAAGGCGGTTGCCATGGGACCAGCAGGAGATGCATATCATTTATAAGTTGTTCTTCGGCTCTGTCAGATGTGGAGGGAATTGATTGTTATTGTTTGGAGGATGAACTGTTGCTGGAGGGGGTTAAGAGCAAGGGTCAACATCGCACAGTGAGAGGAATATATCTTCTCACTTGTTTTAAACAGCAGCTGCCTGTGATCCGTGTCAGAGGCCGCCGCAGAAGCACCTTCAACTCGTGATAACAGACAACAAGACAGACACAAAGACAACTTTGTCAACCCCATAAATATCTTATCGGCACACACCATTGATAGGCTAAACATTTGTTTTGCATCTTACGCTGTCAGAGGTTATGATCATTGTTACTGTTTGAATGTGAAATCAAATAGACTTACGCTGTTAACTGGAGACTTTCATTTTCATTCATGCTCTATAATTTTCAGATGAAAAACATTGAAGCCACGCAGGCAAGTACAATGGTGTTTTTTGTTTTGTTTTGTTTTGTTTTTTTTAAAGGGTCAGTTTTACTAAATTACAAAATGCGTAATTGGTCACTTAACTTAGTGGTGTCTAGCTATGCAGATAATTGTGTTTTCGTGCAGCACAAATTTAAAAACTTCTGCTCGTACCCCAATAAAATAGAGGTGAAGTTTCTTTAAGTATGGAAAAATAGAAAGACACTGGAAATGAAAGACTTTCCAGAAATCACAATCCTGCTAGGCTGACTAGTGCTCAGTTGGAATTGCATAAAATACTTGCAATGGAAACTATTCACAATTAGGCTTGTTGATTATCAAGATATCTCAAAAGTTTGGCACATTAAAAAAAAAAAAATGAATCAAGAGAGGCTGGATAGCACTAAGGGTAACCTTTAATGTGGATTAAAGGCCTGGGGATGTGGACTTCAAATTAGCTTCAGATAGAAACTTTTATATATCACATCTGTTAGATTGCTTATCTAGTTTTTGTTTGATTCAGCTGAACCTCTAATTGAGTCTGAGGCCTGAGTCAGATTGGTGCCACTAAGCAATCTAAGCAACATGAGTCTCTAAATCAAAGGAATTTAAGGAGAAGAGTTGGAAAAAAAAAGAGCAAAATGAAAACACGTGTTTCTCTTACAAATTAAAAATCAGGAGATATTCAGTCAGTGTGTTGACTTGTCACAAAATTTTCATCTGTGATGAGCATTTTCATCATCGTGCCCAATTTTTCTCGCTTTTTACTTCCTGTGGTGGAATCTTCATACAAATTATGTGAGCACAAGAAGAACAAATCATTTTAAAATACTCTACTTATTTTTTTAATCAGTGTGAATTAATGCCTTTTACCTCCAGAACAGCTCATTTGACTCACATGGCATGGAGCGTGCCATTTTTGTGTATATGCAGGTATCTGTTGGCGTGTGCGTGTGCGTGTGCGTGTGCGTGTGCGTGTGCACGTGCGCGGGGATGTGTGTTCAGTGATGAGACCCAGTCTGTCTGCTGCTCTCTCAGACTACACCCATGAGAGATCCCAAAATAACAACAAAGAGCCCTTAGTGGGTCGGATGAAAGCCCTGTCACCAACCATTTCAGCACATAGTCTCCTCCCATACTGTACCTCTGAGTGGCATCTCACACATCACATGGAGACAGGAAGGGGGAAACAAACTCTTGCGTTTGACCGCAACAAATATTTCCATATGTTAATGAGACGCAAGTTGGCTTTTAGCAGGTGCCAAATGAGCTGTGATATTGAGCTCAAAGGTGCAGGGTTCATTGTTTTACTGCCGATGCTCACAGGAATAAAAGTTACGTCAAAACCCTCATTTCTAAAGGTGAACATTTTTAAGGGACTAATCTGACAGTTAGGGGGAACGTGCATACTTTCTACCTTGTCAAAAATGAAAGAAGATGGATATTACTCTCATATATCTGTCAGGAGGTTATAAGCCTAGCCAAGCATAACGACAGGAAACAAGGAGTAACAGATAGTCTGTGGCTGTTTCTAAAATTCTAAATTACACAAATCTCAAAAGTGCCTTCTTTAGCATGTTATGCCTAGTTTGTTTTACATATTAAAAGTAATGTAAACGTTACCCACAACACATAACAGCCTACAAAATTACAAACTTCCTTTGTGCTAATCTCAACTAATCATTTCCATGCTCCAGCTCCGTACTTCCCTTCCCAGGTGGAAAAAAGCAAATAAGAGAAGTTCTTTAAGTCTCAAACTATTACTTTAAATCATCCAAGTATAAATCATATGAGGCACTAAAGAGAAAGTGTGATGTAAAGGGGAAGGGAGCACAGTGGGAACACATTATGTAGGCTATGTGACAAAAAAATAATATATCATGTATAATGGCCATAATCTACTGATCTGTCCCACAAAAATATATCCTGTGTTTGTTGAAAAGTACTTTCTTACACAGTCCCAACCAGCAGTGGGGAAAAAAACAAAACAAAACAAAACAAGAAAAAACTACAAACAGCAGTGAAGGACTCCATTGTTATTTCTAACTGGTAGAAGCCCCGAGGTTATTTTTCCTCTGCCTTAAAACAAATCAATGAAGCACAACTCACTTTGAACAATTGCACATTTGCTGAAATCAGATGTGGGTTGAGGAGCCAGCCATCATCACGCTTATTCTGTTTGTTGACAGAGGAGGACTTTGATAAACAAGCGTGTTCTTTGAAACAGGTGCCCGAGCATGGGTTCAGTTTTGAGAGGCAATTCAAAAAAACTGACTGATTAGAGTGTTTGTTATTCTGCATGCAACCATTTGGATTCTGTGCATCCCTCCCAAAGTCACAAAGAGGCTTTTTGACATAAACAGCATTACAGTTTATTTTTCCAACTACAATAACACTAAAGTGTGACATGGATAATTGCTAAATTTCAGATAACTCAGCAGTGAAATATATCATCCTCTCCTGTCACTTTGATACAAGTGTCAACAAACAATAAAACCTGATAAGCTCTGGCACTGCATTGGGAATTTCTTTAGACAATGTTTCCCCCAAGTGGCCATTCTGAAAGTTGCATGAAATGTTGCTGAGTTACAAGTTTTTCATGACAAAGGATTGAACATAACTCTTATGAAGCTTTGCACTTGTCATTTTTTCATGGACTTTGATTATGTCATTCTTGTGAAAACACATAAGCTGTTTTCATATCTAAAGACCAGAAATCTGATGTGTGCAGTTCACTTTCTACAACAGTAAACCCAACATGGACTTCTCCTGGTTCACAAACTCAGTTTATCATCCCTATCTGCATATGGAAGTGTTTTAAAATCGCTATCTACTAGCAGCAAATGGTCTTAAATCAGTCATTTTAATATCAAAGCACTTAACACTAGAATGATGATTACTTGCAGGTGGTTAACCATGCTGCTTGTCAAGACTGCATTTGAAGAAAATGACTGAGCTCTTATCCGACACGTACAGTACAGCCAGTGTTCAATGGGCGAGATCACATTACAGAAGATTACTTTGGAGTTTCAGCAATTTTCCCAAATTACACTGGCCTTTGGTCTCTGGTAAACTTGATTGACTTGAATGGTTTTCATTAGAAAGGCCTCGCGGAGTCTTTGCTGTTGATGCTCTAACACAAAAGTGGAGGCATTTTGAGGGTGAGCGGGTGCAGCTGGCACACTGGAAGTGAAAGGATATGCAAATCCTTTCATGGAAACACTTCATCCTGTTTTAAGGGCGCATATACGTTCTTGCTGTTTGATTTGTGACGCTCATCTGTATTTCCAAAGCCTGACACAACCATTTGGTGTCACTTAGCTGTCCTGAAAAAGGGCTGATCGGTAATGCAATGTGTATGAAATATTGAAACAATACAGGCAATTTCACCATCACTGTGTGGCAAAGAATGTACAGCAGTGTATGGTGTTTTGATGCATTCAGTGTGTCCACAATAACACAAACCGTATGTGATTTACACACACTGTCATATTTGAACTTAAGAATAACCCTGCTCTGTCTCTCCCCATCAAAAGAATAAAATGTGAGTCATGGAAATCAGTTAGATGTCGCACAAAGCATGATCCCAGACTGACAAGAAAATAGTGATGAATAACATGACCACCCTTCTTACCCTCCTAGAAAAATACTTAGAGAGCGATCCAAAATGAAGAGTAATGCAGTTACAATTTCACTGTCACACAGAATAAGAACTATTTATCCTGGCCAGAGATATTCCCATGATCCCATCAGCTGTTTGGCTGCTTTATCTGCTGCTTCAAAACTGAAATCAAAAAGGTAGTAAATATATCTGTAAGGAATGAATGGGGTGGTGGTGGGGGGGGGCTATGCTCGTCTGCATTAAGAGACTAAGTCACTGAGCTATAAACAAGTTAACTACAAATCTTTAAATCTGAGACTCCACAGTAACTCAGTGTTCAAATGCTCAACACACAAGCTGCTGCCACTGGAAAGAGTTAGACACTTTAAACAAAACTGGAACTCAAGAGTCTGTTTAAGGTTTTTGGAGAGATCTACAGGTTTGTGGCTCCCTCTTGAGGACATTTACCGACACAGCAAGAAATTGAAGCACTTCGTCACTCTTAAAAACTACACAACTAATACTTAAGTAT
The DNA here is from genome assembly GCF_900963305.1 of Echeneis naucrates. NCBI lineage: Eukaryota > Metazoa > Chordata > Actinopteri > Carangiformes > Echeneidae > Echeneis > Echeneis naucrates. The sequence continues at coordinate 6,925,502 of NC_042531.1, read as the reverse complement.
CCATTTCCAGAATATCAAATCTCACTTAGAAGTTGGGCTGCATGTGGTCTATTGTAAGCTGTTGTAAACTGTCTGCAGCTATGGAAATAAGGCGAGAAGGATGAGAAGGTTTTGGATATGAGCTTAGTGCTAGTCAGTGATGGTGGGAGAACGAGGGTCAACAACAAAAACTGTCCATCTTACAAGGCCAAGGAGAAGGTTACACCCAGAGTTAGTTTGAGCCCATTAAAATAGTCATCATAACTGGCTTTGCTTCTCCAATTGTCGGCAAAGTTAAAGTAAACATGCAGTCATGTCTGTTGAGAGGAGGGAAATTACATTCTATTTCGAAGATACCACTACTACAATGGTTTTTCTTCCTTAATCATAAGCCCCATTGTGGCCACATTGCATCATTTCCCTACGTGACATCTCAGAGTACTCAAGAAGCAGGATGCAGACTCCAGCCACAGCTGTCATCGTGCTGTCCACAAAGGCTGTTCTCAGAATGAGCTGTCTACACCACAATATCGGATAGCATCATCTGGACATTAGTTAGGCAGATTGTCTGTACCATTCTGTGACATTTATTTTCAATTACTTTAATAATCAAGGTATGACAGACATGTGATTTTCTAACTTTAAAAGTGTCATTAATCTAGTAGGCCTTGACAGAAATGAAACCTTTCTTGTGCAGAAAGCTGTCCTGGATTCACAGAGGCCTCTTCGCACATCTGACCCGAATGCCTGCTGCTCTTCCAACATTAAAATCTAGTTGTAGGGAACCAACAGTGTGACTCCAGAAAGACCACCAGAGGAAAGGTTCATCAAGGGAATCAGTATTGTGTGTCCAGATCCATAACTCTCTAAATGTTTGAGCTGTTCTATATATATATATATATATAGGAAAGTGTGTCCAAACTTTTGAGTGGTACTGTATATATAAATAATGTTACTACTCTAGTGGCCGTTATATTGTACCAGAGAAGCAGATGGGCTCAAAAAGTTTATATGAAATATTAAAAGATGTCATTATTCCAGTGGTGATCTACTGTGTGCAATAGCATTTAGACATCATTACTGCAGCTGCTAGAAAGGGCATAAAGTAGTTCCTTTGGGTGACTTATCAAAACCGTCGATATTTTTATTTCTGTTGAACAATGACAACCAAAAAAAAAAGGAGAGGAACTTCTTTAATTTAAAATGAATATTTTATGTTAACTTTCACGTTAAATGAAATAGTGGACATACTGAAATTTGATACATTGTAGTGCTCCTGACATCTTTGTGACTATAGTAATTATCCAGTAATACATAGGACTATGAAAGCGGCTATTCTGTATGAATACTTGAGTTAAAATTTAAATGCAGGCATTTTAACTTATAAATTAGCTTTTTAGCAGGACAATAACGTACTAGCAGAACTTCTGTTGTTCCAACTGTGATCAGAAATCTGAAAGGAAGAATTACCTTGTGTTGCAACAAAGTGAATGAAAAACATGGGATTTTTGCGCTATTCCCTCTATGATATTTTGATGGAAATAACAGCATCTAAAAAGTTCTTGGTATGGACCACATGTGTTTTCCCAAATCTATGTTTGCGCAGCATTTCTGCATACTTGCTCGCTGTTCTCTCCCTTCCCTCAGTCTGGACAAGCATATTCAAAGACTGCAGAGCTGAGTAGGGCGTCTGTCCGTCCAGCATGGTCTCAGCTATGAGCACTGCACATCCTACGGCCCAACATAAGAGACTGTTCAAGACCATGAAAATTATGAAACTGCGAATGAACATTTAATAGAACACTAAAACAATTAATACACTTTGCGCCCAAAGCCTCAAATGGGAAGTTTTTCATGAAATCTAATTTTACAAAACACAAAAGTTGAAAAAAATTTATATATAATCTTTTTTACTTGCCCAAAGAGGTTGCTTTGCAGACCCACACTACAAAATACAATAATCTACTAAACTCTTTGTATGGTGTTGTTCAGAAAGTTTTCAGTCACACTTTGACACAAAGCATGGCATCCAGGAAGTTGTCTGTGTGCTGGACATGTGTTGCAATGAAACCGTGACTCTTCAAGAGCAGACTGTAGTCTGTCACGCTCCTCTGTTTCCCCTCGCTCATGCTGAGAGCCTGCAGTAGCCCACGCCTTGGGCCCCTTCTGTCTTCATACAGGAAGATCTCATTTAGCAGGAGTCCACAGCCTGGCAGCATGGTGCAAGTGCATGATATTTATGCAGTTGTATAACTTCAGAATACATTAGTGCTGGTTTTGTATCTCCTATAGCTCCTTCTATTAGATTTTTTAAGCAAATAATAAAACCTGAGAATAATGAGAAGGAAAATAAAAGTATCACCACTTAGATTTAGCTTTGACCGTACAAGCTGATAAGAAAGTGGTGTTGTGATTTTTAGAGCTGATATGAGTTTCAGACTGAACTTTTTGTCAAATTGACTGAAACCAATCTAATCTAACTGCGGATACGAAAAACTGCAGACGCTTTATTTTTACTAGCCGTGACTGAAAACATCATTTGATGTTGATTTCCAAAACATGAGTCAAAAGGATGTAAATAAGTTTAAGATGTAAAGAATTATACCTGGTGCGGCTGCATCTGCAATTTCTGTCAGCAGAATATGAACCTTCTCATCAGGCCAGTCATGAAGAACTCTTGCCAGGATGTACAAATCTGCTTTGGGCAGCTCGTCTTGAAAGAAATCTCCTGTTCAAACAACAAATAAAAGTTACACATTTTGGACAACAATCCCCTAGCTCTCTGAGACCAAAAAAAAAAAGAAGTTACATTTGATTCTGAAATATTAATGATTAAGATAGTAAAACAGACCTGCAACAAATGAGACTCTGTTGTCTTTCTGCTGCGGATAGAAATGTTCACTCATCTCAACAACAGCAGGTAAATCAAAAACTGTCACAGACAGCCCTGGATGGGCTTTAGTCAACTCATAGGCCAAGGCACCTGTACATCCTTGAGAAAAAAAAAAAACAAAACAAAAACAATGACAGGAATTGTTTTGTTCTTGAAAATTTCAATTTTAACCTTTTACACTTTATCCTTACCTCCGAGGTCACAGGCTGTTTTGAAATTGGACAGGTCAAAGGCTGTTGCCACGGCTTTTCCAGTAACTTTAGCGATGCTGTGCATAGCTTTCATGAATCTCAGTTTCACTTCTTGGCTGTTGTAGTATGTATCCTTTAAATCGAAACATGACACAGAGGAATAAGAAAATACTCACACTTGGGGTACATTCTTAACATGCTGTCATCTGCATTATAGAAATTTGAGACTGAAGTTGGAGATAATTACCTGAAAAACATCGTCTGATTTTTTGCCAAAGGCCCTTTCGCGCTGGTTGGTACCCTCCCTCACAGCACTCTCAAGGTGGGAGAAAAGTGGCCACACTGTGCTGTTACAATGCTGGATGTATCCGCGTAGGGAAAAAGGTGCATCCGACCGCAAAAAACGCACAGCAAGATCTGCGTTCTCGTACAGAGGATTGTGGTGCACTGCGAGTGAAGACACCATACAGCAAAAACTGAGTTTAAAGGCTTCAATCACATGAAAGTAAGAAAATCAGCATCATGTCATTATCACCAGACTGGGCGCCAACTGACTTCCATCTTTGCTCTTCAACAATCCCAGAGACACGCAAGCCTCCAACAGGCGCTCAGTCCCCTTCACAGAGGCTTTGATCTCCTTGGCCACTTGTGCTGCATCCAGCCCTGGTCTGCTCTGCAGAAGATCAAAGATGCACAACTCGGATGCAGTGAACAGCGCCTGAAACAGAGCAGAATGGACACAAAATGTCTTTATTTTGATGTGACGAGACGTGAGAAAAACATTTTTTTAATTAAAAATCTGTGCTGTATGATGCTGTTACACTATTGATCTAAATGGGACTAAATGGGAATATTTTGTTTCTTTTCAAAACAAAAGAGCAATTTCCTGAGTTCTACATCTGTTCTATAACAATGCCCTTTTCCTATGCATTGCACACCCCAACTTTTTAAAGGTCTTTTTTATTTGGAAAAATATGCCTCGCTCTATCTATCTATTTGATCCAACACTACTGAATCTTGCTTTTGAAAACATTTTTATTTTATTAGTCTAACCACTGTCAATGTGTTTCCAGGCAACCTGCAAAGCCTACAGGAAGTGACTGCATCTCAACAAGAAATAGTGCAGCACTGTGCAAAGCCCATCCCTTTGAAAAACCACATCTTGTTGCCTTTCATCATCTTTTCTATACAAATTAAAACAATTGGTAAGTTTTAGAAGTTGTGCTGCACAGAGAGCCAGTCTAGCTTTTTCCAGTCTTTATGCTACAGTAGGCTCACCACTTCCTGGCTGTAGATTCATATTAAGCAGACAGATACAAGACTGTTATAAAGTTTATCATATCACTCACAGAAAGAAATGTTTCTAACTACTCCTTGTTGACCTAAACACTTCATTACATCTCAAACAATACCGTTAATATTTCACAATGAAAAGTCTTCACATACAGCTTGACACACTGTGTGCCCATCTACCTTTGAGGCTTTGAATCCATCCATTAGCTCAGTGATTTGCTCCAAGTCCTCTTTCTTAAGCTCGCCATCCTCGTGCTCTGTCACATTCAGTTCAATTGCCTGCCCCCTGCTGGGGGTTGAGGGTAACGTTGCTTTCTCAGGGTCCTGGAGTTCGGCTGATTGGATTTCAATGCGTTTCGACAAGCTATTAACCAACATCCAAGAACCCTCACCCACTTCACTGTTACTGTTCTTCTTCATTACCTATAAGAACAGATGGAATAATAATAAAATGTAAATAATGTAATGTAACGTAAATAGAAAGAAAAGATAGAATAGATAGAAGAGATTAGAAAGAAAGACTGACCTTATGAACAGGGCTGAATGAAGGGCTGTCATTGGTGTGGTGTGTTTGACTTGCAGATGGGCTGTTTGGTCTGGGTTTGGGTTCAGAATTGCGTTTGGTTGAAGAGCTGGTGCTGTGGCTGAACTGTGTTGACATTTTGGGTGGGGGCTGAGTGGATGTTGAGGTGGCATGACTGCTGCTGTTGCTCACATGGACAGATGGACATTCCTGGTCAGTGGAGGAAGTGCTCTGATTGTAAATAAGATCTAGCTGTTTGCAGAAGTGGTTGAGGGGGAAGCCCACTACATTCAGGAAGTCTCCATGGACGTATTCCACCAACATGCCACCAAGAGCCTGGATGCCATAACCACCCGCCTTGTCCCTAACACACAGACACTCACATTTCACAACAGTAACACATAAGCTCGAAATGACACAAAAACAGATCCACTCATACAAAGAGTGGTGTTTTTGTAATAATGGGTCCATCTAATGCAGAACAAATGAAACCATGTGCTCTCAATGACCTCAGTCAAGATTTTACTTGTTGCTGACACAACTAGTGTCAAAAAGGATAAGGTAAACACAACTGGAACAAAACTCAGGCATCAAAGTCCAAAAACGAACAGGTTCATGAACATCCAGTGACACTGATGTTCAGTGACTAACTGCGTGTTGAAATTACTACACACTAAGTGAAATCAATAGCTTTTACATATGTCAAAGTTCATACTCACATGGGTTCACCACTATTGATGTACTCCCAAAGCATATCTTCTGAGAGATCAGCAAACTTCACCTTTGTTTCTTCATAGAAGTCAATCAGCTGATAGTCAACTTCTTCGTCTGCAAGTCACGGAGGTTCAGAAATGAAATTCCCCCACTGACGCCACCACTACATTTGGCCTCCCCATAAATGTGTAGTATATTGCCTGAAATCCTCAATTATTACATGTCTACAGAAAATGAACGGTAAGTAACCATTAGTGAGGTGTGACTCACTTTCTTTCTCATGACACAGGATAATTGCTACACCAGTGAAGACACTGTGTTCTTTGCCACTTAAGCTGGACAAATAAGAAAAAGACAGAATAGAGACTCTGTATATGACCATTTTGATTCTTAATATAATTTCAAACTGAAATCAGAATAACCCTGACCTTGACAGCATCCTGTAGGCATCATCTTTGTCCACTGGCTTCTCCAGAATTTTGCCATCCACAGTCTGTATATGTAAAATAAAATAAAATAAAAAAAAAGCCACAGTGAATAACAACAGACTTATATCGCAGATAGTAGGAAGATAAAATGGTGTGATGCTTTCTCACCACAATAGTGTCTGCTCCAATTACGATGTCTGGAGTTTTTAAGTGTTTCTGAAGCAGAATGACACACATTGTGGTATGAGTAGTTAGAGTAGTAGTTAGTCTGTGTAGAGTCATACAAAAAAAATATCTTAACTCACAAAAGGCATCCTCCTCGCAACCTCCAGAGCTTTCTGTTTGGCTGTCTCAACTGCATACTCATAAGGTGCTTTAAAAAGTCCCTTGTCAAGAGTCTCTTTGAACCAGGAGGGTACCACCTCAAAGCGCAAGCCCTAAGATGTAAGCAAACAAAAAGCATCTTCAGTTTATTTGAAGACTGACGTCAATGTTAGCAGATGAAAGTAAGACAGTCTAAGGTTTCTCAGTCTGAAAGCTATCCACATGCATCACTACTATACATGTAATCCTTTAAATTAGGAATGTGAACATATTTTGACGGGAAGATATATACTCCCCATGGGCAGGTGCAATAGATTTAAACTTTGTAGTTTACCACATGTAATCAAAGCACATTATTTCTACTTTGTTAAACAAACCAGCAAATGTTTTCTGCAGTGAGAGAAGAATAATGGGCTACAAGAGAGAAACCTTTCCCAGTTCAATTTGATAGAACATTTTTTTGGTTTTCACAGTGGCCAGTTGTGATCTGCATGACCGTATGAGTTTAAATAACAAGAGAACTTACTGCATTATGGAGAATTTCCAGTCTTCTTGGAGAGGAACTCGCCAGCACGACCAGTTTTCCCAAGAGCTTGGAAATGACAGGCCTTAATACCATGGTGGCCCTTTGGCGTTGACTGCCCTGTAACAAATGTATGTAGTCAAACTCAGCAAACAGAAATCAGGTAAATGCAGCTGCTCAATTATGTGCTGTCAGTGAGGACAGACCTTTATGGTCCTCGAAATATTATATTAAGATTCACAATAACCAAACCAACACCAAATATAATATCACACCGGTCACTTCAGTCACCCATGTTAAGAAAATGCGTTTGCGGCTTCTGTCAAGTGAGGATTTGCTGCTTTTCAATCAATTGCATCATTGTTAAAAAAAAACAAAAAAACGTTTGGCCTGTAGAGAGTCCGTGTGAGCTACGGCAACTTTCACTCTGCTTTTAGATGAGACTAAAAGGATACACACACAATCCCATATTTGCATATAGTTGCATATAGTTGTCCTATTTTTGTGCGTGTGGCAGACACAACATTCCTGCTAACGTGTTAGCTTACATCACTTCCTAAGATATTCTCGTGACTGTTTGGAGGATTTTCGGTTGTTGCTTCAACAAAAAAAGCTCCCGAAAGTGAAAGTTAAGGAAATCTTACTGTGACGTCTCGTTACTAGAGAGTTTCTGCCGCTACAAAGAGACACGGCCAACTGAGGGAAAGCGTATCTAAAAAGAAAAAGCACTTAAAGGAGTTTCAGCGTTAAATGAAAGAATACGCGGAGGACAACTCACCGCTGCAGAGAGAAGCTAACAGCGTGGACGGCTCGCAACCGCGACTGACGTCAGTACGCACGCACGCGTGATGACGCGTCATGACGTACATCCAACTGTAGAAACCAGCGACCAGCTGTTCCCGTTGTCCCCGTTATAGTGTGGTACAAATAACGAAGTAATAATGATGAATATAATAATTTTATTAAAAAAAAAAAAAAGAAAGTAAACATGCAACAAGAACAAGGTTTTAAAAAACAAGAGCAAATTAGTCAAGTCATTTCAGAGTTACAGAGAGTGTGTACAGCCATAACATTATGCATTACAGTGAAGTGTACTTGGCCAGTGAAACATTTTTTTTTTTTTTTTTTTTTTTAGCTGCATATGTTCAGGGTAAAATACCAACAATACCAATGGCCACCAAAAGAGCCAACAACAAAAACAGCAGAACATAGCAACTGGATGAGGATGACTTCCTTCAGACATAGAAAAAAACAAACCAAATAAATTTCACATTTGACTGAAAACAAGATGTTGCAAAATGTAGTTGGATGCAGACTCATACCTTTGGCATACTCAGTTGTGTTTGACTTCCTCTTACATGCCTCTGTGACCCATTTTTCCCCTCTTCACGTATCCCTTCCCTCTCTCTCAGCTACGGTGTGCAGCATCAAAACATATTTTTCTCCTCCTCGCCTTTATAAACATGTTATGAATTGCACAAGCTCTCCTTATGCTCCATTTTCATGGAGTCCCCACTACTTTGACTCTGAATATTTATTATTTGTCTCAGCTTGTGTCTGAAATCCCTACAAGCAAAGTAGTAAATGAAGGGATCGAGGCAGCTATTCAAACAGCTGAGGCAGAGCGACATTTTGTAGGCCATGTAGACAGACTTTTTATAGAAGAGCCTTAGCACACTGTGAACCAACAGGAGGATGTTGTTGGGTGCGAAACAAACGGTAAAAACCAGGAGAACAATAAAGGCCAGCCGTATCGCTCTCTTTTTCTGGGCTGTTTTGGAATCACTGGCCAGTTTCCGAATGACACTTACATAACAGAACGCTGTGACACAGAAAGGGAAGATGAAGAGAAGGAACACCATGGAGAAAAGAAAGCCTGCCCAGGCCCCTACGGTCGGGAGCATTGTTTGCTTTAGCACATCAAAGCAGGTGGTAATCCCAAGTTCAGGAATTTCATAGGTGAGGTCTGTGGTCATCAGTGGGTACAGAACGCTCAGCACTAAACCCCACATGAACACACAACTGATGACAGCGATGGACTTCCTCTCCCTGGTTAGCTTGAATTGCATTGGCCAGACAATGCCAAGGTAGCGGTCAATACCGATGGCCATCATAGTAAGGACAGAGCAGTATATGTTGGTGTAGAAGACAAGGGTCAGGACGCTGTAGGTGGACATACAGAAGAAGAGTGTTTCAACAATTCTTTCCACAATAATTTAATATTTTGGGAAAAGTGCTTGTTTTTATTTTGACGCCACAATAATTTCTCGTCCTTTAGTTTGACTCTACAGCTAGCAGATAGCTATCATTAAAAAAAAAAACAAAATACACACACATGCTGGTCTTGTTTGTTAAATCTTTGGGCACATTCAAGTGTAAAAAGGACACATTGTGAATTTACAGGGAGTAAACCTGGAGGTAGCTACTAAGAAAGAAAGAAAACACTGCTGATCCACGAAATAGTCTGATACATATATTCAACATCATCCTGCAGTCATAAAGAATACCTGCACATTCTGGATCCAAGAGCCCAGTGGTATCCTTGGAGCAGGTAAGAAATCTGGAAGGGCAGGGCAGCACCAAGGGCCAAGTCAGTGAGAGTCAGATTAATCATGAAAATGATGGAGGGAGTCTTGGGTGTTGTACGGAAGATGAGTAGCCACAGAGAAAGACCGTTTCCGACTACATTAATGCCAGTGACAACCGAGTAGATAAGGGATATGATGATACTGGTGTTCATGTCCTGAAACAGGGCCATGGTGGCGTTGTCTAGTTTAATGCTGCTTGAATTTCCCGGCATAGCTGGTTGGGAATGGCCTCCAATCACCTGTGTGCCAGAGTTAAAAGAAAAACTTTGTGAGCTCTTGAGGAATAGTATGTAAAAGAGCGCACAAAGAGAATAAAATCCCGACAATTCATACACACCAGACAGAAATAGCTCTTATCTCATTGCCAGTTGAAATAAATAATGCTTAATCTAACCTGAGAGCTGCACGCTACTGAATGAACATTTCTGCTGAACTGTGAAAACTGATTGACTGACTGATTGAAGGTGTGAAATAACTACTGTAAAATGCACTTCAGGGAACCATCACCCAGTGTTGTTGTATTCGTGCAATGTGTTTGGTAGACTTTTCACACAGGAAATGGACATGCATGATTTGTGCCAACTGTCACACAAGCTAATGTTTTCACACAAATCGTGTGTATGGGGCATGCTCACAAAGTGATCTTGTAAACCTAATTTCAGCATTATGTCTTGAGTTTGACGGTTGACACCTCAGAAATAGCAGAGTGTCACTTTCTGTGACACACGATATACCTAGCGGTGTTGGTGGTTGTGTTGGACTCTGTAGGGATTACCACAAAGCAGACAGAGGTGAAATCCACAGTTAAACAACAGAGAGCAATTGAACTATGCAAGTTGAGCAAAATGAGAAGTTCACAAATGTCACAACACTCAGCACAAACACAATAAGTATCATCGCCCTTGCTACAGAAAAACATGGCAAATTCATCTGTAAAGCACTGTACATATATTTATGCGATGATGTTTAACAATACATACGTTTATAACACATTTATATTGGAAGTTAACAAATTGGACATATAATGTACTATGTACCTTAAACTAACTTTGCACGTTGGATGCACGTTAGGTATTTGCTTCTTTGTGTCGTGTGTGACAAAGGGCAGAGTATAGTTTTAGCTTCTCTTTTAACTCATATTAAGTCAGTGAGAAAATTTTAACACTTCAGATGTTAACCGAAGAGTTATACTGACACCATGAAAGTACACAAATAATACAAAATGACAGCGACCCCCAGCCCCCCAAAAAAATAACAACCCACTAAGTAACTAACAAGCGTGATAGGTCAGGTCCAGTTGAAAATAATAGTTACACTGGATGGCTGTAAAGAAGCAGCTCTCAAAATAAAGCTTAGAAAGAGTAGGTTGAGAACTCACCTTCACAAAGCACAAACAAGACTAGAGGTAGGCAGACTTCTGAATTCCAGTTGCAAATGGGTGGCACAGCTCTTTACTAGTGAGGAAATGTGGTTTGAACTTGCCACAAAGATAGAGAGGAAATGGGCCATGTGACAATCTTTATCCTTCTAACTGTTGTAACAGCCACGCGTTAGATTCAGTCTTGGAATGACTACACACGCACATGTGTAACGTTCTCCACTCCAACTACTGTGACAGCGAGCATGGTTGTGCGATGCCTTACCATGTGGTGAACGAGCAGTCTCCTCAAAGCAATAGTTCCGAATGTGGGACAATTAAACATGAAAAGGGGCTTTGACGGAACCTTAATGGTAAAGCAAGTTTCAAGTCTGTGCCTTGGATGTGGCTAAAATGTCAAAAGAAGTTACTTTCATTTATACTCATACATAATAGTGTTATGTAATACATGAATGCAAAAAAAAAAAAAAAGCCCCAAAACAAAAATAAATCAAATCAAGTTTCATATGAATTGAATAGGGTTTTCATAACGGGACTTTCAGGGAGGTGTAGATTGTATGCTAAAGCAAAATTACAGTACAAAGATTTCCCCGTGACGAAGCGCTTGATATCTGTGGTTAGGAAAAACTCCCTTAAACAGTCCAGGAACAGGAGGAAGAGAACATAGCATAATGCAGTTCCCTCATAAAGAGGTATTACCGAGATCATGATAAAACATTAAATAGACGGATAATAGATACAACTTCTAACAGCAAAAAACGGAAGATTAATTAGAATTGGCCCTGTGTTTATAGACTGAGCAGCAGAAACAATGGGAGAGAGTGATGACAACCCATCAAACGCACACATGCACTCATATTTCACGAGATTCACAGGATGTGTTCTGGTTGACTTCCTGTTGAAAATGACACTTCTGCTTTATCTACAGTACATGGCTGCACCAAAAACACTTTCATTGAGATGCTTTTCAATACAGTAGAAAACAAAGACTAAAATCTTCTCCTGGCATCAAGACCAGCAGAATTGTTTTTTTGTTATGTTTCGTTTTGTTTTGGGAGAAGCCAGTATAACTGAAACAGTGAAGCATGTTTATACTAACTAAGACTTGGGTGTTCATTTTTTCCTAAGTATAAATGAGTCATATCTGTCATTTGTTAAATCTGTACTATGGGCAGTGCTGCCTCGCCCCAACTATAACTGAACTACTACTACTGAAACACTCACTCGTAATGGTTGAACAGTTTTTTATTAAATGCGGTGAAATAAATGAGGAAGGAGAAGGTACAGGATGTATTATAACCAAAGAAAGGTGATATGAAGATAATATAAGGTTTGAGGAACAAACAATATTACTTAAGATTTGTGGCTTTTCCATTGCTGTCAATTTACATAATTACAAGAAAACCACGAAAACAGCATAAACAAATGACAGTATCATTTATCTGCATCATATTTAGAAATCTCAGGTTTTATTTCTTGGAAATGTTTTATAAAAATGTAGAGAATGTGTTCTTTGTGGCTCATGGGTAATCATGTGTAAATCTTTGCCAACAAAAAAAGTTTTGTCTGTGTTGTACAATCCTAAAAGTAAGATGGACCATGTGTAAGAAGACAGAAATGAGGGAAAAGTGGTTAAACATGTCAACATTGTCAACAGTCATACCTCTTCCTCCCAGTCACTCATGTTCACACACAAATGTACACACAGAATTTCAACTGCTTCATTTTATGCACCCATTCTCAGTAAGTACTATTTAGATTAAAAAGTTTATAGGATCATTAAAAAAACAGAGACCTCTACAAAGGTGTGGTAAGACGTTCTGCAGCAAGGGATGTGATGATGCTTCCACCAGCGAACTATTGAAATCACATGAGAGCTGCCCATCAGAGGAACAGAGGAACACACTTCGAAAACAAGATTGCGGAAAGAAGAAATGACTCTCATCTGCCTTGTGAGACAAAGCTTTGATGAAACTAACAAGTTTGCAGGAAGCAGTTTAGAAAAAATGAATCTGTGCATTTGTCGTAAGACAGCAAGTGATTGTGAGAAATCATGTTGTTCAAGCAGCAGATAACAAATATAGTTTGTTCTACTTCTCACAATGTTTATTCAAAGATTCATATTAATGATACATCTAGTGGTTGTTCTTTGACTATCAATCATTGGGATACCTCAAATACTTTGCTAAAACATTTGCTAAAAATATTCATGCTTTACCAACATTCAAAGAGTTTCATTACGCCTAAACACAGAAAGTTACGAAAAGACAGTTTGCTTGTGAAGTGCCGTCTCCCTTGATGGAGTTTATTAGTTTTATGAGCTCAGTTATCCACACTGCTCACTGCTCTTCTTTGCTTTTGTCAAACCCCTTTTCCTGCCCTGTTGCCATGGTGGCAACCTCATAGCAATGCTCTGTCCCGGGTTCTGGTGAGGGGCCCACGGGGATGCAGTCGTAGCCTTTGCCTGCTGAGCTCATGCGCTTGCGGTTGCGTGCGCCTGGCTGATAGAGTTGCATGGCTGGACGGTCCTGCAGGGAGAAAAGAGAGCAGGGACATGGGAGAGACAAGTAGCAACACGATTTCAATCCACGGCCCATGTACTTTATGTAAACTAGTTGTTTTTCATCTTCTCATTTCATTTCACTTCTCAACTCAAGGCGATGAGTGTAGCTTGTCTTTGTGACATATTTGATGATTATCATCAACCACACACCAATAAATCTAAGCATCATGACTGAGAGAGAGAGGTCTGCATCAAGAGAGAAAACACCCCATGTTACCCCCATCTCATGCTCACCTTCTCGCTCACCTTGTTTCGGAGGCGTTCCTTCCTACTACCCAGGTCCTCCCTGTCCTCCTTTCCCAGTTTGTCTCCACTGTCAGGACAGTAGGAGAAGCCGTGGTGGTGTCCCTCTTTCTTTGCTCGGTCCTGGCAATAGCCTTTCCCCCATTTGGTCTCATCTTTGCGCCGCATAAACTTATCAAACTCATAGTGGTGCCGCTGACGTTTCCTCTCCTCATCTTTCCCTCGGTGGTCCTTATCTCTCTGTCGTCTTCCATGATGCTCTCTCTGTTCCTTGTCACTCTCAGGCTGACCTCTAGTGGCCACAGTGAAGATTGCACAGACACCAGATGGATATTTAATACAAAGCTGTTGTTGTGACTATGAGAACAGCAGATCCCAACCTTTAATTGAGTGCTGTGGTTTGTGGTGTTGGGGACACAATTTTTAAATGTCGGGTAACAAGAACAATATAATGAACTGATCCATATCCCAGTAGAGTTGGTTCCTCTTTGGCATCAGCTTTAAGTTTATTTCTGTCCAAATGTATGAAAACAAACATCATTGAGCTGCACTTCTCCGCATTCAGGACAACACACACACAGTCAAATCAATCAGCAGAAAATGACAAAAAGTCAAAGTCGGGTAGGATTTGTTCGCTGACTACTGGACATGCTTTTCAAAGTCTTTCTCTGTTACAGAAGAAGCAGCTCTGACGATGAAAGCTGGAGATCAAAAGCTTAGAGCCCTCACCAACAGATTTACCAGTAAAATGATCAGTGACGTGTTACATATATGTATACATGTATATAAAAGCTCTGTGAGAGAGGAGGGAAGAATTTAACTTACTTCTCTTTGGGGTCCTTTGACTTCACTTGTCCTCCAGCTTTCTCCCATTTCCCCCTGTCTGTCTCCCCAATGTCACCCTTGTCTTTTATTCTGTCTGAATCCACATCGTCGTCTCTGTCGCTCTTCTTCAGGAGCTGAATGCACAGATGACACAGAAAAGCTGCATAACTAAGCTGCTGCACTGACTGAACAAGCGTTTCTAATCAAGCATACATAAAAACTATTCTCAGGGAAGTTTTACTTTGATTTTGATGTCTTTATCAGACAATTTCTTCTGCTTTTCAGCCTCTTTTCGTTTACGTCGCTCCTCCTCTCGACGCTTTCTCTTCTCTTCCTCCCTTTGACGTTTCTTTTCAAGCTCTCTCCTCCTCCTCTCTTCTCTCTTCTCCTCTCTTATTCTCTGTAAGGGAAGACACAGCAATGAGAAAAGAAAAAGATTCCTTCCACTTTCTGGGGCATGTCAGTAATTTCCTTTTTTCTTACCTGTTTCTCGATTTTCTTGTTTTTGATGTACTCCAGCAGTGGTGTTGTTCGCTTGGCTAAAAAAAAAAAAAAGAACAATGAACCAAACAAATGTTGACTAACTTATATCTAAATTGTCAAAACCTATTCTAATGAATTGCAAGAAAACACTCTGTACCTATGAGCTCTCTAGTCTTGGCCTCTATTTCTCCCAGCAGAGTTTCGGGATTGGCCATCGATTTCTCCTCATCACAGGAGTAATTCTCCAAGAAGCGCTTATATTCTGGATCTGACAGTTACAGCAAAATATGAGCTCATCATCTGTGATATTAAATATTAATAGTCAACAACCTAACAGTATGTCCGCTGTTCATCAGGCATTAATAACAGTTAATGCTCTGAGCTTCATTACCTTCTTCGATGCTTCCAGCTTTGGCATCTTTCTTCTTTAGCTTCTTTTTAGAAATCTTCTGAAAGGGGGCAAACTCCACCACTGCAGGATACTCTTGGCCTGAGTAAATATTGGAATAAAAGGCTGCTCATCATTTAACAAACAAGCTATCATTGGCGACAATGGCAACCAAATCTCTAAAGCCACCTCTCTGTCCACCAAATCTACAGAACAAACGTGTTTCTGTTTGCATTTAATAAAGCACCACGCTGACCAGATAATAAAAAAGAAATACCCTTGTTGTCGATGAAGACATAGCCATCAAATCGGTCCCTAAAAAGCAGGATATCTTCAGGGTTTTTGAAGTTGATGTATGCTCTGGAGAACAGGTGAGGGTAGAGACTGTCAAAGGAAACACAAAGAAGGACAAGAAATCGTTAAACTCAGAAAATGAAGAACATGGAGGACTGAGATTAAAAAGGTTATACCTTTGATCTGCTGGGAAGAACTCAAAATAGTCGTAGGATGGCAGTGGACTGAGCTGCTCTTCTAGTTGGTCCTTTGACAGGTTGGGAGGGAGCCTTCGAATCACCACCTGCAATGTACCGTTGAATTATTTTTCCTGTTGTTCAGATAACGGCTGCATGATGCATTTCAGAGGAGGATGGTTCTGCTCTTCAGATGTTGCCTTTTCCACCTCCAATTGAAACTCAATTCACCAAGCTTAATGCTGCATGTTGTCTGGAGTGTATTTTCACCAAAATTTCCATTTACAACCAAATATTAATATGATTTCATTTTTGTGAAAGGTTTATAAGACAATCATGGAAAAGAAATCATTTATATTTAAACTGATTTAAAGCGTCAGTGAAAACTTCAAAGAGTTGGAATAACCTGATACAGACTGAAAAACACCGATACAATTACATCAATACAAGAGAAACAGGAGAAATTGGTTGCAGCATGACTCACAACCACATCACACCCGGATCTGTAAATGAGGATTTGGGGGGTGGACAGAGCGGGTTTTAAACCACAGATGACGCAGGCATGTGGACGGGATTGGACGTAGTGTTGTAATAACCTTTTTGCTGCCGTGCAGTGAACACTTCCGGCCAATAACTAAATCAGATAGCACATGAAATGAAGTCAGAGACGGAGGCGGAGGATGATGAAGGTGGAGGTGGCCGGAGGTTATAGGTTGGGTGTCGCTGTCCGCGGTGCTGAACTGATCCCACCTCCATGTCTGTTTTCCACAACACGAGCAGGACGGCGCAGCGAAGACGCTCGGCCCCCATCTCCTCCCTCCCACCTACACCCGCCCCCCTACCTTTGTAAACACCTCCTTCTTTTCTTCTTTCTGTTTGGGGTTGCAGGGAGCGTTTTCCGCGTCCCTCGGGATGTCCCTGAATTGTATCTCGACGACGTTTTTCTCCTTGCCCGCAGTCATTTGGTCCTTTTCAGACCTCATTTCTCTCCATCTCCCTCTTCAAGCTCCGAGCGCGGAGTGCTCGCGAGAGTACGATCATATCGCGAGGGGGAGAGAGATACGGGGAAACTGGAGCATGTTTGTGGGATCCCTGATGGTGCGCCACAGTCACGATCAAACCAATTAAACAAACAAACAAACAAAACCCAGATGTATATTTTAATTAATTATATAGTGCATCAACATTAACTAGCACTGGTTTGCTTAGAAAAGTGTGCAAAACAATAAAACTGAATTAATACAAAACTTATGTCAAGCTTTTATCATCATCTTATTCAGCTAGATCTCGTTTATCAACAAAAATGACCTATTGTTGTGCAAAAAAGGCTGATAGAATTAATACGACAGAGCAGTCATCCTCTCCGGCATTACAACTGTACTCTGTTCATAATTAAGGTACAAGGCCTCAGACAGGTTGTTAAATTTCATTATTTAGATTGGTGCACCACACCCCCGATAAAAACAGAAACTGTACAGAACAAGTACATGAGAGGAGCGACAGTAAAAGTGTTTCCCACTTGTGTTGTGTGTTAATATACAGGCTGTCCCAGTCTCTTTACATCTGCTGGGTTCGGCCCTGGTCCGGCTCCGGGACATCACGCCTCAGTGGTCCACACAGGACGAGCTGCCCGCTGGGCTCCAGGAGTCTGGGCAGGAGGACTGGCTCACTGACCGGCCGTGGACATCCCGGCAGGGGACTGGGGAGCAGATGGACACAGACACACAATCATCCGCAACTTTTACATTGGGCACACTGTTTGCACCGCTGTGGTCCTTGTTGCAATTAAATCTAACCACACACCTGCACTCCCTTTATTTTGAAGGGTACTTCCACACATCTGAAGCCACAGTAAATCTGTTTATTGCTTTTATCAGAAAATGACTTTTTTTGTGTGTGTGTTTGTTTTTTAATGCGTTAAAAACTCACCGCTGAGCAGAGCTTGTCCGCCGCTGCTGGTCTCCGCACGGAGCCGGGGTCCCTCTGGGGTGGACACGGAGCTCTTCAGACTGGACACGAAGGTGGAGCAGGTGTCCAGATCCCGATAGACCCGCTCCTGGGTGTAGACAACGGCCGGTTTGGACGGAGCACAGCCCATCTCAGGCTCCTGTCCGCTGGAAACACTGAGCCGGACTGAGGAAGGAAGGAAACCTCCCTCCTTCTCCTAAACGGGAACAGGACATGTGACCGGGATCAACTGGTACTTTAATACTAATAACTACCTATCAGGATGAGTGACACTCTATGATTAAAAACTCGTAGCCTATAAGATTTTTTTTGATTAAACATTTTGTCAGAAGTTTCTGTGGGATCATCACAATGAATGCATTTAGACAGCAGAAGTATGATGCGCCCTTTAGCAAATGTTCAGAGAAAAAGCTTGATACCAAAGGCAGTAATTAAAGTCATTTACATAGGAATCATACCCATTAGTGTTTGCACTGGTTTTGAGGTGTACAGTTCTTATTACTCGGTAACAATAACGTTTTAGCAGCCTGTGAAGCCAAAGGCAAATCTTCACATCTGTGGACAATAGAGATGACTTTTTAGTTTCAATTAGGATTACGTCACTCTGTTAAAAATGTACCAGCCTTAGCACCAGAGCATGTGCTAATTTTTTCACAATGCAAACCACTTCATTCAACACACACAAACACAAAAAAGCACATGTTAAAATGTTTAAAGATAAATGGTTTATTGTCTGAATTATCAAGAATTGTTTCACCAAAAAAAATGTTTTGTATTTAGCTGGCTCTTTAATCAAGGTGAAAATCCACAGGTTAAGCAACATGGAGGGTTCTGCCATAGGCAGTATTAAGTGACTAGTCTTTCAGTTGTGATATTAGATGTGCTGCTCTTTGCTCTGTTCAGCCAAGTGTCAGAAGATCACATGCTTCCATTGTCTTCAGGCTTAACCCAAGGCCCAACGCTAAACTCAACCCCTTAACAAAGGCACGTGCTATTTCCCTTTTAAAGTGCATTCTTACAAAATGAATACAACGTACAGCAGTTGCTGTATACAGACTTACCCTCACTTTTACGCAAGTTCGTAATGTTCACAGCGGCACATTATTATTATTTTTTTGTCACTTCCAGTCACAGCGATATCTAATGCACAATTGGGGGAGCTCACAGAAGACCTTTGGTGAAGGACAGGTGTCAAAGTTCTAGTTTGAATGTTGTCCTTGGGCTTCGACATGTGTGCCTATGACAACCTGCTGCAGAGACAGTTCCACCTCCTGACAGGATGAGATCACGTGCTGGTGTCCGACAAGGTGTCTAACATGACGTCACTCTCATACATGTCACATTCCAGGGTCAAAGAGAGTCGAAGAGGTGTCTCCAGCATCATCTTGTCCTGATTTGACAGTGTTGTTTCTAACGACGCAATGCTGGTGTCTTCCAATCTCGGCGTGGCTAGAAGGTCACCGGGCTCCGACGTGTTCAGCATCTTCATCAGTGCTGGAGTGTTCAAGCTGCCTCGCACCTTGTCATTAATGTCTGTGCCTTAGTGGAAACAGTAACATGTACGAAGAGCGGTTCAATTTTATGAGTACTAGAACAATGGTAATCAAATAATCAGATTTTTCAGCCTCATGAAAAAAATATCCACGATCAATTTTTAAGGATAAAATTAGCTCTTCTGAAAGCTGTATCATACCTATATAGGCATCTGTGTCACCAATGTACATCTCTATGCAGTGGCCAAGCATTGTCACAGAGAAAGTATCATCCCTTTTCAGTCCAAGTGCCTGCCACACAAAGAAGAAACAACTTCCAACACTTCTATTTAACAACAAAACAGAAAAGACACGATGAAACAAACACTGTCAGGTCTCATTAAAATCATCAAACTGGATTTATATCTATTTCTCATTTATATTAAACTTGATTTTACGCTTGTGTTCTCTGATCTCGCTAAAAAATTTCCATGCTTTCTTGTCTTATTACACTTAAATAATCCATCAACTCTCGGCTATATGACCAGCATCAAACTAATGACATAAAATAAAAAAACATAATCAGCGTAAGTTAAGATAATAGAGGACTTTACCGTATGAAAGTAGTCAATAGCACTCTCAAAGTCCCCCATTAAACTGTGAACATATCCAATGGCAGCATAGGTGGAGGCGTGCTGAGGGATTAAGACAAGTGCTTGACGGTGGTACTCCAGTGCGTGGTCATACTTTCTACAAAAAGACAAAAAAAATATGTTTCAAGTTGGATTCAATGCAATTTGATAAGCAACTGACACCAGACATGACATTTAAGCAGGTCAGTATAACTGCTGTAACATTTAACAAATAGCCATTGCTCTCATGGCAAAAAGAAACATTCATATTGGAGTATTATGTATACAATGGTATATAAATATTTCTGTTACAATTATATTGAAACACAGATAGATGGAAAATAGTTTTCATGTGTTCTTTCAGTAACAAATCCATGACGCACAAATAAGCCTGGTGAAGTATCTATTTTGGATGGATGAAATCCTCCTTCTTCTTAAAATAAATAAACCTTTCAATACAGCCACTTCTGTGACACACATTCTGCAAGCCCCTTATGTGTATTGAGTGGTGCCTATGCATAATTCATTAAAGTGTCTCTGAATATATTCTCAGTGGACACCCTTACCTATGTAGAATGATTGCAAACAAGAAGTGGGGACATCTCTGAATACAGCTTGTTGGAGATAGATAAAATGGGAACGAACAAATTAAAGAGTGCACTTCAGGCAATCTTTATTATTCACGCAGGCATAACTTACCCTCCCATATTATTTTGTACTTTATGGACTAATTAAAACTAATACATGAGATCTATCATGTCACTAAGGAAATCTGTAGAGCTGGAAGCACAGCCCACTCTAATGTGGTCAGTCCTACTAGACAATTTATTCAAAAAGAGAATTGGCCTGATACTTACTTCAGTTTACGGCACACATGACCCAAGTTGTTTAATAAAGGCTCCCATTTGTCCACAGTGACCTTAATTCATAAAGGAATGGTCATATTAGCAGAAAGTTGGTCATGTTTCAAAACATATAATGAGACTTTTCAAATTCTATGATTTAGTACCTCATTCCCTATGGCTTTGATTTTCTCCATTGCATCGAGGAACAGCCTCTCTGCTGTATTCCAGCTGAAGAAGGAGAAATTACATACATACATTTGGATAAAACTACATAATAAACCAGATTCCATTGTGTGTGACTATTATTAAAACTCATTTTGATATTCGGGTATTACAGATTAAAACACTTACACTTAGTGTATGTTTTCCTAAATGGGTAAACCCCCAAAATAAAGAATGTTTTTTATTTGACGTGACAAAATTTAGAGATATGTTATGTTATCAGACATGATATTTCTGCTGTTATCCAACATAATACAGGTGAATGGATGTTTTTGGCGGAATCCCTATATGGACAAATGACACTTAATGAAGCTTTGTGTCAATATCCATTGAGATGCAAAATAGCTGCTACTCAATTTGTCAAGCAGGACATTGTTCACTCAGTAATTAAATTTTGTCCATGTTTCTCAAATACATGTCTTGGCCAGATAGATCAGTTTCTTTTCTTTTTTTTATACAAATATTGTTGCAGTGTGCCAACATCTATTTATGCTGCTAAGAACATTTATGACTTTAGTAAAACTAGTGTTATGGGTGTTTTGGGTGTTTGTGGCTGTATAACTCACTCTCCATTTTGAAATGCGACCACTGCTACTTCATGTATGACGAACGGGTCCTCTGGAGCGATACTTAGAGCCTGGCTGAAGAATCGTTCTGCCAGCTTGGAGTTGTTGGTCAGACCGTACTCAAGGCCGATGTAGAGCATGGGTAGGTGACAGCTGCATGAGAAAGTGCAGGAGACATAAAGACCCAAGCTTTAGTTTCAATTGTACTTCGGGGAGGGGGGGGGGATAAATAAATTGATACAAGGTTTATAAGAACCATGTTTCTAATGTTAACCAAGATGGTAAAATTACCTACAGGCATCTTGTGACTGGAACAACAAGCTGGCAAACTAAAACTAAAAAACGTTCAGAGACATAAAGACACTGTTTTAGCTAGAAACTATGAGTGGTGAGATTAATTATATGAGAATCAGGCTGTGTAAAAGACTACCTCTATGGCTGCAAGACATTTTGACAGACAGTTATTCTTGATCATAAAAAGTAAATGCCCTTTTATTTTTGCCTGTGGACATTTCATATTTCAAATCCTGAGAATGGAATTAATCTGTCAAGAGCACAATTTGTTTGCCATTAAGTTGTGGCAATGAGAAGTTTTATCGACTGTGGCGTCACAATTTCCTCAGTAAAATAACCAAACTGCAGCGATTAACTGCAACTATTCAGGACATTATTTAAAGAGATAAGCTTTGCTCCAATGGAGCTCCATTCTATGATTTAGGCTGTTAACAGCCATATTTTATAAACCTCGCCTTGGACAGCTATAAAGGCATTAATCTATTAAAGTATATGAAGTTGTAAATTTAGAACATGCCATTCTTGTACCTACCCTTTCATCAGCTGGGCAGCAGTGAAGTAGGCAGCCATGGCTTGGTCATGCTCACTCTCCACTGCAAATGAATGACCGTAGGCAATCCATGCAGGACCATACGTCCTCTCCAGAGTGGTGGCTTTACTGTAGAATATACAATACCCAATTTGACAAAGTGAACTTAAATGTATGCATGTAACGTGGTCTTCAACACTTTCATTAAAATGCACTAATCCACACCTAAGGTAGCGCCGAGCGTGTTCGTTTTTATGGCCAACCATGAGATAGTAGCACCCAACCGCAAACCAGGACACCTGAAAAAAATATTTGGATTATGAAATACTGGAAATTATTTTATCTGAGACAAGTGAGAAATCACAATACTTACTGGGTTGTTGGGGTACAAGTCTACAAGTTTGTGTGAGAGGTAAAACAACTCTGCAGAAAAGGGGAGAAACAAAATGTAGACATTTATAGTGCCTAATCCAAAGATCCAAATAAATTAATCAGAGACATCACTCTTTTATATTGGTACCAAACAGCCAAAAACGTTTTAAAATACAGATCAATGGCTGATTTACCATTTGCTTTTCCTAGCTCCACCAGAGTGCCTATATGGACTGGTAAACAGTTGGCATGGAAGGGGTCTTTCACCATCACCCTGTAATACAGACGAATAGCTGCATTAAAAGGTCCTGCACTTTTTGGATTGGGAATATTCTATGACAGTTAAAGTTTAGTGTGTAATCCAAATTCATGTGTTCAATCCAGTCTTTTCAAAAAGTCCATAGCTTCAGATGCAAACATACCAATTACTGGCAGTTACCAAAAACAAACTTATCTCAACTTTCGAGTGGGAAACAAGTAGGTAAAGCAAGATATCATAGCATCCATCACTAGTCAAGAATAACTAAATGAATCAGTCAAAACAAGTCCAATATGACTGCTGCCGGATAACATGAGCAACTGCATAAACAGAGTTTAGCAAGTGTGAAATAGTTTTTCTACTTTACTGTTACACAAAGATAACATCACAGATGTGTAATAAAAAAAAACCAAAACAATTTATTCGCAAAGATGTAGGTGTGGTCACGGTAGTGCCAAAGTGTGTTCACAACTGTGAATCACTGATTGTTTGATGATTTTTATATGACAGATACAAGCACATTTCAAAAGAAGCTGAATTCTATGTATTTCTTCTAAGTATTTCTGGGTAATGCAAAACAGTCAGAGGGAAGCCACAGACACCTACATTGATGTGAGTTTGTAGCACATCTTGAAATCACAGTTATAATAATGTCTCTCAGCAAGAGACACTACCACATCCAAGTTGTCTTGAAGACCATTGACCATCTCTGGCACCACCAAATCACTCGGCTTGTTATACTGCAAAATAAAGGAGAGTCTGTGTGTGTCCATATATGCATGTGTCAAAGGATGGAACAATGTTAAAATGTAAATAACACAGAAATCTAAAAAAAAAAACCCAAAACAAAACAAAACAAAACAAAAAAACAGGCAGAGGAGTGATAAATTAAAATACAGGAGGAGAAAAACAGGCCAGAATGTCCTTAATAAGCATTTGCATTTCAATCAACATGAACTGCATAAAAATGTAGGCTTATGTTTGACAACACTAGAGAGCGGTTTGTTGACAAAATGTAAAGTATCACCACCCTTACACTCAACAAATTATGAGTAAAATCATATCAATTAATTTCAAATGTAGAGCTCCTCTACCTTCTTTAATTTATTTTCAAAAAGGAAGTGTAATAGCTCCTCCTCTTCCTCAGTGCATTGCTGACTCAGAGGAAGCGAGTCAAGGAAGTCTTTCTCTGTTGGAAAATAAGGTTTTGTACAGGCTGAGTTAATGAAATAATACAACACAACACAAAAACATGAATGCTCATCATTGCCACAGATCATGCTTACCTTCCTGTGCAGTCAGCATATGGTGGGATGTTAAAAGGTCAAAGGCTTCAAAGCAGTACACATCCAGTTTCAAGGCCTCTTTGTAGCTGGAGGTGGCGAGCGGTCTGTTGTCCATGGCATCATAGATCTTACCTCGCAGGAGGCAAATAGAGCTGCTGATCTGAAATATTTCAGAGCAATAAAAACAAACACACAACTACATAAGTTAGAGTAGAAACTATTGCTCATAACTTCACATAGATTTAATATCTAAGCAGCAAAATCCTGACAAATAGGAAGTGAACATAGATGCAAAACGGTGTGAGAGAGAAAATGTAAAGAGTTAAAAATTGTGAATGTCAATATTTTCTAAACAACACTATACACTATCAAATATTCATTGGCACAGTACAGCTAATTATGAAAGGAGAAGTTCAGTGATAGGGCATAATTGAGTAGTGGAGACAAATAGACAAATCTTAAAACTGTTTTGATTATATTTCATTGGCAGCTGAGACTTACAGAGGCAGGTGACATGTCCCAATCCTTAGTGGACTCTGGTGTCCCACTATCATCTTTCTCACTCTTGTCAAGCAGCTTTTTAGTAGCTGGCTCCTCTGAATCCAAAATATCCAAAGCCTGCTGAAACTCTTTGGCAGCATACTTGAAACAACAACAACAACAAAAAACCAAAACAGATCCAACATGAAAATCCACCAGGTTCTCAAGATGGCATCATACACCTGAACACGTCAGATTGGTTTGATTGGGTGACACAGAAACTCCATTTTTCATTACTCACATGGCACCTTGCAGCAAGGTACTGACAGGCTCCATACAACTGTGTGAGGGAGGACAAATGTTGTTTTAGTTTCTCTGACTTAACTGGCTTAATTTAAGTTGATCAACCAAACATATGTCCAATTCCCATCCCAGCACACACTAAGTATTAAACAAACCACAATTACCTTGTCAAGTTTTCGGGAACGGAGAGCATGGGAGGCTCTGTGGTATTGTGATGTCAGGTAAAGGCACTGAGCTAGCCAGTAGATATCCTGGGGATCCTCTGTATGACACAAACAAGGAGACACAGGCCAGTGAGTCTCCTTCAGCACCTTAACGGTTATCACTCACAAGCAGCTCAAGAACACCTCAGCCTTCTCCCATCTGCTGTTGTCCACCCTTAACACGAATAAAAAGTCAATTTCCAGGCGTACTGATACGAAACAACAACACACAACAGCCGGGACAGCACGTGAACTTTCTTCACGTAAAACAGCAGCCATATAAACGTTCATGTAGGCAGGTTGGAAAGTAGCCAGTACTGGTTAGGCACAAACAGTGTTAACGTCACTCACCGTGGGACAGGGATGCTATCTTGTCGGCCCAAAACAGAGCACTTTGATACTGTTGCTGTAAACACAAGGACAAATAAAGAGAAGTCAGTCGAGTTGGGGGAGTCTGCTGTGTGTGGTTGGCCTGGTCAGGTATTTAAAGGCAGCCAGGTAGGGGGGGGGGCAATCTATGGAGGTTTTTAACCTCCGAAGCTAGGTTTGCTCGTAAGCTAGCATTAGCTAGCAGCAAGGAAACTCCAGAAGAAATCCAGTTTCTTACCTGGTCGATGTACTGCCGGACCCGCTTTCTAAGTCTGTCGAGGTTCATTTTCTTATTTTGATCTAACGTCGACGCAAACACGATTAGAAGTGATTCATTATTGGTGAAAAACTCTGCATCAAACTGTGGACTCAACAGTAGTACGCGCTAGCTTGTTAGCTGCGAAAAATCAAATCCGCGGCTTCTTTCTGCAAGGAGTGTTCAGCCAAATTGTTCCGGTAGGAAACAGAAACAGGACAACAGTTCCACTTTAACCGGAGTCCTCTTTAATTTACGCCCGAAAACTAAACGATTCACATATTGTTTTACTGTCTTAATTGTTTTTTTTTTATTAAATAAACAAGTTTCTAAAGATTTTTTTTCCATCATCCACAGTAGTATTGTGTTCACGAAACAACCCTGGCACAGTCATTATTAAATACTGCTGCTGGCCTATTTATCCTAAAGCATGACTATAAAGTCATAATGCTGCCCGACGTTATCTGGGGCCAGTTTTGTGCAGGAAAATACAGTTTTGGTAGATCAGCCAGACTTTATTTCTTAACCTTCCTCTGTGCCTGTAATGTCCTGGTGTGGTATGTTGGGTATTTCACATCCACCAGGAGCCAAAGGCTGGGCAGCAGAGGGCTCATCTGTTGTAATCTGAATTGTGTCAGAAGGATCAGGGTTTTGCACAGTATCTGGTGTGATGGACTTCTCAGGTTCATTTGGTCCTGGGACTGGTTGTGTATCTGTGTCCTGTTGTCTTTCTGTTCTTCTATCTTGTTTCTTGCTGGCTTTTTTCTTTTCATTTTCCTCCAGTTCTTTTTTGTCATTTGTCTTCTTGCTTGCAGGACTGTGTCTGGTTACATCTGCACTCATCTTGCGTTCTTTATTACAACCACTGCTCTGCTCTTTGGGTCTCTGCTGTTCCTGATGTAGATGCATGAAATAAAGTATTTATTATGGTATAGAATAAAGATTATTCATGTACAATTTAGGAGATTGTTATTTTGATGTATTGTATTATGTATTATGGATTGTTCACAATAAATTAAAATAACCTTTTGCTGTTTTGCTTTTCCTCTTGGGTATCGTGCAATGCGGTCCATCACCTTAAGGGTTTTAAGCCAGTCCTCATGCCAGCTCTTCACATTATAGTGAGGCCTGCAGTGGCTCAAGCGGAACAGGATCATTTGATTCTCCTTGGAAATACGGAGCAACTCCAGCTGTCGCTTCTCCTTGCCAAGGCTACGATGAGCAAAAAAGACAGGCTACACAACTGGGCTTTTAGTTTCAAGGGTCACCCTATTTCTTGGCAATACCACCTTTTTCCCCCGTAACTTTAAATATGATTTTCCTAGCACTGATGGTTCTGCCTTAGTAAATATTAACTACAAACCGTTACTAACCTTTTTCTGTCATAGTCATTTTTGTTGTCAACTGCTCCAGTTGTCTTCATGATGTGGGATATCTTTTCCTTAAGAATCTTGTTTTCCCTCTGAATCTTCAGTATCCATTCTTCTTCAAGCTTAACAAGACAAATTATTATTAAAATATTTTATACATAATATATTTACGCAGTTAGAATTATTAGTAATTTTGCAACTTCATTTTTCTCATTTCAGGTTTTATTGGATGATTTTCTGCTGCCATCCTATAGACATAAAGTGAGTTGAAATGAAAATGAGATAGAAAGGGCAACCTTTTGCTTCTTCAGCTTTAGTTCAAGGTGACTGTAGGTCTTTGGTGGAGTCGTGTTTATTGTTGGTTTAGCTGACTTTACCTTGGAAAAAAACAAAACAAATTTTCTTTCTCTCTGGCACGGAATGGGGATGATAAAAATTTCAGCATACATTAACTAGATATGACAAAAGTTTAATTTCATATGTTTCTGATTAGAATAAAATCTTGAGGTCACAACATTTTGAATCTGGGACAGCAGGAGCAAATGAGTGTTGCTTCTAACCTTCCTCCTGTGTAAATCATAGGAAGCCTTGTCCCATTTCTGTTGGAGATATTTGTTTCCCATTGGAAAGAGGGGTTGATATAGGAGATGCTGCATTGTTGTTCTGTAAACAACGACAAAAAAAAAAAAAAAAAAATTAGCTGAGTTGCAATATTAAAAGCCCCAAACCCCATTAGGACTAATCTGATTCTGCATAACCGTTATGCTCAACAAATAATCACATGAACAGGATGTTTGCTAAAGCAGTCAGTGATTCATCACTCACTAACCTGTGGCTGTCCCGATGTTTCAGTGTTATAAATTCCTCATCTGCCCAAGAAAGTGCTCATGCTCTACACCATCCAGGTTGACTGGAGCTCAGAGACGACTGCCAGTTTTCTGCCAGTCGCACATGGTTGCCATGACAGCCATTAAAGAAAGGGGAGATGAATGGTTTCAAACAATGTGCTTGTTTAGCATGTTCCACACAGAGAAAACCATAAAGGCATAGAGATAGGCTAATTAGTGCGGAGAGAGTGACTGTATAATGAGCTGCTCTGTGAAGACGATATTCACGTTTAGGAGATGAAAATTAACTGGAATATAAATATTTCAAAGAGGTTTCAAAACGTGTGTGTGTGTGTGTCCAATTTTAAGCTGTTATTCCTGGATGGAAAATTTTTAAAGATATGAATTTATCAATACTGATGTTAGATTCAAATGAACAGAAATACTTGACAGCAATGAAGCCATGGGGTCCAGGAAGAGTAGGTTTGCTGATACGGATATTTACAACCTGGGTAACAGTTACTTGGAAACTTATGTTGGAGTAACTTACAAAATTCAAAGTAAGCATAAACATAGTTTGTACAGAAGACACCCACAGAAAATCTGTTGTCATACACCACAGTGAAAGCTGATGCCACACCATGAAGAAAAAAAAAAAAAAAGGGATAATTGGGTTTATTTAAAATGGTAAACACATTTTTACCAAACCATAACCTTATTTAATGTTCTTTGGTATCATGAAAAATCCCAACATGGTATGTATGTAAAGTATCCAGTATATTGCCTGCATTATAAAAATAGAGGAGGGTTATCTCAGATTTGTTGAATGGGCCTCATTGAGGTGACTTCATGAATGAACACTGATGTTACAACACTCCCTCCTACTGGCTGGAGTTGGCTATAATGATTTGTGGTACAACTGAGATCGCAACTGTTAATAATTCAAATCCCACGCCAGAATGAGCAACCAAATCACTCATGAAACTGTAATGGATCAAACTGTAACAGATGATTATGTCACCATTTTTTGCCTACACCACGATAAACTGCAATTTACATGGAAAAGAATTTAGCGTAGTTTACAAAACTGCCCCTGGATTGATATTCACAGCCAACATGCTAAACTGCATGTGTGTAACTTTTACTTGTCCTTGTTCTTTTCGGTATTTACATAATAATCCAGTTGTGTAAATTGTAGGAGTTGCTGACAAGTTGCCATGGAAAAGCGTGAGTCTTCATGTCAGATTTTTCTTAATATCTCAGTGTTCAGGAGTTTTTATCACTGAATTATAGCCAATAAAATGTTTCCAATATGTTTATTTGATAAGAGGAGACATGATAATGGAAGATACCAGGATGTTAAAAGGTGCATCCAGCTCTCTAGCCCCCTTTTTGTGTGGGTATTTCCTTCAATCATCACACTCAAAAGAGCACAATTCTGTATCAATGACATATAGGGACAATGCAAAAATTATATTTGTTGTGCTTTTGAAATTAATTCTGGGATTTCCTATGCTGATGATTATTTGTAATAATATGTCATTATTAAGAAATTGTGTTGCTATGCACAGTAACAAATCTTTCACAAATTTGTACCTACATGAATAAAAATACAAAAACAAGTCAAAATGAAGTGGGGTCATTGTAGTACCAGATTTGGTCAGGCTTTGTCCATGTGGACACTGTAGATATTGCCATTCCTTCTTGGTGAAGTGGCCCAGCTCTGTGAAGTTGGAGGGGGGAATCATGACTAAACACCAATTTTATGCTCCAAATTCTGGACAGAATTGAGGTCTGAATACTGACGTGGCCTCTACAGGACAGTGACATTGATGATGTGTAATTTGACTTTGTGTTTGGGTTACTGTCTTAGAGGTATAAGCTTCATGTGACCCTTTACCTTCACTGACCAACTGTGACAGAGACACATGCCCACAGTGTTGCTGCCACCCCGAGGCCTCATGGCAGAAATGGTGTTTTTATTACTTTTGGCTGATGTGCAGCATTTGGCTGAAACCCCCCACAAAAAAAAACTGACAACTATGGTAATTCATAAAACGTACTGGTACTTTCAGAGTCTCCCATTTGAATTGTAGTCAACACTAAATCAGATTGGCATCCATTTGCTGTAGGTGCTTAGATTTGTGGGGGATGCTGATTCCTATGCAAGCACACAGTGGGCAAGATGTAGTGTAAAACATGCACAGCTTCTGCCAATCCAGTCTTTATTTTACCTTATCTGCACGCTTTTGCTCTCAAGTGAAAAACTTGTGTACCTCGAGGAAAATCAGACACATAGCAAACGCAAACAAACAAAGTCTTTTGGAAAAACCAGTGACCAACAGCAATCCTCTTGGTGACCTCACATGTTGCTTTGATTGAGAAAACTCAAGTCTGTTTTGGAAGCAATTCAGCTCTCTTTTTATTTTCACAAGTGACCTTTCATGACTTTGGGGGACATTCAGTACTACAGAAATTGTCTTGTAACATTTCTACTACTTTTAGTAACCTTGTTTTGGGTTTTCTTGGAATATTTAACTACTTTTCTATTTAATTTGTAATAAATGTTAGACAATATGCGAAGATTTGTTTGCATGTAGTTGCCACAGTATTTTCTTTTCCAGAACGATCACTATCAAAAATCCAGTTTTTGTCCCCCCATTTGGGGACAAAAAGAATAACAATCTCATTTGCTCTGTATAATCATTAATTAAGAAGGGATATCATAACACATATGAGATAATGAACCTTGTTTTCATGTCCTGTTCAGAATGGCAGGGGATGCTTCCAGTTACAGGGAGTCTCATTGGTGATCACAGCACTATTGTGGGAATAAATGCTCGAGATACGGTCTCTTTGGGACAAGGGAAGTGTGGTAAGTCTTTATACGCATATCAACACACACGTGTGAATGAGTACAATGTTTTTCAGATGAAGGCAGTTAATCTTAAAAGCAAGATGCACGTATGAAAATGAAAATTATCTACTGTAATTAATTTACTGTCTGACAACTATGAAAACTGTAAAAAAAAAAAAAAAAAGTTTGCCACTCCATTTAGAATGTGGACAAACTGAGATTGGGGTCACTTTGTTATTTTCTTATAACAACAAATGAATGATAACATTGATAGCAATTTTTTGTCTCGACCCCTACTTTTTAAGTGACAGACTAAACTGAAAATTTGAATGACCCAACTCCATTCTCCTGTTTCATTCTGTTATATATGGCTCTAGATGAGAAAATAGTATAATAATCTGCTTTAACACACACCTATTTGTCTCTATATGTGTATAATTTTTTCTTTCTCTGTGTGATGGAAAGGGACTATGGTAACAGGTCCCAAGAGAAGATCTTTAGGGTGGCTACCTCACGCTAACTCCCAATCTGCTTTTCAGGATCACTGAGCAGTCACCTCTGCAATCAAGAATTTCTGCTTGTGTACCACTGTGCAGTAAGACAGGATGGACTGCATATTGTCTTCAGTTCTAAAATTCCTTGCTTTTGCTATGTGGCATTGATACAACTCCAGTTGTCTCACTTTTTCTTTGTTACAAAAACCGAAACCGAACAAATTATCCCAACAGTTTCCCTGGGTAACAGTGATCTTAACTCTAACAAAATCTGAAAACCCTTCACACTTGATCTACAGACAGCGGTTTAAAAGCCAACACAATTTTCAACTAATGGATGATAGAATAGGTAACGACTCTAAGGCACTGTACTCCCAGCCCTGCTGCTCCATTAATGCTGCTGAGGTACGGAGGAATGGATGCTTTGACTCGGAAATAGACTTTATCCCTCTAAAAGTGGCTCTTTTGATGACAGTTTGGTGCATACATGCTGCACTTCCTCCTGAATGCAGGAAGTTTGCCCCATTTTAATACTCAAACCCATACAGGCTTATATCCCAGATAGATCTGTGCTATGAAAGCCTATAAATTATGAAACATGCAGCCTTACAAGTTAAAAAAGACCCACAGTGCTGTTACATAACAGTGGAATGAGTTATGAGGATAACAAATTAGCCAGAGTGAGGCCAAGTAGAGTAACATGCTGGACCAGTCGACTGCAGTAAACTAACACTAATGCTGATTTATGCTCAGATTTGTCCTCTTAGATGCAACCTCAGTTTTGTTCACGACTATAAATGTTCTCTTGTTTCCCTTGGCAACTTCACCTTTTCTGAACATCTCAGCTCCTTGGATTCTGGCAAGGTCCCTCTTCCTTGAATCTTGGTTTAAAACCTGCAAAAAGAAAGCAATTCCTCTCAATTACTATCATTAATTACTAAGGTAATCCAGTGAACACATAATGTCTGTGCTCATGACACATTGCATTTAAATGCACTTTAACGATCTGAAATCTGAGATGAGACAATTGGCCTCTCAAACTCTGCGTTCTGGAAACTCTGTTTCTTGTCATGGAGAGAATATTATTATGGTCCAAAGATAAAGTTTCATCTCCTCCAACAACAACATCTTAATTACTTGATTTGTAACCTGTTTCGTAAGAAAAAGAGACCCACTGTTACACATTTGTGAGGTCACGTCTGGCTTGTATTGAACTCGGTGCTGCAACATGTAACGTTATTTGTCCCTGAATGTTTAGGACTTCATAAATGCCAGCTAATTATGTCAAAGTGAAAGACTTTGCTTTCACAATCACAAAGGGCGGGTCAAATATCCCCCATAAGACTGGACCCTCCACTGTGGAGTAGTTCAAGAGGAAACATTCACCTCTCAAAATAACCTGATGGTATCACATATATCATCAACCTACTTGTTGCATTTTGTTCTTGTACAAGTAGTACAAGACAATGTCTTATCCTTGCTGTTACACTGACTTCCACTTTTTCTACAGGAGGAGCAGGATAAAGATAGTGTATAGAGCAGAACAGAATGGTTCCCTACATGACAGATCAGTGGCTAAATAGAGAGTGAAATAGCTGAAATATTGATTACCTTGTTGGCACTGCAGGAAACAATCAATTGCATGACCGCACATGGCTGTACGTTTTGGTAGATGCCGGCCTCATGAGCATAACTACGTAAGGGCATTGTTACAACCAAATAGTTCCGCAATGCATCACACATTCAAAAGGAAAACTTGGATAATAGCTTCCGAAAAAATGTGTCTTGAAATCACCATAGGCTCAACTCAGCTGTGGAGCATTTAAGGAGAGTTCAGACAGGCAAGAATTGCTGAGTGTTCTCAGAATGACAACAAACAAATATGTTGATTATGACAATTCTCACTGGACAGGAAACTCCATGAGAGATGATTATAAAAGGACATGATTTGAGAGCGGACTTTATTTTGGGCCTTATGCATCATTAAGACGTGAGTATGTGTGTGTGTGCATGCATGCATTGCTTCTGGGTAAAGTTTATGTGAGGGCATGGACAGAAAGGCCAGAGAAAGCAGTGCCAGCGTTCCACGATGCTTGGTATGTGTGTGACCACAGTAGCATTCATTACCAATATCAACTCACTTATCCACTCCTCCATTTGACTGTGGGCTTCTGCTCATGCTTTGGGGTGACTACCCAATGAAGGCACTTCTTGCCTCGCCCCAAAGCAAAACTGAGAACATCTATCTTCATCTATATTTTAAGCATGTGCCTTTCTGACAAATGTCTCCAAATATAGACAATACCGTAAAGCTGAATTGAAACCACAGATGATATTATGTTTTTTGTTTTTTTTTTCTTTTGAAATTTTATTGCCATTTGAAATTAACACAATTATGTTGATTGTACATCTGAAGTCAATATCAACAGAGCACATTTCCAACTTCTCTTTATATTTCTGAAACTTGACAGGGTTTACTGAATATCTATGAAATAGGTCCTGATGTTTGGTCATGGGAGAGGCTGTAGCCTAACATTAGAATGGTTCATTACTCACAAGACAAAAACAAGTTAGGTATCAGTGTCGGTCATGATCATTCTAAGTTCTTTTAAAGTCATTTATCAACTAACTTTCTTCTTGTTTTTGGAAGCAGTTGTGTTTGGTCTTGCATAGCTGAAATGTTTTTGTACATAACATAAAACTGACATGTTATATGAATGAAAGAGGAAAATATAGTATAGAATAAATACACGGGCCTGTGACTACCATGGTACCGTGCTGTATATTCTACTGGACAGGATTAGACTGTATTAGTAGCACAGAATACTCTGAACGTGGGCTGGGTAACTTATACAGTGGAGTGTTTAAATCTGCAGAGTCAGTGTCATCGACCTTATCTCTGCAATAATGAAAATTACTGGTCACAATGGATTTTAAAGAGGAGTTAGTTATTATGTGTGTGGGATTCGTAATTTTTGCTCTATTGGTCTTTGACCTATTAGTCACAATGTGGTTGCACTGGAGAGGTTTTAGAGTTGATGTCTAAACATCACATATGGTCTTGTATTTTAGACTTGTACCAGTGAGCTGGAACTGTCAGTAAATCAAAATCTGGGTGCTAATGTTTATTTTTACACCAGTCATCCAGCCAGCCAGCAGTTTTTTCATTTTACTTTAATTTCATCTGACATATGGATATAAAGCATATCTAATCATGCTGATAAAACTAACAACTCTACCAGTCTAATTAGCAATAGCTATCAATTCTATGTGCTAAAGACCAGTTCCATGTTTTGTATTGGAACTTTTATATTGCATGTATGCGTGTGTGTGTGTTTGAAAGTCTTTGGTCATGATGTGGTTCACAGCAGCTGTTCATTTTCTAGTGAACACTTGCTCTAAGCAGTGCCAAACACAGCTGATTCTCCCTCTTTGACATCTTGGCTATGGGCATGCTGGGTAAGGGTGAGCGGATGGTTTTCACATTAATACTGAACATGTGGTCCCAGTATAACTTGCCCGGAAAGCACTGGTCCCACTATGGGCAAAAACAGTTTCTAAATTAAGCTTCAACTGACCAATTACTGAAACTTCCATCTTTTTACATGAATGACAAAATGAATTCACTTTGACTTTCTCTGGTTTGCACCCAAGTACAAATTGTTAAATATTATCGACACCCTTATTAACCTTACTGGTAAATCAAGGGTGCATATAGCTTTATTGCCACAGTGATCCTCTGCACTGACAAATATTACAGTATGTGATCCACTTCAAGAACCTGCACCTGTTGAGTAAAATCAGAGACCTATCATCACTATTAAGTATTACATGACAAACATGAGTCTGTGATGGAAGTTCAAGTGCATTTCAGGCTAATTTATTTATTTACCCTTAATCATTCATTTGATTTGGAATAAACACCCCCAGAAACACAGAGCATACTAAGCTATTGCCTATTCATTCAATTGTAGGAGTTAATAATGTTGAAATATTCTTATCATCACAAAGGTTCATCAGGCTACTGGAGCATTTAAGTGTATCACATTGGCTTTACTATCATCCGTCTAATTCAAAAGATTGTACATGTGATTGATTTCTGACAAATTCACTGTAGATTGCAGTCACTAATTGGAGGAATCCAAATTACTATGACACTCGTTCATGCGGATTACATGAACTTTCAAAAGGAGCTTCAAAATTGGCCTGGACATCGCTAGATATATTTTTTACATAAATGAATATGAGATGTATCTCTTCATGGGCCTGACCAATCTCCAAATCACAACACTTTTTGATACCATCTTCACACTTTCCTATATGTGAGCCTTTTAAGCATGTGCAGTAGGACCACAGAGACCACAACTAAAACTGGACCCAGTCCATTTATCTCTTTGCATCTTAAATCAAGTTATTTTTCCCAATCAGGAGAAAACAGGCTGTTAAAAACTCACAAGGGAGCCACTTCCTGCTGGCCGCAGCCTTGGCAATCAAAATGAAGTATTCTAATGATGCCTGACAAAATTGTCAGACGATATCCTCCAGGGTGCAATGATACTTTACATTACAGTAGACAGATCAATAGGGAGGATGACATGAGAGGCCTCTGCAGAGGGAGAGAACTGGAGCGCCTGGAGTGCATTGCTACGACTTCTGCTGATTCCACAATGAGTCCATTTGAGCCCACACATGTAAATGCTCAAATAATTGCATTCACTCCCTGTCTGAAGAGCTGCCCTGTGTACATATAAGTGTCACGGTTTGTGGGCTTTGTGTGTATGTGTGTGCACCTCCTAAGTTTGTATAACAAATGTGTTAGTAGGTAAACAGTATCAGTAATTGAAAGGAGAAATCCTTTGCAGTTAGCCTTTAAACTGTGACACAGCAAAATTATAATGCAGTGTAAAGAAAGTCAATCAGGAAACATTTGTTTCAAAGTGGTCCACATCCCCGAGGAACCAGTTATCACAGACAACTGACAAGACCTGGGCTCCACAAAACTAGGTCATTAAAGTGGATTAATGCTGTAATTCAGAGATGAACACACAACACAACCCCACTAATGAACTCCTCCAGTCTCTCGTCAAGCTTCCTGCGCTGTGGTTAATATTGTTTACACAAACCTGAGCTTTTTCTCCGTTCCACTCACTAAACTGAGTAACTAGTGACTCTTTGACTGTCTTGCTATTCATTTTCCATAAATGGAGATATTTGTGAAACAGGTTGATCTTAAGTATTTGGGTGATATAAGTAATAAGCACTTAATGTAGACTGATGACATGTCACAGAGATACAGGTTACATACATGCAAATGTTCCTTCTCATTTTGAACCCTATTTAAAGCAAATCATCATATTAGCCAGAATTCAATGCTCATTCCTCACTAGAAATTTTAAAATTAGTGGGACGTTTGTGAGGAAGCAGGTTTTGAGAGGGTCATCTGCTCTTGTCAGGGCCATAATGTCAGTCATTTTGCAGCTTAACAAAGATGAGTTACTGGCAAACAGCATCTAACACCTGTGAGTGGGGTCATCACTATACTAAGTAACTCATGGTTGCAAATACTGGCAGACATACTGACTTCTGCCATTTGTCCTGGGAGGGAGTCATGCTGACAGATCTCAGAGTGATTTAATCCCAGACCAGAGGTGTGGAAAACAACAGAGAACCATTGAACAGCAGAGAAAGGAATCAAAAAACAAAAAAACAACAACAAAAAAAACAAAAACTGACTTCTTTGGTGAAAAAGTCTAACTTTGTGTTTTGACACATGCACACGCACATTTAGAGTCTCTTTGCTGAACTCCTTCCTGTTGAGGGTGGGTGTAATCAGGGGAAAACAATATCTTATTTGTCCTTAGCTGTGATGGAAAACCTTTCAATCCTTGGAGAAAAGTGGTCACACAGTGGAAACAGTCGTCATGAGCAACACACTGGCCCCTCCTCCTGAGGGACAAGGGAACAAAACAGAGCTAGGAAACATTAACAGATATCTGAATATCTGAATATTTTGTTAAAGACACTACTTTTACTCATCTGAATAACATTTGAAAATGGGACCCAATAATAATTATTGTTTTTTCACAGTAGTTTATGGGATTTTGGGGCTCACTTCTGTTTTAATGTTTGTTAAAAACTGTTTTTTTCTGCCACTTATGTTAAATTCAATTCATTCTAGAAACATTTTTAGTGATCTGTTGCTGAGTCCTAACCTCATGAGCAGGAATTAGATGACTTGACACAAGGTTCATACTGCAGATGACTCTTAACGCCTTCAGAGCTCTGAAGCCCAATTTCTCCATTAACATCCACCTGCTTGCTCAGGGCTGCAACAATTTGAAAGCTGATGGCAAAGGGACGACACGCCGAGAATAAAGATGACTGATGTAAATAAAAGACTCATGCGGTGCACACATGCACCCCCCCCCCCCCAGTCACTGTCATATCCAAGAATTCACGCTGGGACAATAGTCTCAGTCAGATCATAAAAATTTCCAAGAGCATCACAGATATGACGGCGCAGAAACCACGTGTTTACGTAATGGAAAGCCAATCTTTCAATTCAACCCCTCCTCTCCGTCTATTTCTAAGAGGTCGGACGCTAAAGGAAATTCATGCAAATGTTTTTATACAGGCGCACCGCACTTTTGGAGATGCCAGTGGCGTGGTGCTGAAAAAGGCTTGAGGAAAATACCCCACAAACGGAGGAAACGCACACTCCAGGAATCACGAACACACACACGCACACACCAAGAACCCAAGCCCGGCTTTAACAGAAACGTTGCAGTGTGGGACTACAAGAAATGAAAACTGAGGTTGGTGTTATCTGACCTCGCCAAAGCAGCCGCTACAGGAGAAAGGAATTGGACCAGATCCGGCAATGTGCTGTTTTGTTGGGGCTATCATTGCAGCAGTCTGTGCATAGGATGCATCCTCCCTTGGCTTTTGATGCTGTGCAGATCCACCCTCCTCTCCTCAGAGTGATGAACTAATAGGCAATGATTTTCTCCTCGGAAATCCACCGTGTTTTACTGTTTTCACGTTAGTTGTGTTTGTTTACTGGCGGCCCGTCTCCTCCCGGTGCGACACATGAAATTTATAGAGTATATTTTCTATAATCGACTAGTTGAGGAGGCATTCTTTATACGCCAGAAGAAGAAAACACACCATTATCACGAAGTCTGACAGATACTGAATATTTTGCCACGTGAATGAAAGCGCATAGGACTTGGATATACCTATTTTTCTATGATACAATTGGTAGCCTTGTCCTGGAGAACTGATCCAATTGTGTTATTATGCAACCGCAAGGATCTCATCTATATCTGGGTGTTTAAGCCACTGGATTGCTCTTCGCCCAAATCAATGTGGTTTCTTTGGAACATTTTCAGCAAAGGAACGCATATGCTGCAGTGTCTTTGTGGCAAGAGTCTTAAGAAAAACAAGAATCCAAGTGGTAAGCTCATCACCATTATGCCTACTCCTCTGTTTCGCTGTGAGCCGGCGTTGTGCCGTGAGAGAGAGTGTGTGTGTGTGTGTGTGTGTGTGTGTGTGTGAGAGAGAGAGAGAGAGAGAGAGAGACTGTGTGTGTGTGTGAAAATCTGCGTTGTTCGTTTGTTTGTTGTAATGGTTATAAATCTGCAATCATATTTATGCAGCGAGTGGATCATGCAGAGGCGCAGGGAGGGGGGAACAACTTATTCTGTGCAGCTACTATCGGCGAGCCCAGGTTTGGGGACGCGCAGCGCTCAGACACACAGAAAAAAAGCGCCCCCCCCCCCCCTCCCTGCATCACCACGGCACCTTGATATCCTAACTTTTTAAATAGCAGCTCACACACATACCCTGACACACACACACACACACACTCTCTCTCTCTCTCTCTCTCTCTCACACACATACAGGGGCTAGGTGTTATTTCAGTGGATCAAATCCACACACAGCTATTCAACCCAACGTGATTTCCCCCCCTAACCAGATTATTCCATCCTCGGGTTTACTGCAGCAGCAACCCCCCCCCCCCCCCCCCTCTGCAACACCACTTCTCGATTAAATGGGCTACTCGCTATGTTTTCAGCAAGCCAGCCGTAGGAGACAGACTATTCTTTCGTGTCTCATCCTTTGGGGCTGTTACAGGCCAGTATGCATCATGCGGGGGCCCGGAGAGACATGATTTCTTCTGAGCACATAAGTTGATTTTGTGTTAAAGCAGCCAGGGCAGCCGAGGTGCGACTAGGACATGTTAAAAAAGAAGAAGAAGGAACCAGGCTCCACTGCACTAATGCAAACCCTGCACTTCAACAGTCGACACCTTTTACTACTCAGACCTTGCACATTTGTGCGCGTGTGTGTGTGCAAGAAGCAACACATAATTCCCGACTGTTGTCAGTGATAATGTGTCACTAATTAAATGTAACATCGCAGAGCTCCGGTTTATTTCAACAGGCTGCCGTAGGGTATTAAAGAAAAGCCCCAGGTGCACAGCAGGTAGTGCGGACTACTTCACCTGAGGTTGTGGGTTTTAGGATAATGTGCTAAACAGCAATACAGCTCCTCCACACTGCAACTGCAGTGTAGTAGATCATCACCTTACTGTTTTTACCATGCTAATGCTGCAGGATCAACGACAAAAACACTAGTCTATCATTCAAAAAAACAAACAAACAAACTGTTTATATACCACAGCTCAGGCTCGATTTGGGTGTTGGTGGCGTGCACTTAAGTTTACAAGTCAAAACATAGTTAGCAACTACTCACTTTTACAGAGGAGCCACCATTTTCCATTCAAAGACGTCAGCCCGGATGAACTCACACTGCCAATGCTAAACAGCTAGTTAAACATAGTACAAAATCAGCTCACAGGTCGTTGGGAAACACCTACCACGTATCTGAAGATGCTTGTAGAGACTCTTCAAAACTTGAGGGGCGAAACTAGAGATAAATGTGTAAAATGAAGACGAAAAAACTTTAGCAGCGAGTTACACATTTAACGTTAACTGTTAGCAAAGACGGTAGCAAGTGGTGTCGCCTTGTTTACGACAAAAAAAATAAAGTTCCATATTTATAAACACTGTTTAGTATTTAAACGTTGATATAACATTTGATTAATAATATTTTAGAATTTTAAATAAAAACTTCTCGAATATCGAATATTTGTCGTAACAAGGCGGCGTTGTTACGTCACGTCCGGCTGTCATCTTCTCGCCTTCCGGCGCAGCAAACCGTAAATGTTTGGTGGAGGTCTACATACCCGCAGTGCTTACCCCAAACAACCAGGGAGTCTGGCTGAAGCAGGGGTAAGTGAAGTCACATAATCTGTACGCTGTAAGTTTGACTTGAAAATTATAAAAAAGTATCACGAAAGTCATGAATGCCAATCTGCTTCCACGTGTAAACATGCAGATTGAATGAAGGAGAGTTTAGGGCAAAGCCCCAGTCAGCTCGGAGGAGTTACACAAACTTCCTTCATTATTCTCAAACCTGAGACAACAAGTCTTTCAAAAATAAGACGCAGCAGTCACCTGGTGGAGGCTCATTATTAAAGTATCATAAACTGCTGGTGGGTTTGTGCTGAAGCGGCAGATAGAGCCAGCAGTTCATTGGGAAATGAAGTAGGCCAAGATTGGAGATTGTGCCAGTGGGGGTCTCTACTGTTTCCTATGCCTAAAAACTAAAAAAACAATAGAAACAAAGCACTTTTTGAACCCACACTGTCCAACAAATCACCCAAATGACTTGTTTTCAGCTACAGAAGTGCCTTAAACAATCTCAGAGGATTTTCCGGTACCTTTGTAGTGGTAGGATGGAGAATCCTGTGTGTGGCCCTCTGTCAGCAGAGGCAGGTGTTTTCCAGTGTAGCACTCATAAGGCTTGAGCTGCAAAGGCCTAGATATAGTGCTCCAGCTCTTTGGCTGTATTTTTAGTAACACAACATAACTGAGAGAACACAGAGCAACTAAGCCAAGCAGGCTGTATCAATAAGACTCTCAGCCTTTGTCAACATATCAACATCTGTCTTATAATTCAGTGATTGTTATCTGTATCTCTTTCTGCACTCAGAAGCTTACGCTTACTTACTGTACACCACCCGCAGATCTGATATTCTATTAGCTGCAGAATGCAGTTATGTTATCTGCATGTACCTGTGATAGTATGTGGTTATATGTATATGGCGAATTTGTCTATAGTGCTATTTTAAACTACATATATTTGAGCATCTAGTGTTTCTTCAGCTCATGATAGATAAGTCAAGTATATTGTTAAATATTCAATCTTTTGTTTTAAACTAAGTGTTTCTGCATAAGTCTCCACTGGTTTGATCACATTTAGGGTCGATACAAATGGAGTAATTCCTCAAATGGATGATCAAATGTTGAAGCCATATGTTACTGATTCAAGAATGTGGCGTAGTTTAACAGATATTGCATGGCGAGTCTGAGGAGAAGCTAAACCACAAAGAGTTGCTTCATTCTGATGCAAATGAAATGTTGG
The DNA here is from genome assembly GCF_900963305.1 of Echeneis naucrates. NCBI lineage: Eukaryota > Metazoa > Chordata > Actinopteri > Carangiformes > Echeneidae > Echeneis > Echeneis naucrates. Next base: position 6,883,601 of record NC_042531.1, on the reverse strand, counting down.
GTCAAAATTGTAGCGCTGACTGGCTTTACTGGCAAATCGGCCACCATGGAAAGACTGCATGTCCCCTTTAAGCTCTTTTGCAAAATTGCCTTCAGATAAAGTCTCACTAAGCCTTTGTAGTCAGTGACCTGTTAACATTTTTCCAGCTGCATTACTGTTTTCCAGCAAGTTATTCCATCTATGGTAGTCTGTCCTAAGGGTAGCTGGTCTGGTGGAACTAGCCTTGTTGACCTCTCCTTAATGTTCATCCTTGTGTCCCAGCATGGATATATGTCTCTGAGTGAGTGTACTTCATTAAGTCAATTATGTAATGAACTAGATGAGTGGAATTGGATGTAGACACAGTAGGTTTCTCCCTGCAGCCTGTGAAGCTGCCCATGTAAATGACCACAAAGTTGTCACTGTAAAACTTCCAGAATGTCATTGAATTAACATACAGCTACAATGATTGACAGTAACATAATCAGGGAATGTGCTAGTAAGCATTGGAAGAAAAAGTCATCTCGTGATCCACCATACGTAGCAAAGGCAGACATTGGTGGTGTGTGCTCAGTGTGATACATTTTAGATTTTGTAGTTTTGTATACCTGTAAATATAGAGGGCAAACAGACAGGTTGCTGAAAAGGCAGAAATGCATTAGATGTGTGAAGTCACTAGGCAGCGTCCCCAGAGTATTATGGTGACTGCTCTTTGACAGTGACAGTACAGCTCAAAGAAAACCCAGGCATCCATCTGATGATGGCTCATAGTGAGTGAGACCATTGCGTGTGACCAAACCTGGAGGACCCTGTGAATCCGTACAGCGCTTTAATATTATTGCTCTTCTTTGGTCCGTGGGGACACTTGACCTTTTACCCCAAGCTGTATGGTTAAAACAGTCAAAGATGTCTTTGGTATGGTCAATTATACTGACTGTGAACTGATGTCATTGTGTACTGAAGCAGAAAACTCAAAATTAAAATATTTTGCAAACTATGAAGAAGAAATATTCAGCTGCACATTATCTAAAATCCTAAAAAATGTGAAGAAGACAAAAAAAGAGTTGTTTGAGCGTGCCACCTTTTCATTTTTGATTTGTCTTTACATGGTCTGAAGTTATACAGCTGTGAACTGCTGTTGGCAGTTCCATGTCTTGACTGTTAATACTTGAGTTGAGGCAGCACATTGAATGAGTCGGCGAGAATGTGCATGTTCGTGTAACTTGATGAACTGTTTGCCATCGTATCAATATCAAGACAGTGTAAAAGAGCCTTTTCACTGTGTGCTGTTCTTTGTTGAGGAGCAACTTCCACATTGTAATCTGAAATTACGTGTCCACTTCAATAATGAAATTATCTGCTCATGTGTTTTCAGCCTGTAATTGTCACCCCAGGGCAAGAGTAAGTTATCCAGTTTTTTTTTTCTTTTTTCCAAAAATCATGCTAGTTTGAGAATTTTCTGTGCAGTTAAAACATTCCTCATTAATTTGTGTAACACACCCACACTAGCTTAATTTGTGGTAACAAAGAAACAGCAGTGTAATTAAAGCGGATGGGTAAGATTCAAACAAGAACTCCTACAATTAGACTAACAGCAGGGTTGGCTAAAAATATCCTCTTCCAACCACAGTGGTATGTTGCTAGGTTTCATACAAAAACATTGCAGCAAGTTTGTAAACGGCCAAACTGCAGTAGATTATCTGATAATGCACATTGGTTGCAGGCCCTGGCATATCAGTGAGAAAGACAAACAAACAAAGTAGCTTTAGCGTTAACAAGTTCAGCCTGAGTTCATGTGTAAGGATCTTTATAAAACAGCACTTCTTCATACTATGTGCTTCACTGATGAACTGCTTCTCTCTAAAAATAGCTGACACAGTCGTTCAGTGCAATTTAATAGAGATAAAGAAGGACTATAGGATATGAAACAGTAACTATCATATGCTTTGAGGTTGTCAAGGGCTGAATTTCTTTCCACGGCAGCGAGAAAACTCAGGCATCTTGAGATTGTTCAGGGCGCAGAGATGGCGTTACATGTCGCCGCAGCGGTGTGTGTCACAGGTCAACAGAAAACATGGTTCCATCTTTTTAGGAATGATAATGGCAGTGGCACCATCATTTTCCACACTGAATTTATTTGGGCTGTCTTTGTCCTGCTCTTGAGAAATATAACCTGAGGGTGATGAGATTCAAGTTCCTGGCTGCAATTCTACCTCCCCCTGTGAGACAATCAGGTTTACATACAAATCAGCTCAGATGGAAGGGCAAATGTATATACAGTGTGTTCACAGAGTCAGAGAGACAGGTAGCAAGGGCAGAGAGGATTAGTCTCTACAAGTGGGCCATAAAAATCTAAATGCGTTGAGTATATAAAACATTGATTTCAGACTAAACTGGAACATTTCAGCAGAGTGAAAACTGAGCATAGTCTTGTTTTGAACAACTCTCAACCAGCTGATGCATTTTTTTGTCAGCTCAGTGGTGTCAGTGTTACCTTGAATATTAGTTAATAACAGCAAACATTTAAATTGTCAGTCTTTCCAAATGGAAGCAAAGCACATATGGTGGATTTGTCATTCTACTTTTACTGTGTCTAACACTTTGTAGACATTCAGATTTTGAATAAATCTGATAATCTGGCAACCTCTTTTGCAGATCCTATCCTTCTTTGATAGACCCTCTAACACACCTTCCCCTTTTCCAAAAATGTGTAAATCCATCTCAAGCTAAAAAGATTATATTTGTGTTTGGCTTGAAGTGTCCAGCAACACTATCAGTGTTATGTAAGCAGGTGTTATAAAACACATTGAAAGATATATTGGTTGCCACCTTGTTAAAGGCTCAACAAATATGAGCTGCAGGTAGACTGTAAGCGAGGAGCAGCGATTGCTTGATTGCTTTGTGATATGTGTCGAAGAGACAGTTTGCTACCTGCGGTGTGAAAGCTGCAGCAGGCAGCATCATGTAGCTGAATGAGAATTACAATGTGATTACTGTGAATGATGCTGATTTGGCAAAATTATACAGCTGTGTGAAAGAAGTGTTTTATGGCTCTTTTTTCCTTATTAGGCTGTCTACATGACATTTACAACAAAGAATCAAATCAGTCACCTTTTAGAAACGTGGTAACAAATGCGTCTCATACCTTTTCGGTTTCTGATGGCAGCATTGTTTCTGCAGTGGTTTTGAGTTGTGTTTGATAGAGGGGAGAAATTGGCCATCTGGATGGGCAAATTTGTCAAATTTGGTGAAACAGCTTCAGATGGCATAATAAATCTATTCTCAATTGTCAGTTTTATGGACTTTCTGGTCCTCAGTTATTTTCATGTCATTCGAGGTCAGTGAGATTTTGAGTTCTAGTGTATTCATGATGTTCCTTAAACATGGCTTAAACATGGCTCTGAGATAAATTCAACACAAAGCAAAGTACAGTAAATGATGAAAACCTTATTACATATTAAGCCATAGCTAGATTTTTGCACCAGGCTGTGAACATGTTTTTTTCCTCTTTCTGTTGTTCAGATGGACACTTTAAAATAGCAAACTACGGGGATTCACTTGCTTTTGGAGTCATTCTCAAGCAGCCATTCTAAGACCTTAAAGCATTTACATGTTGGCTTCATTTTTCCGCCTTAGAGGTTCCTACTTGCTTCAAACAACTTTAATATAATTTTGACTGTTGCATATTATACAGAAAATATAGAGCTCTGTTCATGAGTATGGCCTGCAGGGCATTTTCGCCGGCTAGTTAACTCTTGGTTTGCATTACTCTCTCCCTGTTGCCACACTCAAGCTTTTCTTCAGATGCTTCATATTGACTGCAGCTTCTTATCTTCATCCATTTTTCAGTCTATGAGTCCTGGACTTGAGAACTTGACGGAGGCAGACAGTTGCACAGCTCTTAAATCTATCTTGTAATCCTTGCATTTTTGGAAATTATAACTCCAATTGTAAGATTTTATTTATGAACTTTTTAAGATAGCATTAGGTTTACGTATCGATTTATTGATTTTTATTTTTTTTTATTGTAAAAGTGCAAAATGCTATGGTTAAAGCTATGGTTAAAGCATATGTTAAAGAGTAACAGCTTTGTTTTTATAATGTTGTGTAGAGTTAGTTAATCCTACTACCTCTTCATCCATTATCAATGGATTGGCAGTCATACCGGGTACATGCTAGTAAAAGGTGTTTTCTTTTTCTTTTTTTTTTCCCCACCTTTAACCCACAAACTAATATTAGTTCAAGGATATTCTTTTAGCTTTGAAACTAAATATTGCAAAGCTACAACGGCACGAATGCAACTGATGTCAGAGCAGACAGATACAGACTATTTGATCCAGCTCTTATGCTTTTACTTAAAAAAGAAAGACATTATTCAAACTAATGCCTGCCGACAGCTTCCTGGCTCTGAATGGAAATTACTTCATAAGGCAAGGCTTCAGGCCATGTTCAGCTGCTTCAGTATTTTCATATTCGAAACAAAAACTATGCTATCTTACATATACTTGCAGACACAATCAGGTCTTCTGGCCATTTCTTCCCCGATCACTCAAATTCTTTAATGAAACCCTACACTTTTCTGTCTGCACACTGCTGTTGAACACTATACTTTTGTCAATACGCAATACAATTTCTCCAAATGCCTGTAGTTCTGTAGTGCCCCTCATATATATATGCATATAAGAGCTTAATGTCAAGGGCTCCCTAAATTCAATGACTTTGGTCATTTAGAAATGAATGTACTGAGGGCATGCAACACTCTGATTACTATATTCTTTTAGAAAACTGAGGTACATCTTAAAAGTAGCCACCACAGCAGGATATTATATCCCATGGTTTTCTGCCCTGTCTTCTGGAGGCTTCATAGATCATCTTGTAATTTGGCCCTTTCTCTGCTCTTAATGGTAGGAGCTGTGTGACACGTCACCCACCCCTGTAAGCCAAGGTGCGGTGTTGTGTGAGGAGCAGGACCGGGATACAGCTCTAAACAGGCTCTCTCAAAGATATGACACATGTTAACGGATCCCAGAGGATTGGGCACGATAGCTGCCGTGAAACTCTTTTTTTTTTTTTTTTTTTCTGTGGAGATCCTTGGTTTCTTTGTTGGTTTGGTGCTATGGTTCAGAATAAAGTGACAAAATGATCAGCTTGAGCAGAGCGATGAAGAGCACGAGAGAATGAAGCAGTTAGGCTATGAGATAATTTATTCACCGTACCACAAGAGTTGCACAGCAGCTTTTAAAGTTCATCATCATTGCCTAAAAATGCATGGTATGATTTCAGAAATGCTTGTGTACAGTTGATGATGACCATATCCAAGTGGATGAGAATATTTTTAATGGGTGTGTGAAGGGCTTTTGTCTTCAGAGATTGGCTTTTCCTCCGAGTTAAAATGACTACTGTGTTGATGCTATAATACAGATAGCATTGATGAATCTTGTGTATGTAGATCTTTTGTTGGAAGATTAACTCCAAAAACTGATACTGTGACACTGGCAGATCAGTGCCATGGAGAGTCCCATTAACATTTATTGTAAATAAGTCATATTTCAGCCTTGGGATTCATTACACAATTGGACGTGAGGGCGTAAAAAACAAAAACACAAAACAACACATAGAACAAATGTGAAGTCAAAATTTTCTTCTTAAAGTTTACAGTCAAAACCTAGGGTTGGTTGGAAAAAATTTGGTCATTCAAAACGGAAAAAACAAAACAAAAACTCAACCCCAACTATATTCTCCGCGTGGCATCAGAAGAAAGTCACACGACATACTGCTCTGATTCTGTAGTTCTGTAGTGCCAGTTTCTGACTTCTGCACAATTGTTGCTGCTATTAATGTTTTAGTGAAAGCAATTTTTATGAGAACTAATCTTTCAATGGAACTGCAGCCTTGTTTATTTATTGGTGCTCTAACTTTAGCAAAACATCCAAGCACTTTGGAACACAATTTCTGGTGATATTGATACCAGCACAGTCATCTTCCACATCCACCTTTTGTACTATTGCAATAACCCTTCCCCTCGGTACAGTGACAACACCTTTCACCCTGTTTTATCAACTTAACTCTGAGGAGAAAACGCTAGTGGGTGAGGGTATTTTCAAAGTCAAAGCTGACATTATTTTACCTGGAGTGTTTTTCCAGGGAACATTTACTCCTGCTGAAAAGAAACCTATAAAACCTGCAGAGAACCTGCAGAGTTATGTTTGTTAATATGAGGGGCCATAAGTGGTCACCAAAGGCAAGAAAATGCGCTATATTGAGAAGGCTTATTGATTATAAATACCCCAGTTTCTCAAATTTTTCTGATTTCTGACTCTTCGTCCCATCATATTTCTGTCACCCCATTTTCAAACACACATTTGTGGGGGGGGGGGGGTTGATCCTATTCCAGTTCTTCAGTCTATAGTGCTCTTATCTCCCATCCTCGCCACTCCAGTATTATCCTACATCTGGGTCAAGGCCAAAGAAATCCGGTTTTATAACTTTGAGATATATGTATTACTGTATCACAGCAACATTGATTTATGCTTGTGTTGGAAAACAAACAATTTAATACAAGTGTTTTTACAGCTGTTCCACTTTTGATTCCAATGACCAGCAGCTCACCAAAGCACCTTGGCTATGCTCCAGAAGTGGATGCACTTCTAACAGATCAGTTTCTACTGCAAAAATGATCACACCAGTAGGTGATGTAATAGTTAAAGTATTCCAGCAGAAATATGTAATATAAACCACTATGATTTCCAGTTAAGATAGCTGACATATTAATAAGGTCAACATTTGATTTTCTCAGTTGCTGTTGAATCGACAAAAAAGTAACATATTTTAATCTATAATTTGAATAGACGGTATACTTCTCTTAACAAACACTTTAACTTGAATAAAGTAAATTGTTAACAGTTGTATTCCAACTGAAGCTGCTTTTTTGCTAAAGTACATCCATTCTCATTCATCTTTCATGTGGGCTGTGGACGTAAATGCAAACAAACACCACATAGGTCAGAATATTTTATGGAATTATGAAATCAGTGACTCCATGTTTATGTAAATTTCATTGCTGTTGGTTAGACAAGCCATTTATCTTTGTCTGAATCTGTATTACTAAAGCACACACATTCACACTTCACACTGCAGGAAAAGGCGAAAAGTAATAATACAGACAGCAAGGCATCCCAATCCTAATGTTAACGAAATCATAGCGCACTTATTGGTTGAGGTTTATTTGTGCAGATGGGAATGAATGGACCTAGTGATATAAGTCATCCCACTGTAACAGCTTTAAACCTGATGATATTATTCCATCAAGTGACAAAAAAGTGGCTATGAGTCATAAATGGTGTCCCGGCTCAGAGAACATGATGCACAGCAGCTACATAGGATGAGGCCAGTTGGCAAAACCTCATGTTTCCTTCGACTTGATGCAAATGAAGAAGTAGAACAAAATACTGATGCAGAGGAGATTAAATAATTCCAAGTTAAAATAACTGTAAATGCTGCTGACAAACCACCGAAGTGGATTATAGGGATAAAATCACAACAAAGGCCACACGAGGGGGGTGATGGCATTGTCAGATGTCAACATCAAGAAAAAATAAATAAGTATTTTTCAATATTATTATTTTAATGCAGACAAATGATTTAGCAGAGAGCTGGCAGCTGAGGGGTTAAGATGCCGACAGCATTCAGAGTGAGTCTGTGTATTATTTCGAATATTGTTTGCAGGCCATCATCTAGGAGCGGGAAATGTTGCAGTCGCATTAGCATGATGCGGATGCCACACAGCGAGAAGGTTGGGCCACGCTCCCTGTGGCTCTGATGACAGGAATGTAGTGTTTTTAACCTTTATCAAACACACCGAGCTGAACATGCCGGTGTGTGCGTGCGTTAGTTTGTTATTGAGCCACACCACTACAAATCATACAGCCAGAGGCACACAGTTAAGGTGATGGCTTTGCTGCTCTCTTGTTTTAAAGCAGCGAGGACCATTAGAGAGGAGAGAGAGACAGAGTGAGGTCAGCTTAGTCTGTTTCGGGCCTGTGCTGGAAGTACATTTCAATGACTTGATTATGATTGATTGCTGATATGATTTCATGACTCACTGTTGGCTGGTAGCTCATTTATTACTGTTGTCCATCATCTGACTGTGCTCCTTGCTAATGGAACAAGCTGAGCAGGATGCTCTCTTTTCATTCCTCTCTTTTATTCTTCTCTGTCCCTTTAAAATTCACATTTTTTTTTTACCATAATGTGGTACAATAATACAAAGGCATGTTGTTCAAAGTTCACAATGTTAATGCAATAATTCAGAATGTAAAAAAGGGACAAATGTTGCCATGCGGAAATGGAAGGATGAAAGATTGTGCCTGTTTTTTTTTCTCAGGCTGTAACATACACTGTCATCATTCATTCTACTGCTTTCATTGTTATCTCACTTCTTACTCCAAATAATGTAGAGTTTTATTTCTAGGTTTCCAGGTTTGTTCAGGTTGTGGTAAATTTCTGACCATTCATTGTACTCTGATAATCTGCCATTTGGCTTCGTCTGTTCAGTGCTAAATTTCACAGTGGTTCATTATAAGTGTTTTGTTTTTGTTTTTTTCTTTAGAGGATGTTTGCGGGCTGTGCAGTGTTTTTCTGGGTACTGTAGTGTCATGTTCAGAGTGGCTTTAGAAGTGTGTGGGAAAAACAAAAAACTAAACAAAACTGAAATCCAACCTTCTCATCCTGAATGGGACCAGACTGTTTATGCAACAGAAGTGCGGAGGATCGCAGGGTTTTCTGGCAAAAATGAGCTGGCTTAAGTTTTGCCAGACCACAGTGTCCTCTGGCACGATGCTGCCACGGGTGGGAAAAAAAGAAAGAAAGAAAGAAAATCGCTCCACCGACACATTGCTTTTAGATTTGTAACTTTATAACAACCAATTTTGAACAGTTTACCTTGTGATCACACAAGAACTGAAATCCTTCATAAAGCATTGCTTTGGCCTCAGATAAGCCTTCCAGCTGATAGATCTATTACTGAAACATGCAGGACATCATGGATCCTATTTAATTCCCTCCCCTCCCAGCTCCTTTCTCTGTAATCGCTCTGCACTCTGAATGCCTCCTTACAGTAGCTGATCCTCGCGGTTAAAGGAAATTCTCTTGTCAACATAAAGCTTTTAACAGAGCTGAAGCTCTCCAGCTTACAGGTGTTCATACAGTTGCTTTTTAATACCCTGATTAAAAGGAGAAAATGAACTCATCGAAATGGTTTGTGCTTGTGCAATATTCAGCTTTCTCTCCTGTCATTCAGTCTTCAGCGGCGCACATATGCACATGGTCTTCCGTCCCTGTGTCTCATTACTCCCCCCTCCATACAGTACAGGGGTCTGTTCTGTGCAGTGCTGGACGTTGTGTGGTTGCTACGGTATGCTGTGTAGATTTTTGCTGCAGTGCAGCAGGCAGTATTGTGCTGCTGCTGCCTCTGTGTCTTTCCCCAGCGCCCCCCCCCCCCCCATGCAATATTTTTGTGTACATTGTTTGGGAGCCGTGGAACACTTCCAGACAGTTTTGGTTTAAAAAAGCTGGGAAAAAAATGGCAGTAGCCCCAGAACTTCCGTCTCATTCATCACACCCAGAAAGTCCAGCACTTTGTTGCCTTCTTTCCTGACCACTTACAAAGCTTTGGCAACATTTTTATGATGACCTTTCAGAAGTCCTAATTTTTGTTTTTATCTTGCACATCCCTGTCTTTCAAGTTCAATTCCCCCAGTTTTAGGCTCCTCTAGCTTGTTGCTGTTGTCCTGTATTAAGACAGTTAGAGAGAAAAAGGAAGAAACGGTGGGATGGGCAGTGACTAAGTAACCTGTTTGTGATGGTGAGTGCGCCGCACTCTGCACAGAGAGGCCCGTTGTTTTCAGTTATACACAGAAGGCTAGAGCCGGTGAAGCACTCAGGTACAGTGTGTCAGAGACCATGTAGAAACAGCACCAGGGGACAGAATGGAAGCTGAAATATTTGTACAGTTTGTGTTCTATCTATCTATCTATCTAGAAATATGTATTGTAATATGATGACCTTTTCATCTGTGGGATTCCATGCATTGCACAGTCACATGCCACACTGGCAGCTTGCAACTTGCCATTTCACCAACACCATTTAGCCACAACATGACAGCCCTTGACATTTCTGGTAGGTTAGCCTCAGCTGGTTGAGCAAGTGTCACTGGTATCTGTTGGATATGCTTATCTGCATGTTGGACGGGTCTTCATAAGTGGGTGACAGCAAAGGTATGTGTGCACGTGTATATGTGTGAGAAGGTGGTCGTGCTTGTGGAATTGGATTAAAAAGGTTGTGTCGTGCTCTGGGGGACATTGTGTCAGGGTTAGGCAAGTTTCGGAGCAGCACTCTTTGAAAGTGTATTGTTTTAGAATTGAGAAAAAACAAAGCTCCATCCGGCGTAGACTTTTATAGCTACATATGGAGGCATCATCATTTGCTAAGATTTTGGAACGGCATGTGCGAAAGGCGTTAAAGGCAGAAGGAGAGCACGGTGAGTCCCAGCAGGGAGTCCTAACAGCAGTACACAATACTTATACCTGTTGTTCACTTCAAAATTACATAAAGTGTCACCTGTCATGAAAGAAGAAAGGTTAAACACTGGACACATTTTTGTTCTGATCACATCATTTAAGCATAGCGTGAGAATGATTAACACAACGATGTGCAACACATAAAAGAAGCACATGGAAATGACCTGAAGTTTTATAAATACAATCGCCTTCCACACCAATAAAACTGATTACTGCATTGCAGATGATCAAACCTGAAGGTCACACTTTATAGTATGTGTGTTTGGTTTGAGAGAGCATGTTTGCATGTCTGTGTGCGTGATGCATGTAGCTTCACTTTGCCGGTTATATTCTTATGCAGCAGCATGCCAAAGAGGAGGTGGAGGACATTTTATTATGTATGCAGTGCTTCTGGAGTTTATTTTGTATCTGTTCTGCATAAAGTATGAATCTTTTCAAACCCAAATAGGAAGACAAGTAGACTGATGAAAAGCAGTGGATCTACAGTAGACTCAATCCCTTCTCTTATCTTCTCACATTTATACACACATTGTCATGCAAACCCCACCCCTGACAAACATAACACCTTACAGCCATGTGAAGTAGTCACCTCAGCTCTTTATTGACTGGCTCCAAGGCCAAGCATTATGGCAGCCTTTTGTGATGTTTTCAATAAAAAAAAGAAACCCGCTGGTCGGTTACATAACAGCTCCAGTTCCAGTACTGAAACACGTGACATAATTCTATTAACAAATAAAGGTATACGTAGAGAGGATCAACTGATAAGATGTGAAGAGCAATTACTAACTCTGCTCCCACCTAATATTTTCAATATCAGTCCAGAGTAGCATAGCTTTTTCTCTTCTGAACACTTGCTATGTTCAAAAATGACAGAACTGAGATGTGACAAATCCTTCCATTATGATCCCAAGGTTGGTGACACTTTGGAGTAGGACTGTGACTGTAAGCCATATCGCTTATCTCTGTTTGCTGCCATGTGAGGTCTGTGGAAGAACAAACTAAAAAGTATGTGTGTCATTTTGCTAGTTTGTGCTTGATGCATCTGTCTCCTAATTGGACATGCACATGAAATGACTGTAACATTGAAGGGAGGCTGAATGTTCTTTGCCCTGGATTTTTCAAGGTCATGCAATCTGTGATGGTCATATAACTGCGTCTGACAATCAGGTTTAAAAAAAAAGGTACAAAGAAGATATTGTTACAGAAATGTTAACTGGTGTGTTTTAAAACCAAAGAGCAGCAAAAGCAGCAACATGCTATACGCTCACTCTGTGCCATGTTTTTTGTTTTGTTTTTTTTTTTTAATCCAAAGTGCTTGTGCGGATGTTTTTCACTTAATAACTGGGTTTACACTGTTTTGTAGCATGCAAGTGAGAGTGGGACGGTGTATGCAGGACAGTGAAAGAGAGAGGAAGTCTAATCAACGTGTTTGAAACTTGTTCAGGCAGTTACCCCAAAAAGCTTTCCCTTTTTGAGTAATTATACTCTAGTTCTTAATTTACCTGCTCCATCAAAGGGTCTTGTGAACACACTGCTGTCATTGTGTTACATGACAAATGTGTAACAAGTGTCATACTCAAATAGCTTTATATGTAATTAGATATGTGAGGGAGAACATTTGGGAGGAACTGGTGAGCAGTAGTGTTTAGCGACTAGCTTGGGTCAAATTCAATGGATCAATAGGCGAACCCATTAAAGGGTTATAGGTTGATGCACCTACATTTAGTTTAGTAGTTGAATACGTTGGACCTACTAGTTTGATGTTAATCTTTTGATAATTACTGGTGCGAATGTAAATAAACAATAGAACAAATTCCTTTTCTAAAGTTGTACAAATGTGTACAAAGTAGCCTGAGTTGTGCCTGAGAAATATAACCTAAAAGGTCTGCTGGTTAAACTGATGCTCTTATAACTGTGAGACCAGTAACATGTAGTTAGTTTTTACAGTCTAGACACAAGAGAACGGCGAAGACACAGTCACGACTAAAGAAATCAAGGTCGCCCGATATATTTACCAATTTAACATTCCTTCCTTTGTTTCAATGTTGAAGGCGTAACAGTGGAACAAAGCCTAAACCATCCACCCTGTGCTTTTACTCATCATGGCCTCAGGACTGAGGGATGACCTAATTGTCCGACTCCCCCTGTGCTACTTATCTTATTGATAGAAGCTCCTCACTATTTCTAAGAGATCAATTGGGAAGCAACCATTCAATCGCTTACTGTGAGGACTACTATAATATTCTAAAACAGATGAGATGATGTTACCTCACATTGAATATTTCATTCATGAAATAATACATAATATACTGATAGTGAATTGAGGTGGAAAAATAATGACAGTACTGCAAGTTAATTACTGCTTTAAGTGAACAAACAAAAACAACAGTGACTGCATTAGCATCATTGTGCTTATTCTTTAGGAGGTAAATGAGAAATAAAAGGTGAAAGTTTACTTTCTGCTGCTTCTGAGAATCACATGACAGAGAGAGAGGAAGCTTTGATAACAATCAACAAAGCAATGAATGTGATTTTTATTTTTTTATCTTTTTATCTCCAGCTTACAGAGTTCACTGTCTTGGAATTGGTGTAAAACTATCGTTGACACTGTTGAGGGCAGAAAGCTGCTAGTAAATAACCCTCCCAAATCACTTGTGTAAAACAATGATGGGCACGTTATGGAGAAAAGTCATGACGCATAGAATATGAATTGATCTGCAGGTAAATTAAAGATGTCACAAAATGAGTTCTCACCACTGAGAATATTTAACTCAAGACAGAAAGTGCTTTCTTATGTACCACATGACACAATATGGTAATTTGTTATCATAGCTGATTAACTTAACTGTCGGTATCAGTTAAGCTATGTTTTTAGTTGATCTGAGGCCTCTGTACAGGCAATATTACACCAAGCCCTGCGATATTGTGATGCCACGTCTTTTTGAGGCTACACACAATCACTGTGATCAACCACTGATTTTCATAGCGCTGTAACATAATTACACACATCAGGTTACCTCCTCCCAAACATACCTCATTATGATGCTGGTTTCCAGTCATTAGACATTCGTACAACACAAACTGTTACATCACTTATATCAACCTGTTGTAGTCTCATGAACCGGTCATGAACCTAGGTTGAATGTGTGACTTGAGTGTGTCATGCGTGGGCTTTCTGTTGAAAAGGGCTCAAATTAATACAGTTATATGGAAATGTGATCCAAATAATGTGGTTTTGGTGCCATGAAATAAGTGGCGTGCCAAAAAAATTGATTTGATATAAGAATCGTGATTCTCATTTACTACGATTCAGAATCGATTTAAATTGTCCCATAATCAATTAAAAATAAATTAATAACACAAATCTGCAGGCTCTCTGCCTCCATTTTGGATGCGGGACATCATGACGTCACCACAGAGCCGGTTATGGAACATACAATTTTTTTTTTTTTTTAAATAAAGAGAGACTTAATTTTTTTTTTTTTTTTACTTTTTTTACTTTTGCTTAAGTGATATTGCTTTTATGCAACAATTCCATCTAAACATGGATACATGTTTAAAACTTGATAAATTTGAAAAAGACACTTCAACGTCTCCATTTGTCATTCTGTCTTGCAAAGCAGACTGGAGTAGATCACGAGGATCCTTTGCACACCCATAGATTGAAGCAGAAATCCTTATGAATCAAATCGTAGCCCCAAAAATCGGAATCAAATCGAATTGTGAGACAGTAAAAGATTCCCACCCCTAATGAATAGTATTGATATATGTCACAGCGAGTATATCCCTTGGCTTTGACTTTCTTTGCATTTGTTTTTGTGTTCTGGTGCATTTTATTGGCTTCTTATTTTCTCTAACCAACTCCTGTGATTGATTGATCTGACTGCTGTGTCTGTCTCCCTGTTGATGTGAAACCTAAAAGAGCAGGACTGTCTACACGCTTGGTTTACGTTGCGTAATGGTTCCATGTTGTATGGTTTTTATTGGGTCAAATGTCAACAGACACAGATACACTGCAGATGAAGTTAAACTAACTTTCTCTGGTTCCCTGCGTGTAAGGTCTGATATGCTATGTGTTTAGATGACTGTAGTGTCAGCTGTTTGAATGCTACCTTGAGAGGCTTCCTTGCCTTTTTAAGCCAAAAATTTAATCCTCTGCAGCCTCTGTGGTAGGGTCCTTATCGCCTTTTTATCTGTTTGTGGTGCACTTTATTTCCTTTTCCTCCTCCTCTGCTGTATCACTTTTCCCTGCAAAGGCAACATTGGCTCCCCCCGACCTGGTCCGAAATGACCTGTCAGGAAAATCTGATCCTTTTAAACTGAGCAGGACTGGTCTTTTGCATGCCAAAGTCTTGGTGATGAGGGCCAAATGTCCTCTCGATGTCCTCCAACTCCAACACGGCAGCACGAAAAGGCCTCCCAATGTCTCCACAGTAACTCTAGATTCTGTTGACACCGGCGAAGAAGGCCGAGACAGTGAAGGGGTGTGTGTGTTTCTCACTAACCAGATCAGCAGTCTTTGCGAGCAGACACAAAAGTGCAACAATCAGGGAGCAAAAATATGTCAGATCTGAGACTTCAATAATGGAATGGGCATTGACAGGGAAGCTGGGCCCTGACCACTGTTGAACCTTCTCAGTTATCATCATGTTTTTGTCCCAGACACAGACTGTTGGTAAAGGATCAAAGTCCCATTCGAGGCTAATAATCGGTGCTTCATTTTTCCTTACCTTGTGTGGTGTATGGTCTTACAGTGACACAGGAAGATGCAGGTTCATCAAGTTCATCATATCCACTGTGTGCCTGCTGCACAACTCAGACTATGAACTGTCCCACCACTGTTTACGGAATGAAATCACATTTTCTTATGATGTTTTGTAGAGTGTTGAGGTAAAATGAACAGGAAATCCACTACAGTTTAATGTCATTGATATGAAAGCTTACAACATAGATCATGTTTACAGCACTGCCATCTAACATCATTCCAGACAATCTTAGTTCATGTTGCTACATGTTTGCGCTGTGCACAGGTCCTGCCCAAATCCAGTTGTCAGGTTTACTGATTTGCGCCGGTCCTTATTTGATTACCCCATTGATGTGAGATGTTGGCAGCTGTGCTGATGGTGAGGGAAGGTAAGAGCGACTGACAAGGACACTCAGTGAGGCACCAAGGTCTTTGTGTTGCACACCGCCTGCACCACGTCTCTCCTTGCTGCTGAGCTCTTCAGAAAACTGCCTCCTCACACTCTCTTTATTAATATGTGTTTTGAGTTGATCTCATTACAGGTGCTATGCTAAAAATAGACTGAGGAACAGACCACTGCACACGATTCCAAACAGTTTGAGTTTATATAGAAGAAAGTGGGTGACAGGACACCTGAGGGTTAATGGTCTTACAGTAAAACGTACAAAAAAAGAAAAGAAAAGCCATCAGTGTCACCAAGCGCCATGTATGCATGTTATCAGTCAATTTGCAGATTCTCTTTATTTTTTAAGTGTGCATATTTGTGAAGTGTATCTGCTGCAAATCAGAGACCGTGCAAAGAATATGGTGATTTGAATTTTTACTGTCTTTAGTGACCTCAGCAGTCTGTCATGCCACCACCTTCCATCGTAAATTTGTCAACCGCTGTCAAATCACATTCACAACTGACCTGATGCATTTCCCTTTTTCGTACAATTTAGTGACACAAAACAGCCTATTTCTGAGCCAGTAAATGTGAACATGTGTTTTATATGTTGTGTGTATTGTCTGAGGCGTGCTGGTAAGGGACGGATCATGGACTTTTTTATGGTTCATTATATCACACAGAAGATAGGTGGCCATATGTCCAGGCCCCTTTTTTTTGCCCTGTGGGACAGCATGATTTATGGTGCATATAAGCCATGAGAAATGATGTGCTACACGCAGCCATTGCTCTGAGCTTCACAGCATAAAGATTTCTACATCCTTTTCTGAAGGGGGAACATCAAAGGAAGATTTGTGTTCTCCACCCTCAATAACATCACCCTCTTATACTTTGATAGGTGACAATTATTGCAAATCATATGAACCTTGGTTTGGAAGGTCTCCCTTTTCCAAATCCAGTGAACACCAAAAATAAAAATAATATTGGCATGATAGCAAATTTTGTATATTATTGTAACTATATTAGGGTATTTTGGGATTTTTTTTTTTTTGTGTGTGGTCAGTGGTTGATTTTTATTTATTTATTTTTTTTCCCTCACAGAGTCAACACCCATATTGGTGACTCCAGCTACAGTGGCTAATGCCTAAATGGCTAATGCCTGGCTATGTTTGGAAGGTTTATTTAATTTATTTGTATTATTATCCCTTGGTATGTTAGCATCTACTGAACACACAGTACACCTGAGGCTGGGGCTTTTTTTTTTGTTTGTTTTTTTTGTTAAAACGTTGATGTGCTTGTGCTGCTAAAAGCAGAGGATTAACAGAGTCAAGATTTGTTTGCATCTAAGCATGACGTGATTACCAAATTCATGCTTGATGCAAAAAAAAACTAAAATTTCTTACCACAGTGTCAACATGTTTTAGTTAAGAACAACGAAGGACTCAAAAAAAAAAAAAAACAACAACAAGAAAAACTGCCACATTGGTAAGTGAGCAAAACAGGCTACTTCAGTTACACTTGTTGCTCAATTTAAGGTGAATCTGATGCCGTCATACATGTCAAACAATCAAAGAAGAGGGGCTATACTTATGCACAAAAGCTATTAACACTGACAGGGACATAAAACTTCAGTTCTTTCATTTTTATGATTCCTTTATTTTAAAAAAAAAACAAAATCAAGAATCCCAGGAGCAAAAGAAAAACAGTCATCTTGCTGCCATCAAGATTTTTTATAACCAACCCTATGCACACCATGTGAACTTGTGTTGAGGGCCAAGTGATGACTTGCCACTTCAGTCGTTGCTTTAGATCTTGTTTGGAGTTAAATGGCTTTTTGTGCAGAGGCCTGGGTGAAAGCGGGAAAAGCATAAATTATTGAACAGTTTAATGGTGGAAAAAAAAAAAAACAGTACAGTGAAATATTCATAATGGTATTGTCATGGTTCAGAAAAGTCTTATTTATTGATGCAATGCATGTGATGGAAATTGGGGAGTGGTTCTATGTGGACAAACATGCTTATGAAACAGCCTTCTGCGCAGGAATTACTGTGCAACCAATGGAGGGTTTTAGTGGGACTGGCCTTGTTACTCACAACTTGCCCATGTGCCACATTTAAAAGCTAGCCGTAGGTTGGTTTGTGAAGGTTTTATTTTTTTTTTCCCCCCCGGCTATCAGCTCTTTACTAAGAGCTGTTTGTTTGTACTCAGCCTGGGGAGACATGACCTGTGGAGTTGATAGCTTAAATACATGCACAGCCTTGGAGGTCCCACCTGCCATCCCGCACACAGACACAAGCATGTATCTTTTTATCTTTATTCTTTTTCAAAGAATTTTACCTACTTAACACTACCTCAAGATTTTTTTTGCCCCTCCAATGTTTCCCCAATGGCAGAGTCAGTCCCCCGTGTGGTTATCTCAATGAATGAATTCATTCTCCTCTCACAGCAAAAGGCTGCCACAGGTATAGCAGGTGTTATGTGTGGGCCTGTGACTGGGCTACAGAAAAAATGCTGACAACCAGGAAGTCAAACTGTTAAGGGTGTTTCAGTGAAGCCTGTGAAATCTTTGTGCTTATAGCACTGTTTTGTGTGTGTGTGTGTGTGTGTGTGTGCGCACGCGGGGCCATTTTTCATTCTGCTCCTTGAATTTTGCTCAGTGAAGCACCTGCATTCCCCCTGGGATTCATGAAACACCTTGTTCCTTCTGATGAGTTGAGGCACAATCCGCCATCTCCCATGACATATTACTCACACACTTGCACATGCACACACACAAACCAATTGCTCTACTTTTCACTTATAATTGGAGTATCATCAGTTTCCCACCTGGAGTCAGGTCTAGACTTGTTTGTACTTCATAATTATGTAAATAACAGGGGGCATAACAGACTCTTGGTCAGTAATTGTGCATGTTCTGTGTGTGGCTCATACATGAAACCATAATTTGATCTAGTCTGTAGTCTAGCTTTGTTTTAGTCTGAATGGAGCTCTGTGTTGTCGCCCGTTTCTCTTCATACTACACCTGTACTACTTCCACTTAAAGCTCTGTTTCACCATAGTGGAAATACATCAAATACTAACCAAGGTTTTCTAATTAAGCACTCAAGGCAAGTTTGTCTGAGTGATGAAATATGTTTGTACATGTCTGTGTGTATAGATTGTGCTTGCTGGGTACAGTTACATTACAGCAGCTGTTGCTTGCACTCTGTCCTGTTGAATTTATAATGGTTTTAACCCCTCTTCTTCTTTATAACATGAATCAGGAAACACTTTTGCTGCCCGTTGTGGGAACAAACACATTATAGAAGCAGGCTCTTAAGTAACGGTAAGGACGTGATGGGTCTCCTTGAAGATAGAAGATATGCACATGGTGTGTTTTGTGGTGTTGAAGTCAAACTATTATTGAATATGATGACTCTACAGTACAACAACAAGGGAAGCAGAGAATATTATTCTTGCGTGTATGTCAGAGTGTGGTAGTTCAATTAATTATCAGTGTGATGCTGGTGAGAAGGCAGTCAGTCCTCCATTTTTATAATGAAAGTAATCCCCAGATATTGTTCCACAGGTTCTACACTGTATTGGCTGCCTAATCTAGCATCAAACCTTTCGGCACTTTGAAGCCTAATACACTTGAAACTAACAATAGTGGTATGCTGGGCAAAAGTCTCAATTTATGCCTGAATATTGTTGGTACCATATGCTACACTAGATCACGTTAGACTGACCTATTGACATTAAAGGGGATGGATTGAATTGCACAGACATTAAAGCTGTCTACAATATCCTGCTTTTGAATCGTGAATCGAAAGCCCACAACGAACTAGAGTTGTAACATCCCAGTCCTGTGGAGATTTACAGTGACCAGCAGAGCTTTAAATAATGAACCACAATGTTGTTTAAACACCAAGGTCTACGGGAAATTCAAATGTAAAAGAGATACTCTGATGTAAAGACAACATTATCCATGATGGGCAATTTTGGTTTTGAGTCGTGAGCAGGTCTTATGTTCCTCAGAAACTGGTTTGTTGTCCATAGATGGAGAACAGACTGCGTGTGTGGTATTCATTGTGCATATAGATTTGATTACTATTGCTGATATCTGCTACGATTGTCTTGACAGAGCCAGTGAACAGTGAACTCACTGTGTTTGCTCACTGAAAGGATACAGTGATTACAGCAGCATAAAATGAGATACGCTCAGGAGGAGTGCAGCAACACAGCAAGAGTGACATACTAATGCATGAACTTGTTTACAGGTTTGTGCAGATGCACATGCACATACTTGTGTGCAAGATATTAATATGACATCAGCAGAGCTCTAAAACCTGAAGTTTGTTAATGTGGGCCCAGTGTTTTCAACCAATAGTGTCTTTTGTCACTTCATATGGTTTTTGGCTGTCAAGGATATTTAAATGATTCTGAAATTAGTTGGCAACCTTCCTTTTTTTGCCCTGTTTCTGTTTTGATTTGAATTGTAAAAAAAAAAAAAAATACTGGCTTAATTACAGCTATTTTTTTTTTTTTTATGTTTTTTTTTTTTTTTTATGATCTCCATCTATCTCAGCAGGAATTAGAGGGTGGGGGTGGGGATAGTATGGCTCCGACTGATTTATAAGCACTCACTGATTGAAACTAGAAAATGTATTGAGGCTCCCAATTTGATTCTGTTGGCCAGCCTCATTCACTGCTATTATATGGTGAATACACAGAAGTACACAGAATGTGAGGAAGAGAAAGATGTGCTGTAAAATAAATATATATACAACAAATGTGTCCTAAACTGGTGCAAAAAATATGGACCAAAATTCTTAGGTAGTTTAATTAGTTGGGGTAAGTTAAATATTTTTAAATATTAAATATTAATATTAAAACTAAATATTTTTGTGTGTATAATTAGGGGGGGGGCATAAAATAATTGTATCCTCACATTTTAGTCCTCATGCCCTGTGTGAGGACATCTAAAAAGCATATCCCAATTTACAAAGCAGCAAATGAGTGTGTCATGATCTTATAGGGAGGCAGTCCCAGTTTTGGAGAAGCTCAATAGCAAAAAAGGTCAAAAGTGTGTTGGAAAGAATGCCAGTACAAATCAACACACTTTTTGCACATGTTCCACACATTTTTACAATTCAGTGAACTATCCAACATTCATAACTTACTTGATGCTTGTCTCCTTGATTTTCAGTGCTTTTGTTGACCATGCTGCAAGTTATATCTAACAGAGCTGACGTAGAACAAACAAAAAAACCAAATGTCACTAAAGTGATAACGCGCGTAGGGACCTTTAGTTTCGCAGCTAAGGGCTGTTTTGTTCTGAATGACTCGCGGTGTTTCTCTGTATTGGTGGTGTTGTGTTGTATCCACTGCACAACACAGGCAGCTAAGAGTGTCTTTGACATGGTGTTAACTAGTCTTTGTTGTTCACTTTGCATTTGTAAGTCAAAAGTCTATAGTGAAGTGCATCGTACCCTCTGGGAATTGGCTTAATTTAGCTTAGTGCCCTGTGGCTTTAACACAATATTACAGGAGGTGATGGAAGTACAGCACATGTGAGCAAAGGTGGAGCTTTCTCGCAGCAGAGTGGGGATGCTACTCTGTGCTGCTACCACATGTGTATGTCTCAGAGAGCAA
Source organism: Echeneis naucrates (assembly GCF_900963305.1). Classification (NCBI taxonomy): domain Eukaryota; kingdom Metazoa; phylum Chordata; class Actinopteri; order Carangiformes; family Echeneidae; genus Echeneis; species Echeneis naucrates. Next base: position 6,862,282 of record NC_042531.1, on the reverse strand, counting down.
GAGGGAGGTAGGAAGGAAAAGACAAAATTGTTTTAGAATTTAAGTGTGTGTTTGTGTGAGCGAGACAGCTGGTGTGTGTACGCTCACGTATCTTTTTGTGTTATTGTGGTGCAAGGCTGCCTACTTGTTCACTCGTGTCCCACATCAAAGTTTAGTAGCCACGCAGTTTGTCTGAGCGAGCACGTTTCATTTCAGTATTTATGTGGGTGCGTGTTCTGTGAGTTATAGTTGTGGGGAAGTTCTGCCTTCAGAAACAAATGGCATCCATCCAGACAAGAGCGATGTAGCTGTGATGAATCTGTTTCAGTGCAGATTCTCCCCACAGCCAAGGCGCTTCAACACTGTCCACTGAAGAATATTACATTCATTCTCAGTGCATGCCCGTCTGTGTGTGTGTCTTTTCTGTATACGTGTCATTTTGTGTATATTTATATACGTGGCTGTTGCTGATTTGATTACACACATCTTGTTTTTAGTCACCAAATTTGTCAGCAAACCGAATAAGTGACATTGTTGGGATATAAATTTTTTATTTTTTTTCATACAGTTTTATTAACAAAAAAAAAACAAAAAAAACAATGGAGGATAGAATCAGATTCAACAGTTTCAACACAGTTTTCTGTTGCTTTTTGAGATGAAATAGACTTTGTAAATCAAAAGGTTAGATTGCAGTGTGTGTGTGTCACGTCTCATCCAGCGCTGCTATAGATGGATTCAAATGGGTCTTTTAAAATATATAATGTATCGACCCTCATTGCTCAATACGGTGACCACAGCTGTTTAGTCTGCATTATCTTTTAGCCTGTGCTGTTAACATGCAACATATATTTTTTTATATGCGTATCTGTTAGTGCGATAAATTATTTCTTTCTTTCTTTTTTTTTTTTTTCTGTTTTCCACGCCATAACTTTATAGACAACGTTGAGCTTTTGCTTGTTGATACTTGATGCCTCACAAAAGCTTTGGCTTGCATTTCTTTTTTTTTTTAAATAAAGACCCATCTTTTACTGTGAGTTAGTGCTCAGAAGGGTCACTTTTTATGGCCAGCATGATCATTATGAACAATTTCATTCACTCAATAAATATTCTGGAGGACGGACTTGGGGGAAGGCAAAAAAAAAAAAAACAGAAGCAATGCTTAAGTTCAGCAGTTTAGCAGAAAAGAGTCCGGTTCACTCCGCTCCCCTTTATCCATTATACTCTATACTTTGCTCTCTTTCCTTCCCATAGGTCGTCTCTCTTTTCCCCTCCCTATCTTCCCCCCTCGATGGTGCATATGGAAACTCTAAGAATAGCCCTGTCACCTGATGGGCCTGATAATACCATATTGATGCCTGGCCTACACTGCCCTGTACAACCCTGTGTGGGAGTGTATGCCGCAAAATGAGCGAATCAGTGACTGCTCAAGTGGCTGCACATCTGCGTGTGTGTATTCTTGCGTGCGTTTCACACCAGGAAACAGAGGATCAGTGGGTTGTTGACATCCAAAGTCTTGTTCTGCAGGAGCTTAAGTCACCCAGGGGGACACTGTTGCTGATGAGTGCAGCCAGACGTGGGGGTGGGGGTGGGGGGGCAGGGAATACATCAGCGTACCCCTCTTGTTCTCTTTCTTTCTCTCTCTCACTGCCTCTCACACTCTTTCATCTCAACCTCTACCCCGTCTCAACCTACCTGCCTCTTTTCTCCCATCCGTCTTTTGTGTCTGTCTCTGTTTAGTCATGCCTCACAATTCAACAGTTTTCCACTCCTCTTTCTTCTCTCTGAGTCACACGTCAATATCTTTGTGTACACTTAACCTTTCCACGTTTTTCCTGTGCCTCTCGCCTCCCTCCGCTGATCACACACTGGATCTTCTGTGATGACACGTGGTTTATTCAGTGGAAAACACTGTGTACTCTGCCTGCGTGCTATTCAGCCGGAGATGGAAAGGGAGGATGGAGACGCAGAGAGAGAGAGAGAGAGACGGATAGCATTCTTTGTGCTGATAATCCAGCCCAAAATGTTCAAAAGAAGGTGTTTGAGTCATAGCTAATCTTAAGCTTTCTTGGAGGAAAGAGACTCAGACCTGAGCTAATATGATAATTCCTCCGCCTGTGTGTGTCTTACAGGAAGAAACATGATCTCATTTCAGTGCAGTGTTTACAGTATAGGTGGAGCTTTACTCCAAAAACAAGACATCCCCATTTAATGGTGTGTCAGGGGACCTTAACTGCACTCTAACTCTTCGTCTCAGATCACTGTAGGCCATCAGATTTTAAAGGGTTCCAATCTATTAATGCTTAATTTAGCAGTTTAAACACCTTTTGATGGCTGAAGAGCAAGCTATACTAAAATTATATTGCAGTTCTTTGAGAGATAAGTTTAAATACGAACCACAAGTTTTCTTAGCGACGGCTATTTTTGCTTTATTATATTGGTGTGTTGTGACACATTTCAGTTGATTTGGAAAGAGGTCATATTGCGATTTTGATTAATTGTACGGCTCTTCTCATCTGTCCGTTTTTTGAGGGACGTCTTACAGCTTCAAGGTTACTGCAAAGGCTCTGCGGTTTCAACTATTTAGTCTGTAAATGGCCCCCACCTCCCCAAGTAATGACTTGAAGCTCTCCACTTTGGAAGCAAAGTGTATTTTTCCGACACTTTTTTGCCCTGATGTATGTTAATATCAGTGGTTCAACTTGAATATCTCCTGTGTATTACATTTTGTCTGCTTGTCAATAGGTGCACAACTGCAGTACGCTATATTTATACACATGTTTCCCAGTGGGATTTTCTGAATAATTAAGAGTAAGCCTGCTGTTGTCTGGTGTGGGCCACAACAGCATGGATGTGATGAAAATGTCAAGGGAGGTCTTGATCCTGCTGCTGACACAGTTTCAGTCAGTCAGTGAAAAATAATCTTGATTGATCAAAGAAAAATGCAGTTGTTCCTTTTTTTGGGGGTGATATTTGTTGCTTTTTTTTTCCCATTGGTGAACCAAAACATTTTCAAAATGTAACTCTGGGCTTTGATGCAAGTATGAAAGTTAGTTTAATTAAAATAATCAACAGATTAACTGATGATGAAAATCAGTTTGCAGCTTTTCCACATCATGTAATGCTTCCTTCCTGCCCACCATCCAGTGTCTAGTTAACGGTTAGAAGGTTTGTATGCACGCTCGAAAAACACAAAGGACTGAAGTAAGTTCAAGACGCTACTGTAGGTAAGAGTCCTTTTACCATCACAGTGGCAGAGAGCAGTTCAGCAGCCATCGCTGGTGTTTTACCCTGCGGAAGAAACTTGTCATATGTGTTATTCCTCCAGATTCCAAGTGAAGTGAGTATTGTCTAATTATGACATGGTGCAGTTAAGTGTGTCACTCTCTCTAATGATAAGTGACTGGACACAGAGGATAGGCCTTGTCGTACACCCCGCATGCTTTATTCATGTTGACTGAACAAGGAAACTGCATTGGGGCACACAAGCACATTTCTGGCTGGATCTGTGGAGGGAAGCTTCATTTGAGGGAAGGGAGGCTGCCCGTTTTCCTCCACCTTTAATTATTTAACATATGTTGTTTTTAAAGCATTTAAAATGGCAATAGTCCCGGCTCATTTGTTATTTCTGTTACATAACCTGACTAACGTTGGCAGATACATGTGTTGAGAGAAAATTCTCCAATATAGGTAATGGACGCTGTATGCTGCTACATACACCAAACATACATAAAAACGTAGGACCTTTATTTGAACCAGTATCTTGGAGACATTTCTTGACTGTGCTGCTTTCTCCTATCATATACAGAGCTTACATAGTTTTGCCACTAACGAGACATTTTTCCCACCGACTTTGTTGAAGGTATCCCTACACACCCACAGCCCACCCATGATGTTGTTGTCACGCAGGCTGTTTGATTAGACATCCTCTCAGGACTGTGTGGGCCTGTACTATCTGGTCTTGACTGACATCTCCCTCACTCCTCTGCTTGTTTTGTTGCCTCTTATTGTTCCTATTGGTACAGAGTTTCGTGACATTATGTAACAGCTCCACATAGTGCTGCAGTCCGACTGGAGGTTTAATCAGAGTGGTGGAAAACCCCTGTGTGCATGCCGCTGGTCGCTGTAGGCCGATGTGGGCAATATGGCCTGATATAACTGTGTTTGAGATGAAATCAAATGATTATCGTATGAGATGAGAGATTGCTGTAATCAGCAGAACATGATATGAAATCAAACTTTGTACAGTATAAAAAGTTTATTGCAGAACTCACTTTGCTGAAAATTGTTAATAGAGCTGAAGGTGTTTTTTTATTAGCAGGCTTCAGAGTATAACTTGCATGTCCAAAAAGGAGAACGCCAACATTTGCACACCAGCATCATACACAGGTCATATCAGAGCTTTAACATTATTCAGCTCTGTTCCAACATACAGTAAATGATTGTGAAACCCAACAACCTAAATCTCTGAAATATTTAACTTTATGCACTGAGCATTAACATACATCTTCAGTCTTATGGGAGACCAGCGTTGGTGGGATTTGCTCCCGTTCTGCCTCAAGTCACTTGTGGCATCTTGTCAACACTGATGTTGGACAGGTCTGTTCATGGTTAGTGTTCCAGTACAAGGTTTCTGGATGGGTTTGAGGCTCAGCGCAGCACACTTCCTCCACAACAAACCCACCCGGCCATGCTTAATGAATCTCTGACTAACTGAAAGAGAAGAAGGTTTTTTCCCCAATTGCTGCCAAAAGGTTAGGCCTGTTGATAGTGAGAAAGAGAGCGAGAGAGCAGCCTTTGAACACTTTGTGGGTTGAGACGTTACTCTGATTTATTATGAAACGATTTCCTTATATGCAAGCTGACCAGTTGTCTCTGATCAGACAGGGCTCTATCTACGAAGAGGAAAACACCAGGATTTCCTGTCAGGATATGAACAAAAGCAGTGGCTTTTTACAGTGTCCTGGAAAGCACTGATACCGCAGCGAAAGCCATCTTTACGTATTGGCCTATGCCTGCTGTCACAGGGAAGGAAGTCAGCTCCTTAAAAATCTGCAGTGCTGTCTGACTGTAAGACAATACACACTTATCTTTTTGCTCTACTATTTATCAATTTTCTCCAATTTACTTTCTTTCAACAACCAACAAGTTATTCTTTGAAACCTGCCAGCCTCCTAACCCTGCTCACCTCAGCCTTGCTTTTATGCTTCTGAAATGTCACGCATGCCAGATTCGTCCCATCCTTGTAATGATGACTCACACCCCCTCTGACTCGGCTCACTCACCCCTGCTGTCGATGGGGATCTCTGGCACAAATGGCCAGAAATCCCTCACACATGTACATCGACATACTGTACACTGAATGTGCAGTTATACATAAGTATACAGACTCTTCATCAAACGTAATACATCTATCAAGTCTCAGTGGAGATACAAGCTGTATCCCAGCACAACGTCGTTGGACTAAACTGGTGGACGACGGACATCTGCTGTCCAACAGAGACCTTTCGTGTAGATGGCCAACTTTCCTGTAAGTGATAAATTCACAGTTGACTATCAGGTGCTGTTTTGCCACCCTGTGAGTCAGCTATCATCGTGTTTCAGGAGGTGAGAAGCCTTCGCGGGGTTACAGACGCAACAGCTGCAATCATCTTCCCTAAATACCCCATTCTCTGACAGAAGGTGGCGCCCCTGGATGTCTCTGTCAGGCTTCGACGCCACGGTATATGATTCACTGACGCTGCATTACCAGTGTCTGCGTTTTCCGTGTGTTTAGGAAGCGTCTGGCCATCAAGCAAAGGCAGTAAATTAACCATTAACCTGTTTTACTGTCGTCATGGCCAAGAGAGAACAGATGGTGTTGTCAGAAGATCTTGTGGCAGTGATATATTTTTAATGTGTTGTAAGTGCAGAAGCTGGGCTGAAGGAAACTGAGGCTTCCTCTCGTTTGACAGCTTGGCTTTTGATCCTAATGGTCATGCTTGCATTTTGACATACCCAGAGGAAGTACTGCTGCCACCTTAACAATGGCTGCCTATCCAGGATGAATACAACTGATGTTCACAGCAGCTGTTTGGCAAAGAGTTCACTGATGTTGGTGTTCTCAGCTGATATCAAGCTAACGCAGAGCTACTTAAGAAGAGAAGAAAAACAAACAAGCAGACTGTACATGCTGAGTCAAGGCCACCCACCAAATGTTCAACCACACTTTCAGTCTGTCATTGTTCTCCCAAAAATTGTACAGATCAATTAAAAAGCAGATGTAGATCAACACAAATACTAACACATACATACTTTCTTGTCTTATTCTTGGTGTGAGGACACTCATTGTCTTCCTCAGAGTTTAAACTATAACTTTAATTTACCCTAACCTTAACCTAAACCTAATTCTAACCCCCTCAAAATGTTTAACCCTCAAAAAGCCCTTTGAAAAATGCCCTCTCAAAGTCAAAATGCTCTCATATTGATAGTTTCAAACCAAAATTTATCTTCACACTTATATGGATATGTTAGATATATACACCACACAAGCAAATTTGTTGTTCAGTCCAAAACAAACAAAAAAAAAAAAATCTGTAACCACCATTTCTGCCTGCCAAAGACTCAGTGACACTGTTTAACACTTTCTTTCAAATTTCCTTTATTTGTTTTTGTAAAATTCCATTGGGAATTATTACTGGCTCCTCTGCAGGTAACAGAGTAGTAATATTAGTAAACATTATTTAGCTTCTGGCCCACCAAATTTTAATGGTGTGAAAACCTTCATTTTCGTATTGGCCCAAATAAATTACTATAAATTATTATTAATACATGGAGATGTACAATCACAGACTATAAGTGGCACCTTAGATTAGCCTCCCCCATTTCGTCCCAAGTCTCACACTGGGATTGTAAAAACAATGATTATGTATACGTGTGACACTTATTATTCTATTTGACACTGTTGTTGCTTTATAATGTTGAGAAACCTACCATTTAACAGTGAGGGGGCTGTGAGGTCACTGTTTTAAGTGCTGACATTCATTTCTCTAAGTGACTGAGCTGAGAGGGATTCTTCTTCCTACACCTTCTGAGCTGAATGAACATTTAACTGTTCTTAGTGGGTGACACGCTCTGCGATTGTTGTGTTTTGTCCTTCAAACCTTCAACTTCATGTTTGGTCAGGTGGCTCTAGTAAAGTTTCACGACCCAAGCATCCACCCCGGATTGAATGATTCACATCCATATCTGTCGATTCAAACCAGTTTGATTTTCAGAAAACCTGACAGTATGTTTAAATTGGTGTTACAGGCACAGACTAATGAAAAAACTCAGCTCCTGTGCAGAAACATGAGAACACATTGGGGAGGGGAATGCCCCCGTTAAATAACAAAATAAACACAAACTTTGGCACACACCTCATTCCCTTAAAGGCGTGGTAGTTTTTGTGTGTGTGTGTGTGTGTGTGTGTGTGTGTGTGTGTGTGTGTGTGTGTGTGTGTGAGGGATATGAATGCACTTACACATGTGGCGATGCAGTGGCACAGCGCTGAGCGTTGAAGAAACACTTGACATATTCATGCCCATCTGTTGTTTGGAGTCAGCACAAGGTGCTGCTCCAGAGAGACAGGAGGAGGTGTCATACCACATCGGGTTTGTACTACACTTAAGGTCCAGACAAAGTCATTTCTGTTTATTCCCGTTTTAGACTTTCATTGTTTTGTTTTTTTTTTTATTATTATTAGCATGTTGACGTCAACAGGATGGAAACTTTCCATGTAGCTCTCATAATTTCCATTGTTAATCACCAAAATAATGAAAAGAGCACTGCCAAGGCCTATGCCTACTGCACAGAATGGCCTTCACTGTAAATGTGATGTCTTTTCTAAGAAGTGTAATTATTATCACTTGGTCTGCATAGTTTTTTTTTTTTTTTTTTCACTTGTGCAGTTGCTGGGAAACATTAAAATAGTTTCTTTATTCACAATTATCCACCATTGCCAGCGTTGAGAGCTCACCTAGTGGTTTGCCTGCATCGTCCTCCGTACAATGCGACACTGAGAGTGTATGAATGATAGCTGTGTCAGTTTGAAGTGTGTGGATGAGGTTTGTGCGTATTAGGGTTGAGTAGCTGTTGGATGTTGAGTAGCATTTGTGCGCAAACGCACGAGACCCACTTACAGTGTAATAACGCAACAGCTGGGTGAAGCTCAACGGCCTGTCCTGGATAGTGTGGTCAAAATATGGGTCAAGACCGGGTCCTTTACAAGTTCCTGATTCACGTTCAACCTTCTAGCTATTGTACTTTGCCTACCTGTAAAGTATGTCAGTGTGTGTGTGCCTCCATGCAGGTGTAGCCTAAAAAATTGAGCATAAATTCATGAAGCTGTTAGTGTGCTGAATTTAGTAGGTTTTCCCAGAATTAGTGTGCATGTGTTATCCATTTCATTGTATTTGTCTGAGCAAATTGTCCTTGACTTGACTCGTCTTCTTTCAGAATTGAAGACAAAACACTTCTGTTATTAGTGTTGCTTTCTTAATTCTTCAAGATCTGGAAAAAAAAAGGCTGTCACGGCTGAACTAGTCACTGACTTTTGATTTTTTCTGGCTGTCAGAGCTGTCATTCGTTCCCCTCCTGTATCGCTGACATCACAACTCTCCCACCTCACTGTGGTAGGTTCTGAGTTCTGTCCCTGCAGCCAGTGACTGATGAAGGACAGAGCTACTGTTGCTGACTGATCTTGAGAATCCTTCAGTCAGCACCAAAGAGCTGGCTCCAGATGATACCATGAGAAAAGCAGCTGGAACTACTGTGCAATGTCTCCTGTGACATCCAATAGCTTCTTTTATTCACAATTGCGGTGACAGATTTTGATGTGTTCATCAACGGCCTTGTAACTGTTGGTTTCTTTGTTCTAGGACTGACAGTACAACACTTTGTAACCATGCAACTTACTGTAATATGGTCAGACGTTTGCAACATCTCACTTAGAAACAATGTGCTCATATGTTGTTTGATCAGCATACATACCCTCATGAAGGACTGTCGCTGCTGTGACCACCTTGTTGGAATGAATGCTAGTCTGCATCCTTTGCCTGATCGTGTGCAGACTCAGCAAAGCTGCTTACACCACACAGAGCTGTTATGGAAATCATCTTATTTCTATTGCTTTACTGTATATATATCCTAAGACCTTATCGGTAGCAGTTCCTATTCAGGTTGGTTGCAGAACGTAAATCGGACTATCATCTGGTCGGAGCATTGCATGTGTCTGGATAAATGAGAGGTATGTCAAAGGAAAGTCGCTATGTGGCTGCAGCACTTCTCACATTTAGTATTTTCTGAAAGAAGCTCCTCTGATTAAGTTCACAGGAGCACAAAAGCTGCTCTCCATGGTGCTGAAGATCACTATCCTATCTACACTCCTCATGTATATTTTTTTCCACTATAACATTTGAGTTTATGTCTGTTGTATGTTACTTGCCTCTACTGCGGACTTTTATGCTGTAATTCGGCTCAAATGCTTTTCCGGTACATTATTTATACATTTGAGTGTGTTTACTGTCTGTTTCTCATGTCATGTTAAATTTTCATCAAAAGACTTTTCTTTCAGAATTTATTCATTTTCAGATACATTCTGCTCTTTTGTAAATCAAATGGCTGATGTTTTTAGAGATAGATTAGAGACACGGAAGTGGAGTTGGCAAGAGCGAGAGTGGCGTTTTGTCTAGGTGTCATTCACCAACTGTCTTGGTTAGGGTTAGGGTTAAAGTTCATTACACCACTCTTAAGTCCATTGAAGAGAAGAAAAGATGGCCAGTGATCATCGCTGTTGTTTGTGCTGAATCTCCCTCTCAGGGCACAGGAGTGAGAGAAACCTTTGGCCTGCAGAAAACAACTCATTGACTTGAAGCATATGAGGACTTCTCTAGAGCTCCCTTGATGGATGATTTGATGCCAATAGACGCACGTTATCAGCCTTAAACATGCAAACTTGAAGCACGAGAGCTGAATTTGTTAACTTGTGTGGTGTTAGTCTACAGTGATCATGTCTCTTGCAGTCTTAGCCAATTTCTGTTGGTGCACAGGTTGAGAGATACTGATATATATATATATATATATATATATATATATATATATATATATATATATATATATATATATATATATATATATATATTATAAAAAAAATGCTGATGAAGAGAGAGAGTGCATCATGAGTAGGAGGTATGCGGGCCTCTTGGGAGCTTGCCTGCAGGTTAAGTGATGCTCTTGGAGAATGCGGAGAGCCTTTTTATTCATTTAATTACAGGTTAGCACAAAGTCTTTGATTAAAGACTTTCTTATTGAATTCAAGGTGGCTTTGACGAGTCCATATCTGCAGCTTGTGACTCATTACTCACAAAAGTATTCTAAATTTAAAATTGGCACTTATTCCTCTTTTGTTATTGCTCAAGTTAAAATGCTCAGTTCACTCCAGTCTTGGACAGAATCATTAAAAAAAAGCACCCTGTTTAGAAAAGGATCCTCCTTGATGATCAGCACCAACCTCCTTGATGCACCAACAGGGCATTTTGTCAGGAAATCTGTTTCACAGGGAGGACACGTGGTGCTGGATATAGTATTCTCATAGATCACAGGAGCAGTCTTGGCCCAGAGCCCCCATCAGCAGCCCTTTCCATCCACTTGTGTGTGCTTACACACTAATTTGCTTGCTCTAATGACTTTGGCTTTGCATTTTAAGGTTTTACTGACCGGATTAAAGCAAAGTTTTACACTGATCTACGGTCTATTAATAATCAGGTTATTGTGCCTTTTACTGGAAGGTGTTGGCAATAGTTAAATTTTTAAGGAAAAAGCATGAAAATAACATTTGCTCCATTGCCTCTGTGCGACTGTATTGATTTTTATTTGCGTGTAACTATCAATCGCATGGAGCGTTGGATGGATGTTGACGATTTCCTCAGGAAATAATCAATGGGCGGCATCTCAATCAACCACGAATGGATATGAAATACATTTGCAGCCTGATTTAATCAGGATCACCTCAGATAGATATTGATTGACATGATCTACTGATCAAATTGTAATTTTCTTTGTGTGGCCAGTTAAGATCTCAGTATTAGTGAGGTATGATTAACAAAGAGATGCATGGGGGGCCGCGAAACCATAAACGCATTTTCTTAACTAAAATGTCGGAATGCAACCTGCAGCCCCTTGCTACTGTCTCTCACTCTGTGTCCAATTTGGATGAAAATCTTGCTCACACCAAAGACGTGTATTACTATCCGTACGTGCACCTCCTTATGTGTGCCACAGTGGGGAAAATCTCTGATATGCACAAAGTGGAAAAAGTTCCAACAGCTGCATTTGTTCTACTTCATGAACTTCTACTTCGGAGTGAACTCCAGGATGTTGGCAGATCCCTTTGAGGTAGCAATCTCTACCGTCCACCGCTCGGAGTTCAGTCTCAGCCGTGCCGGACTGTTTAGGTAGGTGCCTTTCAAAGTAGGCTGTTTGAAATTGAGGGAGGTTTATTATAGAAGGCCAGGGGATATTTTAAAACAGACAGGAGCGTTCTGAAAGCCAAGGCTAGCTGTAACAGCCCTGATTCTGTCTGGGTGATTTACACCTCTGTGTAGTGTAGGTCTTCTTGAGGCTTTTAACACAAAGGACTGGGCCTCTGTTGGGGCTGTATCCATGATGAATTACCTGGGCGCTTATGAGATAACATGCGTCAAAGTGTGGCTGTCATACTCTCATAATGCCTGCACAGCAGTCACACGGGCGCAAAACAATGACTCTGTCTTTCTCACTCTAAACACAGAATAAGCGATGACAAGGAGAGGTGGCAATATTGCAGCACCTTGCTGAATTAAAGAGATCAGAGGTGTTTATATAATATATACAAGTCGGTGTCAGTGACTGGCAGATGAAAGATACGCTAATTATCCACGGTAATTTTGCTGTACTTGAACTGAAAATGGCAATGCATCAAAACTCAGACAAGTCTGTTACCACGTGTTATTATTTATTGAATGGGAATGTTTCCTCTCATGTGAGTCCTGTTTTTCTCCATAAGAGCTCTCATGTATAAAATATTGTCATCTTTACTCTGGCCTCTCTGCTCTGTGCATTAGTGACCTCACTTAGATCCACGTATTGGAAGATGCAGCTTTTTGCCTCCCAGTGCTTTTAAAATCAAGTGGCACAGGGAGGCTGGGTTGGTAGAGTGGACCAGCCGCACCATTCACAGTCCTCCACGATACTATGGTCTGCCCTCACTGACAGCCCCCACCTCCCTTTGTCCACCTCCAGACGCATCACCTTGGAGCATGGAGGGTCATGAATATTCAACAGTGTCCAGTGTTTATTACTATGCAGCAAAGATCAATGTGTGCCCTCTGCATGTCAACACATTTTGAATCTCTCTCTCTTACTGTAACGGCCAATGTTTGTATTGCAAATGGACACTTTTTCCGTTGAACTGTATTTAAACCACGCTTAAGAAAACTGAAGAAATAATGAGTGATGTGAGGAGGGAGAAACCCGAGGAAGCGAAGATTAAGAGTTTTCGCCCTTTCCATGCTCGCTCAGGATCTCCCGCATGCACTGGGCATGCTTGGCAGTGGAAATGCTGCCCCTTCTATATGACGCTCACCATGAATAAGCTGAAAATTAAACATTTGGACAGCTCCAGAGTGAAACAACTCCCCCAATGCTGCATGCCAAATAAATATTGAGTTTATGAGTTTGTACTCGTTCTCTAATTGGCAGCAGACTTTGACTGTGACACTGTAGAGCAAATAATTTAATTCCAATTTGGTATCCCTCCAATCACTCACTTTCAACTCTGGAAATAATAGAATAAGCCTGGTGTATTGTTTAGCTGCTGTAATTACTAAAGAATGTAATGTAGAGCTGTAGTTGTCAGAGGTACCCCGTGCTTCAGATCAAAATCACATTTGTTTACAAATTCCCCCAATACGGTGCTTGGTTGTGACAGATGATGCTTGGTTTTTCCCTAACACCTTTAACATGTGAAGCTTTTACTGTGTTGAATTTGCTAATGCTGCACCAGGTTGACTCGCAGTGATGATGTCATGCTACCGCTTGTATTGAGTGTCTGCTGAGCTGAAGAGCTGAACTGAGCCACTTCAACCCTAAAGGAGAGGGCTCATAATAAAATAGTTTTATTGGGAATGCTCTTGCTAGCACATGAAGTGCAGTGGGAGGAAGGACTATGTGTGCAGGCCGGGTGCTGCGGGGGTGTGGGGTGGAGGGGGGAGGGTTGGGGGAGTCGGGTAAGACAGACCTGAGAGTTGGAGGTGTTTTATGTTTATATCATCATAAAATGATGATTTAGATAGAGGGTGAGCGTCCGCCCTGCAAAGTGGGACAGTGCTGGAGTGTGTGAATAAGAGATGGACTCCTTGTGGGTGGACGCTGTGTGTGTGTTTGTGTCCGCGGCTGTGCGTATTTGCTTGCATGCATACATATATATATACACGTGGGAGTGGGAAGCAGACCGGTGGGTGCACACACACACAATGATTCAGCACTTCATGGACAAGATTCATGTTTTATGAGTATGGGCTCCCATAAATTACAAGGCCTGGCTCCTCTGCTTCTGCAGCACGGCGCCGCTGTCCCTCCTTTCACTCATTCTCCTGTGCCGTCATTTTTCAGTCACACTCTTTTAGTTTTTCCCCTTTGTACTTTTTCTGTTAAATGTCATCAAAATGTGTTAGTATATTTTAAGATGTATTCAGCCCGCCTGAGGGTGTTAGCTGCTCAAACTACTCATGCGGGTTTAAAGTACACAGAAGGGCCTGAAAACTTGACTCAGCGTGTTTACCTGTGCACTGTGTGTAGGCTTGTGACAAGCCGCTGAACTTAGTGGAGCTTCAGGGAGCTTCCCATGTGTTCCTTAGCAACGTGTGTTTGCACTGCAGAGTCTTTCGGCTTTCTTGAGGAGGACTCTCTCTCCCTGTAACACTCTGCAAATGCATTTCAGTGTGTGTGTGTACAAAGAGGACGAGACCAAAACACAACAGGGAGAGGGAGGGAGGGAGGGAGGATTGGCTTGTCTGTGGTGAATCAACAGTTGCAGTGAGCTGGTGAAATGTCTCGGCTCAGGGGAGTAGGTTCACCTGGCACCTGGTGCTGCAGCTATTTAGTGCACCTCGTTGGTGACAAGCACACTTTAAAGTCAAACCAAGTCAAAAGCAAGGTGCAAAAATTTGCATAACACTCGCTGTTTCTCGTACCGTCATTTTTCTGGAAAAGTGAAAAGTTGCAGCTGTTGCTGCTGTCGGCCTGTCCTAACCATGGTATGGCCATCAGTCGGCTCAGCTGTGCATCTATCACATCCATCCTCATGTCTTATATTTATCCAAGATGAAAAGAAAACAAACACAAAAAAACACTATTAGTTGTGCCATTTCTTTTTTGTTGTTTGTCTACACTACCTCCTGAGGGAAAAACTTTCTGTTGGCTGTTAAATGCTCCATTATCTTCGCTAGTTGCAGATTTTGGTACAGAACAGGTAGTTTACCATCAGTTAATCTGAACTTTTACTCTGAAAGTACATATTATACAAAAATCTTAATGGCTAAAAAGCTCCACAGAACTGAGGGCAAGTGCTGAGTCAGCCGATATTTCTAAGGGATCACCATTTTTTGTACATTGGTACATAAAGTTTATGATAGTTATCGTGAAATTTGTGGTCACCATTAAAGCAAAACAGAGAGATTTAACCAGCAGCTCAGAGTTCTACAAAGAGTCATGAGGGACATGGGACCCCATTTCAAACAAACAGTTTTCTTTGAATTAATTCTCTGTTCTTGCTCAGCTTAAATGATCGGAATTCAAATTAAAGCTGAACTGAGGACAGCACAACAGATGTAGGTATAAATTTAAAAAGCTAGAATTGCTAGTCGCTAGTACTGCTGTTAGAACTGTCTGTGAAACACCAACATGAAAACTAATTCAGGCTTTCTGTTAGGGAACATCATCTTCCTGAAGAGGAATTGACCAGGTTTCATGGGAGTGCTCGTGGAGTGAGTAGTGTGTGTTTCTGCGTGTGTGCTAATATCCCTGCATATGCGTGGAAGCTTTTGTGAGAGTAGACATTTGTGTGCACCTGTACTTCACAAGCATCTTACTTATCCCAGGAGCTCCCTTTTATTTGAGTGTTGCCATTTTTAGAGCCAAGTCGAAAGGTCAGCTCCTCGGTCGGCTGGAAAAACACTGAAACAACGGCTCAACAAAACATACGCAACCTCTGGGACATAGACACCACGTCGTCAGTGGCGTCTGTTTCCAATGCGCATTCTCTTTTAATTGATCCATATGCCCTTTAAAGAATGAATAGAAAAAGTCACTCAATAAAATTTGATCATAGATTTTTCAGGGAACAATCTTTTTTTTGTAAAAACCTGGTGATCAAGACAAGAGTAAGTCTGAATGGCTTTGTGGTGCTTTCATTCTTCTGAAAGTTAGCTGGAGTAGCTGGAGCGAGGTCCAATTCATCTATGAGAAATTAATTACATGGGTGACAACTTATCATGTCAAAACAAGTATTAAAACATTCTCAGGAGCGTTTTTAAACCACTGCTCAAGCACCAACCCACATTTCCACTGCCGAATAGAGAGCTACCTCTTCTTCGTTTCACTCAGAAGGTCCAAGAGCAGATCTGTGCTTAGTTTTATGTTAAATCAGGATGGGCAATAAATAAATTAATTAATTAATTAAAAAATAGCAATTTTCAGTTGGGATGATAATTTTTGCCTTTCATTTTCATCTACTTCTCAATGATTGTGATGTTGTGCTTGGCCGTATTGCAGTTTCAGATATATTTAGATTAATTTGATGGCCATGTCTATGTATTATTGGTGATTAAAAAAAAAAAACAAAAACGCAAGAGAATGAACTGAAGTCCTTAATAGATTAAATCAAAGTGTGTGTGTGTGTGTGTATATATATATATATATATATCATACCACAGGCAAAATCACTCCATTGCAAGTATTCAAAAAATTTGTCAGATATTTATATCAGTAATATATATCAGAATATATATCAGAATCAGATATTTATACTTTTTACTTAAAGCATCAAAATTTAAGCACTAAAACTGAAGCGTCCTTTTGAATGATCATATATTTTGTTAAAAGGAGCTGAAATTTAACAGGCTTCTCGAAGTCCTGATGTACAATAATACTACATATCTTGTTTACTGAATTTATTATTGTTTTAAATTAAAATCAACTGAAGCTCTCAGAGAAATTCTATAGATTATCATCTACTTACAAGGTTTTCCTTTTTATGTAAAATGAATCCTTTTGATTCGACTCCAAACATGAAGTGCAAGTACCTAAGAGAGCCAAAATTTAGAACTTGAGGAAATGTTCTTACTTCGTTGGCTTTACTGTCTCAGTTTACAGTTTCTGAAGCAGGATTAGTTCATTCACAGACAAAATGCCTCACTGTTGAAAAAACCCAGAAGTGTCCCTTTAACTGAATCAGTGCTCGTATGAGGTCAGAGATGTGTCAGTTTGCTCCACGATCATCAGCATCAACGTCCAACAGCTCTATCACCTGCCAAAACCTCCATCTTACATATCCCGAGGCCTACCATAGAAACGCACCTCCTCCGCCTCCTCTGCAAGTAGGCGTGATGGAGGAGGTGAGTGAGCTCCATCAGCGCAGCCAAGGCTAACATCTACATGTCCACATAGCAGGCTGTGTCCTGCTGATTTCTCAGCTCTCAAACAAAGTCCTGCCCCAACAGTCCTGTTTTACGTGAAAAGAAAATTAGAGCCGTAAAGCTTCGTGCATGAACTTTAAGTAACGTTCTACTTAAACTTAACGCTCCCTCCCCCATGTGTAGCCCAGTCATAAAGTTCTGGCGTCTCACTTACACACCAGCTAATTATAGTCCACTGTAATTACAAATGTGTCATTTCTCATTAGGCCCTTAACAGCAGAGAGGGAAATGTGGCACTTTCCTCCACTCTTTTATATCTCACACTTGGACACGGCAAAATGTATCCATCCCTCCGTTTTAATAAAGTTTAAATTTCTCTTATTATTATTTCATGATCCTGATTTGCATATATGTTAATGGGGCCCTCGGGCTGTAAATAGTGAGCTTGGCATTTAGGCTTTCATTTTGTTATTGTTCTGCCTGGTGTGTTGAATCTTTGCATTGTGATTTTCTGCTTTTCATGTCATAGAGCCTGTTGATATGCACACTGAACTTAACCTGTTAACCATATGAAGGACCTACATGGCACTGCTGTTGTTTGTTTGTGCTGATGTGTATAATACATAATACAGTGCAGCTGGAGACTCAGCGATTGACTGGGAACGGCTAATGTCTGCTTTTTACATTAAATCAACAACACATAAACACAAAGCCAACTGTGTGCTCCCTGTACGCAATAACAGCCAGCTCAGGGTGTGTGTGTGTGTGTGTGTGTGTGTGTGTGTGTGTGTGTGTGTGTGTGTGTGTGTTTGTGTTTGTGTTTGTGTTTGTGTGCGTGCGTGCGTGCGTGCGTGTGCACAGACTGATCCTACGGCACTGCACCACTGACTGCTATTGGAAACTATGTGTCCTAAGGCTCTGATCTATATATCACACAACCCCCTGTGCCTCTATTATATAACTTTCCAAAATAAAAACAAATGCCTCTTTATCCTTTTCATCCATTTTTCTTTGTTTTTGTCATTCTCTTTATTCCGCTTATCTCTTCCATTTACATTCACACACACACATGTTGACACAAACATAAATTTTTTTGTGTAACATACATTCTTATATTTTGAAAATACCATTTTGGAGCAGAGAATCAATAGGTGTTTTACAGCACCAAACACAATCAGATTATGGCTTATCACTACTGACTCTAATATTAGTTACTGCTCCCAACAGCCTGACTTCCTCTTGCTAGGTCATAACTCCACAGTGGAGTTCACCGCTGCTTCCCTCTGCTGTCACATCATTTCCAGGTTAATTGATTGATTGATGGATCAATTTGATAAACTGATTTGGAGGTTGCCACTATGGGACACGTGTGTGTGTGTGTCCACAAAGGATCTGTGATGTAGCCTGTTTTGGCCACTTGAGGGCATCTTAGTTGTCTATAGAGGGGGAAAAAAATTGAGTGTTTTTATTTTCTTGTGAATCGCTTTAGCTGTAGTTTAGAGTCTTCCCTCAACAGCCGGTTTGTCTAAGTGCAGAGAAAGATGCAGAACAAAATAGAGCAGCCAAGACCAAGAGTCGGCATTACAGCCTGTTACTTTCCGAGAGGTCGACTCTATGTTTTATTCACTTTATCTTTCCACACCACGTGTTGAATTGAAGTTGATGGAGCTCAGTTTAGTGGGAGTTCTTTTGTTTTTCTGTGAATGTAGAAGCCAATAAAACATTAAATGTTTTAGAGAGAGAGGGGACCAAAAGGCTTTTGTAAAACTAGAAGGAAACGAATGTGTTCTCTGTGCAGAGCAGTTTGCCTCTCCTCAATCAACACTGTAATCCTGCAGCAATGTCCTGCTGAGCTCGGCACTGCCCTCTTGTGGCTGAATGGCAGCACAGCATTTCAACAACACTACTGTCATCTGTGTCACTGAACTCCAGTTAGTTCATACAACAGGCTGGAAAGAGTTAATGAACTTAGCCGTAAAGTTCAGTTTTAACATCAACCCAAAAAAGAAAAAATCCATTATTTTTCTCCTGGAGTAAAAACTTTCTTCCGATATGAGAAGTTTTCTAATAACAGAACATGAAAGAGATACAAAAAGACAGACAGTATAAAAAAGTCCAGAGTACACATATCTTTCTTTATCCATTCCATGGATTGAGATAGACACTAACCTTTTCCCCCCATGTGTGTTTGTGTTAGTTTAGTCGTGCTTTTGTAGTTTTGATGTTTCTCACGCTGCTCATCACTGCTGATACAGGGCATCACTGTCTCTTCTCCCTTAAGTGCCTCTCATCACGTTTCACATCTGGCATCAAGCATAAGTCCTTCTTAAAGATACAAGTGATCAGCATTGCCCCCTCCATCAGTTATCCTACCTTATAGTGGGCCCTGTAAACGCAAAATGGCCCAGTCGCACACTATTTTTTGTTGTCATTGTTGTAAAGCCAGTTGATTTTTGCTGTTCACACTGGCTGTGAACCAAATGTTGCAAGAAAAGCAAATGAGTAAGATGAGGATGTGTCTCTCAGCTGGTGAACAATTTTCCACTGGGTGCTTTTGAAGTATGTGCGTGCGTGAAGTGCGTGCGTGCGTGTGTGGGTGTGTGTTACAGCAAAATAGCAGGTGTGAAACGAATTAAAATCTAGTGCTAAATAAAATAAATTGAAATGCAAAAAAAAAAAAAGTGTTACTCCCATCCTGTAAATCCTGAAACTGAGTTTTAAATGGATAAGGATAACATATGACACTAAGTAGTGGGTTGTTGTTCTGTAATTAATGTGGCGTTAAGTTAATCTTGTGCGTAAGCTTTACCTCAAGGATCGCAGACCTCCCTGGATCCCTTAAGTGGATTGAGGGAGTCGAGACGTATTGATGCATTCAGAACTGTGCTAACATTTGATCTGTGACGGCGTTAATGGACATCATAAGTGTGCGAGAGTGTGGTAATGTCTGCCCATTAATAACTGCTGCCATACTGGAGCAAGTAGCCCCTGTCACTGCGTTCCTCCTCTTCCCGTCACCTCAGTTAGCTTGCAGTCGAACACTCACACACGCATGGACAATATGTCTGTGGAGACGCCATTTGTTCTTTTTTGATTCTTAGTTTATTTCCAGGGCTAAGTGGGTCATAGTGGCCAAAGTCTAGCCCCAGCTAATGAAGACAAGCATCATAACTTTGACCATTACAGACATCGTTAGTCTTTCATTGTCTCTCGGGGAAAAGTTTATTGCTCTTCCCAGTCAGAGATGGCCGAGGTCCCATTCACACACTGTCTCCGTGGAGATCTATGGCGCATATCGTATGAACACACCCTAATAGACCTCTGTGAAGGACACACTACAATGGGAGTTATATGAAGCACATTTATTAGACACAAAATTTCATGGAGCTGTAATTTCTTATGGTTACAGCCATGATCCTTTCATTAGCCAGATGACCTCTGCCACGTTGTAATAAAGACGGTTTATAATTCTTAGAAAATAGCATGTTTACCTTGTCGCATTTTTTTTTTCCCAGCACACTACCGCCTGGAACTGCTAACGTACAGAATGTTGGAACATTTTGCTGTTTAAAGTTGCTTTGAACTTAAAACCGTGTGGTGGTGGTATTGTTGACTTCGGATTTGGAGCTCACACTCAATCAACTCATTCTATCAAAGCTCAAAACTACAATCAGGACATTTCCCCTGAATCAGATGATCATTCATGTTTATGTGCACACACATACAATATATGCACTGCATGTGCATGTTCTTTGTTAGCTTCATGCGTCACTGAGAAATAATAGCTAAGCTTAGCTAAAATAATATATTTTGATTATGTTAAATCCGACACAATTAGGAAATAAAGGATTAAGTGCAGAGATTTATAGAGGTGATGTGGTTAAACGCAACTTTGGCCACAAATTGGGTGATAAGATTGCAACCACTGTCACCACTGTATTATAAACAGTTAGCTTAGCATAGCTTAGCATAAGGTTTGGAAATGTATAGGAATAGCTCTCCTGTTGAAGGGTCTTTAAACCTACAAAAACACAACAGAAAAAATGTCATCATGCACTCTTACTGGGGTTATATATGAGGCTGTTTCATGGCTGGCAGCCTTCTGAAGGTTACTGGCCCAGAACATAACACCATGTAATTATGTACTACACAGATATATCATTGCTATCGTGTTTTCCTTCAAGGTCTGAAATTCAACCGTTATTTCTTCATTATGTTTGGACTCTATTTAAAGATTAGGATTACTGTGTGTGTTCGGGCTTGCAAATCTAAGAATGGATTTTCTCCCAAACATCCTTCTCATGTGGCCTCGTCGAAGCTGTCCTCCTCTTTCGTGCTGTTCGATGTGTGCTTGTTCTGTGGACCTGCTGGTGTATATGGGTTTTTATAGTGCGTGGTAATTTTTCTGTGGTGTATAAGAGCTGTCTGTAACGGTGAGGCCACAAGAGGTAGGCAGACACTCTGATAGAGCTGTTGGCTTCTTACGCCTGCATTCACATCAGGTATCATCTCGGGACGGCAGCTTGACAGGGAGCCAGATTGGAAGAAAAGGCACTGACCACACCTGAAGGTCACTGGCTGTTCCATTTATGCATGTGAAGATAGAAGAAATACAGAAAAGTAACTTTGCTCAGCAGGCATGTTTTCTGCAAATGTACGATTTTTCTTTTGCTGGATTCTGATTCCAAGATAGTGTTGTGGATTTCTTTTTTGCATTCAGGGAGGCATTTACTGGCCTGATTTTCTCCATATCGCTTGGCCTGACCTGACATCACCCTCATTACCATCCTGGTAAGCCCTTCGGCACTAACATGCACAGAGGTCCTTCACCTGAATCAGAAAATGATTCACATTAATGTGCACACCTATGCACTCTATGCATTACCAAGTGGGCAAACACATTGTCTGTTTGTTACTTACACACCTATGCACCAAGCAATCAAGCAAACGACAACGTGTGCACACTAACACACACACACACACACACATGCATGATGTCAGCCCCCAGCAACAGAAGCAGGACTTTCCAGAGGGTTGTGGACTAATTGATATTCTCCCACACTGCCCAGGGCTTCTCCAAGAACCTCACTCTGCAGTGCTGCTGACAAGGCACATTCCATCACTGCTGCAGACTTAAAATAGGATCAAAGGATGGAGCTGTGTGTGTGTGTGTGTGTGTACAGATGGAAAGAAAGAATGAGAGAGAGAGAGAACAGAGAGGGTGTGTGTGACCAGCATGTTGACTCCACATTGCATTATGTCAGTGTTCTGCCTCCGCGTGTCTTGCTTTTGGTTTTTTCCATCTTAGTTTGCATCTCTACTTTTATATATTTTTGTACTCAACTGTTTTCCTTTGACACCACTTTTGTGTGTTACTTTAAAAGTAAAAAACACAAGAGTGGTGTGTGTCTGTGAAAAGCCCTCAGCCACACATTTATTCATTTCACCAACTGGCCTCTTCAGGTTGCGGTTTTAGTACCTGAACATGGCAGTGCCGTTTCACATCTCCTCTGTGAGGTCCTGAGCTCTGGAGCTCTCGGCACAACAGGTCAATAAGCCAATCAGAAGACAAGCTCTGAACCTCTCTTCTGATTGGCTGACTGTCGAGTGATTTGAGTAAGAATATAGCAAATATCACTCAGAGAAACCAAATCTTGCGAGGTTGAGTCCAGGTTCAGGTTGGCAGCTTAGACTGAGCTATTTGTGAGTGGAGCTCACAGTGTGAAGCCACTGTGTTTCATTAATGTCTCTGTCGGCAGCCCCCACACCTCAGGCCCTGTGTAATATCATCCCACAGGGAGGGGCAGCACTCCATCACACTCGCAACAGCGAGACATATTGTAATATGGCTATACATATTCTCCCGTGGCACATTTAGTACACCTAGCAGCATTTATGGGATGTACATTTAAATGATTTTACAACGCGCTGCATGAGATGATGAACCAGCTATTTAAAGCAGAGACTTAATGTGTCGGCTCCCTCGCCACTCGTTTGGAACTAAATCTCCCCAGGGGTTGTTTTCTAACCCTTTGAAATGTATTATTCATTGACAGGGTTGCATGGGTCTTCCTGGTGGCAATAAAGCAGCACTTAAAGATTGCCTCTCTTTTGATCACTCCAGGAAGCTCATTCAAACGTCCATCCATTCACTTGCAAGTTGTCAGACTGCTGCAGGAAACAGCCGGAGGAAACCTTGGAAAATGAGCAGTGGCCCCAAGAAAGAGACGCTAGGCCTTCATGACGCACTGGTGGCTCCTGCAATCCTTAAGTTAATGATTATTTAGCACAATCAGTTACTACTTCATTAGGTACTCCTGCACAGTCCAATGTGACTGCTAATAATGTTCATTTTTGCATGTCGATTAAATGACCTGTTTCAGCAGTGAGGTAATCTTGCTGTTGTTGTTCTCGGCTGAATTATAATGAAGTCTTTCTGGCACGATGCAGCAGTCGTATTAGTAATAAATAACAAAAAATGGTACAGGTAGAATTCATGGCAGAGCTGTTATTGAATTAAATTAGACCGCCCATGTAAGTACTGAGTGGCTCTGTACAATGAACCCCATAAATCCACTGTTTGTTTATGGGATGTCTTTTAGCTGCTGTCAGTCGTGGTGGTATTTAGTTTTGATTGTACATTAGAATAGCAGGTATATATATATTTCTAAATCTTACACCCCCCTAATTGTTCTCTCTGTCACTAAGCTCCTGCACTCCTCAATCGTGACCACTTTACCAAAGCTCTCCATTTTCATTCCCCTTTAAAACACTTGATGTACAGTCATACGTCTTAGCTCTCCGATGAGATGGAACTATTAGACCCATACACATGCTCCAGCCTCTCTAAGCTTCTGTAGCTCCAGTTGATGGACTCGTGATATTCAGCGATTACATGGCTAAAGCAGTGGGGGCAGCAAGAGAAAGACAAGGGAGAGAAGGAGAAATTACATAAATCCTAAGCTAAGCAAAGTCATTACTCATCTCAAATTAAATAAATTCTCAGTCATTGATGATGAACTGTAATGTGATTCCAGCAAGTGAAGCTTCTTTTATTTCACTGGGCTTGAAAAGTGCTGAGTCTCACTGACTGCTTTTCCTATCAGGATGGGTGATAAAAGAACATGGCCTGGAGGCAAAGTAATAGCAATAATCAAATAGGCTGTTTATCTCAGTTCCATTGGGTGACATTTGCAGTGCCTATGCAGCCGGTCATCTAACTAACAATAATGTAATTTCCTCAGAGGAGATTTGATTAAAATGTTCTGACCTGATGAGGCTCTGGCTTCATAAGTCCTCATCAAAAGCTTTCAACAAATGGTTGGCTCATTTTGGTTCCCAGGTTTTTCATACAATAAATGATGTGCATGATATTATATAGTTTCTGATATCTTGTATCAAGAATATATTGATACCCGGCGAGCATGAGCTGAAATGCACACTTTTCCCATGTATCTTCATGCAACTGCCTAGTTTATTCCAAATGACGTCCTAAGGCAACAGTTAGTCCTGTTTCATTTGCAGCCGGTCTCAGACGAAATGTCGAAGTGTGTTCTTTTAATTACCTTTCTCTGCGACCCCAACTTGAGGAATGAATGAAGTGCTCAAAGTGATGGGGAACAAATGAATGTGAACAGCGTTGGGGAAAGTGTCAGTTCACCGTAACCATGTTAGATCCTTTTAGGGGCAGTATAAATTGGGGCATTAGAAGTCACAGGAAAAAGGTCTTGGCTTAGAGCGCTTTGGAATGGCCACTGCCATGGACCCTCATACGTTCACATGCAGGAGGAAAAAAAATGTAGGTATGTGCACCTCTTGTTTTGCCTGAAATGAATATTTCACAGGATTGACTGTGCTTTTTGACATCCTATGTCATACTTAGCGTTTTCCTGGATTAGGCTTGTGGATGAATTTTCCTTCACCAGTGTATGCGATTGCATGAGGATTTAGCTTGTGCGTGTCTAATTTATGTGCAGACAGCTTGTGTAACTGTCCATGCGTTCAACCTTTTTGTTGTGTGAATGAAAAAAGTTCAAATCCTCCTCCTTTGATGTTGTTCTTAAATTGGTGAATACTCATATTCGTCAAGCACAAGAATACTTATCCATGTCCCGGCTGAAAACAAAGACGATCACATTGCACTGCATATGATTTCAAAACCTTCATCCCCTGCCAGGCAGTTGTAAAGGGATCCTTGCCAAATAAATAAATTTTGCGCCGTGGCTCTCTTTTGCACTGTGTCACATATCTTTAAGCCTGAAGACAAATTCTTATTTAAAACTGTTTGAGTTATTCTGGGATGGCTGTTACAGTATCATCATCCATCATCCAGCACACATTTGTGTTAAACAAATCAGGGGGGGAAAGCAATTCTAATATTCTGTTTGCCAAGCTTGTAAGATAATTTCCCATCATCCTTTAGTTTTGGGTGTATTCAAGCAATGCAAACCTGCGCGGGGTGGGTTATCTGTGGGAGCTGAAGAGAAGCAGCCCCCACCCCTCTGTGTGCCGCTGTGCACGTCGCTGTGGGCGAGGGACCATTGTTGAGCTGACAGTGTCCGCTGCTGGCTGCAGAGTAAACTGCACTCCCTCCCGACAGCAACATAAACTCCATGTTCCCCCACATCTGAGTCCGGCTGACGAGAGAGAGAGAGCGACGGCGGTGCACATACCTGATGTTTACATGAAGAGTCATAGTTAGAACAAATCCGTCACTGAGTGTTCTTTCAGTCAATCCATCGCTCTCCTGGTTTTAAATGACACCGGTTGTCAGACTGCTGAATGGCGACGGGTGAACTATGATATCGGTATATATCACTCTGTGCCCGTGAATCAGTGCGGCTGGATACCAACAGGTGTTCCCGGCGTGCAGAGAATCAGTGAGGCCAACGGAAGCGGCGGCTTCGCTCCCCTTTGAGCCCGAATGTTTAATTACAGCCACAAACAGCAGATGGCTCTCTTGAGTTTTAATTTCTGCGCTTGTGATTGAGACTTACATGAAATGAAGCCCGGCGCTCAGGGGTGTTTATTTTGTTAAACATCAAGATCCAGAGTCTGAATTGGCCAGTGTGGCGTGGAGGTGGAGGTGGAGGTGGAGGTGGCTTAATAAAAACAGCATACTGGCTGGTTGTGCTACACACATTGTGGGTGGAGATGATGGTGTTGATGGAGCTGAGGTTGGAACTTAAAGTGGAGCTGGCTGATGGTGTTGATGGAGCTGAAGGTGGAGCTGATGTTTTTGATGGTGTTGATGGAGCTGAATGTGGAGCTGATGGTGTTGATGATGTTGATGGAGCTGATGGTGTTGATGGAGCTGATGGTGTTGATGGTGTTGATGGAGCTGAAGTTGGAGCTGATGGTGTTGATGGTGCTGATGGAGCTGATGGTGTTGATGGTGCTGATGGAGCTGAAGGTGTTGATGGTGTTGATGGAGCTGAAGTTGGAGCTGAAGTTGGAGCTGATGGTGTTGATGGTGTTGATGGAGCTGATGGTGTTGATGGTGTTGATGGAGCTGATGGTGTTGATGGTGCTGATGGAGCTGAAGGTGTTGATGGTGTTGATGGAGCTGAAGTTGGAGCTGATGGTGTTGATGGTGTTGATGGAGCTGAAGTTGGAGCTGATGGTGTTGATGGATCTGAAGTTGGAGCTGATGGTGTTGATGGTGTTGATGGAGCTGAAGTTGGAGCTGATGGTGTTGATGTCGCTGATGGAGCTGATGGTGTTGATGGAGCTGAAGTTGGAGCTGATGGTGTTGATGGTGTTGATGTCGCTGATGGAGCTGATGGTGTTGATGGAGCTGAAGTTGGAGCTGATGGTGTTGATGTCGCTGATGGAGCTGATGGTGTTGATGGAGCTGAAGTTGGAGCTGATGGTGTTGATGGTGTTGATGGAGCTGAAGTTGGAGCTGATGGTGTTGATGGTGTTGATGGAGCTGAAGTTGGAGCTGATGGTGTTGATGGATCTGAAGTTGGAGCTGATGGTGTTGATGGTGTTGATGGAGCTGAAGTTGGAGCTGATGGTGTTGATGTCGCTGATGGAGCTGATGGTGTTGATGGTGTTGATGGAGCTGAAGTTGGAGCTGATGGTGTTGATGGAGCTGAAGTTGGAGCTGATGGTGTTGATGGTGTTGATGGAGCTGAAGTTGGAGCTGATGGTGTTGATGGTGTTGATGGATTTCCGGCCGGAGGGAAACATTCCCTGTCGTCATTAGTCTGGCGCTGTCCGTGGTGCTGAAAGCGCGCAGGGCTCCTGACTAATGAAGGCCTTCCAGCTGCAGCTGCTGGCTGTTTCGTCCTGAGAGACACAACATGAGGCGTTTTTGTTTCTGTTTATCATCATTAGGTTTGACTCTGATGGGAGATTGAAGCCATTCTGTCAGCTCAGCTTCACATTTGACTGTGATTCTGTCTTTATGTAACCGTATGCTACGGAGAGCACACCGAGGATGGCAAAGAATTAAAGATACATTTAAATGGGAGGATCCACACCTTCAAGGGGTGGGGGGGTGGGGGGTGGTGTCCCTCCCTCCCTCAGGCGTGTACCAACTAGTGGTTAGGTACTTGTTGATGGAGAGGATATGTTGATGTGGGGTATCTGTCTGGGAGGGAAAACACACACACACACACACACACAGTCTTGTTGACCACCACTTCCTGTCGGGTTTTTCTCTTGTTGAGCGTGGGAAAATAAATGATGGCGTGCCACCCTTTACGCACCAATCGGCACACAGCAGATAAATATATGAAAACCCGCCGGGGTCGAACTGTGAGCTGATCGCCGGAGGGGTTGAAGTTTGTGTATTTGTATGCAGCTTGCCACACAATGCAGACGTCATCTCCACAGGACTCAAATAAGCTTTGTCTGTGTGTGTGTGTGTGTGTGTGTGTGTGTGTGTGTGTGTGTGTTTTCTCTCCCAGCCTCCCATCGCGCCCACCCGCCTGTGTTGTGGTTGTGAAATATCGAGAGGAAAATATGTTTTGAGAACATCATTCGGCGGATCGGCGGGTAGTTGGAGCGCAACTTTGCATGAATTCATCCAGCGGCATCAAATTTAACTACACGGTTGCGTATTTTCTTTGCACGCCCCTCCAAAAGAGGAAGAAGAAGAAGAAGAAGAAAAAAGACGTGTGGCTGTTGATCAGTCATCGCGGGTTCCCTGTCGCGGATTTTCTTCCCGCAAACTTGGGGAGTTCGCTTCGGCCGGGTCGCTCTGCCTTCACTCGGGGTGGTGGTGGTCTTCGTTGGAAAGGAGGCTCCCGTGTTTCCTTGCTTGATTGCTGGCGGCTCACATGCACATGCGCCCCCCCCCCCCCCCCCCCACACACACACACACCATTACCCCCCCCCACATCCCCAACAACAGCGACTCTAACGATCAGAGCACCCCTCGTCTGGCTGGAGGAGGAGGAGGAGAGAGCGGAGGGCGAAAAGGAGGAAAGAGTGGGTGAATGTGCTGTGAGGAAGCTGCAGCTGGACATTTAAGGAGGCGATGCCACTGAACATGTCACAGACAATGAGCAAAAACATCACTTTGCAGGTATGAATAACGCTCTGAATGCTCCGTCCGCGTGAGTTTGGCTTAGCTCTCCCATCAGGACTATGGTCATTGATGCATGTGTGGAATTACGCATGAACTGATCTCATTTTTTTTTTTTTTTTTTCGTTTTTTCCCCCCCCCCCATCATGTCCAAGAATTTTTCGAGTGACGGTGACAGCTCTTTTCATATCACAGTTATCATGTAGTGCCTGGACAGAAAAGAAAGCCAGCTCCTTTCATACATAATATATATCAATTTGACATTTGACATCACGGAACGGATCACTCGGCCGCCACCATGGGACTGTGACCCGGGCTGCGAGCTTCCGAGAGGTGGCCGTTTGTGCAGTCTGTGCTCCTGTGTGCGGACTGGACCTGAGCAGTTGTGACATTTTGAGCCATGGCCGCTGCTATCGCGAGTGGGCTGATCAGACAGAAGAGACAGGCACGGGAGCAGCATTTAGACCGGCCCTCCACCAACCGACGGAGAAAGAGCCCCAACAAGAACAAGGGGCTCTGCAATGGCAACCTGGTCGACATCTTCTCTAAAGTGCGCATCTTCGGCCTCAGGAAGCGGAGACTACGGAGACAAGGTCTGGGAACTTTGGTGTACAAGGTTGTCTTCTTTGTAGGCGTAGAGAGTTGTGCATTCATTGTAAACGTGCATACATACAGTCACTGGTTGATCATTTAAGTGGGCCTTTAACTGTCAGAAATACATTTCTGTATTCTTTATTACTGAAGACATGGTGGTGCCAAATCGCATCTCTGTGCGTAAAAAGTTAAATTGAGAGGGACGAATGCCATCTGTTATTATTTATTTCTCTAAGTTAATGCATTATTTATTTATCTATGTAATAATAATAAGGATGATAAACCTGCCAGATTTACATGCACCCTGTGTACCTGACAGGCTCCTGACTAGTTGTCACAAATGGTTTACCGAGCTGTCACCACCCCCCAACGCCACCTGATCGTTATGAAGCATACACACTGCTGGAGTGTTCACTATAGAAGCACATCACAGGTGCCAGAAATAAAACTAATTTAAATGCAAGCAAAAAGGTCAATATCTCCCACGGAATGGAGGTTACGCCTTTCAAACATAATCTTTTCTCGTGAATCTGTGTGGCCGATGGGCCCCTCAGAGGTCCAGCTGAAATTCCTTTCACTTTTCCAAATGTCACGAGCAAGTTCTTTAATTTTTCTTTTCCAGATTTTTGTGCAAATGTTGTAATTGGGGACTGCAACAATGATTCTTCATGCAAAACACGAGGAAGGATAATTGGTTTAGGAAACAGATTACCTGAATTATTTCCCCCCTGTTAGTGAATGATGGAGGTGGTTGTCTGCTCTCCTCTGAATCATCAGGTATCAAACCTGTTGCAGCAGGGCGGCTGGAACTGAATAAAAACCCTTGGCGTGCCTACTTTTACGGAAATTTGAAATGACAAACATAATTTGTCTTTTAAGAAAGAACCTAAGTAATATTTTTCAAGCCTTTAATCTTGTTCACAAAGAGAGCCATTTTGATGACTGAGTCTTCTGCATCTTGTCTGTGTTTGCACTGAAGGTGAAAAACATGCTGAAATGTCCCCTTCACTGGCCCTCAGTGCTGACAAGGATTAAAATGGCTTTGATAAAACAGAGTCTATATGAAAGCACACAGAGGACACATCTGGAGACAGGTCAGAGTGCATCAGAATGGCAGGTTAAAATCAGCCATCCTCCAGGCTGCTGTTTCTGTGTGTGTGTGGCTTTTCCAATGCTTGTGTGTCTAATTGTCCTCCTCTGTCACCTCTGGATCGCCTCGTGGCATATATCTAGATTTTCATGTGATGGATCAGAGGTGTGTGCTGTGGATGTAAAAACACGTGATACAGCACAAGTAAATCTGGGAGCCAACCTGCGCTGGCAATCCTGAAAGGACTTTACATCACACCTGGAACGGCCATTTTACAGGAGAACTCAGGGGCTGCCTGAGCCTCAGAGTAATGATAATCCACAGTAATGGTGCCAGCACACCTGTCTGGAAGGTGAGACATGTTCCCCCTTAAATAAAAAAAAAAAAAAAAAAAAACCCAAAACATTTTAAGACCAAAGCAGCCTGGGTGTTTTGGCCTCCTTTTTGAAGCTCTAATCAGAGCAGAGACTCTGTTTTCTCTTGCTTTAATTTTACGTTATTTGCGATTAAAGGGCTAATGGGAGTTTACTTCATTAATTTCAGGCTCACATGAGAATTAGGAAAATCTTTACCAAGTAATATCAGACTACTTCACATACCATTATTTCTCTCCACACTTGGCTCACGCACTTTTCCTTCCTGTCTTCTCCCCCCTTCCCTGTTATTCACTGTATTATCGCACAAGCACGCAGTTAAGGAAGACTAATGACTTGTTTGGTGTGCTTAATGTTATATTGGAACCCAGAAGGACTTTTTTTGTTGTTGTTGTTTTTGTTTTGTTTTGGATCAAAGGTGTTGTGAAAACACGTAGACATCACTGTTATCTTCATCTACTGGGTGAGAGGGACATTGGGCTACTCAGTGAGAGGGCGAGGAGCAGCTTTCCAACCATCCACTCTATAATACATTGAAGTTACCTTCAGATTTCCACAGCAATCATTCAGAATCACTGTCGGCAGTGCAGGTGTCTAAAATGTACTCTTTGGCTCTCATTGATCTCACTGATCTTCTGAGGGAGGCTCCAGATTAGCTATTCTTATGGGCTGTATTGATTGACACTGTGAAAAGGAATGTACTGGGAGCACATTGTTTCCTCTTTAATCGTAAATCAGCCATACCTTTTGACGGCTGATGTGGAGCAAATGATCACGCTGAATTTATTTAAGGGATTTGATGAGCTGAGGTGAGCTGGGGGCCACGTGCAGTTTGGGCACAGCCATAATCTCCCTGCTCTGGCTCCAATTATCTCACTAGATCAGATCCACAGATCGTTAGATCGTGTTACATAGATCAGGCCATGAGATTAGCTTACATGATCTAAAAACCCAATTGGCACGAATGCTTTGCTTTCGTCGTGGCTGTTTATTCGACAGCACACAGCGGTGCGTCATTAGTCAGCTGTGAGGGCTATCTGCATCAGATGGGTTGTTGTTGAAACGGCAGAGATGTTGTTGATGCAATAGAAATGGGGAAGGGCTGTGAGTGCTGTAGTTTTTCCTTTGCTTGATCTGCTCTTCCATGGCAACAGAACCAACACAGGGGGGGCTTCTCTGTTTCAGGCTGGAAAAGCCCTTTTCCTATTCCATAAACATCCAAAGTGGGTCAAGTAGGGCAGGGCTGACAGGAGTCTACAAGTGCTGCTGCAGCTGTACCTGTGTGTGTGTGTGTGAGTTATTGTGTGTCCTCTGATTGCCTTGCACATACCAAGGTGCAGACAGAGAGAGGAGTGGCACCGCAGATAATAAGACAGGTATGGAATGAGTGAGTTTTAGGGCCGCTTAAAAAGAAGACGAGAGAAATCACAAACTTTGGGTGACAGATAATTTTATATGAGGACTTCTGTAGCAGAGCAACACGATTTGAGATCTTGCGCTTCTGGTGCTTGTTGTTTTCCAAGGAAACCCCCTGCTGCTGCCAAACCTCGGCTCCGTTTCCCTAGAAACAAAGAAGTGACATGTAGGAACATACAGTGCATCTGTTGTTAAACAAAAAAAAAAAAAAAAAAAAAAGGAAAACCAGTGCGAATGGGAAAGTCCAACCGCAGTGGAGGTTGGGTAATGCTCGGTGATAAGCAGTGCCCCTGTTTCACTGTGTATTGAAGGAGAATATTCAGGCTGGCAAAGAGTGAGAAAAGAACGATGAGTCAAAGACCCACTCAACTTCGGGGATCCCACAGAGACCGTTTCAAAGCAGTTCTGGATTTTAAAGCGTGCATGCACCGTATCAGGCTCTGTCTGGCTGAACTGAAAATGCTGTGTCATTCTAAAAACAGAGCCTTTCCCCTAAATCCCTCTGCGCTTTCTCTCTGCTCTTGCTCATCATATTTCTCTGCTTGTCATTCAGATTTTGTATATTTCCTCACTTGCTTGATATTTTGTAAATTATGCATCTCAAACGATTATAGGTCAGTAAGGAGAAGAATGAAAGTATTTGAGCTTTTATCAGCTGGCCCTCAGTAAATTTGACCTTCAGCATGAGTTGCCCACTTTGTAAGAATTACAAAACCCATCATGTCATAGTAATGTATGCACTAACATTCATGAATGTCTGATGTCTGTCAGTCATAAATAATGCCCCTGGTATTTAAGGATGTGCCTGAATTTCAGACACCCCTCACAACAGTATTATACATCAACTATCATGAATTATAAAGAGGAGCTTCACACATTTTTTCATGTTCATTTCATTCAGTTTTGATAAATGAGCTAAAATTCTTCACATTCTCATCTAACTCTGGCTGCAGCTCAGAGATGCTGAAGCTCCTAACTGGAGGGGAAATCCACACGTATGTGTGAGATGTACCTCGCTGGCTCGGCCCAGATGATTTATAGCACGACGAAGCAGGCAAGTTCACTTGTGCATGCGCACATATACACAAAGACGGAGCATTCGGCTAGCCAGTAACCAGTTTTCTGGTTTTAATTATTACAGAATGCCTCCCACTGATCTGCCTTTAAAATCAATGCCACTCCACCAGGTTGTGTAAATACTGCTGATCAAAGTCCTTAATTGATCACAGGTAAGCTGACTCTGTGTGTCCCCACAAGAATATGTGCTCAGGGGAATTGTGCGTTTATTAAGAATCCATATGAAAATGTGTTGGGAATCCTGTGTACATGTGCACGAGTGTGTGTCCCTACTTTCCCAACACTCAGCACTCACCCGTGGTCACACTGCAGTGAGTCTGGGTGTATTGTTGACTCTTTGGTGCCTGATTGCTGGATTCTTCTGTTTGTGTGTGAAAGCCTCAGTAATGATCGACTTAAGCCTCGTCCATTGTGATAGCCCACTGCTGTTTACAGAAGCAGTAACTGAAAGACGGAGTGAAAATGAAAGGAGGGAGGTTTAGAGTGATACACTAAAATAAGTTTTGTGTCTGAGCTGTGACTACGCTGCAACATGGATTAAGTTTTTAATGTATAAAGAACAAAGGGGCTGAAACAATCAATCAGTCAACTGATAGAAATTATTCCACAATTTAAGAATCACAAACTGACTGAATTGCCAACAAGTCATTCATCAAAAACAAAATGCCAAAAGTTTTTTGGTTCAAGCTTTCCTCGTGCAAAATTCACTCATATTTCTCCCTTTTCTACCAATTTTACTTTGGGTTTTGGACTTGTATTTGGCCAAGGCAAGATATTTGAAGAAATTCATGAACATTTCATTTTATAGACTAAACTATGGAAACATGTTTTCAGTATTAAATCAATAATGATGGTGATGGCTTTATTTAAAAAGAAAATCATCATTGCAAGTCAAAAATGAGGAAACACAGGTCAAAATCGTGAAATTCCATGGGACCTTTTTGTCATGATGTTTTTTCGTGCTTTTACAGGTGTTCATGTGTAAAAAAAGAAAGCGGAGTCACAGCTTCATTAACTGAACTTAGTGTGTGCCTGTATTTGGGTAAAGGACTGAGCACACTAACAGGATCTTTGCCCTGTTTGCACAGTAAAGAACCCACTTCTGTGTTGGAAGGCAATCCTCAGTAACCCTTCAGACATGAAACCCAGCAAACAGGGAAAGGATGATGTCTGCCCGGTGACATCTGTCCATGGCTGAGTGCCTTCAATAGTTCTGACTGTGCTGAGTATTATTGTAAAGCAGGGAGATACTGTCACTCCCCTGTCAGCCTGCTCACGGCGCAGCTGAGGCACTTCGACAGTCACATTCTTCTTCAGCCACCTTTTCATTGTTCTGGTGAGACAAGAAAGCAGCACTGCTGGATGACGTTATGGCTGTATTGTTCAAATACACCTGGAGAGAGGCTTTTTTTTTTCTTTCTTCTTCTTCTTTCTCTTTTCCTCTTTCTCAGGCGAGCAGTGGAAAGGTCTCTGTGCCATCACCCGACAGAGCCGTTTCAGAAGAGACCGCCTTGAGCAGTACACAGAGAAAAAAAAAAAAAAAACCTCCCCCTGCCCTCAGAAAGACCTCTTGAATTCTCTTCTGTGTTTGTGCGCTCTCTCTTTTTCCTCTTCCTCTCTTGCGCACACACACACACACACACACACACACACACGGTTGCATGGTTTAGGCTCAGGTGAAGTTGATTGTTCATCTCCCCAGGGCTTTCTTAGGAGGAAATCTGGTGTGAAAGCTGTCTCCACAATAAGACTTATGTTGATGGTATATGACCTCAGTGGTTGTCCATGCTCATGCTCAGACACACAGACACACACACACACACACACACACACACCCAAATGAGGAAATATTACTGCGTGGCTGAAGCACAAGCAGTATTTTTTTTTTTCAGAGACATCACAATGTGCAATCACAGGCAGACTTATTAAAATGTATCCTTTTCAGTTTCCAGCTCTTTTTACTCTTTTTTTACATTTTCACCTTCGCTCTTTTTCCTGCTGTTAGAAAACGTCACAAAACGCCAATTAAACTGCGACTTGAGCGGTTTGGCTCTCGTCGGCTTTGGAGCAGTTTAACGGCAGTAGTGATTTATTTACAGTAGCTATGTGGCTCATTCCCTCGTTGGGTCAGCCGGGCAGCGCAGAGCACAGACACTCACATCCTGCGCGCTCAGAACCCAGAGAGGGTGCTGTTGGGTTCATTATGGGAGTCAGGCAACTGCAGATTAATTCTGCTGGCTATAATTGGATGTCCTATCTCAGAGCATGGCAGGGCTTATGTGACCAGAAAGTTGGCTGTGGGATTTGCCTGTGAACGTACACAGAAATCAGAAATCAGGGAGTAAAATAGTTGAGCACAGCGTTTCGTGAAGTTCAAGCACGTGGTACATTACTTCATAATGTATTTGCTCCATTTAAGCATATAGTTCATTTCTCGATCCTTGCTGCAGCAGTCCTCATTACAAGCTTTATATCATTTTGATAATTGCTAATGCACCCTCCTGTTCTCTCTGTCTTTCTCTCCTGCAGATCCCCAGCTCAAGGGTATAGTGACCAGGTTATATTGCAGGCAGGGATACTACTTGCAAATGAATCCCGATGGCTCTCTTGATGGGACCAAGGATGACAGCAGTAATTCCTGTGAGTACCTCGAGAGTGTGAATAATGCAACTCAACAATTTCAAACTGTAAGAATTCAAAAACTAAAACATATGGTTTCAACAGAGGTTTTCTTTTCCCACACATACACAACATCCCGTGAAACCTTTCTCTCTTAGTCTAGATTGATTCATCGGGTGCAGGAACTGAACCTGGACTCTATAGTCAGCTTAACGTTTATAGTTCCCCTGATTTTTCACAGTTCAGAGCGAAAAATGCCTTCTTGAGTTCTGTCGTGTTATAGGATCACACAGACTTGTCCTCCTGACTGAGGGGGAAAGTGGACCAGGAAACAGTAGGGCTAACAGGGTGAAGAAGGTATTATTAGCTTGCTTTGCCACTGCTCCTCTAGTGCTTCAGGCTAGGTGGTTAATTTGATTCCTGTGCTTGGTGCTAACACTAGACTGACACTCCATGTTGTGTCACTTAGCTCCTGTCAGCAAGGAGAGGATGTGGCACATGTCAAATCTTATTGAAACTGTGGGATAACTGATAGTATGCACAAAGGATGTATCATAGCATCAGAGGACAAATCAAGTGTTAGCACGGATTTCCCTTTATTCAAATTGATATGCTTTAAATTGTCTAGAGGCCGCAAAGTATCCCTATTTGCCTTCCCCCAGACTGCAAACCTGCCAGTTCAGAGTACTTACAGGGTCATCACAGGCCATTATGTAACCTCCATACCGACACTCATTTAATGTCAAAGCCAGGCCATTTGTGTTGTTTCCCACCCATGTTAAGCAATAGCCATTAGCTACCAGGCCCAAGCAGTCTGCTATGACAACAAAAGAGCTTTTAAATCTGCCATGCACCAGTGGTGGCCCCAATTACAGCCACCTCTCTGGTAGCTCTAGGTGGCCCAGGCTATGCTAGGCTTGTCACGTTCACCAGCCATGCTGCAATTCATCTTCAGAGATTACCTAAATGCAACAGCTTGCAATTGTATTATCTATGCTTTGTGAAGCGTTAATGATAGGCAGCTTGCGCTTGGATGATGAATTACATGTGAGTTTTTTTTTCCCAATGCATTGAATGTTCACTTAATGGCTCGGTCTGTCTGTGGTAATAATGTTTGGGAATATTTTTATGCATGTGTGTGTTTCTTTGCCTGTCGTTTGTTTCAGCTTTGTTCAACCTTATTCCTGTGGGCCTCAGAGTTGTCGCCATTCAGTCCGTGAAGACAGGTTTATACATCGCCATGAACGGGGAAGGCCATCTGTACACATCAGTAAGAACTCTATTCTACTATAAAAATGTCAGATACAGATGTGCAGGGATTCAGGAGCAGGTTAACACAAATACTGATCAGTTTTTATGACAAGCAAGCCACTATCCTTGAACATGTCTGGGATAATTGACTTCACAACAGGGTAATAGCATTCAAGAGATCCCATTAAGTGCAAATTCCTGCGTATAGATTTCTATTGTTCAGGTTAAATGTTTTCATTTTATAAAAGAAGAGCAACAAAAACAACACACACTTTATATGATTCAGACAGAACACACATTTATCTCTCTCCCATACAGACTCAGATCTTACAAGCTATCAATCATTTGGTGTGTTAGTCAGTAAAAATGAATGAGATATGTGCTGTTAGTATGAGCATGGTGTGATGTGATGACAGTGTTTTATCAGAATAAAAAAACTGGAGCTTGAAGTAGAAACCCAGAGCTTTTTTTTCTTATTTGGACATCAAAAGATTTGAAGCCATTTGTTCTGACTACAGTGTGTAGTCAGCCGCTTTTATTGACCACCGCTCTTCAAAATAAACTCCTGTAGGCTTCTGCAGGCCAGACTACCAACAGGCCATAAGACCTCCCTCTGAGCAGATAGCGCCTCCAGTCTCACTCCTCCTCCACTCTCTGTCCTCTCCCATTCATTCATATCAATCAGCGGGAAGAACACTGGGGAGTAGCGCTCCCCTCTCAGACAGGAGTATCCATCAGAATCACTGTCTCCTCTTCCCTCAGCCGGCCGCATGTTCCTACTTCTCAGAGAGCGGAGCAGGAATTGCCATTGTATTCCTCATTCATGACCTCAGAGGTTTAGAGGACCCGCTTCTCTTACTGTACGGTGCACCAATGTTCCCGTGGAATTGTCTCCCACTTAATCACTGCCTGACTTAAGCCATGCAATTGAATTCAGTTGAGGAGGATTGACCTAGAATCCTATGGATTGTGTTAAGGAATTGCATTGTGGGGGATTATGAATTTATATATTCTATTTGAACGATATTCTGCATAACACACACACACACACACACACACACACACACACCAGAAGACACAATTATACAAATGGTTGATTGCAGACACACATACTATTGTGAAAGTGTAGCACTTCAGAATATTCAGATGCTTTTCAAAGGCAGTTAACCTTCACACACACTGTAGTCTGCACAAGCTTTTTATTTAGTAATTGAACTCATGCTCATCCATTAAAAACATTTCACTCTCTTTTGCATCGGGTGACCTCTGTGTCTGGGGCAAAAAAAAAAAAAAAAGCAGGCAGTGATTGTCTGGTGTTTTTGACACCTGCGAGTTCATCACCAGTGATTTGGCGTCTGTGCAGTCAGCTCCTGAACACTTCTGTGAAAACCTGCGGGGAAGTGTTGATTGTCAGACTCGCCCTACAGCTGGTAGATGCTGCCAATCGGGGATTCAGATGACGTTACGTCCGTCCTTTATCATCAACTTTTATCTCTCTCTGTTTAGTCCATGAAGAAGCGCTGTGCCGTGGGTTGTCGCTGAGCCTTGTCGGAGCACTGTGTTCTTTCAGCAGTTTGCCTTGCTCCTCTCTTCACACAGCAGGCCTGCTCCATATTTCTGTGCTAATGGAGGTTTTGATCAGACCTCAACTACCCAGCCACCCACTCAATGGTCTGTTTTTGCTCTTTAGTGTGTGAATTATTCCGATAATGGCATCCTTATAAGACGTTCTCCATCTTCTCCTGCCTCTTTTGTTCTCTGCGTATCTAAGGTACAAACACACCTTCCATTATCGCTCTGTTCCTTCACAAGTTAGGACATGACAGCCGACCTTTTTTTTTTTTTACTCATTACGGGTATGTGATTATAGCGTGCTCATATATTCGCACTTTATTTTGAAGGTTAAATTGATGCTGGGAAATTCTGTGGAGAAAAATAAAACAATCAGATTTTTTTCTTCTGGATAAATTATTCTTTTTCAACATTTTGTTGTGTTCCTGTAGCCAGCTCATTCTTATTAATCAGAATTTACTCGGTCAGTTGTGTCCTTTCACAATATTAAATACATCACGGAGGCTTTTACTGCGATGGCGTACGTTAATAATGAGTGACACTCAATTTTTTTAACAGATGAGGTGAATCAAAGGAGAGTCCCACTCTTTCAGAAAATAGACAGAAAGCCTATTCAAGGCCTCGGGTAGTGCATCATATTCTTTTGTGTGAGGCACCCAAGGCGCAGCATGCAGCTCAAATGACAGAGATAGCATCAAAGTGACTGTGCAGCCTGGCACAAAGGACACACCATGGAATAAAAGAGAGTTCAATCATCTCGCCCCTTTTCAATCTGCCCCTTTTGTATCTGAGCCAATAAACTCCCAGCTAATTTCTCCTCCAGGCTGGTCCTGGGATCAGGCGCTTCTTCTGAAATGTTCTAAGAAAGAAGGATTTCTCCCAATTTGTCGAGGAAGCACAACTTATGATACAACTCTCCAGATAACTGCGATAGAACTTCTTCCTCAAAGATAAGGCTATTTCAAACGCCAAACTCGAAGATTCTCGAGTGATGATAATATGAAATTCCTTAAAAGCAAACAAGGAAGTGTTCAATTGTATAATTTTGCTGCACATGATGCCAGAGAGTGCAACGCTCGTGCGCTGATCTTGTTGTTTTTCAGTGCCTCTTATATAGTCAGCTGCCACTTCTCAAGTGGAAAAGGTTGGACATTTCATGCTTGGCTGGTTTTCTTTTGAACTTGTTCCCCATTCCCTCACTTCTCTGGCATCTCTTTATCAGGAGCCTGCACTTGTTAGTTCTACCTTTCATGATTGTCAAATCGACTTGCCACGTCACTTGAGTGGCCCTTTTTTAGAAATGAAATCCTTGAGAGGACCAATCTGGAGCATTGCAGTGGCTTTAGCTTCACTTGTTAGAGGCCGAATCATCAGTGGTATGAAGAAGACTGAGGGCATCTGTTTCCTGTTATGCTCAATTCAGGATGCACGGAAACGCAAAGGAGCTCGACGTGAAGCCTCCTTCAGTCTGCGTCAGTATTAAAATGAAATTACCGGGCCAAAATATGTGGGGAAGAATAGACAGGACGCTAAGACGCCAGTGGTTGGACTGTTTGATATTTTCCCTTCCAACGTTCTTATTAGTCTAGCCCAGTTTTCTCAAATGTTCTTAGGGACACCCTCGATGCTCTTTGGTCCCTCGGACTTGTGGGGTTTCACTGGTGAGTTCAGTTCCCCCTGATATTAAAATTACCGTTTAGTATGAGATTACTGAATACCAGGACATTTTAAAAAAGGATTGTTTTTAGATGTGTGCACATAGCAGTTTATCTACTACGACTGCAACTGAAGATTGTTGTTATCATTGATTAATCTGCTCATTATTCTCTCAATCCATTTATTTATTTTGTCCATAAAATGTCAATATCAAAATAACAAAGACGCTGGTTTTACATTCAAAAGGTCCAAGGTTACATTGCCAGATACTTAACATTATGCACAGTAAAGGAAAACCATCAAATCATCACAAACATTATCATCGACCAATCAATTAATTGACCGTAGCCTGTCTCTGGATGATATTATCCATTGATCCATTGGATTTTTTTATTTTTAACAATGGTGAAAGGCTTGGGGCTGCATAAATTAAAAGGAAAAAAAATATATTTCAGTCATCGCAAAACAAATCACATTTTGGTTCAACTTTGGTTAAACTTTAAGACCACACAAATTCACATCCCAACATATGTTTTATAGCTGCCGAGTTGCAAACTGGCCATGAATGAAAATGGTCTGTCACAGTTTTATTGTTGTTTCATGGAAGAATAAAAATGGGCATATGGAGTCAAAGCTGTATAAAGCATACCTCGACGTTATTTGTCATAAACTAGCCTGAAATTTTCCCAGTTGTATTGTTAACCACTTGAACAAATCTGCAGATGCACATCGAGAGAAACACTTTGTGATCTATGAGGAGAATAGCAGCGACACAAGCTGACCGTAATATTTTTCATATGCGTGCAGACTTCTGGTACCTGTAGTAATTACTCAGATGAGTCTCCCTCCAGAGGAGTGTCGAGCTCAGAGCTGAGGTGGAGGGAGTCTCATTATTTCCAGAGTGTTTCTCTGTTCTGTCTTTAATGCAGTGTCAGTGTCAGGAAGGGTGGGGCACACTAGAGCTGGAGGGAGAGCTGCTTCATGCATTAATGAACAACAAGGTCGGACGTAGGCGTCAAAGCCGAACTGGTGAGCTGTTGGCCAAGGCCAACAGGAGCTAAGAATAACTGACCAGTCGTTCAGCCATTTAATATCACTGTTGTTGATAATGGCTCTCTAATGGACGTACACTCTTGGCTTCTTGTACAGTCTTACAGGTCAGAGAACGCTCTTTGGCTTTGTATCGCTTTTTAGCAATGAGCTCTCTTTGTAGGATCCTGTCAGCTCAGTTTGATGTATGTTGCTGTAACTCCAGTGGAAAAGACGAGCCAGCTTTGCTGCCTTCACCTGTGGGAGCGATGTCTCTCTGAACAATAACTCATAAATCCACACCACAGCTGATTTGTACTCTATCTCTTTCCAGGTCAACAGCTTATATTGTCTATTAATGTCACATTGGCCCCTGTTCCTCAATCACTCTCTTACTCTTCTGTTTGGTTAAAGCAATTAAGACTTGGCAAGTGCAGCTGTTTTCTGAATCACTGGTTTGCATGATGCACATTGTGGATTTATGATGTGCAGACAAAGGGGAACAGGGACTGAAGGTGCTGGGACAAATGTCAGGGAATAAATGATGGCTCAAGAAAGCCTCAACAAATCATCATGGCAAATTTGTCAAGTTGTGTAGTCGACATGTACTATGGCCCGAAGCCTTTAAATTCAACTGAGATGATTTTACGGTGAATCCTGTTGCTCCTTTATCACATGCTCGTGTTGTGAATGGATGTCAGTTAACATCCTGAAAGGTCGTCCTCAGCAGTCTTGATTTTTCTACGGACCGTTTCAGGCAGAGTGCTGCTGGAATAGCTGATTACCGTCAGCTGCTTCATTCACGCCTCACTATCAGCTGACCATAATAATATTACTTATATCAGCCAGAAGTGGATATAAGTAAGATTAATTGTCTTAGTCGAGCTTTCACTGCTGCTCAGGTTTTTAAGGTCTTCCCCAAAGGGCAGCGTGTCCTCCGTGCTTAACTCCATAAACAAAAATAAATAAAATCATCAGTTCACCTACGTATCTGTCGCTGAAAGAGTTTTGCTGATCTCCACTTCTGGTCGTCTGGTTAATTAATAATATCTAGATAAAGTAACTGTGTAGATAAGAGCTGTCATACATGTCTTTTTATCAATGACATTTTGAACTTAGATTCTTTGCTTTAGTTTCAATCCTTTACTTTGGTGGTTGCCCCCCCCGGCACTGCACAGTGTGCTTCCCTCCTCCAGCCAGTGCTGTAGTGTCAAAGACTGTACTTGCTCAATACTGAAAATGCTAGTTGCTCGGAAAACCTGCACAAGCATCTGTGCACATCCCAAAAGTCCCTTTTCAGCATCTCCTAGAGTTGTTTATCTGTGTCTTTATACAAGTATGATCCTGCTGTATTTCACCTCCCAGAGTGGGTTGACTTTCCACCCTGGCCATCGGCCAGCTATCGATCCGTCAGCTACAGCTTGTACTGAATCCCCCTCATCCGTCTGGGATAATCCTTACATCTCTATTAAATTGGAGAGGCCAAAAACACACAGACAGTGGTTAGTCGGCATGGCAAGGATGCTGCAGAGATGGCCATAAATAATGTGCCGCTCACAGATAATGAGAATGCAGGAGACTAGAAAGAAAATGAATCCTGCCTGGACCGGTGGGCAGAAGAGGAATTCAAAGAGAAAAGGGGGAGAGGGAACTCTGAGGTGTGTTTGGCAGGGAAAGCCCTGCTGTGGTCAATATAATCAGTGTAGCGTGCAGACAACTGCTGCTTGCTCCCATTTATTTGACGCTCCTTCTGCTAAAAGCACGCAGCATTTGGAGCAATACAAAATGCAACATCCAACAACACCCGACAGCCTTTTCGAAGTCCTGGAAAATGAATGCTTTAATTTCACATTATTTCTTTCCTACGTGGCTACAGCTGAAAGACCAGTGGAAATGATATTGATCTGATCTCCTCTCTGTGATTACCTTTCATGGATAATCTTTAGGTATGACCGTTTACAAGACGGAGGCCCTGATCTATTCAGAAGCTGTGTGGTTGCCCACATATAGACTTTTTACCGACCTTCGCCGGCTTCCTGCTTCCAACAACAAGAGCAGGAACTGGCAGATACAGA
Source organism: Echeneis naucrates (assembly GCF_900963305.1). NCBI lineage: Eukaryota > Metazoa > Chordata > Actinopteri > Carangiformes > Echeneidae > Echeneis > Echeneis naucrates. The sequence goes on along the minus strand of NC_042531.1, from coordinate 6,819,326 downwards.
GCAAAATTTTCAAAATCATGCTAATTTGCATTTTAATTAAATGTACCAAAAGTAATCTCATTTTATTACCTCACATGAGTGTGTATTTGAGTACTTGAAAATAGTGGCTTTAATCAGGGATTAATTAATAGCAAAGTCATCAAAATGTTAAAATTTCCACGCCTGAACACGGACTTGTCTCCGACTTTTACACAGCTACACATTTATTTAAAAGACACATGGAGATTTATTTGTTCACATTTATGAAATATAGATGTTCAAGTAAACACTGACTGTCCCAAAGCTGTGAAGATTTAAAGTGGATTTTTATTTAATTACCCATCTTCTGGGGAGGAAAAAAAAAAAAGCCAAGCTCATGTTTGTTTTTTGTGATAATGTGGAGAAACGCTGGGAAGAGTCATCTTCTTGATGGTACCTTGTGCCACTGTCAGTCAGCGAGCACTGCCCTTTGTATTTTTGTTTGATTGGGTTTCTGACACTTTAACACTTCAGAAAATTGCAGACAATCACCTCTTAGGTAGGTTAAAAGTTTTAAGAAGAATGTATTTACTGATTCAGTTATATGTTGTTGTTGTTGTTGTTGTTTTTTTTTTTATGGCTTCAGCAAACAAACATTTATTCACACCAAGCTCAACGAATACCTTTGTTTCCACTGCACTTGTCTCTATTTTCTTTGAAACTGCTTGGAAAAAACATGAGTGTGTAGAATGGGCCTTTGTACCACTTAGATTCAGGCCACAAGTGATAAACAAACACATTTTTATGGAACATGCTTTTATTAGTGTGTGTGTGTATTGACACCACTGAGACGCAGAGTAAAGGACAAACAGAAGAAGAGTAGGCACAGTAAACTGGGACAAACTCATCTTCGTCCCTTTGTGAAAGCCACAGAGGATATTTTAATATTTAGAAATGCAGATGGGATCACTGTCATCTCTCCATGAATACACAGTGCAGTAGCTGTGAGAGTACGTCTCGCCCGTTCACTGTATTAACGGCCTGAGTTGTGGCCTAATTGCTTTCCTAGTGTGTAAATGTCAAGCACCACGCAAATACAAATGGCATACTTGTGCTATTGCCTCAAGAGCAGCGTAATGTGCAAATGAGTGGCGAGGGGATGAGGGCTCACAAAGCAACAAGTAGTCCTGAAGAACTCGGCATCCAAACAGCAACAGGACGCTCTTCCACTCATGCACTCACTGTGCGCTTCGCAGTCTTCCTGGCTAGTTGCGTTACTGCAGATTTGTTATGACAGTTTAGGCGTGTATGTACTCCAACCATTCAGATGACCTGTTGAGCCACGTAGCATCAGAAGGACCACACTTGCTGCAATAAGCATAATTTTTACTTCCTTTTTAATAATATGCAAATAGTGAAATTTAAAAGAAAATAAAATCAATTATAAGATGAAGAAATGCCACGTCGAGGTCAGTAAAAAATACAACACAGCATATTCAGTACCTCATTTGCACATTCTCCTTGTTTTTTGATCACTATCACTGACATTGTTGTAGTTGTATATTCTTGGCCACAAAGGGAAGAGTTTCTTTTTGCAAAGGGAAATACCAACACTTGTAGATGTGTGGGAACATTAAATTTGGTCGGAAAATAACTAAATTCCCTCTAGGAATTTTTTTTTAATGGAGATCAGATACCTTAATGATAATGGTCATTAAAATTTTTCCGTGTTAACAGCTAAAATAATGTGTGTAAGACACACAGAGCGATTTCATTAAATGTATTCTTTCGGCTTATGGCATTTTCACCATAGTTTTAACCGCAGGGGGTCTCTTGTGTTATGCCTGTGGGGTTGCTGTTTCAAGTCTTGTCCTCAGTAGCCTGATCAGCCTGTGGGGGTGGTGTTTGTGTGTGTATGTTTTGCTGCGACAGAAAAGCCGTCAGCCGTGTTGAGCCTCCCTGTAACTGTAACAGCTCCAGTCTACTCTTCTCCTCCATAATCCTTCTGTCGCTTTCACTTCCACCCATGAAATGAAAGTAACATTTTATAACGCTTCACCTTTGGAGTTGTAAAAATCAATACTGTGGGTGCTCTTTCAGAGGAGTTGTAAATCATGAAATTCATTGTCTTAAATCTAAGCTGAGCCTCTCTCTGCTGTGTCTGTGTGAGTCTGTGAGGACAACAGCCAGCACTGGAGCACCACAAATTCAGATTCTGTGTGCAGACAAACATCTTTGGCTTGTTGGCAGTGTGCTTCTTTTCTTCTCAAACAGAACAGGTGTGCCCGTTCAAGTGTTCTTTCCCGTCATGTTTCGACGGCTGTCTCCTTGCAGGCACTCATAGGAAGAGTCACATGATTCGCCACTAATTGGAGTTGTAGCTCTTACAAACTGATAATTTATTAAAACTAATTCAGTATATTTATTAGAATGTATATATATCCGTATGGTCCTTCAGCAACAGCTTCACTGCAGAGACCAGCGTGTCAGAGGAAGTTATTGTGTGATCACCCATGCACATTATTCTGCTGGACAGCTATTAAAATCAGAAAACATGCACACGCATCTGGGGACAGGAAGCTGGCGTGTGTCTGGGACAAGCAGGGCAGCAGTCAGATATGTGCACTTTCAAATCCATCGCACGCTGTTGTCCCTCATATAAAATACAGCCTGTCCTGCTGAGGACTCAAATTCAGGATATGAGAATATGAGTGCTGCCAAATAATGTGGCATGAAACTCTTGGATTGGATCTGGATTGGACAACCGGTCGAGGCAAATGCCCCCCCTGAGCCTGGTTCTGCCCGAGGTTTCTGCCTTTTAAAGGAAGTTTGCTTATCAGGGGATCTGTTGGGTCTCTTTAAATCATTTTATAAAGAGTTTGGTTTAGACCTGCTCTATATGTAAAGTGCCTTGATGTAACTTTTATGATTTGGCGCGATACAAATCAATCTGATTTGATTTGACTTAATAGATGTCCGGGGTCTGTGCCTCCATGTAACGACACGTCTCCACACCAAAGAGCAGTCTTAAGAAAAACCTTTATTTGCTCTCTGCTTTGGGTTGTTTAAAGAGCACCACCAGGGAGGCAAGAACGCAGATCTGGGGGGGACTCGAGCCTTGAGAAACCTGCTGCGAACCCTGTGCCTGGACTGGACCTAAGTGGTTGAATGCTTGTTGTAGACTTTCTGCAGAAGTTTCATCTTTCAGCACAAGATTATTTAGTGTAGGTGCCAACAAAACATCTCAGGCTATCTGGGATTGTGTTGCTGTGGTCAGTCTTCAACTCCCGCCACCCAATTGGACCATCATCATAGTCTTACCTGTGAAGGCGACTGCTTATACGCTGTGGTAGCAATCCAGGATGTCGAAAAGTGAACCAACTTTCATAAGTGAGATGAAGTATATTCCAAAGAAATGGGCTGCTGCATGAAAACATTTTCTCCTGAAGGTTTTGTCAAAGGGGCCGCTATAACAAGTTCACCTGTCTGTTGAGATTTCTCGCCATGCAAAGGAATATAGAAAAATATGGGGTTTGTCAGGCATGGCGGAGCAGAGCTATGTTTTTGTAGGAGCACTAAAACATCAATTCTTAACCCCCGAACTGGAGTTCAAGTATGTGCCACAGCTCCATTTACTTGAGCTTCGTCGATAGGCTGTCGTCTCTGAGCGATAAAATTCTAACCTTGCTTTGGAACAGTTGGATTCTGGCAATAATGCAGCAGTGAAAGATAATTACATTTTGAATGATAGATCTGCATCAAAGGTTTTTCACAAAACGCCTCCTGAAGAAAGCCGTAGGAAAGGAACGAAAAACTGACATCCTCTGTAAGGACCTGATCTTTCTTCAGACTGTTAGATTTAGTTTTCCTTAACTAAAATGTATCCCGCCCCACACAGTCCCCAATATTTTTTTTTTTTTTTGTACCGTCTTTAATCAGAATCTTTGCACTTTTAGTTTGCATTAGCTTTAGAAAAAGCCAACTCGCTGGCTGCTCGTTGGCAGGGCTTGGCTCGTGGTTGAGCAGCTGATAGACAAGCCAGTTGGTTTCAGCTGCTTCCTGGCTGACTGGTTGAATCACTTAGCCTTCCAGATGTTGCCACGCCACATTTGAACCTCAGATCAACTGTCCGGCAATCCTCTGCCTCTCTCCGCTCATGCACACATGGCTCAGGCTGAACGCTCTGGCGACTTGTCAGTGAGGTTTCAAAGAGAAAGCAGTAACCATATCTCTCAGTCCTCCATCCATTTTTATATTAGGCCAAGCAGTTTGAGGACATTGTCAGCTTTAGATGTGGCTGTTAAGGTGTACAGGTTCACTACCCTGATGCTCCAACAGCTAGCGATAGTCCATCTGTCATTGCACAGTCAGCTGTAGTAACTGAGGGATGTAATTTGGTTAACAGTTGCTAATGCCTTCAGTAATGGTTATATCTACTACAACCTCTGCTAATAAATGCTTCCTCATTGTTCCCATTTCAGAATTTCGCCATCTGTGACTACTTCTGATGTGTCTCACAAACACAGACAGCGGTGATCTGTTGGGCTCAGTTTATATGTTTGCTTGTAAACTGTGTGTTCTTGTGTTTGTATAAACTTGGCTCACTAAATCGGGACATAAGGATGTGTTGTGTGAAGCCACCCGTAATAATCTTGTTTATAAGGCGAAATATATTTTCCCCATTATCCAGGATAAATGGCCTTTGGAGTTTTGCATTAAAGGGCCATTCATACGTAATTGCAGATCACACATTGTTCATTTTTGCAGAAATTCCTCAATTCATGCTGCATGATTTGACTTTGTTTTTTTTTTGTTTTTTTTTTATTTTTTCTACAAATACAGGCAGCCGTATTTTCCATCAATTTCTGCACAATATGATGGAAATCAAATGGAGTTTGATTTAAAAGAAAATATGTTCTGGCTTCCTTCTCTACTTATACTGTTCAATATACATTGTCTCGCACACAAATAAGTGGAAACTAATGGATACCTAAAGTAGTGGACAAGATACTTTTATATATATATATATTGCTAGATGGCCTTCTTAATGGCCTTCTCCTTATTGTGTCAAGGAATCACTTTTATTTTTTGGATTTTTAAAATATTTCCCCAGTCTTTCTCTCCTCTGGTCTGAAATTCATGTTACAGTGTAAGGAAGAAATTTATATAGAATCGTCTGTGCCATGTTTGAGCAACAACAGCTGAATTGAAAAGGAAAGGACCATCATACATCTTATCAACAGCTATGAATGATATTATTGGAGTTTTCGTTCCACACAGTTCGTAATTTTATGGCATTATTTACCTACTGAATTAAATTTCATGTAATACTCTGCAGCCCTTGTCAAAATTTGGCCCCAGGATCACTGAACCCCCCCATCCAAGCAAAAAACATACCTGCTATTTATTAAATCATGAAAATTTGCATACACTCATACGTGTGATAAGAGCCATCGCTCACGCACCGTTTCATGCCAAAATTGTGCTGTCCTGTGTATTATCTGCATGAACAACCTCTGCTGTGCTGAGCCGCCAACACAGTGCGAAGTGTCAGCTAAGAGCCAAAAATTCACCAACAAAAATACGAAAGGAGAAAACATGCAGGTGTCTCCTGACAATAATGGGGCTGCACCTGCATGTTTACTGTTTCTGCTCATTACAAACTCACCCGACAACATGAACATCAGCAGTGAAACATTATTATTCACATCATTAATAAGACCAACGCATCTAATGCTTAAAACAACACTGGCACACTCTGGATTTAGGTTCTCCAGTTTGTTATAAGTTTACAGAAGATGAGTTGCTCTCTCTGCACGCGCTGTAATTTAGTCGTGTAAATGAATCTTCACAGTTGAGAGCTGCAGCTGAAGATGTTGTTTAAGTGTAAAGTAACGAGAGAGAGAGAGAGAGAGTCCCCAACAAGTGAATCCACAAGGAGACAAATGCACTTCCTCTTTAAAAAAAAATCTGGGACACTGTTCCTGAGGGTGCAAACAACACAAGCAGAGCAGAGACAGACTCACACAGAGAGGAGAAACAGCTCTGTGCTGTACCTGCAGACACAGCTTTTGCTTTTTTTTTTTTTCCTCCCAGCATGAACACTGTGCGTTGTTTGTTTGTTGTTGTTGTTTTTTTTTTTATTTCATGTGAGCTTGGACTTAAAGGAGTGTGCACACAGAGAAATCAGAGTGTGTGTGTGTGCGTGTGTGTGCGTGAGAGAGAGGACATACTGTATCTGAGATATGCTTGTCAGCTTGTTGCGCAGGGAAGACTGCCGGCTCTTCTGACAAGACATTACTAACCAATGTAACAAAAGTTTGGCTGTCTTCACACCAGTCTGGTCCCAATTTATGGATCTACAGCAGCAGAGTGAACAAACACACACATGCATTCAGTTGAAACCCAACTAATCTTGGCGTGGGTGGTTGCACTCAAGAGGTTGTCCTACAATGTTTTATTTATTTATTTATTGAAAACTTTACTCATTTACTGCAATAATTTATTAATAAAGGCTAAACTGTTTCATTTGTTCATTCGTTTACACGTTGTTTTTAATGTTTAAAGTGGAAAACAAAGGCTATAAGAGCTTTGTTTAAGCAGAAATAAATGGGTTCTGCTTGTCTCATTATTCTCGGTGGTCCGATGTTACTTGTCAGATTTTGGATATCATATGCCACTGCCTTGATTTTTTAAATGCTCAAAAATATGTTCTCATGACTCTGTAGCATTTGACTATGCTAATGCGGTTGAAATCATCACTGAATCTAATGCCAACAGATTTTCCTGATTGCCAGATAGTCTGTATGAAAAAGAAAAAAAAAAAAAAGATAAGAGCTAAATCAGATGCAACTGCCAAAATTATGAGTGGAGTGGAGTCTCATATACGAGAAAGCAGAGCTTTTAAGTACAGATCATGAACTAAACCTCAGTGTGTAGTGACACTACTTTGTCTCACTTTGCTTTTTTCCTCCTTTGTGTGTCTGTGTGTGGAATGAGCTAAGGGAGCTACACTGTGCAGGTGTTACAGTGTTGCTGCCTTCAGGGAAGCTTAAGTGAACACTTAAGTGCTTCTGGAGGTTCAAAGCCGCGAAGGTGTCGCCCTTCCAGTAGAAAACACACCACAATGTGACGTACACTCTCACTTTGCTCATTCTGGTTAAAAAAGTAGATTTTCAGCAGCATATTAAGGCAATTACATAAATAGGCTGACATTATGGCTGTTGTGTAAAAATGGTTATATTTCACCCAGTGGACTGGCTTTAGGGTTTTGGTATTTAGTCTAACGTCTTATTGTGTTGTAGCTGCAAACCATGAAGGTTTTCAGTTATTCATTTACTTCAGTTAATATGCAAATAAAATGTTTCTGTCTACAGAGCACATGGGGAAATTAAAACTCAATGTGGTTAGATAACAAAAAACACACAATAATAAATGAAGATGTCTGCTACATTGCGAGTTTTATTTATTTTATATTTTTTTTGAGTTTTGTTGAACTATTGTAGGGCAGCCGAACAGTTGTGTAAAATTCTTGTGATGTCAAAACAGTCGCTGAGAGCTTCATCGCTTTAAGAAAAATCCATGCTGTGACTTTTTTAAAATAGCAAACTCTGCCTGCTCATTTTCATTTTGAGTCAGCACCTGATTTGTTTTTGTTTGATTGTTTGTTTGATTTGTTTGATATGTCTAGGTAGTCAAAGTCATCTCCCTGTAATCATTTAGCCCCATCGTCGCATGTGATAACCAGCACATACTTCCCATCCTATCATGTCTCTTCGGATCATTCTAGAAAAATAAAAAGAAACACTGTACATGCCTATGCACACTATTCAACTAGCTGTTTGCTGGCGCGTCTTCATTTGGTCGCTGTCTCGTCGTTCTCCTCGGGGTTTGATAATCAGACAGGCCTGCTCGAGCCCCCATTGTCTGCCCACACTGTTGACGTGACTCTTATACATATGAGAGCAGCTTAGCATTGCGAATGCAGCTCAGCTTTCTGGAGGTTGACCTTTTTCCACGGATTAATAGGTTTTATGCTGGCAGCATTAATAAACAATTTCTTCGTTTCCACACCGGGGTAGTGAGCAGTCACTCTGCATATTAATGCCCCCCCCCCACCCCCCCGCAGTCATGGTTGGCAATCGCAATTCATTGTGCGACTCTTTCTTTTTTTTCCCCAAAAAGTTATTTGTTTGGGAGCTTGTCTTTAGATGGCGTTTCATATTTTTGAACTCCCATTGGCTGGCACCTGTCTGTTTGCCAGTTTGGTTGTATGTTTTTTACTTATTTTCTATCATTTACTTAAAAAAATAAAAAACAAGTCTACTCTTTCCTGGATCTGCCCCAGCCGTTCTCCTTATCTCTGCAACTGTCTGCCTTTTATTATTCTGGCTCACCTCTCCTTTGTTTCTCTCGCTGCTTTTCTGCTGTGGTTATTGGGGCTGATTATGGGGAAACTGAGCGGGTTTGGCCCTCACGCTGTCTGTGGCCAAGGTCAATTACGCCCTTCTCATTCAGAGCATGACCAATCAACGGCCAGGGAGCCACTGATGTGGGCCGCCAGGCGGGGAGAACGAGCGGGAAGAAAATCAACCAATTGGTGCCTCAAAAATGATTCGATTTGCCACTGGTGTGAAAGTGTGTGCGGTGCCTGAGTACCCTCCTCCTCCTCCTTCAATGTCACCCATATTTTAGTTTTTCCATCTCCCACCCTTCCACCCTCCATCAGGGTGTTTGTGATGTTAATATCTTTGTCATTTGATGCATAACAAATAGATTTGAGGGTTTATTTATACAAAGGAATGTTAATGGTTATTTTTACAACAATATAACCCTAGCTTACAGTGATAGACGTGATAGATAACATGTCCTGTGGGTCTGCATATGGGATGCCAGTCCCATTAAGTAACGATTAATTGTGCTGGATTGCGTTTGTAGTACCACGGAAACCCAAGAAAAAATGTGCCATGTTCTGCTCTCTGGAGAAAAGACTAAAATAATAAAATTAAATTAAATGAAAAAAAAAAAAACCCAACAAAAAACAGCAAGAACAAACAAGTGGCGAAAAGCTTTTGTGGGAAAACAGCACAGGTAAGGCTTCATAAACATCAAATATTTTATAAAAAAAAAAAAAAATGTACAAATCCCATAAGGATTCATATTCCGTCTGTATAAAGTATATAGACACTCTTCCCTCACACTGTGCTTGTTGTGCTGGGCTGTTTTTCCTTCCTAAACTGATCCCTGAACAGATTGGGGATGAAGGCCCTTCCTCATTTCGATACAACAATCTGCATGAGCATGTGTAATTTCTGACACACATGAAGAATTATCGATCACCAATGAGGGAAGAAAAAAAAAAAAAAAACGACAAAAGGAAAACGAATGTCGTGTTTTGTGGAAAGACAAAGATCAAACTTGCTTAAAGCCTTCGGTGTCTTATTGTCTTTTTACACAGTCAGCAAACAAACATCTGAAACAAGCTGCCTTCATAGCTCTTTATCCTCGACTGAAATTGATTATGGTGACTGACAGTGTTTCATTTCTGTTCGCCATCAAGCATCGCTCCACAAACAAACCACCTCCACTTCCGCTGCTTCTGTAAACAAAGGCAGACTTTTTGTGCGTCTGTGTGAAGGCGTTTGATTAGGCACAATTATGGCCTCGGCACAAGCTTGTATGATTACTTTGCCTCAAGGCTGTTTTGCCTGTGCCATATAAGTAATCAGTGTTGGGCTAAACCTGGACCGGCATCAGAATGATGTGTCTAATTACAGCAGCCAACCAACCTGTGGTGCAGCTCACCTGACGAGGAAAGAGTAGAATTAATTACCTAATTGAAACTCAGGGAACCATGAAGGTAAAACTGTTTTAATAAATGTTTTTTCAGGGAACAAAGGTTTTTCGAATTTACAGATGAAACAGTTCAATGAAGGCATTTTTCTTTTTTTTTTTTTTTTGGTTTAAAATCATTTGATTAGTTCAAATATCGAGGGCAATGTTAGTGTGATTGTGTTGTCTACCTGGCCTGAAAGACAGAACGCAGCCCGTCATTTCTGACAACATGGATGGAATAAACAGCCATTTGATGAAGGTCTCCTTGCACAATAAATCTTACTGGTGACAACAAAATGAATCACGATGGGGTCCAGCCTGGCCGTTGTCCCAAGAGAAAACCCTTTTATTTGCAATGGGACATGCTTGTTCTGGGTTTTATCATGTGTGGTTAAGATTTTATTGCTTCAGTCTGCAAATGTGTCTGCCTATCGATAGATTGGTCTGCTCAGCCTCAGAGATCCGCCATGGAATCAGTATTAATATTTCTGATCCTAATCCCCCCTTTTTCCACTGGAATAGTCTGGATTTAATTCTCTTGTGTAATGTAATGTAATTCGCAGCCGGTGAGACGGAGCAAAATCGGAGTGCAGGATTTCCCAACACGCATCTCACGTGGCAGATCGCCACTCTGATGTCTCAATGTCTGCGCTTACAGCTCAGCGTGAAGCATCACAGCACCTCTTCCTGAGTTTTTCTCACGTGTCAGCTGATGCTGTTGCTATGCTTCGCAATTGTTCTCAATCGCTCCTCAGTCGAGAGGATACTTAAAATTGTCAGGATCATTATAGTCATCCCGAGTGTCTCTCTGTCGCTCCTTCCAGTTGACTACTGCCTGGAGGATAAGCTCTGACAGGAGTGATGCACCAAAGGGCTAATTATTCAAAAGTCATGGCATGATGCATCCTGTGCTCACAATTGAGCGTTTAGCTCAGTTTTTCTGGATGGAGACGTCCGTGCTCCACACAGGATGAAACGCAGTAACATTTTTTTGATCTCTTAACTTTTCATCAATGTCGTCATATTGAAACTGGCACTTAGTTTATTACTACGTATCTAATACAAAATCAGAAACTCCAGCCTCTGCTGTTCTTTGTGTTTCGTGCTAATCCACTGATTTTATCATGCTGAGATGCTAAACTAAAAATGCCGGACATCAGTTTTACTGCATCAGTATTGAGGCGTAAACATGCCACACAGGAATTATCTTTCACTCTTACCCATTCAAACACAGTCTATTCAAAGAAGTTGAACTGTTTTTATTTATTTATTTATTTTTTTTGATTGTCTGGGATCCTGTTTTTAATTATTATTTGTGTTTATTCATTGTAATGTGGCACAGAATATTTAATATGTTTTGGGTTGGAAGACGTCAGAATCATACAGAATCTCCATTGTGCTTTTGTGACAGAAAGAAATGACAGCACACTCGTCCCAAAGGAATCCTCTCACAAGCCCCAGACTGTGACATTGAGAACTGCTGTGCTTGAGGACACATCAGAGGCTTTTTCCGTGCACTGTCACTTGTTCTGGGAAGCAGCTCAGTGTGAATTGCTTACAAAAAATATGGTGAAACCCTCTATTGTGATGAGTGTTTGATTAATACACCCCGATGAATGCCTTTATTTTTAGCCTGGCAGGGCGGACGATGTGGAAACGCGTTTCATTACCCCTCCGGTTTGAGATGAATGGGCAACAGCAGAGAGAGATGTGGTGCTTCAGTGTTCATTCGTCATTGCCAGATTGAGGTGTACAGGATGGAAGAGTCACTTGATTAATTCTATCATCATTCGTACAAAGTTCAGAAGGCAGTCACAGACAAATTGTTAGATGGAAGACATAGTATTTGGTGAAGAATGATCCCTGTTGGGTTTTGCCAGTCAAAAAAAAAAATTGAGGAACAAGCTTGGGGTGTCTGGTGAGAGAAAAAAGTGCTGATTTTTCCAGTGTTGAATAACTGGGGTCAGACCCTAACAATATATACTTTCTACTGGGAACACCAGCTAATTGAGTAAACGAGGGCTGTTACATCCAATGTCAAGGTTAAGGCCAAGGAGAGAAGGAGAGTTGCATTTCATCAGAGCAGGTCATTATGCTTGGCTTGAATCGGACATGATTACAGGGAGAGGGACTGTGCAGCGCTCATCCTTTTCGCGACAGGTGGAGGTATGAAGCCCATTTTACCTGGTGAGGCAGTCCTGACCCGGCAATCATAATATTATGGACAGTGACAGTGAAATACAGGCAGCATGTGTGCTGGTGACCTTGACACAAGTTCAAATGTAATTTGAGTGAATCTGACATTTGTTTCAGTCTTTTATAATGTGAGATTTAAATTGTTAATTAGATTTCACTGGAATGTCGTCCACACACTGTGTATTATGGGAAAATGTAATCTTTCATGCATATATGTATATTTTTAATTAATTAATTTTTAAGAGTTTTGGTTTTTTTGGGGGAGGGGTGTTTTGTTTTGTTTTTTTAAGGTAACAATGGTTCCTTTTGTGTGTTTGCAGGAACTCTTCACAGCAGAGTGCAAGTTCAAAGAGTCGGTGTTTGAGAACTACTATGTGATCTACTCGTCCATGTTGTACAGACAACAGGAGTCGGGGAGAGCTTGGTTCCTAGGGCTCAATAAAGAGGGTCAAGCCATGAAGGGGAACCGAGTGAAAAAAACAAAACCAGCTGCTCACTTCCTGCCCAAGCCATTAGAAGGTACGTAATAAAAGTCCTAAATGAGATTTTAGAGTGACATATTTAATCTGCAAACAACCCCAAGTGGTAGATTTAGTTTTTTATTTTTCAAATAAGTGAAGGAAATTTGTCACAGTTTACTTTTGATAGTTCAAAGTTAAGTGTAGTGGTACTGGGTTTTCTTTTTCCCTCGAATCAATAGATGAATGATTCTTACATATGAATTAATATTAATATTAATAATATTGTTTGTGGTCAGATCCTGATAGATCTTTTTCCTCTGTAGAGTCGGCATCAGTTGATGTCCAGAGGCTCTTTAAAAACATACAGAGGAACAACAGTATTGCTAAGGATGACATGCTCCTTTATTATGATGATTACAGGCACCGGAGTGTATTTAAATCCTTCATACACCGACCCGCTCTCATAAATACTCACTACTATACCCAGCATGCAATAATATGTTGGTAATGCTTTTCAACAAATGCACAATTTCCTCTAGTAAAGTTTGACGAAACCACTTGGCAGAGTAAAAAAATAAATAAATGAATAATGTATGTTTTTATTTTTTGATGTGCATCTTGAGTAAGAAAATGGTCTTCGGTTGAATACCAACCAATTTAATGTAATTGATTGACAGTAAGAGAACTACAGTTTCATTTTTTATACTTTGAGTAATCCACCTCTGAAAGCTTCGTCCATCATTTTATTAGGCTGGTAAAACTGAAGGTATCCGCATTTAAAAAACACAGGGAACAAAGGATAATTAGAACAAAAAATATGGTTTACAAATACGCTCAAGGAGCACAATGAGCAGCTCATTACCTGAAGCAGTCAAATAAACCTCATTACTGCCATTCTGCAGCTTCCAGGTTGAGTTATAAATGAATTTTTATATTTTTTATGCAATCTGCAGCATAAAAAACATCAATTATGATCACGGAATGATTCTATACTTGGTAATGGTACAGCTACAGCATGTAAAATATCTTTAAAATAGTATTGTGTTTGTTTTACTGTAGCAAGCAGGCAGAGTAGACTGCAGCGCTGCTCAGTCAGTGCTGAATGAAAGCTTGGTCGTCCAGCAGATGCCATCATCACTCTCATCAGCCATCGGCCTGATTGCTTCCCATCATTTGAATCAGCTTGAAGTGTCCCGTCAAGACAGCAATACAGCTGTGGTGTAGTGGCTTTAAAGTGTGTGTGTGGGGGTGGTGGGGGGGGGGCTGGTTAGTCTAAAAGCATGTGCTTTGATTCTGAAGCAGCCCTGATGGAGACAGGTGAAGCACATATATCGGGCTTCTTCCATGTCAGTAAAACTTTTAAAAAAGGAAACAACAGTAAGCATTGTTTGGGGAAGGTGATCTTGGTGCAGCTGACGATGTTTCGCTTCTCTCCTCTCTTTCCTCATCTTCTGCTCTTCCAGTTGCCATGTACAGAGAGCCATCGTTGCATGATGTTGGAGAGACATTGCCCAAGGCGGCGGTACCTCCCAGTAAAAGCACAAGTGAGCCAGCAGTGATGAATGGAGGTAAACCTGTCAGCAAGCCCGACAAGCCCACCACATAGCCACACCTGACCAGTGTCCAGTGTGTGTGTGTGTGTGTGGAGGTAGGGGAGGTGGGAGCATGATGGAGGCAGGGCTTTTCCCGACTATACTCCAGACCCTCTTTCTTCTGTGGATCAGATCCAGGCGAGCCTTCCCTCCCTCCTTCTTTTGCTCCCCCTCCTCTTTCTCCGCCTCATCCTCCTTTTCTTCAGCTGTCTCAGCGTGGAGCGGATGGATTCGGAGGCGGCTGAGTTTTCTCCAGCACGGGAGGGAAGAGGACCTCTGATCATTGAATGCCTTTAGACTCCTCTGAAACTGTGAGAATTCATGTGAATATCGCGTGTTTCACAACCACACTCGTGGTACTTTGCTTGCTGACGGTTCATCCAAGAAACCCTCCCCCCTCTCTATAATGCCGTGTTGGAGCCGAGTGTGTGTACCTTCAAATCTATTTTCTATACCACAGTTCACCAGCTATGTTCTGGGATAGAGACTGTATAGATAGAGCAAATATTTGGACTGGCGTCCTCTATTTTTTACGAGTATGTTCCCCTCCCTCTCTTTCTATCTCTAGTCACACTCTTTTCTCTTTGTCAAGTTACCTAGAAAAGAAAAAAACATTTTGCAAGGGAGTTGTGTGATTTTCTATGAAACACGTTCACACAGATATAACATAAAACAACAAAAAACAATCCAAATTTTGTTCTTGCCTACAACATGCACACACACAGACACACAAAGTTTGTGGGGAAATAAGAGATGTTGCTTTTTTGCAGCTGATAAAAACACACTGGAGGCTGGCAGATAGCTCCTGTAATCATAGTTGATGAAGTGCTAATTACCGCCACTGCAATCAATGCGAGGAGCTCCCTATACACACACACACACACACACACACACACACACTTATAAACAGATGTGCGTGTGGGTGGGAGAGCGCTGGAAGGAATGGTGTATACATATCACTATCTAAGTCCCACCAGCGGTTCAGTCCGCCTTCTCTGGTAAATAGAAAAACCTGAAGTCTATTTTTCTTTAATCTTATTTTAGAGCGTGGGCTCTAGGAATATCTCTAGGCCTTGTAGGCCTCTGTCCCTCACTCGCTGACTTCTTTGGACTATAAGGCAAGGCTTGTGGCTTTGACCCAGATGGTCTATAACTGCAGCACTGGCAGCCATCTTATGGCAGCGTCTACTTAAAGCCAGAAAACAACATGGCTGAAAACCAGTAGGCGACATTTATATTGGCTGCATCCCTATTTGGTTCGGCAAACTAAAGCATGGGCAAGGTTAATATTGTGTTCTCTCTTCTTGCAGCAATTATACAAGAGATGGCTTATATTGTAACATTTTCAGTGTATAAAACTTAGGGAAAATGACTTAAAAATCATAACTTTTTAAGTGACTAGATATTATTATAATTATTATTATGAGAGGATTTGTCTCCTAGCTCAGCATGCAGAGTCCAGTACTGATCATCTTGGCCTGTCACGTGCCTGTTTGGACCTTGATTCCCGGCATGCAAAAACAGGTTCCCAGTCCCCACTGGGCCAAAGGTGCCTCACCCACCCGATACATCCATGTAGAGGACACGTAGCATTATCCATTGAGAAAACCACACTCAGATGTATTCATTCTGAAATGACCAAAGTCTTTTTTCATCCCAAGAAGAACTGAACTCTTTGAAAAAACAAAAAACAAAAAAACAAAAACACACACACACACATACACAATCTGATTCTCTCTGATTCAATTCATTCAAGCTTTCACTGTGATAGCATTTGTTCTGTCCAACAGAATCAACTCTGCTCAGACCTGCGAAGGTCTTGACTGATGTCATTTTTGTGAAGTACGTATACCTTGAATTAATCACATGCATGTATTTTCTACGAGGAACAGGTATGGGTATCGCTCTTCACTGGGTTTAAGCTGAAGAGCACTGACGTTTGGTGGGAGTTTAATGGGCATGTTGTAGGCTACGGCACACTCACACCTAACCTGAGGGGTAACCCACTGCTCTTTCTGTTCGGCATTTTCATCAAGACTGTTAGCAGTTTATCAACGCTCTATCCAATCAATGAATTTATAACGTTTTCTTGTTTTCCTTTCATGATTTTTTCCTTTCCTGATAGTTTTGTTAGATAAGATTTAGAATATTAAGTAGATTGTTGCTGCTGTATGCTGCTAAAACTCTATTAAGAAATTGATTTGGTAATTTTGATTTACTGAGTTTATTGGGATTAAGCATAACCATTTCTTCTTACGGCTCATCAAAGCACATTAGTTAGATTTCAATATTTGTCTGTACAAAGCTGTTAATGTTATGACAACAATGGCGTCCTATAGATGTGCGCAGGAGGCGGAAACCATTGTAGCTGTATTTTGAGATGATGATGTGTCCTCGCTACAGCCAGTCATCCTCAACCCTTACAAACTCTACATGCTGGGCTGGCTGCTACTCCAGCCCTGCAGTCCAGGTACCTGGCTCCTCCAAGGCTGACTTTATTTTTGTAAATGGCCGGTGTGTAAATTGTACGTTTGGATTTCTGTAGCCACTTTTTATTCCTTTCTTTCTTCCTTTCTTTTTTTTTCGTCCTCATTTTCTCTTGTATACGGGTCGTGTGTGATGTCGTTCTCTAGTCCTGATCACGTTTGCTTTGCCGGTCCCCTCTCTCTTTCTCCAGGCAACTTTACTCTAACAAACCAGATTTCTTTATTGCTTCAATTTTCAACCTCCTATTTTGTACGTTGTCCCATCTGTTGCATGGGGAGAGGATGGCATCAATGAACTGCATGTAGTAGGCTATGTCTATCAAGAACTGTTGGTATGTACCGCTAATTTTACATACATATATGCAACGAGTTTGTCTACACTATACAGTTTGTGTTTGTTGTATACACATATACAACATATTGAATAAAATATTTATATAAAGGTGTACTGTAATGTCAGTAACATACTTAATGCAATATAGTGTGCAGTATATTATTGCACCTGTCATTTTTGATGGGACAAAGAAAAACAGAGGGGTTGGCTAGTTTAAGCATGAAAAAGGCCAAAGTAGAATTTACATTAAATTTTCTTTGTGACTTCTTATCGGTCCTCTTTTCAAGTGGTGACTGAGCTCTTGTGTCAATGCAGCTCTCAACCCCCTGATGCCACCTTTTGAAGTGACATGGACATTCAGCATGCCACAACTAAACTATGTATGCCCTTCTCCTTGTTTCCTCCACTTAGAATTTAACCTTATCACTAGTATGTGTTGAGTGAGAAATGTCCAGCGTGGGTTTCATGGCAGATTGTTTGGTTTGATTTCCCGGTGGAGAAGAACAGGCACTATTAAAATGATTTATTTTCAAAAATATATATATATACCATTGCAAGTATGCCCATTGGAGTTATGTCATGTTATAACAGATTTGTAACCATGTATGATTAAGGTCTTCGCATTGTTTTCCATGCAAAATGTTGTGTCATGCGGCACATTTAATGTTTTATTATCAAAAAGAAATAAAAACCTCAAACAGTCACCTCGGCCTTCAGCTTGTCAGTGAACTTTTCAGTCCAGTCTGGGAACAACACCTCACTATGTACCATTTTTTAAAAACTCCCACATTATCCCACATGCTCACAAAAAAAACCAAAACAAAAACGTTTTTCTCTTTCCAACATTTCAATTTGCCATGTATCTGCTTCCTTATTATGGTCCTTCTGGAATATGTAAGCATTCCTATGTTAAAAAAAGGAGAAAAAAATCATACATAAAGCTGTTTTGGAACCATAAATGTTTACATTGTAATATGATTTATACAGGAAAATATGTTTTTTTCTTTTTCACCTACAAAATCCAGTTTTAATAAGGATAATTTGTAACCAGTACAATAAAAGAATGAATGCTGTAAGTGATATGCAGAATTACATCCGTGTTTAATTACGTCTTCTCCCTCCTCCTGTGGTTTCCAGGAGGTGCTGTTTTTCCAGCCTGGTCGTGGTGGTCGGTGGTGCTCCTGGTCGCTCCGGGCAGCCAGGCTTCTTGTCTCTAAAGCCAGTGTCCAGTTCTCCTCAGTACTCTGTTCCCACCCAGATTTCGCAGGCGTTCCCCGTCCAGCCGTCCCAGCACTCACAGTTGCCACAATTGCACAGCCCATTCCCTGAGAGGAGAACGTGAGAAGAAAAG
The DNA here is from genome assembly GCF_900963305.1 of Echeneis naucrates. Classification (NCBI taxonomy): domain Eukaryota; kingdom Metazoa; phylum Chordata; class Actinopteri; order Carangiformes; family Echeneidae; genus Echeneis; species Echeneis naucrates. The sequence goes on along the minus strand of NC_042531.1, from coordinate 6,801,114 downwards.
CTGTGAATTAAAAGAGCTGTGCCATCATGCCTGACCTTTAACAAGGTTCCTCTTTTCACACCCCGCTTCCCCGGGTGCAGCTCTCTGGTGAGGAGATTGAGGCGAGCTGGATGGCTCAGGACAGTTCTCTCCTCTGCTGCTCTCGCCCACACAGCAGAGGAGAGAACGCTGCTTTAATTAAGAGTGAAAAAACCTTATACTTTATATATCCACCACAGTCTGACCTGTCTTCCTGCCTCCTCTTTCCTGTGCTGGTTACAAAGTACAGTAAGGCCCAGTGTGTTGATGGATGAGTGTCGTGCATTAGATTTAAATACAGTCCCATTTCTCAATCTTTGTAGTTGTGAGAAAGCAAGCTTGCAGAAAATAGTGGTGAGATGTAGAGAAGCAGAATACCAGTGAAGCCTTTTTTCTTTATATGGGATGCATCCCATTGTTGTTTAGCAATGAAGATATATTAATGTTATGTATGTAGTCCAGTTTTTATTCAGTACCCCATCAAGCTTTCTGTGAATAGTCTGCTGTCAGAGATGCTGAGGTTGGGAGGCGGGCGCCTGCTGGCCTTCTGTCATGCAGGTGAACAGACATATCTGTTGCAAAATATCTCTGTGGGAGAGGAAGGAGGAGTCTGAGGAGGGAAAAGGGGTGACGGATGATGATGAGGATGAAACGGTGAAAGTGAGGAGGAAAAACAGAAGGCAGCAGAGGTGGTAAGAAGGTGAGAAAAAGAACATGCAGCGTGGGATAGGAAGGGAGGAAGGGACTGGGCTAGAGCAGTCAACACACAACTCCTCATTTCTCAGAAGTGACTGAAGTTAGACAGCAGACAGGACAGACCTTCCTGCCATTACACAATGAGACTGGCCTCACTCCACATTCACTTTACTGTCTATAAATCCCACAATACCAACGCTTCAGCGCGTCTCTCAATATTTTCACTGCCTTGCAGTGTAGAAAAATGTTACTGTAATGTAAAGCTACTTCCTAAAGCAGGACTAAAGAGCACATTTATCATTTGATACACTTTTTATACTTGGAGTATTTACAGCACCATACAACAGTGTCCATGTTAATAATTAGCTTAAGGTACATGTCATATGGTGCAATAGTAGTTTTTATTTTATTTCTACATTATTTGGTATTCCCCTGTGCAGACAACAGGAGGGATATATATTTTATTATTATTATTATTAATATTAATATCTGGCACAAATATTTATGTCAACTCAATTCTGACCTTGTTAGATTTTGGTGGCCAAAGATCAAGGTCATTGTGTCCTCAAAACAATTTTGGCTAAAATGCAGAAGAGCTGATTTAAATGGTTAGAGGGATAAAACATTTAGTGGCACAACGTCATCACCACATAACAATCAGCAAAAACTATTTTCAATCCTGGCGCCAAATTTGCTGCAACTTGGCCAGTTGGTGAAGCCGTAAAACAGCAAGGCATAAATTTAACTTTTGAAATGTTTTTTCTAGTCAACGCTAGAACTCTGTGGTGCAGAGAAAGAGACTTTGGGAAAATGAGGCTCATCATCAGCTCACTAATAATCCCAAATATCCTCATGGGAGAGGGAGGCTGAGTTCACAGTTCATGCTTTCCTTTGTATAACCTTCAGCATTTGGAGAATCAATACCTGGTTTCATCATGAAATCAACTCAAACCAGCAGGCAGTTTTGTAATTATTGTCCCGACCCTTGAACCTTTTCGGTGACTGTATGGCTTCTGATGGAAAACTGGAACAACAAGGGAACGATTTCTCAAGATGGGTGAAACGAATCCTGCTGAATACAATGTTGCATGGTGACAAAGTCTAATTTATTGATTTTCTTACTTTACCTGTGTTGCACACAGCTGGATAGACCCCTTTTGTCTCCTTGGAAAACGGCTACTGAAATTATCATATTCAGTGCATGAAATTAACGAGCAAGCATTCCTAATTCGCTGAATTTTCCACATCACTCATCAGTTGCATGTGTAATGAGAATCTACAGATTTGAACGGGCCATGAAATCCGTGGCTGCTGAGTAATTTATTGGCAAACTTGCCAAACAAATTTTTGTATCATTAGTATGGGGGGAAAAAATGAGCATATCACGGCTATCTAGAGAAGAGAAGCAGACTTTCATGTGCATATTTGTCTCCTTTTCTGTAATTGCCTATTCATGTAAAAGATTATAACTCTTTTGCATATGGTAATTTTTACAGGCTGTAGCTACTCCAGTTAGTAATATGGTAATCAGGAACATTTAACAGACATTTCCATACATTTTCTTTGTTTTCTCCTAGTCTTACACGATTTTAAGCAACGCTCAGCCGCATCAGGGAGCACTGATGTGAGTTTAAATGACATTAATGCTGACATTTGGAGCCATGGAGTCATGATGAGAAACACTTCTGAACAGCTGTCCAGATTTTGACACGCCCCAACGCAAAAATAATTATAAACATGTCCTGAGATTTCCATTATCAGGAGGTAGAAGACGGCTCCTGTGGATAAATGGCTATATAGAGGTGTGTGTGTGTGTGTGTGTGTGTGTGTGTGTGTGTGTGTGTGTGTGTGTGTGGTTTGTCTTTTTCCTATCTGTATGAGACAGACCAGCTCCAAACATTGCTTCACTGTCACATAATTAGGCCATATATATCTGATATAAACGTTTTGCTCTCAAGACAATGAGCCATATGTCAGTATCACTGTGGGGGGTGGGGGATATTATTATAAAATCAGTAACAGTGGAAATACAGTGTGTGTATAAAAAAAAAAAATCTCTGCCGCTGTTGTTGAAATGCTCATCTGACAAGCGCTTGAGCCATCATTGCATTTTGAAGAGAAGAGGTTGGATTACCTCCGCTCCTCCATCCCTGAGCAGCCTTCATGTCTTCAGGGCAGATTTAAGGTTACATTGAGTCAGTGTTGGAAAGTGACATGATGTCGGCTTACACACGGACTTCACCAACTTCAGTGGAAGGCAGGATGGCGACAAAAGTTAAATTGGAGCTGCTTTTCACCAATACACACAGTTCTAAGTAAGATAGCTGCCTCATAATCCTGTTGGATAGTTTATTAACCTATAGGCCTTAATTAACTATAAGCCCTGACCACATTTTCTTCTAAATATCCACGGGCCTATTTGGATTTATTGCCTTTTCGCTTTTTTTTTTTTTTTACAAATGCATAAATGATGGATTTAAGCAGGTCGTCAGGTCTGTTGAAGTCCATTTTAGATTGCATCCAACATTTCAGATGCCGAATAACGCGTGTGTGTGTGGATTTGATTGTGTATGTCTTGCGTACGCTACCTGTGCAGATGAGCCCGTCATGTTTGTCACACTCTCGGTCGTCACACTCGCAGTACTCTCCGGACACCCACCAGTCTCGTGGAGAACAGATACATTGGCCACAGTGACAGGAACCTACGACACACACACATTCACAGAACGGCTCATCAACATCACAGTTTTTCATCCAAGCTGAGTAATATTTTCACAGTGTATATTTTGTGTTTCATTTTTACACTGTTGCCTCGCTGCTTGTATATTTTCAATAAATGCTTGTGTTATTTCCTTTCTTTCAGACAGGAGATTAACAGTGTTGGGCAGAGTGGATATGAGATCTTCCCAGGGGACACGGTTACTAATATTTGTTCGTCTCCAGGAAACTAATCCACCCACGCTTTAAACTTCCTCTTCTCCATCAGTGTTGACTCCTTTCTTTCAAGCAGCAGGATAATAAGATATTAAGGTTTGGTAGAGAGATACAAACCTACTACTGCCCCCCCCCCCTTTTTTTATCCAAAGTTTACACCCTGAGGTCCAGCAGTTGTGTTTTCAATCTCCCCAGTTTCTATCAACATACAAGTTACAAGAGGCTTTTCAGGAGAGGTGGAGGCAAAGAGCAAGAAGCAGACCGAATGAGGAGCTGGAGAGACAAAAGAGGTGAGACGAGGGGAGAATTTGTCTGAGTTTATTTTCACACCCTGCTCAGCTCTGCAGAGCTGGATCCATTGCAATTGGCCTCTTTCTGTGAATTCAGGGATGGTTTTGTTTGAGTCGGTGACAACATGCAACTCAATTGCAACCATATACAGTGAAATGGAATAGCTGTAGTATTATTTGTCTTTTCTATTCATCCGTCAGTTTTCTGTGTCTGTGAAATACTGAACAATGACAAGTTCAGATTGTTGGTATTGTCAGAATTGTAGTGTTGTGAGAAAAAGTTGTTGAGACCAACTTAATGACTCAGAATCGAACATGAAAAGTCTGTGCTAACCAACGTGTGATTGCTGAAGTGCATTTCTCCAGCCTTAAAATGTGGAGGGTGGATTAGTTTCTGGATGGAGCTGTATCGACAGGTGCTTGAATCATTCTCCGTTTAAATAAGATTCTTCTGTTATTAACTGTGAATATTATTTGTGCCTGAATTGAAATGACGATATAAAATCTATATGTATCTACGGCAGCAAGCCTTGCTCTCAAATGGTGGCCTTTTCAAAAAACCTGAGCAACGTTTGATTTAAAAAAAGAAAAATATATTCACCTTTTCCGCTGCACACGACTCCGTCTGAAGTCTCACAAAGCTCCTTGCTCTGGGCATCACTCATATCACAAGATCTGGGGAACTGGCACAGTTTGCCGAACCAGCCCTCCTCGCAGATGCACCGTCCGCACGAACAGTAACCATGACCTGGCGGTGGAGGGCAGAAGGGCCTTCATTTAAAAGAGACAGAATATGGAGCAGGCCCATGAGAAAACAGCACAAATAAGCTAAATAAATAAATAAAGCATTCACAGATTGAGCGAAAAGTCAAGGGAGGCGCAGCTTTGGGGGGGAAAAAAAGATGGCAATAAAGCATATAAACACAGAGTTGTCAGTGGAAACATGAACCTTGACACTAATAGGCAATAGAAGGAGACAGAGCGGCAGGAAGACAACGGAGGCACAGAAGGCTTTTTGTACATGGGACATGAAAAGAACTGTCATCACTGGTCTCGTCCTGTCCTTGATACACCTCCAGCACTTCAGAGAGGCAGATAAAAAGAAACAGGAAAGCAATGGAAGACACAAACAAACACAGACACAGACACACACAGGCGCCCATACAAAGAAACCAGGGATGTTTAATTGGCTTAAAGCGGTAGTTTGGTGCTGGGGTGCATTAACAGCTGACAGCATCACAGTGATTTTAACAAGCGCTACCACACTTATGCTCTCCTTCATCTCCAACAGGACCTGCAGAGCAATCACCACATGCTCACTTCAGCGTAAATCACATCATGTAGACAGAGTAGCGTCATTGATTGACTCCATCATGTTCACATCTTGGAACAGATGCCAGGTTGAAGCGGTGGTAATGAGAAAAGCATTTTTCCATCACCCACATCAGTGTAAATCCATACTGTGCTGCTGGAAGTTGCTTGATGCAGCTTAGCATTGATTCAATCAAACAGCCGTTCCATTCAGTTTTGATTCTCTCAGCAGAGATTCAACACCTCACCTACTCATATAAATGAGTATAAACTGTAAAAGTTCCATTACTGAATTAAAGCTTTTCAAGGCACTTATTCAAATAAGCTTCCAACGAGAGATCACACTTAGGGGCTTGCGCTCAAGGTGTTAGTCACTATTTCAATGACAATGCTTGATTTTAACATCAAATTTTCAGATTTTTCTTGAACCTTGCTAATCTGCTCTTTTGCCGAGAGTTAAGTAAAAAAAAAAAAAAAATCAATATAAATCACTGTCAGACCTGTGTATTAAATAGCTTGGCTTAGAATTAGAGCAGTAGAGGCGGCAGCGACGTTAAAACAGCCTCAAAATCTCACCAATTAACATTGAGTCTAACCTGCAGCCATTTCTCCGTGTGCTCTCAGCCATTATGCTAAGCTAGTCTAATGAGCTGCTGGTTGTAGCTGGTGAAGCACACAGATAACGGAAGGGGTTTTCCGTTCTCATGTAACTATCGGCACGAAAATAAATAAAAGTCTATTTCAAGTTTTGTACTATTCCTCTAAACCTCGAGTGGGGCACAAAAGTTTTAATTGATTTCTGTGGGCAGATGGGCGACGACAAATCAAACCTTCAGTATCATTAGGGACGCAGCCTGCACAGGATATAAATAAACATTATGTGTGCGCTTGAAAACAATGAATCATTCTACCATGATAGATAATACATCAATGTTGACCATCTTTTCTCACTATCTCTGGAAGTCTGCCTCACCTCCTTTACTTGTGCCGTCTGAATTTTTATCAACCAGAGGCAGAGGTCAGGGAACGTGTGCACGGAAGATGTGCGAGGTTATAAATAAGAGTTAGCGAGCTTCTGTTTTAAATGGAGAGGAGTGGCAGCCAAGGCGGGCCATGCATGGCTGCCTCAGTCAGCTAGCCCGGGAGAGCGGTTAATTGCTTCGGAGGAAAGGCAACCTGGCCCTCATTCAATTAGTCTGCGCCTGCCTTTTGCACGGCACGCAGAGTCTTATAGCATTAAGACGTGGGCTGTGTAGGGGAGGAGGTCGTGAATCAGGTATTTAACCAAGCGGAAATCTGTACTGCATGAGACAGAGTTCAGCTCTGAGAAACAAGGTGGACGGGTGAATAACATGGTCGGGCAGGAAGATTCTCCTTTGAAATCCTGATAATTATATTTTTAAATGAAACAGAAATCAATCTGTTCTTGGACGATGATGATGATTATTATTATTGGAAGTGAGAATCTGTTTCTTTACACAACAAAGAACAAGCGAGATTGATGGAAAATTTGAATGAAACCTAAAAAAAAAAAAAGTAAAAAATTTAAGATTTTTATTTATTTATTTATTTCTCTAAATTCAAGGATCTGGCTTGTTAGTGAAAAGTCAGATCCTCTCTCTCTGAACGTTAAGTATCCTCATGCAACAGGGAGCTGCGTCCCTTTAATTACAGTTACCGTAAGAAGTGACTCAGTTCACATCTCTCTGATAATTATGACTTTTTGACTTTTTGTTTATTTTGGATATTTCCTGTACAACAGTACATCAGACGTGGGCTCTAATACCCCAAAAGCACCTGAAAAGGCAAACAACTATGGATGCCTCGTGTAAGCCAAAGTCTGTTATATAAGCTAATTTAGGCTAATTAAACTCCGACTTGTCTCTAGAGCTCTTGAATGACATGAACATTCATAAACATGGAGGAGCATTTTTATCCTCTATATTATGATTTCAGCTTCAGTGCACAAAGGGAGATCAGAGAGGCCTGAAATTGAGCACTCAGGGCTTGTAAAGTGGATATTTTGGCTGCTGTTTCTCTCTCTCCTTGTTTTTCGGTGCGTGAAGAAAACACTCAAAAGCCGAGTGTGGACTGAAGTGACTGACAAGCTGCTTAACACTGAAGGACTGAATTACGTGCAAGGAGCCTGTGTTATTTGTCACTTTGCTCCTCTCTGCGGTCTACAGCGAGGATCAGGGGGGCACCCACTGCACCCTCACCATTAAGTTTTACTTCCTGTTTAATTCCCTGCTCCTCACACTGTGCACTGTACCTTCTGTAAAGTATCCCTCAGTCTCTCCAAACATCCGATAACTTCCATAGAGTTTGCAGGCTTAATTGTCAGCCTGACAGCATGCCTGTATGTGTACGGATTTGTTTGTGTGGCTGCGTGACTGTCTAGTGTTGTGCTCAGAGAATCTTCCCTTCCCTTTAGGAAGCCTCCGGAAGAATTGTCTCTGGACAGCCCTGCACACAATGAGCCCCAGTAATCCATTCCCATAAATACTGCATCCCCCACTTAAAAGGAGAAATTTCCCCTCAGATGCTGCAATGCACCACTGACACAAAATGGCACAGCCCCCAGAACAACAGCAGAAAGCCCCACTCAGAGGGACACACTTGGACACACAGCTGCTGGGTGAGAGGAGAGGACACACTGCGTCTCGGTCCAAGAATAAACACAATTACAGTCTGACAAGTAACAACGAGCATCTCAGGATGCACCTGAGGAGGAAAAGCAGAAGAAAAAAAAAAACCTCCCCTCTGATTGTATTACTTTAAATGTAACAAAAACAGAAAGGCTTAGTGGCTAAATGGTCCAGACATTCCAGCAGTGTGTTCCCTTGATGCTGAAATACCACAGAAAACATCCTGTGCAATGCCATTATGATAAAAGGTTTTGTATCAGACAAACAAAACCTTAGATTGTTCTCAACTTTTGGCCAGTTGTTTCACACCTACGCCTGTAGAAGAAAGCCACTTTTCTCAGTTAATTCTCCTCCTCTTTTTTAATTAATTTAGTTATTTTTTCAGGCAAGCTATAATGCTTAATTACGCATTTCCTCATCCGACTTCCTCTATTCTCTCTGCTGCTTTCTGACGATAGCGGCAGCTGCAAAGGGAAATCACAGTTACATCTGAGCCTCCAATGTGTTAGTGTGAACTATCTATTACAACGGTTTTGCATAAATGGCTAAAATGAAGAGTGCAAACTTCCCAAGACCTCAAATGGACGCTTCAAAGTATCAAAGTCTCTTCAATTTCCCTCAAATTTAGCTCGAGGCTTTTAGTGGGTTGTGTCTGTGGCTATCAAAGAGAGCAGATAGGATCATACTGTATTGATCTCAAATTCAGTGTGCTTCTGGCACACTTTCAAGATGGGTTAGTGCATGTGTGTGCACGCTTTGCATAATGCGTCTAGTTTTCTGAGCAAAAATTGTAAGGATAAGGTTGGTGTGCATCCCTGTCCGGTACATCAGTGGATGTACAGCTAATCTTTTTGATCTGAGATGTGAGAGTTCGCCTGGTTTTGTCTCGGGTTCAGGATTGGGAGCGTGCCGCTAAATGCTCAAAACAGTCGACCTTTAACCAGGCTTGGCAGACAGACGCAGGTAAGGACAAGCAGCAGGTGAGTCAAGGCACGGCGCATTGGTCAGCAAGAAGCTGGAGGAAAAAGCAGCCCAAAACAGCCATTAACAGGCTCAGCCCACCACATCATGACGTGAACTGGCAGAGGATGGGCTGATATATATGTATTGTATTAGATTAGGGAACAAGGAACAGGCGAGTCTGAGAATGGGGGACAGTCAGCTGGTGGGAGGGCCAGAGGTTAATGCAGGGCAGGACAGAGTCGCACCTGAAGGCAGGCAGAGAGTGAATGAAGACTTAAATGGAGCGTGACAATTTTCTTTTCTCAAATGTATACATCAGTCTTAGCCTATAGGATGATTCATTAATATTTCAATACAATTTTTTGTGTTCATTTAAAAATTTCAGCTGTGTTTTTAAGAAGTCATATGCTTTCCATGGTGGTATCTCTAGCTCCAAGTACTGCAGCACCCATTAATGTCTCTGACCCCTTTGATATCAGGTAAACATCAGGAACTCATAGTTAGCATTAGGTCAGATTGATTATTTCTAGAAGATATCATTTAATCAACTTCCTCATGTCAATAACTGCTACGTAAGTCGACTGGTTCTGCTCCATTTGTGTCAATCAGAAAAGTGCGTGGAGAATTTCACAACACAGAGCTTCAAGTCCTGCAGCCTGAAATCAGCAGATGGAAACTTACAAATTTAACAGTGTCAGTGTTGATTAATTATTGAGTCAAAGACACACCATCTGCACACGGCTTATTTGACAGGGGGTACAACACTGAATATGTGTAATTCCAAACGTGAGAAAATCGGTGAATGCGACAAATTCTCTGAAAAACATTTGCAAGTGCAACTTGAGAGCAGGCCTCTTTGTAAGGGCGGTTACAGCATGACGCCCACAATCTGTGCAGGAAAATGAACATTACTTTAACTTCTGCTCCTCAACTCCATAGACACAGCTTGAGCATTCATTCATTCATTTATCTTCTACCACTTATCTGTTCGGGTCACGGGGGCTGCTGGAGCTAATCCCAGCTCACATTGGGCGAAGGCGGGGTCACCCTGGGCAGGTCACCAGCAGGGCCAAGAGATGGAGATGAACAACCACTCACAGACAATTTAGAGTCACCAGTTAACCCAAATAATGATGTCTTTGTATGGCACTGGGAGAACATGCTGCACAGAGAGGCCCCAGGCCGGGAACCAAACGTGCGGCCTTCTTGTTATGGGGCAACAGCGCTGACCACTACGCCGCCGTGCTGCTCACAGCTTGAACAGTAATTTTAAAACATAGACTTGCCATCTGTTTGTCTCCATGTTCTTTTGGATCCCTCTGTTCTTCACACAACTTGCACAACATTTGTTTGTGTGTGTGTGTGCCCTTACCTCCGCAGATCTCTCCACTGATGTCCTCACACTGACGGTCGTCACACTCGCAGTTCTTGCCATGAACACGACTGTCCCCAGGTGGGTGGCAAGTACACTGTCCACACTGGCACTGACCTACAAAAACAGAGGCGTTTTCTCACATCTGAGCAGTGCGTCATCGCAGAGTTGTGTTTTTAATAGCTGCTCAGCAGCTTTTTCCTTTCTGTTTTTTTTTTTTTTTTTACTTTTCCTATTCAACCCGTAGGACAGGAGTGTGATTTACATGCCTCCAGTAGATGACTAATGATTTTTAAGCCACATGGAAAATATTATTCCTGCCACAGGCTCAAATCTTATGTAAATCACTCGCTCTCATAAACACTTACATGGGCTATACGGCCACACACACACACATCAAGATGCTGCTATCCTACTTCAATCAGTGAGCTGTCAGTGAAAAGGGCCACAGGGGAAAGAACTGTGCGAGCATGCTGGATAATTGTGAAACTCATTTGAAAACATCAACTATTCTGCACTAACAGTGGAGGTGTGCAGCATACCTGCTCATTGATCATTTGACCAGGCTGCTTTGAGCGATATTAATAATGGGTGTAGAGTAGCCACTCTCAGGTTTACAGGTTTAGAAGGGGAGATGTCTAAAATGGTAATCACAGAATATCGTTTTCCAATCTCACATGTTGATGTTGCTTCGATTAATTGCTCTCAAAAACCTTAGCATTAGCATTGCCCGATATGGAACATCACCAGGAAATGTGAATCTGTCTGCTCTGTGTTTCACTGACAAAGGAGGAAGACTCATAAGGCTGGATGAGTGTTAAGTGTTCCTATTCGCTGATGCTGCCGACAAAAGACACCCACAAGGGCCACAAAACAGGTAAGCTGGCCATCAAGAGAAATAACTGCACAAAGGGAAATTCCCAGCTCACTGAAGAAAGATGGATAAAAAGCATAGAGTGCCTGTCCTCTTCCTTCCTCCTGTTTTATGTCGGTGGGGTATGTCCTTGCAAAATCATTACTCACTCCCTTCAGTCTTTTCCCTGCGTGTCGCCCTGCGGGGAACATTTTCTTTTTAGTGCCAGTAAATAAAACCAATAAAACACACCCGTTATGTAGGTTTTGCCTGCTTTGCCTTTTCTTGACGAGTCATTGTGTAGAATTAGCAGCAATAAATAATGACCTATCAGGACGACCACTTGATGGACAGCTCCAGCCTCATGTGTTGACCATGTCACGTCACTAGAATGTCTTACAGCCACACACACACACACACACACACGCACATGCACAGACAGCCTAGCAACCCCTCTTCCTGCTTCACATATAATATTACCACCATCTGCTCTGGGGAGTCAGTTACCCTAGCAACCGGTGATGTCACAACACCCTGCCTTATTGATTATCTCTGCAGTTGGTAGACCGTCCGCTGCAGTGTGTGCGTGTCTCTTTGTGTGTGCTGATGTTTCATTTGTCACAATTCAGTGTCACATCAGTAGAGTTTTGTTTTGTTGCTTGTTTCTTTTTTAGGAATTTTAGCTGAACAAACACCGGTCAGGTGAGAGTGTGGCATACTAGTTATTTTGCACAATTGGAGAGAGCAGTCGTCAGAACTTAGTCACATTGCAGCTCAGGCAAACTGGAAAGGGGCTTGAGCAGGATGAATATAATCTTAAACAGGTGAATGTTTAATTAACTCGTGCCATTCAATCACGTCAGCTCCTCTCACTCCTTTAAGCGGCTGGAAGGAGCATCCACACCAGCTTCTCCCAGACGAAAACTGCTCTTTTTCTCTGATTCTGTGCACGGAATTACTATAAGAAAACTGATATTAATCCTCTTGACTGTACTGATTTTCATCCACTCAGTTACATTTCAGTAAGTTTCGAGCAGTGTAGAGTTTGGCTCTTCCTGAGAACATTGCTGGATGCTCCTCCGTGATTTACAATGCAAAAATGTGAACTCCCCAGGGCGAAGCTTGGAGTCTCAAAAGTAAAGAAGGTTGACTTAATATTTTACAGCCAAGTGCCATGTCTGAGCTTTAAATTCAAGTTTCCTTTTGGCTTAAATTCATGCACAAGTTCGCAAAGCTTCGAATTCAAATTACAGACTGCAAAAAGATTATGTCTATTGGGTCTAACGTCAGCCGTCAGTATTTCAATGAGTACTAAACATGAACATATAAAAAAAAGTTTAGTTTCATGTAACTTTTGGAGATGGCTGTATCTAGAGTGACATTTGTCGTATTTTTTACGGAAGTGCATGCCTGTTTTCATGCCAAAATTAGTGCCAAGATTGTGCCTCACTGGCTGATCTGCATAAACACAACCACAGCTGCGACACTCCTCTCACCACAGAGCTGTGAAACTAACACAAAGGCACAAGTGCAAAATAAAGCTCTTACATTGTACTAAGATTTGCACTTCTTTGAGCCGAGATAAACACACAACTGTTTGACTCAAACTAAGAAAAACGTGTGGAGTAAAATCAAAATGTAATCACTCATATCACTCTGAGATCAAACATGGATTTTGGAATCAACTACTTTCAGAGACTCATCACTTGTCACCATGAACTGGCACTTTTAAAACCACTTGGGCAGCCAGCTGCAGCTGCACTGAGTCCATCACAGCAGCGAATCCAGTCTAAGAACAGCCTTATCTGTATTCTGTCTCAGCATATGGAGTGGATGATATTCTTCCTTTGCCATCCAAAAAGCTAAAGTGGTCAAAATCCCTCTAAAAATGACACTTTTCACCATTTCGCTCAAAAATAATGTCGCAATATTGAATCTGGAGATATTTGAGCTCCAATTTCACAGGATCCTCAAACCATATGAGAGGCCACAATTCAGAATATCTGGACATCTACTGTCCTGACTATGTTCTTAATCTTTTCAAGGTGACTATGGAATCAGTAGCCTACTGTATCCATTCATTGTTAGAAAACATGATTTAAAATATCAACAATCACACGGTTACTGTCTCTGACATTCTGGTCTTAAGAAAGCAGGGAGAGGAATCCCAAAGATCAGCAGAAATGTTGAAAGCAGGTGTTTCCTTGAGGAAATACCACAGTAGAAAGAATGTGCTATCCACAAGCGTCTTGCCTCCACCTCTCAGGAAGAAAAGCACTGAAGCCGCTGTTTCAAATTTCAAGGCTTTTCCGCTCAGGCTGCCATCTGTACCAGCTGCATTCAGCCATGCCTAAGTGATTTTCTACGTCTGTCTCCTTCACTTTATCTCTCTGTCTGTCTGACTCTCCTGCCCTGCTTCCTGTCTCCCTTCATCGTGTTTCCCACAGACTGTCTCTCTCCCCTTTTTTCTTTTTTTTGTTTATCTTTCACACCTTCTCACCTTAGAAAATACGTTCCAGTGTGATTGTCCAAACACTAAAAACATTCAAATGGGCATCCTTAAAGAAAACTACACACACACACATTCCTGAACTTTCAGGTATGCATCCAGGAACAGTTCCTTTCCTTTTAGTATGAATAGTACATTTATATATTCCTGACGAATAACAGAGGAGGAGCTGACAGTGTGAATTTATGACACATAGACAATGGTTTCAACATAACCACATATGAATCATTGGCCTCAGCAGACAATAGAAATGCTGATTACCTGAAACAGTGTCTTTAAGTTATGCATTTTTGGAGGAAAATATATATTCCACGCAGTACTGGGTGGGGTGAATGCACAGCTTTCACTGGCCTGAATGGACAAGCATGGCTGGAAGGAAATGCAATTTATAAAAGGAAGAATTTATGAATCCCATTAATTGTTCTATTGCACAGGGTAATTTAAAGTTCCATTTTGTTGCAGCAATTGGAGATAATTTAAAGGTACTGCTGGAAGAATTAAAGCTAATTAACTCTCCCAGCACAAGTTAATCTTCGCTGTTCCATTACGTGAGGGGGATGCCACGCTTTCTCGACCCTGTTTCTGTGGAACAGGTTTGAGGCCACTGTGGCACAGGCACAACATGTTGATGTATATTCAAGGGACATTGAATAAACATTTCAATTTTAAGAATAAACATTCATTATTTCATTGTCAGTTAACGGTGATGTTGACTTGATAATGTAATTGTCTCCATGGCAGCAGCTCTGTCCTATGTGGCTTCAGGCGCCCAATCTAATCAGCAGCTCTCTCTCCGGCAGGGGAGTGAGGGATATATGTAAGAGCCTCTGTAACAACATCGGGTAGGCTACGGTTCACACAGCCCCTCTTTTCACTGGTAATAATGAAACCTCTTGAGAAACTGCAGTCTCCCAGGTGATGTCTTCTGCAGTCGAACGAAACATGAAATCGATTCTTCACATTAACCCCTTGTAAAACTGCGTAGCCCTGAGACCAAGCAGGTTGCGTCCTTGTAGTATTGGCCACCGCTGGCTACATAATGAAGCTGAATCACTGTGAGCCTAACAGAGGCTGACTTTACAGCACCTTTTCTACCTCTACAGATACACTGCCAGGCATTCCCAAAAAAATGACACCACTGTTTAGGGCAAAATGAATGGAGTATAGGTTCACCGAACAATGGCCCATACAGAGCTGTAAAACTGATTGATTAAGCCTGCTGCATCAATGTAGAATACAGGTACAAGCTGTACCTGTGAAGACTCTACAGTGTGCTCTACTAGACAATTTATCATATCAGCAAACGATTGAACAATGCAGACTGTCATTCAGTTTAAAGCTAACAGTAATATGGCCATTGTGCATTCTGAATTGCACCTGGCCAAGATACACTGTAAGTTTGGCTTTGATATATATATATATATATATATATATATGTTTTCTCTTGTCTGGCAAATCTGTAGATTCATTCACTTACAGCTATTACCATTTCAAGAGGACTGCTCAATATAGGATTGACATTTCTCACCATAATTTTTTTAAATCCTACTTAGGATTTACTTAGATTTGAAGATTAAAAAAAAAAAAAAAAGGTTCCTCTCTACATAAGCCAATTGGACATCTATATTAACAAAGCTGGATGTGACATGTCCAATGTAAAAGATGCCACACATATCAAGGTTGAATTTGACCAGAGCTCATGGAAGTAGCCTATGCAGACAGGGGGACACATGCAAAAAGCCGGACCTGGGTATCAACCTCTGATCCTTCTTGCTATGAGCTGTTAACCACTGTACCATCAATATCAACATCTAGCTTCTATTCTCCCACTTTAAACTTAACTTAATAATAAAATCTGATTAAACCAGACCCACTTGATAAATATTACCTGAAGATTTGTCCCCAAAATTAACTGTTGTTTGTTCTAATTCCATTTAAAAATGACTGGAATATAAAAAAAACAACAAACTTACTCACACATAGGCAGACACAGAGAGTTGTGGAGGGCAGAGAACAATGGTTTTCACCTTACTGTCATCAATCAACAGGCTCAAGGGTGCATGACTGAAACAAGCACAACCTCCACCTGAGCTTTGTTAGTGTGTGTTTTCAGAGTTGGCTCATCATCTGAATGTAATATTAGTATTAAGCTGAACTTTGGTGGCGCAGAGAAAAACAAGTTTCATCTGTTCAGAAGAGCTGCTAATAAAGTGTTCAGTGACTGCAATAAATCTTGACACATCGGCCCACAGCTTGTTCTTTAGAGAGAGCTGGGGCTCACACTGCTGCAGCAAACAGAGCCCCTTAAACTGGAACACACTCAAAAACATCCCCACGTATACATATATTCTGTATGCATCTGACTTAAAAACACGAGGGCACATTTCGAAAAGCTTCAATGTCAAAAGACTTATTGATGGGCATTATTTTTTATGGCAAGAAAGTATTGCATGGCTTAGTTAAAGATACTATAGCATTTGATTGCTTGGCTCTCTCGTGTCTTTGAGGATGGATTAAGTGTTGGCCTGAAAATGGCCTATTTTATACCAAAAAGGTTAGAGCAGAGTAGAGGTCTGCAGCAGTAACCATGGAAACTGGATCAAATGGGAAGACCGGGTACCTCGTCCGAAGCACGGCAAAGTGGACGTTCCTCTGCACTTTTTCAGACTGCTCTCCAGGGACAGTGAGCAGGACAGAGGATGCTCGCACTTCTTCCCTGCCCATCCCTCCTTACAGTCACATCTGCCACAGTTGCATTGGCCATGACCTACCAAGGAGAAAGAAGAAGAGGTGGAGGAAACAGAGGTGAAACAGTCCAGCGGCTTTGTAGAGAAAAAAATTTAAATAACTCTACTGAGAGGGATAAATGGCGTTGAATGAAATGGGCACGTCAAGCAGGGTGGACAGATTATGGAGCAGGAAAAAGGGCAAATGGGATCTGTTGTGAAAGGGGGGAGTGGAAGTGAATGAGAAGCCAGGGAGGTTGTTAATATCAGCAAGGGATTAGGGCATGACAGAGGGGTGAAGGTCAGTCGTCCTCAGAATGTCAGCTTTTCTAAACTGCTAAATGGCCAGAAACTGATGAGAAAGACGAGAATAAACACCAAAAATGTGAACATGCTTTAATACAGTTTACAATTTTCATGAATTTTTCCATCAAAGAACTTCAAAGAACATTTTCATTTTAATGAGACCGTGGTAAGATTCATCAAATGCATTCATTCATTTTCTCACACTTATCTGCTTCCAGGTCAAAGGGATTCATCACATTTTGTTCATTAACTTTTTGAGGAAACAGGGAAAAGGTCATTCCCAATCACTCCCCTGTTTATTGTTAAGGTATAGGGAACGTGAATTAGAAAATTATTGTTGGTGTTTGTGAAATGAAAGGAACTCAAAGATGAAGATCAACTGGTATAAAACATGTAAAATATTTGTATATTCCAAAACATTGGCTAGTTCTCTTCATGTGTTTCCTCTACCGTCGAATGAGAGGTTTAATTTTCCTAAATATGTGGCCAGAGTTTGACTTGGCATGAAGCTTGGAAACAGGAAGGAAGAGTCTGTGTGCAAATATAACAATGGCACATATTTTGCCATTTGCCATAATATGTGGATAATGTGCTAATTATTTTTTGACCATGAACAAGTTGCACTGGTCCAGTGGAGACGTCAGCTGAGGAAAACACTCACCCAGCTCTTTATCATCAACAGCTGTGAACCTGCTTATGCAGCGCAGTTCTCTTAAGAAATGTGTTGTGCAGAAGGAGTGCACAACATTTCCAAGGGCTACAACGTGAGTCCTTTATTTTGTCTTTTGTTGGCTAAGAATCTTTTTACGATGTGTAAGCTACATTTGTATTTGCTCCCCATAATGTTAATTGACGGTTTGTAGTCTGTTGATGTAGCAGCTGAACTGAACTGTTATTCTTACTATGGATAGAAGGGTTCTGTATGAACACGCAGAGATTTCTACCAAAATTAAAATAGTTTTGGTTTTTTTATCGGTTCAGGGGATTTCTGTCAGCACAGAGTGTCTTTATATTCCTCCTACTCCTATAAAATAAAGTAAACAAACGATGGAATCGGTCTTGATGTGTAACTCTTGGCAAGAATGCAAGTGAGCATATTTCCCAAAATATCACACTATTCATTTCACCCCTTTTTAAGCAGTACTCAGGATTTGTATAAATGTATCACACAAACTGTGTCTCTGTGTTTTGCTGTTTTTTTTTTTGTTTTTTTTAATCCCGTTACAGGATGCTCACCTGAGCAGAAGTCGTCTGTGTAGCGGTCGTAGGTTGCGTGGCAGTTCCTCTCATCACACTCACAGGTATCTCCATGAATATCTCCCCAGTCGCCGGAGGGATCTACATCATAACAGTTGCATTCCCCGCATACGCAGGTCCCTAACACAACCGTACAGGGACACACTCTGTAAATTCACATTGTAATCACATCTATTGCCTTTTTTTTCCCCCCAGCAGCACTGGGAGCAGTCGTACTGATACTGGGAAAAGAACATTCAAATTATCTTTGACATCTGTCACAGATCCGGGTGGGGGTGGAACATTTAATTTTTCTGCCATAGCAAAGGCAGCAGGATAAATATTCTTTTCCCCTTCTGTCATTTTCCCCCCTTCGCTCGTCTATGTATCTGTCTGTCTCTTTTTCTCATTTGTATAACATTGTAGCCAGGGCGTCAGCTGAGCAGCAGTCAGTGGAAATCCCATTTTCTCTTATCAGCAGAGACAGAACACGGGGATCCCCAGGGGAGCCAGGCCAGCTGGCAGGCCTGTGGGCTGTGGCTGGCGCATGAGCGGCCCCTGGCACCGGGTTCGGTCTCCCTCACCACCTCATAACCCCAGAGGGCTTGGATTTTTTAAAGCTATGCACTTTTATGTTTGCCACAAAATGTCACGGCTTTGCTTCAGCAGAGCAGATGACTGCACCTGCACTAGTTCCTGTTCCAAAAAAAAATAAATAAATAAATAAATTATAAATGCTCCATAAAATTAAGAGGCCATAAAAAAATACATCTGCATTTTTCACCATATTTCTGGTTTCAGTGAAAATCAACCTCCTTTATCACCAGAGAGACGCTTCTTCCCTCTGTGCCTCATGCAGCATATTATCTCTGAGTCAAATTGTTTTGATCAAAAAGTCACATATAGATGCACGTTCTTAGCCTCTAGCGGCTGTTATCATTTTGACAGCGTGCCAGTTCGTGTATTATTAACTCAAGTGAGGAGGCTAGGTGAACCTAACAGATGGAGGGGCTTGACAGTTTGCTGGAATGAAACAGAGTTATCTATCGAGCACTGTCAGTCAAATAATTCACTCATTCATTTCCAAGCGTGAGCGGGAGATAAAGGTTACCACGGAGCAAAGTAAATGAGAGCAAGAGAGAGGGAGAAGACGTTTTACAGTCTCATACAAAACACTTCACATCTATGCAGGATGATGAAATCAAATCAACCTTCTATTATGCAATCATCTTTCTTGATCCATTTCCTGTAATCACTGGGAATTATCTTCCCAATGCTTTAAAGGAGGATTAATTCAGTGCAAAATGGTTGCGTGTCACATAGGGATGAGACATGAGAGCCATTCTCATTTTAATCAGCATCATATTGTCTAACTTTCAGGAATTGTTTAGCGCGTGAATGGGGAAGAATGAAAAGATGTTTGGATATGTTGGATGCGTGCTTTGCCAAACCAAGAGCAAGGTTGATGGTTCTTGTTTTTGACAGTTTTCATTACAGCTGTGCTGTATTTTCCACATTTAACACTCTCCCCCAGGTTCAAGCTTGAAAATCAAAACATTAGAGGCACATGGGCAGCTCATCAGTGCATGAAAAAGAATTTAATTTGATCACTAGTAGTTCCAGTTTCACCTTCGTCACGAAAATGTTTTTGTCATAATGATTGTCAATGAATGACGCAAGTGAAACAAAAATGAATGAACAACTGATGATGACCAAAACTAAATGACATGTAACTGACATTTTGACAATGAAACTGTTGGAAAAAAATATGACGCGTCAATCACCTGGAAAAAAAAAAAAAAAAAAAACCTAATTTGAAACAACTTTCCCAATATCTAATATCATTACCAGGTTTAACAGGTTAATAGATATTCCCACTGAGTGGAGGTCCAACAGAAACGTTTTAAATTATGTATTGCACATCTAAACCTTTTGGCTTTTAGCCAGCTAAATCTACCATAGCTTTGTTAGACTAAAAGTATTGTGTGTATGTGTATGTTGTTCCTTTAAATGCAGTAATATTTCCTCTGTTCTTTTTTAACTCTTGGGATTGGCTGGCCTCTGCTTGACCATTTCTAGACTAAAGAGGAGAACAACGTGTCATCAGACTACGAACACTCTCAATAGTTGTTCATGCTGTGTCAGCTATGCACTTAACCATAAATCGCAGCTTTGTGATGGGGCTCTGTCCATGTAGCCTACCATTTAGCCCTACCACTTAGCCCTTTCAGCCAGTCCACTGTGATTAATTTTAGAGAGCTTTACTGAAACCCCATAGGATCACTTGAGATAGGTTAGTGAAGCTATTTCCCTGCCTGCATATCCGCCAGGCTCTGATGACCTTTAGTAGAATTTACATGGGTACTTTTGTTTTTAACCTTTCAGTTTTCTGTGTTTTTCTCTGTAATTCTATTTTTATATTTCTCCTTCTGTCCACTTCCATCTTGGAGTTGAACATTCTCGTAGAAATCATCCAGTTCTAGGTCCGACTGAGTTTTGAGGATGTCGTGACAAACATAAACAAACTAAAGGCCCTTATTTCTCATCGTTGCTTCATGAGTCACAGCTATTTTCATCTGCATACTAGCTGTTGGATATTTGTATATATAGAAATTTTCTGTATTACATCATCTTATATTCCATTAATGTTCCATCATTTAGAATAATTTGGAACATTTTCCAAATAGCGAAAATATCCTAGACTATTAAGGATGTAAATGAGTTTCAAGCAGGTAAACAGACCTCTGTTGCTGCAGATTTTGCCATCCGGTGATGTGCATCTCCGCTTGCTTTCCCATGGGCTGATATCACACTGGAATTCACATTTGTCTCCATGCCAACCAGCAGCACAGTAACAGTTTCCACAGTAACACTGTCCGTGGCCTGGAAGCAGATCATAGCACATATGCAACAGTTGATGGGTCATGGCTTCGGATTGACATTGATTTGGACACATTTCACAAATTTTGACATATTGAGAGGTACAAGTATTTTAGAAAGGCTGTATATGAGAACCAAAAATCTCAACAATTCAGCCTGAACGAGAGAAGGTGCCTTCTGGCTCCGTATTTTCCAAAGTCATATTTTCTTTAGTGAAATTTTTGAGTCATATGGTTTATACTAAAGAATAAAAACACAAGACTGTACTGTTTCTAACAATTCTAACAATTTGTATAGCTTTACAAATGAGGACAACCAATGTATTTTGTAACAGAAGCCTAATAAGAAAAGCCAATCATTTGTTTTTCAGAATTAGATTATGAATGGCAAATTAACACAGACAAGCAGGCGCTGGAAAACCTGTTGGGAGCCCAGATTAGAGTATAACGCCATCAAATGCAGGAGCCATGGCAGGTCAGCTCTGCTCATTTCCAATTAACCTTCATGGACGTGTGGCTGACGTCAATTCTCATTTCACATTGTTTAAAGTTGAAATATAATATTGATTTAGAGTCTAGAAATTCAGGGTTACGTGTCGGAAGAGGGTTACAGTAGGGTTAGGGTTTTGAGAAAACAGTTCTAGAGGTTTTGAGTTTATTCTTTTTCTAGCTAGCTGACTTTAAGTTGATTGATTGGCAGGCTGTACACTGTTTCCAGCATACTGTGAGCAGAGAGGCCCACAGGAAACAGAGGAATGACCTGCAGTATTGGAATGGTAGTAGAAGATGAATGAATTAATTAATTAATGAAAAATCTGGAAAGATATGACAAATATGAACTTGTAGCTACATCTGTAACGTCATGTTAAATCAGGGCTGTGTGAAAATTTAAAAAAGAAAAAAGACTGGGGCTAAAGCTAATAGGTGTCCTTAGCTGTCAATGATCCATGTACAGTAGGCTCCTGACAGAGCCAGCAAGCCATTAGTTCAGAATTAAAGGTGAAGTTTATTTATTTATTTTTACTTTTTTCAAACAATATTTTTGAGAAACAGACGAGTCATCCAAAACACACCTTATAACATCTTGACAACTTGACAAGCTGAGCTGGGATTCAGCAGTTGTTGTGTAGGGAAGCAGGAATCAATGTTTTCTAACTTTCAGAGAGCAAATCAACAAATTGTGACACTATTCCTTTAGACAGACATTCAAACATGGGAACTACTCCAAGTAATATGGCAGGAGCTAACTCATGAAGCTATCTCCGCCAAGACAGAAGGACAAGAAGCAGTCCCGAAATAATCATACAAGAGTTGCCTGGGTTGTGTTTTGGCAGAAGTGAGTGCGTGAGTCGGGGTCTTGAAAAGCATACCTCCACACACCTCTCCAGTATCTTCATCCAGACACTCGTTGTCATCACACTCACAGAAACGTCCCGTCACCAGACCCTTGCTCTCCTTACTGTCGCACATGCAGCTACCACAGTGGCAGGTGCCTGTAGATACAGTTTCAGGTTGTTGGGTTGGTTTGTGGCAACGAACTTGTAATGTTTTGATGCAATGCATTCTATCAAATCACCTTGTGATAAAGCGCTATAGGCACAGAGGGTAGGCCAACAGTGCGTTGAGGCCACATACTGTACAGTGCATGCTTTCAGAGAGACACAAGTCCACATGCAGACACACAAATACAGTACGTGTTCATTCTTCATTTATCTGGAAGGGATGATGAGTGAAGGGACGTGTGCGGAAATCAACCTCCACCCAGACATCACCTCATACTGTGTTTGCTAATGATTTATCATGTTTCCTCAGTGATAAACTCATAAACTAGGGCTGTGTGCATTATACCTGTTCTGACTTGTGAGATTCAAGTTTATGAATCTACATGAGTTTGTGACAGCAATTATTCATATTGGTAGATCTATTTAAGAGCGAAGAAATCACAAGTATCTGCCTTATTCAGAGAAATTGACTTAACACACCGTCATGAATTGTAAATGAAGGCTTTAATATTGCCAATAATAATAATAATAATAATAATAATAATATGACAGTAATGTAAATATGTAAAGTAGAAGTAAATATCTATATGGAATAATCTCACCATCAACATTAAACCACCACCGCCAAATTATTAAAATCTGGTATTTTCTCACTTGTTCCAACTTGGATTCTTTTCTGATACAACAAGAAGTGTTGTCATTATACTAAACTTCAAAAAGCTAGGGAAAAGTTTCCCATCACCACATAAATACTTTGACATTAGATTTTGCAGCCTAGCAACTTAAAACACTTAAAACATTCAATAAGAATGGACTGTTTGAAAGTGATACCAAAAACTAAATAATTTCATGTCACTTGTATTTTGTGCTCTTGCGCCATGCTGGTTGGTAGTGTGATGCAGGCTTTTGTTTAAGATTGAGTGTCCACGTCCAGTGTGTGTGTGTTTGGTCACGTCACCTCTGTTGGAGCAAATCACCCCCTGTGGGTTCTTGCAGAGCTCCTTGCTCCTCTTACTGGGTAGATTACACTCTTCCTGGAACTGGCAAGCATCTCCGAACCAGCCCTCGTCACACTCACATGTCCCACAGTCGCAGAAGCCGCGGTCTAAAGGGAAACGCACCACAACGCAGTTAATCAATTCTGTGTGCGTGCCATCATCAGCGCTTCAAAATGCCCAACAAACACAAGGACACGCATAAGTGTTTTCTTAATGGATTATGATGGGATCTCACAAGCAGGAGAGTGCAGGATTTATCTGCCCCTTGACTCTTAAGTATAATAACAGACCCATTGAAATAGTGAATTGTTCTTTTTAATGGATGTGAAATATTCCACATTTTCTCCTGAGGTGTATAAATGTCCATATAGGCAGGCAGGCAGGTAGCACCATGTTACCGTTATATTACTAAACTTGTCTTTTTCCAGACATTTTAGGCTGACATTCTAGCTTCCTTGTCAAGTAATCAGTGAGATGAATACCTTGTACAGTACTACCTTGTGCAGGGGACCTACACAGGCAGTTTGGTGTCACTATTCCTCATCGTTCTGCTGGCCACAATGAGCACAGAGAAAAAGAGGAAGAATCACATAATGCAAATGAGGGTTGTTGACAAGTTATTATAAATGGTTTTCCTATTGGATTTAGCAGCAAGGGGGCCTTGCATGTCCCACTCAATCATTTTCTTGACTCGTTCATCATGTAAATGTGGTGTCCTTTTCAAGGACTATCCATCAGTCATTAACAGCAGGCAAGTCCCCTGTCTCTTCTCATTATCGATACATCTCAGGGGACGCTTGGGAAGAGTAAGGAGGAAGAGAAGAACATGGAAAGTGCACTTCCACAGGGAAAGATGCATCAGATTCAATTCCAAGGAAAATAAATTGATTTCAAGAACACTTCAAAAATAATTAACTGTTAAGAATGAGATGCCCTTAGCAGTCTGTACTTACTGCTGGCCTACTAAACAATGTAACCGCACGAGAAATCCCAATGTGTCAACTGGATCTTTATCAATGCACCTATAAAAACTGTCTTTTCAAAGATCATACAAAGTTCAAAATGTGTTAGATTTGTCTTCACAATCATTGTTCAATTGTGTGTTTGTATATATACAAAATCAAAAATCAATAAAAAGCAAATGACACAAAAAAAAGATTTGTTTTTACAACAATGGTGTGCTTGTTAGAAATAATCTCATAAAGCAGTCCATCAACAGCTTTGTCCTCATCTAAGTGCTGACACTGTTAGGCTGCATACTTAAGTGTAAATATAGTCATGCAAAAATAAATAAATAAAAAAAGTTATTTCCAACCTGGCTGTCACATGAAAGACCACAAATACTGTACGTTTGTTATCTTTCTATTGCTACAGACAAGCACAGACTTACTGTATGGGGATTCTATTTTTGGATTTAGCATTTATTTTTATCTTTCACCAAACAATAGCCTACCAATAAAACAGGACTGGATTAAAGCCTCTATGGTTTAATTCAGACTATAACACAGTCACTACCACCCACCATTCCCCATTAATCTATGCTTGACAGCCGCTCTGACATATAAAACGGCCGCACTGTGTCTGCTAGGCAAAGGTTTATGTGTGTGGGAAGCTGGCTGTCTCTTGACTGTTTAGACTGTTAATCTTTCCCAGTGTTTCCAGAGCCATTATTCTCGATGGATCTTTGGTGTCACGTCCTTCCTACATTGCTCTGACGGACACACACCCAGCCAATCAGCTCCTGACCGGTGCACAGATACATCCAATGGGGGTCGGAAAAAGAAGGAGAGAGAGAGAGAGCGCGAGAGAGATGGTGCATCAATGGCATTAACAACAGGTGACGTAGTTTTACCGTGGTTAAGAGAGGATGGTGACTCACGCTGCAATCTAATTTTAAATTTGAATTTAACTTGCACCTGCTGAAGTCTTGAGCACAAATAATATTGACAGGGATGTAATCAAGGAAATAGGTTCAAGCAACCATCACTAAATACTGCTTAAATGTATGTGCCAGAAGTAATTCAGGGTAAAGAATTACTCAAACGTAATTCTTTACCCTGTTTTCAGATTTCAATTATAAGCAAACCTATAAAGCAAAACTTACATTACATGTTTCACATATCAAAACACATTGAGACTGTCATCATATGCTCATGTATTATTTGCACTTGGTTTTTGCTCTCCAAATGACTTTCCCCCACTTATTTTGTTTGGATCACATTCTCCATAACATGACACTCATTTCTGAGAGTCATTATTCTGACTTGCTTTTGTTTCCCTGTGAGTTGTGGAGCGTGAAACAACAGCACGTCAGCTTGTGTTCCCAAGAAAAGATCAAGGAGACACCTGTCAGAGGTAATAATTAATTCGCTGTTTGTGTTCTCCTCTGACAAGGAACTCCTGCTTTCATCCCTCTATAGTTTCTACAATTGGCCACCCAGGTGTTCAGTTGTCAACTTTGATGAACATATGACTTTGTAATACCTCAAAATATTTATTTATTTATTTATTTTTTAACCCACTCTGGCCTGACTCACAGGTCAGAGCTTTTGATTGCAACGAAATTCAGGAAAACAAGCTTTAAAGTACAGGAATAGGGTGCAAACAGTCCTCACAAACAGGTTTGTAGTTTATATATTTCTGGATAATACAGGCCCAACTTTGGCATCTAAAGTGTACATAAAGAGGATTTTTAAAAGCATGAAGTGCTAAAGCACCCACATCCCTTAAAAACAGCTCAACAAGCTCAGCTTCCATTCCATTCAACATTAACAGAGATGCTTTTGTAAGATGTAAGCAACATCAGTAAAAAAAAAAAAAAAAAAAAAAAAAAAAAAATTGTTCACAGCCGATTGTTGCCAGTTTTCTTCTCCTGCACATACATGTGTGCATTCATATAAAACAGCCTTAATTCAAAACATTATCAACCACAGTAATGTAGAAAAACAGGTTTGAGGGTCAAAAAAGCCTTTTACTAGTGGACAGACTTAAGGGCCTCTTTCTTCTTGCAGCCCATGCTGGAATCATTAGGTGACTCACCTCGCAAATAGAAAGCTCAGAATATCTAACTGAGAGCACATCAAAAATATGTACTAAAAAAAAAAAAATAAAAAAAAAATACAGGGATGAACAATTTAATGGGCTGTAATGGCTCAAAGACAGCATTCCACTGTGGGCACTGATGTTTTTTTCTCTCTCTTTGTGAAAATAACTAAAATTATGCATCAAACCTATTAGTCACTTCGGGCAGACTATTTATGAGTTGTAATAAACATCATCTGTCCATAGTGTGTCCATGTTGGAAGAAACTGCGTGAGCTTATGTAATATTGACGTAAAAGTACATCTGGAGGAGCTTGGTTTGGAACAGCGCTGGCCAAGATGACTTCTGTGCTGCTGACATAAACCCCCTTGGGTGTCATCCTTTCTGAGTCTGGCAGGGGGCACAGAAGATTGGAGCTGAGCAAGGCAAAGAACAGAGACTTTGAAAAACCAAGGCCCAACAGAAAGAGAGGGAGGAAGAGAAAGAGAGAGAGATGGTAGAAGGTGGAGATGCTAAAAAATGCGTTCCAACACAACAGAACTCGTAAACAACCATCCAAAGGTTTTTCACTTTCATGCCTTCACCTCCCTGGTTCAACTGCTCCTTTGAGATAAGGTGAGGAGGACATCTATACGATAAAGTCAGGACTGTAATCGGAAAGTATCAGAAAGTCAGGGATTTTTCTTAACTTGCAACTCACTGTCTGGCTGTCTGCCTCAATCCACATCAGTGGCTGGGCGGGTACAGGGTGTTAGCTGTTAGACACGTGGAGGGAATCGCTGACCTGTGTTTGATGAAACTTTTTTGTATTGCTGTGGAATTCAGATGAGCAATTTGTGTCATTACAATTAAGACTGGTCTCAAATAAGATTACTTGCTAAGGGGGTCAGTCTTGATATAATGGTCTAATTCTACTCAATGATGTAACAGTAATTACCAACAAGTTGATTACACAGTGTTTTATCAGTGGGACAATGTAAGCCTGCTGCGCCCTGGGCCACCCTCTGTGCCTGTGACAACAGAAAAGGACCATACAGAAAAACACAGAGCGGCACAGCCTGTCTGAATCCAAACCAGAAGAAAACATTTTGCGAGGAGAAAGGGTGGAAGAGACAGCGAAAGTGGAGTTAAGGGGTGAGAACAATCTTACGTGGCTCATTCATTGAGGGAAGAAAAGAGCGAAGGCTGTGAAAGAGAATGGAAACTTTGACACGATGAACAGGGGAGTTGTTATAGACATGACATAAATATGAAGAGTAAAAATTTAAATTGATAAAACTGGGCCTTGATACAAATCAAGACATTATGCAGTTTTGTTTGTTGTGTACTTTCGAAATGTTGGAAGTTTTAAGCACAGTGTGAAAAAAAAAAAACAAAAAAAAAAAAACTGCAGACTGAAATGACAGGAAGGTTTTCTGCACAGGTGGTGAACAGATGTTAGTCCAGGTCATCATCCTATTGGTCTGCCACAACATGGGAAGTTCCAGAGGGAGGAAAAAAACATGAATGAACAGTACCAGTGTATGTATAAATCCTTAATCCTTATTAAACACACATTTTTCTAGATAGCTTTGGAGTTCTATTACAGCAGCCTTTGTATTGGAATTAAATGGATGGCCGCCAGACCTTTCCTAGTATTGTGCAGTATTAAAGACCATTTGTCTATCCACTGATCACTTACATATAAAACATAACAAGTTTTTACAATCACTTTACTTTAGACCCATCACGGACACAGCTGCTCGCTTCAGTTGTACCCTTTTAAATCTAAAAAAACATGGATGTCTCCTGAATGAGTTCATATTTAGTGATACTGGTGACTAGTAATATTACTAATATATACAAAAAAAGATAATCACTGCAACTGTTACTGTGGTGAAAGAAAAAGAAAAAAAAATATACACACACACACACATATATATATATATATATATATATATATATATATTTATATATATATATTTTTTTTTTTTTCCCTCTTTATAGAGAGCCTCCAGTTCAGCTGACTTGCACGTCCTCACCTCACGTCATCCATGCAACAAACTAAAAGGACCACAAGTAGACCAGGAATTTGTTTCAGAGACAGACAGCTCTGTGGGGACAGTAGCTGTGCACTCCTCTATTGGAAAATGAAATAAAATATAATAGCATCAATGGAACTGGAATTAAAGTGACTCATTTTAGTTTCCACAGTATGACAAAAGACAGCAACATTAACAATATTTCAGCCTACAAACTAAAATTCAATTATTCCATTTCTATTTCTAACCTTAATTCATCAAATAGATCGTCCCCAGGATCTATGTCCAGCTAAACTTGTTGCTGTGACTGAGAGGATGGGTGTGTGCTAAATCAGAAACTTTGTTTGCCTGATGAACGCAATCCAAGGTAAAAGAAAAAGTCAATGCCAGAAAAGCTAATGTTTTCAGAAAGGAAAAGCACACAGTTCATCCCTAAGGAGAAAAATCTATTGGATCTTATCAGCGGGCAGTTGTGAGAGGCAGAGATAAGGGAGCCGCGGGGAGAGAAATTGGCTGCCGATCTCAGGGAGTAGACCATGCATGCTGTGTGGGCCAATGAGCAATGGGGGACGGAGGGGATTGTGTTCTTCTCACTATGCTTTGAGTATAATTATTAGACTGTATATGCACACGGAGAGTGTGTGCCTGGTTATGCATATTTGTTTGTGCACATTAATGTTACACTATGAAAACCAGCTGACCTGTGTGTGTGTGTGTGTGCATACAGTGTGTCCATGTGTGAAAACCTTTCCTCTTCTAATGCACAGAGGTTCCATTTGCAGACTGTGTACCCGTGAGTGAAACCCCATTATCAGGCTGAAGCAGGGCCTTCTCACTCCAGACTGCTGAACCATAATGAGCTCCTCACAGCAGCCAACATGTCTGCCCAAATAAATCATTCTCTCTCTCTCTCTCGCACTGACACACACCCACACACACCCCCTCCATTCGACCTGCTCTGGATGTACACATAACTCCATCAAACCCTGAGACTCATAGCCCAGTGACCACAGAGGACACAAAGATTAGATTTTTTTTCCCCCTTTTACATCAACATACAGGGATAAAGCTTTCTCATAGCTTCCAGGATAAGCACTTAAAAAAATGTCAGTCCAAACCAAAACAAGCTGTCGAAAATAAATGGTAAAGCTGACTGCAGGTCAGGTATAATTCTCAGTGGGATGATCAGTTAGAGCTCATTCAATTGTGCAAAAATGATCTTAATCTTTAAGAAAACAATTTAAACTTCAGCTGCTGAAATTACCATAAATTTAAATCTGTACCTAAAACACTTTAAACAGTAACAGAACATTGTCGCTTTAATGAAACTAGGATTAAGCTGTGAAAGGTTTTGCTCGGTTAGTCTAATACATTGGTGTTTTTGATTGTGTTCAGCCTTCTCAATGTCTTTTACTCTGCTTTTTGTTATTCTTTTACTGTCATGCTTCAGTGTCAAATTCTCTCCTCATGGAAAGTTGGGGTAGTGTGAAGCTGAGTGTGTGGACACTTTCTCAAGTACTTTCAGAGAAGCTGTAAAATTTCAGGCAACAGGCAAAGTTCAAAGCTACCTCCCAACAAAAGTTAATGCCTCAGAAACATTATGTGAACCAACCAGCTGTCTATTACCACTGAAAGCCTTTGAAGTGCTGCCAAGGTGATCTGGCTTCTCGAAGAGACAATACCGTGCCCCTTGAATTCACTGACAAAAGACAGAAACTAAAATGCTGTAAATCCTCCCAAAGTCGGTGAGGAACATGTTTATTTTTTTTAATTATGTCAGATAAATTGACATTTTAAAAAGGTACCCATAAGCTTTCCCTTCTTTCCTTGTACCTGGCTGAAACTCACGATAAACTGCAAGCTGCCAAGCTCCCCTTATGCAATTCCACAGTAAAGAGGTCTGCTATATCACTTACTGCCCAATGACCAATACTCAATCCCAAGTACTTTAAGATACGTGGAGCTTTGTGTCCAAATGCAACTGTAGAGTTATGTCATAATTGTTTTGTGGTTTTTTTTGTTTTTTTTTTTTCAAATTTGACAAACTTGGACACTCAAGCATAGCAATAACATTAGATAGCAAGTAAAAGATGGAGACTAACTCACCTACTTTTGTACACAGTACACATTTTTTCTGTGTTAATATGCATGTATATACACATATGTATATAATTGTACACACACCATTGCATGTTTTTCCGTTATGTGCAGCACAGACCCAGTCGTGGCATTCACAGCGGGGCCCGTAGAACTTTCCTGGATCAGAGGCCAAACAGATGCAGATGCCACAGTCACATTTGCCCCTCCCACTGCAGATCTTGCCATTAGGTGTGCGGCAGCGACGCAGGGATGACTCTGTGGACAGTTTACACACACCACCCACCTGTCTGGGGGGAAAAAAAAGGAAGAGGGGGTCGGTTTTTCCACAGCTTTGGAAACTTCTAAGGTCAAAGATCAAGTGTGCTACCACCTGTGTCCATGTGAAGTCGAAAACAACATGGCTAAGGTCAAAGGTATTTTCACTGTCTTCAAAGAGGACCTATTCAGGATATTGTAGCTTTTCTAGTTCGTACCAACATTCAGGAAACCCACCATGTTGGAAGCCAGTTTAATTTTAAATAAAAAAAAAATTTTTTTGAGGATGATATACAAAGGTATTAAATTTCAGTAAGATCATATTGGTAACTTGTCTTTACCCATGGATATAACCTGCACGTGTGTTTCAATAGCAGATAAACCAGACCTGGGTCATTTGTAATAGTGATGGAAACTTCGGGTCTTTTTACAGACTCTGGTCTTTTAATCTCGTTCAGTAAAATGAAATAATCTTTTTTCAAGTCATTCGTTCATTGGAAGCAGTGTAGCGCTGTAGCTGTCATTTGAGTAATGACTGAAAAAAGCACGGCTTTCAAACACTGAAAAGTAACATGGTTTGCTTCACTTGGCATATAATACACGTTTGCTTTTGTTAAACTATTGAGCATAGCTAGACCTGCAGTGTATGAAGTCATTCCACTGGAAAGGCAAATGAAACATCCATCCCATAGCTACATAGCTAATGTTAACTTTTCTGCTACCAAAACGTGAACTGGCTGGATGTGAGCCGGGAGCTGCTGCCTACGACTATGTGTCTTGTCTCAGACGGTCACCCGGGGGGGGGGGGGGGGGGGGGGGGGGGGGGAGCTGGGAGTCTAACTCACTAATTCTCGCCTCCATTTCTGCCATCATCCTTCATCTATGACAAGAAGTACTATCATAAAAGGAGGCAGAGGAGAAACTAGACATGGAGCACACAGGGCAGCATGGTGGTGTAGTGGTTAGCGCTGTCACCCTGCAATGAGAAGGTTGAGGTTTGATTCCCGGAATGGGGCAGCCGAACATGTGGAGGGAGGAAGAGACAGTGGACACTGGGCTAGAAGTCTAGTTAACTGGTGACAAGTGATGGATTGACCCCCCAGGTCCCAGACCAAGACCTCTCCACAGCGACAGGACCCTTCCAGAGGCAAGTGACGAGACCCCAGTAGAACAAATATCCCCAACAGACCGAACCCCCCCAGGGACTAGACCGGACCCGCCCAAACTGTTGGTAAGAATAGTAAAAGCAGAACTTGGTTTTTACTCTTTGGGGTTTCTCAGTGAGATTTGTTTCATTTGGGTGCTGTCTGACATTCCTTTTCAATTCCTATTCCTGCCCTTTCTTGATGCTGGCCAGCTGTCCAGTTTGAGAACAGTCGAGTTTCAACAAGCAGCAGATAAAATGTCACTGACATTCCCAAGAAAATCAAATACAGAATGTGTGTGTTCCAGGTGTCTGGGGAGGTTTTACAAGTTCCTTTTCGCACAGGCTTTACCTACTCGTTGCCTTTTTCGTTTTCACAAAACTGCTCTGCCGAGCAGCCCACTAAAATGTGAATAAATCTACCACTTTAAATCTACCTCTCTCAATGAGCTGTGGTCCTTTTCAATGACAGCATGACATCCAGTGACTTTGTCCCTACCTTCCACTGTATTTGTCCTCCTCAGGCCTCAGTTACTTTTCATTATGATTGCTGTACTGGTCTTGTTCAGGAT
The DNA here is from genome assembly GCF_900963305.1 of Echeneis naucrates. Classification (NCBI taxonomy): domain Eukaryota; kingdom Metazoa; phylum Chordata; class Actinopteri; order Carangiformes; family Echeneidae; genus Echeneis; species Echeneis naucrates. Next base: position 6,768,739 of record NC_042531.1, on the reverse strand, counting down.
TTTTGGTCTGTATGACAATTTAGCTCCAAAATGGAACTTGAGCTAATGTAATCCAGAAGTTGTGAAGACAGACAATGACACTACATAGAGAACAAGTTTTTTTTCCCCCACTAACTTGTCAAATTGCAGCTTTTTTTTTTGTCCATTTTCAGTTGTGCTGAGGAAGTTGGCCATGCTAAGTGCTGAAGGTCTGATTAACTGCAAAGTGAAAGTGAGGTAAATTTGCATATTTGGTGGCAAGTTCAACTGAATTTCAATGGTTGCTTTCCACACTCCTGCATAAGTGAAGAGACATCTGCTTGGCCACTTTGGCACCACTTGTGTCAAACAAACTAACCAATCAAAGTTTTCTTTACACATTATAGCCTACACTTTTTAAATCTCCCACTTGACCTGCAGGAAATGTCTGTATTTTTAGTATTAAGTAGTACTAGGTCATAGAGGGTATTTGAGGTCACAGAGGAGATTAGATCAAACTGGTTTGCTTTTTTGGCATCAACCCTGACATTGCATATGAGAAATTTGTCCATGATATTTGATCAACTCACCTGTGTGCTCATTCAGAAAGATAAAAAAAATAAAATAGCGGTATACTTAACTCAAATCCATCTTTTGTATCCAAGAGCAGCATGCAATCCTTTGTGTTTAATAAAATTGGCCAAAATTAATAAATAAAAACAATCTGTGGTTTGTGCCCAAACTGTGTGCTCAGGTGTGTGCTACAACACACAGCCTCTGTGAGACCGAACACAGCACAGGCTTTGTGTTGATGTTACTCATTATGGACGGCTGGAACAGGAGAATTCAACAAAATATTGAGGGCAATGAAGAAACTGCAATCTATTGTAACATGAGTAACAGTTTCATCGTCATCATAAGTGGGTGAGCATGGCATGGATGTTTCATCCAGCCTTGTTACACTCTACTCAGAACTGAGGTGATAAAGCATAACTTTCACTTCAGACAGTTTTTTTTCCCCCCCACATTTTTTACACTGTCCAGTTGATTACAATGATGTATCTGGTAAGCAAACAAGCTACAGAAGAGATCCTTTGGGTACATATAGAGGACACAAAGGAAAACATTGTCATCAACCCAAGTCTCAAGACCTGTTGCTCTCTGTGGCAAAGCATGTGTGGGTTTTGCTACTGTTTGTCCAATAAATACCATGCAGTGTACAAGAAAACGTGCACAATGTAGTCATTACATAAGCATGCTGCACCTGCTTGGGAGTAAACACACCCTCTGCAGCTGAGTTAAGTTTAAATCCACATGGTAACATTTACAGTTCTGCTGACAGGGCTTCAGCATGAAAGGCCAAGACAAACAGAAATAAATCTTTCACATGAAATTTTAACCGAGGAATGAATTAATTTCATTCTTTCCATTTTCACACTTGATTCTGATTATGTCTGATACTGGGAAAAGAAAAAAAAAAAATCTATGGTTTTACGTCAAAGTTAAATCATTAAGATTTTTTTTTTTCTTTTAAAAAAACAAAGACTATATGATATAGTAAAAGCAATCGACAGCATTAATTCATAATGAGCTTTTGGTCTTTTCTTCGTATTTAAATGTTGGTGTGGTTCTCTAAATATCAACAACAAAAAAAAAAAACAAGTTTTTGACATGCAAAGCCATTGCTCTGGCCAATATGTTAGTAAAGATTTTCTTGCACTTCACCAATTGCTATACTCATGTTAACTAAGTGTCCAAACAAAAATGTACAAATGTCTCTTAGTTCTGAACAGTGTTATACTGTGTCAAATAATAAAACTGAGAAATGAAGAAGCAGCATACTGATATCATATGACTTGTCATGCAGCATTCTGACCTCTGCCAAGTTAAACAGCATAGAGAAACAGCACAAAGAAGTTAGCAAGTTCAATATACACATAAAGATACTCCTAAACTTTTAAAATTTTACTCTGCAAATGTCGTCTTTGTCAGCAAAACTCTGCACCTCCCTCCTCCTTCTTGGTCTGCAGACTACCCCAAAATAAACAAGAAAAAACAAGGCTGTGTGGAAACTCACCTCACCGATTGCAACAAAGTCTCTTCCACGGTTGAGAGCAGAATCAGAAACAACGGCACTAACATGGACTGTACCAAAACCTCAGTGTGCATGTTTAAATCCCACAGAAACCTGAAGTAAAGTAGCTTGAAGGAATTTCCCAATCTTGCTCTCCTTAAACAGACAGGACAGGAAGAGAGAGTGAGACGGAGAAGAAAAGGAGAGAAAGAGCAGCAGGCTGGCCTGAACTGGCTCAGTCCCTTTAGAGGCCAACAATCCTCTCCATACAAGTGCCTTTGATTAGTGTTGACTCTCAGACACAGTCCTGGGCAGGAGCTGGAATGGGGAAATCTGCCAAAATGAAAAGTTAAGTCACTAGTTTGAGGTGTAATTAGAAGCAGGCAGTTTTTTTTTTCCTTCAATCACTCTTTCCCCTCTCCATTTTGCAGATGATTATTCTGTTGCTGTAGTTTTCTTTCTATATATCCCTTTCATCCTCTTAATAATGCACAAAAGCCAGAATGAATCCTAATAGGCCTTTTCCTTTTAAGAGAGCTTGACATAATTGTCAAAATAGAAAAATCGCAGGTGTGAATATGGTGACTGAATGTTATTTAGCCACTTTAAGATGTTGTGTATGATGGCTCTCTGTTACTTTTTGAGTTTATTGGGATACCTGAGTGGAAACAAGTGATTGTTTGCATTATTAGTAACAAATGTTTTTGCTGCCATAAGTCAAAACAAAAGAGTAATCATACACAATCAGATATGGAACTTGAATGCAAGAGATAAATTTTCTTATTTTTCAAGACACTCAGCCATTTATTGACAATCAAGGCATTAGAATCCAATATGGATCAATGTTTGGCTCAAATTGGCTTTAAATAAAACTGTGTACTCGTGTGTGTGTGTGTACTCACCCATTGTGTGCTTTTGCCCTTAAACTATGAGTGAAGTGTGCTTGTTCAAAGTTTGCTTGTTCAAACATTTTGACGATGCAGCACAAACACACAGGTGATTAACATTAACATTAACAATGGCTGTAGCCCGTCATGTTTTACCAATTGCAAGGACCCGGTGTTGTGCATAATGGCACACTGGGCTTTGTTAGTATTATTAGATCCACCTGATCTGAAATGTCAAAATGTCTCCTGAGAAAAAGGCCTATTAGCTGCCTGACATCACCTGATTCGTTCACGCATTTTATTCCCATACTGCTATCTAAATTTCCTCCACCATCCACCCACGTAAGATGTAACACTTGTATGTGTGTGTGTGTCTGTGTCTGTGTTTTGTTATTGTCAGATTACTGAGAGCTGCCTCAACTGCTAGAGGCTTTTCTGCAAGATATACCTGCATACTTATGTGCCATGATTGGTTGCTAACTTTGACTGGATTTGTAGCAGTATTTGGCAGCAGTGAATGAGCTTTATTTAGTTTGAGAAAAACTGGACCAGTAAAATATTAAGAGGAAGAAAAAGCAACAAAGATTAGATAGATTAGATATTAGATATAAGATATAATTTTATAAATTTTACCATCACCTACTAGTATGATGCAGTATAAACTATTCTATTTATAAGAGTATTACAAAAATAAATTGAGACTAATAGTACATGGACAGACCACATTTTTAGAATTTCTTTTTTTGTTATTGTGATTTTGTCAGCATAAAAAATCAGATCTAAATCTACACATTTTGTGTTGTTGTACTTTTGAACTTTCAGGCAGGCACAAGCCAAAGAAATGGGAAGTCTATATCAGTTACAGACTAGTTTAGCGCCTCATGTCTTTACTGCCCTGAGCTGACCAGATACAAGCTGCCCTTAGATAAACCAGTTACGGAGACTGCACCAACCTGCATCATAAAAAGCCTGTTTCACAAGTTTTATTTTTCACAGAGCCTAAAACAACAGACTCTACAATGAAATTAAGGAATAAAACATTTCACAGGTTTAAACTTTTTGGTGATTTAAGATAAGAAGTTTGTGAAGAAGATAAGAAGAAGTGATGATGATGATGATGATAATGATAACAATAATAATAATAATAGTCATAATCATAATAATAAATGTTCAGGAGACTGAAGTGATGCAGCAACCTGGGGACCTGGAGCTGTTACCATGGAGACGGCGGCGCGCCTCCGCTGCAAGCGCTGCTGGCTGCAGAGAATGTGATTTCAACCTGCGCGCTCCCGCTCTCTCCCACACGGTTTCAGCACACCCGGAAAACAGCTGATGTCATGGAAAGGACGAGACGCGGCGGATAAAGGAAATCCACCTCTCGTAAGTGATTCACCACGTTTTGTTGTTTTTTTTTCCCCCTCTTTTCGGCCAACACTCCTGTCGTGTGTGTGTGTGTGTGTGTGTGAGTTGACGGGCGGCCGTTGTTGCTTTAAAGACCGACTCTCGGCGCTGTCGGACAGCTAGCATGTCGGCTCTGCAGGAAGAGGAGGGCTTCTCCTCCTCCGGAGCAGGCCCTGATCAAAATGTTGTCCTGTATTTGCTACCTGATCACATGGTCAGGTTGTCAGGTAATATATTAGCCCACATTTTTGGCTTACTTCCTGTGTTTACCTTGTTGTGTTTTGTTTTTTTTTTCCTAGCTGAATGTAGCACCTTAGCTCTCCTCTGTTTCCATAGTAACCTTGGCTCCCTCCATGTCAGTCGTTTAGATTTAAGGATGGAGGCCTGCTCTCCCCGATTAGCAGCTGTGTGCATTTTGTCATATGTTGTTTGCAAAGGTGATCTGGTTCCTCAGAATGGTTTCAGGATTTCATTATATACCGCTGAAGCCTGGAAGGCCGCAGTGGGTCAGCCATAGTAGGGCCTTCATGTGTCTTAGCTACCCCAGCTAGTGGTTTTCATAAAATCACCAATGTTGATGAGATTTCTTTTTCATGCACTCTTGGAGTAGTTTTTTTTTTTTTTTTTTTTTTACCATTTTGTTATATACTTACAAAACTTCAAGTAATAATGTTTTGAATGCTGTAACGCAAAGTTTTTTTAACAATGATATTGCTTGTATTAGTGCTGAGATGAGCTCCAGCACCCTCTGGGACCCAGCTGGATAAGTGGTTGAAAATGAATGGATGCAACAATATTGAAAGTTAAGAACAGTAATTCTTTGTGACACCAGTAACTTATGAAATGCATAGGGGCTCTAACAACCATTTTATTCATTAAAGACTTCTAGTTGAATGATGCAAGAATTGACCCAATGAAAAGTTAATTTTGATGTGCCCACCTTATACCTTTACTGCATACTTGCATTTAGCAAAGTCCACCTATTTGAGACCAGTAAGGATTACCTAAATCTCACTATACAGTGCAGAACTGTGCTCTAAAACTGTCCTGCCTTCATCTTCCGAACTTTCTCTTTGTGTTGTAATTAACACGATACTTCCACAGTGCACTCCTTAAAAATGAAACTTAAGCTAAGAAAGTTTGCATCCTCCAGCAAATACTCAGAGCTACATTTAATGTGCTCAGTGATCGCATTCTGTCCATGAGGAACATGTCCTTTCTTCAAATGGAAAAGTAATTGCAGTCTTTGCCACCTATACTCCCACATAATAGCACTTAGACCCTGTAATTTTGTTTTCACTCTTCCTCATGTCTCCGTCTGCATATGTTAAGTGTAGCAATTACACAGGGAAATTGCTTCTAACTACATGGGGCTTTATAGCATGGACAGTTTCTTTCCTTGGCAAAACTATAAAAGGAAACAAGAATGATACAGTTACTTTGTTTTCAGGTTCAAGAATCTTTGTTCTCCCAGAGGGGCAATTCTCTGTGCAGCCGGCAGTACATTAAAAACATAGATAGGCATGACATAACAAATACTATATTTGCATTCCCATGCTAAGTAAGAAATTCTTGTCTTTTTACTGTAAAAGAATTTGTACAAGCAATTGTATTAAGGTTTTGCAAGATGCCACTTTAAAATGTTGATTGATTATTTACAATAATTCCATTCCTTTAAGTGTTTTAGCCTCATATGGCACAATTGAATTATTTTTCATTAGTCAAGTTAAAACAGACAAAAAAAAAATAAACATGTTTTTGAACAAGGCACAATTTCTTGCACAGCTATCAGTCAAATGAAGGTGAGCGGGAATAAGCTTGTGGTGCTCTACCTGTCGAACAATTACATTTCCATTTTTTTTTTAACAGAAACATCTGTTTGATACTCTGGGTAAGACAACTCATTTTAGTTTTCCTTAAATAGTCTTTCGCATTGTGATATGCTGATTAGAGTATTATTTTAAGAAATTAATATTTTTGAATCATCTGGTTAGATTAAGGCAATAAGGCAATATTCACGTAAGATGGGTGGACCAAATAGTCTTAAATTTCTTCTACAGCTTCACTTGTATCACTTGTGAATATGTTCTCTCACCTACTGCTCTTATGACTGCTACCATTCACTGACTGCTGCCACAGGACCTCCGGGCCTTTAGGACATTCTTCTTTTTGCATCTCTAGTCTCTCTCTCTGGTTGGTCTCTCCACCCCTCTGTGACCTGGGGATGAACGCACCAATGAGGAGCCTCACAGTGAGTCCCTTGGCCCTACTCCACCTCATCTTCTTCCTCCACAACACCTCAGCCACTCACAGAGTGTGTCGCATAAATATGCCTTGATGTCAGGCGTGGCATTCCTGTCTCGATGAGCGTACTGTAGATGTGGGTAGTGTACTGTACACCATATAAGCCATAATGTTGACTAACTGTTGTGTGTTATTTACAGGGTATGCCTGATCGCATGTTATGTGCAGTGCTGGAGCAATTTCAGCTTTACTTTTCCCTTTGGTATGTGCGCTTTGTCCCCATTCAGAGTGTCATTTCTTCTTGTGTTCTTAAGTTGAAACGGCCTCGACAGTTTTCCTTTTTTGTATAGACATGCACACAAACATACACACAAACAGGGACTTTCACAGGGCAGCACCAACTCACACTGTTCAGTAGGTTACACATGTTAATCTACTGGCACCTTGGTGTTCAATCTGATGAAGATCATGTAAGATCTTTTCCAATGGTAAGTCACTGGAGCTGTTCCAATGTGAATACACTTGTCCTGTGTTCCATTTGTGCTATGTTGTGTATCACAGTGGCCATTCAATAATGCAGCACCTGTTTAATTTCAAAGTACACGTCCCTGTTCTGGCAATTCAAGTCAGGGTAGTTTAGTCTGCAGAATACGCATCACGAGATACTAAAGCTTAATGGTACACGTAACTGTATATGCAAGCCACCATTGATATACAGCTTATCAATACCATATTGTTTAATCAAAGAGTTGTACACTTAGTCAATTATTTCTCAAGAAGTGCACTAACATTTTAAACTCACTTTCTGTTAATCTGGCCTGTATGGCAAATTAGCAGCTGTGCCTGCAAAAGTGTGTATTAAATTTAGTTATTTTGTTTACGACCATGTTATTGGACAAAAAGTGTTACTGCCACTGCCCAGACTTGGATGCAGCCAGTTTTCACCTGTTCCTCATTGAGCTTTGGTCATTGTGTGGTCCGCCTCTCTCTCTCTCTCTCTCTCTCTGTCAGATCCACTCTCTGTATAGCACGGCCAGCCCCAGCATGCTGAAGAGGAAACAGAGCTCACGGGTCGAGGCCCAGCCCATGACGGACTTTGGGCCGGATGAGACCCTTGCAGACAGTGCTGACATTTTCTGGATCAACAAACCAGTGAGTGTGCCTTCTGAGCAATCCTGTGCCTGTCACCTCTGTTTTGTTCCAAATGTTTCAAATATTTGGAAACATTTCGTTATGAATTACTTGACAAAATAGTGATAAAGTAATATTTAGATGTTTTTATTGTGAAGAAAGGCTAACTGCTTTATTACGACAATGAAGAAATCAAAGTGCTCAGACGAGCTCAGAAAACAGACAGCTATTCAGAATAAGCGTACTGACCTGTTGTTGCTAGAGCTCCAAAGAAAGGCCAACACTTTAAATGAAACACAAGTCTAAAATGTGGGACCTTTAAACCAAAATTTGTTGTTCTTACTTTTTTTTTCTGCAGTGGGTGCACACTCTGTTGCGGGCCTGTGCCATCATCAGTGTCATCTCCGTATGCATGAACACACCCAAGACATTTGAACATTACCCTCCTCTGCAGTATGTGACGTTCACGCTGGATACACTGCTCATGTTCCTTTACACCGCTGAGATGATTGCCAAGATGCACATCAGAGGCATCATCAAGGTACCTGGGTCCTGAAAAGAAATTTTTTTTATTTTTTTTTTTTTTTCATAGCAAAATATTGGAATATTTAACAATATCACAAAGAAAAGAAAGTCAAACCGCTCATTGATATTCAGGAGCTGTTGTCATAGTAGATGTGTTTCTAAAATTTTAAATGAATTTCAGCACATAAGAAGTTTCCGTTATTTTGTATGCTGTGTTTTTGTCTGGGAAAATAGATATTTAATTTCATACATGTGTAATTTTATTCATACAAAAAATTGGGAATGAATTTGGATAGAACTTTACAGAAAGAACTTTTTGGCTAAACTTCTTAGTGTTAAAATGTGATGACGCAATGGCTTTCATGTTAAACTAATTCATATAACAACATTCAAGCTTGTGCACTTATTGGCCTGCCATTACTGATACAGGCGATCTGCATGGCAACACTCATTTTCAGTTTTAAGAGAACTGCTTAGCAGCTTTTAGCAAAATATACTAAGTGGTTGAAGGAAAGCCGTAAGCCAAAATAAAAAAACAGTTGAGGCCATATTGACCAAATGCTGTATCACAACCTACATCAATAATATCCAGAAGTATGGCTTTTGTGTGCAACTTCATATTTTGCTCACACTTTCATTCATCCTTACTAGCTGTATTGCGCTTTAATTTCAGATGAATCAACATAATTCAAAGCCAAGGTGTACGGATAATGTTATGTAGGAACATCCAGGGACAGACATCTGGCAGATGAAAGGCCCATAATTACGGCTATAAAAAGTGTGGACAGCTTAATTGGCAAATCAGGGATAACAAGCATGGAGGCACAAGAGGGCACAAATTTAGAATCACCAGTCATAAGAAAAAAAAAAACATAATAAACTGAAACATTTTATTGTCTTTCTCTCGATGTTTGGTTTTTTTGGCTTAGCTGATTCTTGACAGTAAATGAAAGCCTTTTTTGTTTAAGGATTGAAGGTGTTTGTAGCTTTTCCATGATTGTCAGGTAAAGTTTGTCTTTATAAATGTGAATTTGTGGGGTGGTTTTTAAAGATGCGTCATAGTCCAGTGTCTAAAACTGTATGATTGACACTTAGAAGTTGCATTTTGTCGTTGTTTGTGGAAAGTGCCTGCCCAAAACAAATGTTCACATAGTGTGGTACTGTAATTGCATGCCTCTGTTTTTGTCAGTGTGTAATCAAACATGGTCCTTATCTGTAGAGTGTTTCAGAACACACCCTCCTATTTGCAATCTTTCTTCCTGTGGAAGATTGACCTCCTAAGAGCGCTTTCTCTCTAAGTGGTAATTAGGTATTCTGGCCTTGTGACATTTTGTTCAGACTTCTGGGCCTTAATGATTTTTGTCTCATCGCATTCAAAACATGACTCTTCTAGTATTGCTGTCAGCCTGTAATACTGGCATGACATGCGAGGCCTTTTTCCACACAAAGGCTTTAAATCACACTGAGGCGTGTCTGTCTAACTGTCCATCCCATACGCATGAAAGGGATGTCTTCAAAGTAATGCCCCCTGAAAACTTGATTCAACACAAGCGTTCACTTGATCTCACAGGCATAAGAACACTAACCCTGCCCTCGGCAATCATCGTTTTTTTTTTTTTTTTTTTTTGTCATCGTTTCTTTTTCTCCTTGTAGGGGGATAACTCCTATGTGAAAGACCGCTGGTGTATGTTTGATGGATTCATGGTGTTTTTCATCTGGGTGTCACTAGTACTGCAGGTACATTGCAAGATTCTCCCTTACCTATTACATTTTTTATTATTACTCCACCATTTTCTTTGTTCACATAAAACAATGGTTTATTATAGTTTTTCACTTCTTGACAGTCTACTCATCTTTGTTTTAGGTGTTTGAAATAGCAGAGCTTGTGGATCAGATGTCTCCATGGGGAATGTTGAGAATCCCCCGAGCGCTCATTATGATCCGAGCCTTCAGGATCTACTTCCGATTTGAGCTTCCTCGCTCTCGCATCACCAACATTCTGAAGTACAATATTGCCATCACCATTTCTCTTATCTATGATCCCAACAATTAATATATACAGTTGCACAATAATAAATCTGGCATTGACATAAGCCTTTTTGTCACATTTTTTGCTTTGCAGGAGATCTGGGGAACAGATATGGAGTGTGTCCATCTTCCTGCTGTTTTTTCTTCTGCTCTATGGAATTCTGGGAGTTCAAATGTTTGGAACATTCAACCATCACTGTGTTACTAACGATACAGAGAAAGAGTAAAAAGTCTTTTTTTCCCGCTATTAAGTATAATTATATGACATTTCTGGTTTCCTAATATTATTAACAACCCGTTTTAGAAATAAATTTTTAACATCCTGTCATCGTTGTTTTTCCCACTCATAATGGATATCAGGCATTGTGCACTTACTGAAGCAATACTTGTTAGTTTGAGACATACATTGTAAGTAGGTTCCACACTGAGTGCAAAGCAGCAAATCAAGGCACCCAGCAATGCACACCTACTTAAAAACAGCCAGCACATTTTTTTTTTTTTTTTTTCAAGTTAAAGTATAAAAAATTATGTTTCTCTCTGCTAATTGTGACATTTACATTAAATCTGCACCATTTGGTTGTTAAGTGATCACACTATTCATCTGAGAATGATTACTAGTACTTACTTGATACTGTGCTGGTTGAAGGCCAAATGCTAAAGAGATTTGCCCACCTTTACAAACACCATCCTTCCCCTGCACAGTGCTATGGTTGTACATTTAGCAAAATACCAATGACTCAGCCTGATTTGTCAGTAACGGTCACCTGCAGAGAGGACTCTGACGGCTCTTGGCAGAATCTCATCTCTTGTGATAGGTTTGGTGTGACCATCTCAGCTGCAGCCTCTCACATTTGATTGGTCTTTTTTTTGTGGAGCAGAACCATGCACAGTCGTCAGGAGCAGGTTGACCTGCATTTGTTCATTTTTCTTGATTACATCAGGCTCATATTTATGAGCTCATAGCTGAAAAACATTGTTTACTTGAGTCAGTGGAAGTCAGTGTTTCTCTGCAGAGGGAAACAGGAAAAGCAGGGACTGGCATAGTATGTGGGGGAAAATGTGGGATTGTGGATGTGTTTCTGCAAAGTAGATTATGCATGTGAACACAATTGTGAGGGGTTTTCAATATAATGATTCACTTAAGGATGATGATAATATGATGTATAGAGGAGAAAGCCTTGTGGAGAGATGGGGGAAGCAATCATCGTGATTAAAGCCCAAGGCTGCAGAGAAAGCTTACACTAATTATAATAATTTAAATTTCCTGCATTGTCCAGCTGTTGTATTAAGCTCAGCTACCCCTTCCATTTTTCCTTATTGTGTGTTTAAGCACCCAAGGGACCCAAGGGACACATAAATTGACCATTAGTAGCATCCATTCATGGCTAGCAACATGGCTAACAACAGCAATACCTGACAGCTAATTTGTATGATGATATGCTACTTTCTCTGAGGGATTAGATGGAAAGTGGGAAAAATAGAGTATATGTATAGAGGATGAAGATGCCTTTGGATTAGTGAACAAAGTGATTCCTTTTTTTTTTTTTTTTTTTTTGGAAGTGATGACTTCTGTGATTGACCTCCTCACTGCTCAACACCTTTTGAGGTGAATAACATGCATAGTTGTATACAGTGGAAAATGTAATCTTTTGAACTGAAAATGGGTGACATTTCTTTGAAGATACTTTGAAATCATTGCTGATTGTCAAACTTTGACTGTTTCTTTAGCAGTTCAGGGCTTTGGTTTGACCCACTTCATTATTAATATCCCACTGTAACTGGACATTCGGTCTCTCATTTGAAGATAAATTTGTCTCTTTGATAAATTTGATAATTAATAGATAGAATGATTTCTTAGATAAGATACATTGATTTATTCAGCAGTATAATTAACTTTATTGGGATTCACCACTATACATCTGATCGCCCTTTGTGATAGATCAATAAATGATCCCTTCTGATCCTGTACCCCCTAATAAAGAGTTTGGATGAATGTCTAGGCAGGCAATTTGAGGAAATTCGTTTTCATTAGAAACCTCAAGCAGCTGGTGAAATGACATGTGGCTAAAAGTAAGGGACTTAGGAAAGATAACAGGCAGGTCGTCATGTCTTTGTACTCTGTATCTGAAGCCTTGAAAACCTGTAAAATTACATTCACATTGTGCAGCAAAACTTTTTGAATTTTACATTAGCCTTGTCTTTGTCTCTTATTTTACTCACAAATTATGAAGTATATGTTTGCCCCAAGTACCTACCATTGTAAACATATAATTGAATGTTTTTGTTCTTTTTTTTTTTTTTTCAGTAATGTGTCATGGAACAGCTTGGCCATCCCAGACACCCACTGTTCCCCACATGGAGAAGGTTACCAATGTCCTTATGGCTTCAAATGTGTGGACTTGGAAGAGCTGGGCCTCAGCCGACAGGAGCTTGGTTACAGTGGTTTCAATGAACTAGGTATAAACTAAAATACACTTCTAACTTCTAGAGTGGAGCTGCATTAAGTGCTTTGTAGAAAAATTCAGATGTCATTGTTGAGGAATAACAATATGTCACATCCATGTGACATGGACAGCTTGTACCCAAAAATGCAATAACTCTGTCATGTCAGTAGGTATTTACCAAACCCAGAGACCCTAAATTAGAACTAAATAAAAATCTGCTGTCTTTTACATTTTTTCCCATTCATTTCAAACATTGTAGTAATATGGACTGTTGTTTCTTCTCTGATTAAATAATATTTGTCCAACTGATAAAAGCACCCAGTTCATTTGCAAAGAGTAGATCAACAGCAGCTTAATTTTGTAGTTTGGCCAACTCACTTTAAATTTGTTATCTCTATCTGACCACATTTGTCTCTAGCAGTGACACAGACTTGCATTAAAGAACTGTTCATCAGATTAATGAGCCTGCCAAACAGTTATAACTCCATTTCTTGGCATTATGAAAAAGAAAGTATGCAGATACTGCTGTTTTGAATTCTTCATCCTTCAACTCATCAGAATGTGCATTCATTATAGATAAAAAGAGAAACTCAAGGTGTTGTTTTTTTTTGTTTTTGTTTTTTGTTTTTCTTGAAAACCCAGTTTGAGGAAAGCCATTGTAATTGGTGTGTGGCTCATAAACACAATTATCTTAAGATAAAAACTTAAAAAAAAACAAAAACAAGAACACTGATTAGTTATTGAAACTAGATGTGAGAACAGACACCAGTTTCCACAGCAATCTCTGCTTTTCATCTGTTTTTTGTTTTTTTTTTCCCCCCTCTCTTTGTTAAGGTACAAGTATCTTCACTGTATATGAGGCTGCGTCACAGGAAGGTTGGGTGTTCCTCATGTACAGAGCCATTGATAGTTTCCCTCGTTGGCGCTCCTACTTTTATTTTATAACTCTCATCTTCTTCCTGGCGTGGCTTGTCAAGGTTAGTCCGTCCCTCTCTACTCTACTTTCAGTTCCTTTGGCACAACAGCTGAGAGAGTGACTTACATAACCCAATCTTTCACCTACAGGCTTGTACCTCTGCTAGCAGAATGCTCTCTGGCTAATGATGGAATGAATGTTTTGAGTAGCAGTGAAAGGAAGGTCACTTTGTCATTTGTTTTTAATTGTCACATCACTTTTCCTGTCTCAATAGCTCTCTTCTTTCTGCTTTACAGAATGTGTTCATTGCAGTCATCATCGAGACATTTGCTGAAATCAGAGTCCAGTTTCAGCAAATGTGGGGGTCAAGGAGCAGCACCACCTCTACTGCTACAACTCAGGTAGAACTATTAAACTTATACACAGTAATGCGATAAAATGTCAAATAGACAACTTAATACAGTGCTCCAATGTGTCCTGATGCTTATCTCTGTTGTGGTGCAGACTAATAAAAACAATGGACAACAATGAATATCCTCACTGAGATGTCAGATGTCCTCTTTTTTTTTTTTTTTTTAGTAAATTGGTTGATAGCATGAAAGATCAAGTCTGCTTTCTCAGAACACAGTCCTGTATATTATTATTTTCTTCAATTTAATAACACAGATTGGGAAGATCTATTCAGTAAAGGGACACACAGACATTTAAGTGTCAGGTGTAATTTGAGATGTAAAATAACTCTACATAGCACTTTACCAGGAATTAAACTGCATGATAGACTCGCAGCCTTCTTGGAGTTTTAGCATTGGATTGGTGTGCCTTCGTAGGTCTTTTTTTTTTAGGTTTAACTCTAGCTCTCTTGCAGATATCCTTTTAGCTATGAAAAGATTTGTTATTTCAATCCTGATTAATGCAAATTTTTTGCTTGATGGAGCTGTGTTTGATTGCCTCTTCTTCACTTACAGTAGCCTACTCTGGATTGACATAAAGGGCGGGAAGTGGGTTTGAAGTAGAAAAAATCAAGAGAGAGACAGAAAGTCAAAGTATTCTGTGTAATACATTTATGATTTATGATTACATTATATCTGAAAACTAGGAAGAGGCAGAAAATCTGAGCTCTCTCTTTCAGAGCTGAGGTGTCGAATACATATGTTGATACCCAATAACAACTCCAATAAATAAAAAAAAAATATATATATATATATATGTGTGTGTATGCATAGATCTGCTAATGTGTTTTGTTGATTTAGATTTTGCGTAATGGTATTATGTGTGGATTGGAGTTGAGAAGAATCCAAACCTTTTAAACAAATTAGATTTCATAATAGAATCATAATAAAATTGGCATGAGTCAAGTGTTTTTCAGTCATATTCCCTCCTGGAGATTTGTGAAACTAATAATCCTATTGTTTCAGTCATGGCAAACAGAGCGGTGCATTTTACATGAATATACTGCCATGACCTTGAAAACAATTAGCCTTTCTTACCATTATCAAAATTAATTGTAATTGTCATCATCATCATCATCATCATTCCCCAATCTTTATCATAGAGGGTAAAAACTAATTAGCTTGGTTTGACACTTAGCTGTCAATCACTGAGGCTGAAACAATATGCTTCCTTCTTTGTGCTCTCTAGAGAGTGGGGATGGTATAAGGTGGCCCTCAGAGACACAATGCCACACTCCCCATTCTTTGACATTGCTGTGCTGTCTCCAGATTGTTGAGCCTTTTAACAGAGATTAGGCTGTAAAAGCCTAACTGTGTTGATAAAATGACAATGGATTAATCCACTTTTGTTTCACAGGATCAGGTTCTTTTTTCCCTATTTTGATGAATGGAGCTGTAATTAAAGGCTGAACCTGAAGTTGAATTACACTGAAGGCTACTTTGGGTTGTCTGAAGTTGAATGATATCAACCGTGTGTGACATCCAGGTTGTAGATACAACTTTCTTTGTCATACCATATAAAAAAAAAAAAAAAAAGATAATAAAAACTTTGGATTGAGCACTGCAGTCTTGCGAGGATGTGATCAAATGTGACGCTGATGTGACAGGTATGAAACTAAGCTGAAGCAAAGTTACATGTGGTTAAGAAATAGAACGAGTGAGGAAGAGAAACTGCACACTTTCTATGTGGAAAAACGAAGCAGCAGCTTTTTGCATTGGCTGTGTGATGCAACTGGAACTTTGAATTCATTCCTTTGAAATTTTGCTTGTTTGTCAGAGGTATATTGAATGTCATTTTCAACAGGTCAAAACTTTAACTGCACCAGGAGTGTACAAAAGAACTTTAACCAACGTCATCCATGACTTACTGACATCCATGACATTTTGTGTTGTGGATTTCAGTTTTTCAGCCATTGGCCACCATCAGATGCTGAAAGTGTAGCTGCAGTTTTGACCTATTTTGACTTTCTTCTTTTCTCCATACACTTTTGAAGTCGTGTCAGAAAACCTCAACTTTGCTTCTCCATGAATATCAATCTTGAACCACCAAACCACTTAGTTACTCAGTTCATCGGGAAATGTGAAAAACAAACAAAGAGTTATTTTTACAAACTCATTCTCCAAGAAGTTCACTGATATTGGACTATTCTGTAGTATATGAAGTTCAATGACAGCATGACAGATTTCATTTTCAATGTGAACAGTTTCTATTGGTGTGTTTGCACTGCTATGGATTCAGAACTGAACGGGAACTGACAGTCATGATCCTCAGATTATGAAATCCCCTGATTTTTGGGGTTTCCCTACATTTCCACTATAAGGACAGAATTACAATTTAAGAAGTGTTTCAGTTTGTGACCACTTGCTGTTACCGCTTCTATCAAATTAACTAACTTATTAACCCAATAAAGTACAAGAATATTGACATGTCTTGATAGTCCTTATGAGGTTATTGCATTCATTCATTTGTGCCTTGGGAGAAAAATTGATATTCATGACTGGGCCAGCTGCTTTGTGAGTTTGCAAGTCTCTGCTCTGATATTGATTTGTTTTTTTATTTTTCGCGTTAGACCCTTAGGCCCACACTGTATTTTGTTACTATCCTGCAATTTTGTGTGGGTATGAATCTGTGTGTATGATGCCTTCAGCTTTTTTGCGGCCACAGATGTTTTGTGAAGATTTAGCCAAAGGGTAGATGTGTATGCTTTGTCCACAATGTTTTTTTTTTTTTTTTGTTGTTTTTTTTTTTTGGGGTGTGTGTATGTGTTGTGTCGTCTGCCCCTCATGTACTGTCCTTGTGCCACAGATGTTCCATGAAGATGCTGCTGGGGGATGGCAGCTTGTAGCTGTGGACGTCAACAAACCACATGGCCGAGCTCCTGCCTGCCTCCAGGTAAACACACCTCTCAATTAATATGTTGCTGATGCTGTTGGTGTGAAAAGTCTTTCTATCCCTCTCACACAAAAACACATGCATGATTCTATGAAATATGTTTATCTTGATCTTTAATTTTGATCTCTAAAAGCTCAGCTCTGAATCTGCTCGGGTATTCTTGCTTGTGCGACTTGTTCCATTTTTATTTAAACGTGTCTCTTGATGTCAACCCACTTTGAATTAGTAGGGAATCCACAAACCTTGAACACCACATATGCATGCAGGATCACCTCATTGTTTTCACATTTGTCTGCTCTTGAATGGCTGTGTCAAATGACTAAATGATGGGATTTTAAATGAGAGGAGGCTCATGTTTGATGTGGAGAGGTGCACTAATGATGTCGCTCCAGTGATAGATGAGTTTTAAATGAGATCTACATGATGGACACCACTGTTGCCTTATGGCCGGTGTGATCTAAATGGTAGGGCTTTAAAGATAAGCTGAAAGCAGCAGGCGATGCTTACAGCTGGCCCACTGTTGATAGCATTGGGGTGTAAAAGGCTGGACCCTTGCTGTGAGAGACTGCCAATTGAGTCTACAGCTATGAAAGGATAGCTGGCTGGCAGCAAACTCTCATAGAGAAAATACTGTTCCGGTGCTCAGCTTGAAAGAGGAACACACAAACAAACAATCAGAAAGAGAAATGACAACTGAGAAATGGGGTTTGAGAGGAAGGGAAGAAACAGGGGAGAAAAGATTATTTATTTATATTATATTCCCATCCTTATCATCAGTTGGAGGGATAGCCAGAGGGATAAACATGGCTGTCTTCCCTCTGAGCCCTGTGCTCCATTACACAGAACATCTAAAGACTGCTTCATCTGCCTCATATCCAAATTGTCTTCCAGTGTCAACAAGAGGATCCTGTCTGAAAGTATGAATTAAGGGTTAATAGATGTGACATGTGACTTTAGGGCCGCAATGGACACCATCAAGAACCTGTGCATTTTTGTTTAGGTGGAGGTCCCAACCCACTGAAAAACAGCACAATGATGTCTGGCAGATTAACTGAACCAATCTTATCTAACATCATCTACATTACATTGTGTTACCTAATGGATTCAAGCATATTCCTAATGAATTACTCAATAATTAATTGTCAAGTAGGAGAAATGACTGCATTTCTTGAATTAAAACTCTGCTTCAAAATATAGTGTTTTGGCACCTGCCACATGGACCTATGTATTTCTCACTGGTACCAACACACCCACTCCAGTGCAGATCCTTATTGTTGTTGTTGTTGTTGTTTTTTTTTTTTTAACAGCACTGTTTGAAGTCAGAACAACAATGTCTTAAGAATGGAGACAGTGGGGCTGACCTCCTATTAGATGGACTAAGTTCCACAGTTCCTTTAGTGGTCCAGATTTTAGGACAACTTGCACTTCCATCACACGGATGAGCTCTGGGCAATGGCCCAAAAAACTGTAACAGATGTCTGCTGTCACAGGGAGCCTGCTACATTTAAAAAAAAAAAAAAAAAAACAGTGGGAAGGGAAGGAGCAATCATCTTGTGGTTCATTCTTGATAAAATCAGGGGAGTATATTTAATAGTAAGAGCAGTGTCACACAAGACACTTATTGCAGTGCGATACAAGGTGGGAGAGAGGTATGTAAATGAGCAAAATGTTTTCTGGTTCTTGAAATTTCATTGTGTGTGCTACTCACAAATTGCAGAATTTAACTCATTGTTTGCATAGGGTTATGTCAAAGAATGTATGGTGATATTCATACAAAAGAATTTGTTTCCACACAATGACTGAAACAATGCCACTATATGAGCTTGCAGAACCATTCCTCTATGTTCTTTGGCTTGAGCTATTCCTGAAACACCAGTGCTCACCAACTGATGCACAGCTAAACCTCGCAGAAAATGAAATATGTTGTTCAGAAGCTAAGTGTGTGACTGTATATATTACATCAGATGTAATGGAGCACTTAGTCCCTCTGAGATTGGTGGTGAAGTTTAGACCTGAATATTAAGTTTAGAAAAAGATTAATGTCTTAGTTGCACACGGAAATAGCAAAACATGTGAGATAGTTTTTTCCCTACAGAATCATCCAGTATGAACGTCCTTGTAAAATGGAGTCTAGTCTCAGTAATCTTTGTCACCTTCCTACTAAATACCCCCTGGCCTAGCATCCTAGCATGCAGCTTTTGTTTGTCATATACTGCAGACAAGCATACCCTGCTAATGACGAAGGTTTTCACAAGCCCAAGATCTTTAAGGATGATTTTATTCCCATTATGTTACAAATATTTTTCCTCTGCTGATTTGTGAATTGTTTTTTTTTTATCTAATTGATCTTTTAGCATTGTTGCTGATTACAGAGACCAAGATTAATATCTTAAAAGGCATCAGTGATTGTATTGATTACATAACTGCATCCAGGAATTAGCACAATGGCTGATTAAGTTAAGGATGTCTTGTTTTGCAATTTTGAGATATTCCTCTCTTTGTGTTCTTTTTGCTTGCTCATTTAATCTCTAGAGGCTGAAAAGATAGCAGTCCAAAGTTGTAAATTTCTATCTTTACAAGCAATGGATTCAGTTCTGAACTTCAAAACATGCCACTGACAGTAAATCTTTAGGGTAAGACATTTTAATAGATTTTATGAGCATGATTTATGTTTGTAGTCTCACTTGCTGTAAGCAAAAATGTGAAAACATTCACAACAAACTTATTATTTTTCATAAAGTGACCACAACAGCTGGTCTTTGTAAAAAAAAAAAAAAGGGAAAAAAAACTTTTTACTGCCAGCTTTTAGGCTTTTGTTATTATTTAAATGTCTGCCTACTTGAGGATTTAAAGTGTCAAACGTGAGGCAAATAATAATAAAGTAGTGTAAAAGTTGAATAGGAATGAGAATGACTTTGACAGGCATCATACAGTGCTAGTTTCAAACGTTATCTATTGTTTTCAGTTGTCAGTCACACACAGAGCATTTTGTGGCACGTCAAGCCATCAAACCACACTGAAAATGTTTTGATTTTATGCTGACGTCAGGAAACTGCAGTTCTAAGCCAGCTGTTCAAACCAAACCGCAAAAGCCACATCACAGAGAGATGCCCCTCGCGTTTGTAAGCGCGCAGTGTTTACCAGTGTTTTTAAATTCCTGCAGTAAATTGGTTTTTTGTTCTTATGCAAATGCGACCAGCAACAACAAAATCCAAGCAATTAAAGAAACATTTTAATAGATTCCCTCTATCTAATTCAAAAACATATGATGCACAATGTCTGCGGTGGAAATATATGCAAATTATATATGTGGTTTAGGTGGCTTATATTGCCTTCTTCTTCAGCAATTTCTGTTCACTGATGTTGCCACAGATGGCGTGATAGGGCGTCTTTTATTATGGTGGTATTGGTTTTGATTAATGATGGATATTTCCAGCTCTCTCTCCCCATAGCTTCACTAAACACGTTATTTCATTGCTTTTTCACCCATATCAGAAAGAAGAAGCGCGAGCTGAGTAGACAGGTAGAGTGAAGACAGGCAGTGGAGATCCAGCCTGCAGGGCCATCTGCAAGTGCTGGCAAAGTGAGGTGTGAGTTTCTGTTCTGCTCTGCCTGGCTCCAGAGTAATTGGCCGTCAAATGATTAAAATGTTTCAGGGCTGGCAGGTGGGCCCTATCTACATACAGGCAGCCTGTGTGTGTTCTCCTGTTTGTCTGTCGGTAGCTCATGCGTACCTGTCAGACTGTCTTTTAAACCACCAGCATGTGTCTGGTCAGGCCTTTGTGTGCCTTGCCGTCAGCCTGTCGATCTGCCTGTTGACGTCTGTCCATTTGAGCACGTTCGTGTGTATCACTGTGAGTCTGTCTGGGTCCGACGGGCTGCAGCAGTCGGAGATAACACATAATTGATTAACCACCTGCTCTTTTTGGAGCCGGAGAGGATCCAGAAGGACCACAAACCAAAATAGCCCTCATAGCGGGGAGCACCTCTGCTCTCCATCCTCATTCTGACAGTTGTTTTTTCAATGATTTTATGAACCTCACAGTAATCTTAATACCAGTCTTAATTTTGATTTTCTGCCATCCAAAGCTATCTTTCTTACAGTGTTTCTGCTAAAATTACTCGTGAGTAAGTGTGGCCAGTACTGTGGCAGTTTGATTTGACTTTATTTTTCAGGTTTTTTTTTTCTGGTTATGCTGCTCTGGAAAAATAACAAATAACACCCTTACTATGGGTTTCACCAGAGTGGTTTATATTTGATGTGTACGTGTTCTTATTAGCTTTCATGCTGAAAGTCTAACGTTTGAACATTAAATATTAAACCAGAGGCAGCAGCTAATTAAGTTAGCTTAGCATAGAGATGTGGAAAAAGGGGGAAACAGCAAGCATATCTTTATCTAGGGGTAAATCTCACTACCAAGTGTCAAATGTAGTCAGTTAAAGAAGCTATTTGTCAGATTTGATATAGCTAAATGTTAAATGCTAGAAATAGCCAAGTTTCCAGTCTGCCATGAAGATTTTGTCCAACTCCAGTCAAACAACAATTGTCACCACTTTGCCTTGGCAAGAAATTACATTTTTCAGCAGGCAAAAAGTTTCCACTGGTGACTTCAGGACGTCCAAACCAATAGTGCATCAAATCAATCTCAGTTTACCCACAATTTAGAATTATTGGACAACTGTTTATGTAGAAGTTAAACAATTGACAAGTAGTGTGTAATCTTGTGCTACACTTTGGATTGTACCTCTGGACAGAGCCTGCACAAATATATTTATTTATGATCCGACATGAAATTGAGGTTGAAGTCTGAGCTCAAATGCATGGATATGCTACTGTGTATGTGTTTGTGATTTAACAGAGTAACTGGCAGTACATTCATTAATGCCAAAATTGTGTTCGTATCACAGCTCATTTATCCAACTACACTGTCTTTGTACTCTATTGATTGCTCTGTATCTGCTCACAGTACAGACATGTGTGCTTTCCAGTCTTCCTTTTGGTTTCATGGTAGCAGACCAGACCAGTAGAGGTTAACAGAGCATGCTGTTTCTTTCCCCACAGACCTGCTCTACTAATTAGTCCCTTGTGCTCAACAATGATATAATTACACTGCAGATTGGAGCTTTGGCTGTTGTAAGCAAAAATAGAGGGTGGCACTTTATGCAGGTGCATCCCGCTTGTATTTAAAATTTAACCCAGACACATAAATGAAGGAACTGGGGGATTTCGGTTCATAATCAAAATATTACATCCAAGAAAAGTGAGAAAAGCCATGATAAATGCTACCTACTTCTAGTAGCCCAGGAGGATCATGTGATTAATTTAACATCACCTTTTTGGCAATGAGCAGTTAATGCTGCTTGCTTGCCCTGCCTCCGTACTCAGTTCGAAGAGCTAAATGCAGAGTGATGGATGACCTAGTAGCTCACTGGGGGATACTCAGGCCCAATGAATGGAGCACCTTTTTTATTACCTCTCCCTCCAACACCAGGGGTTATTGATTTTCTGGATCCCTCCTAGCCCTGCTGGCCACCGATCTTTGCCACCTGGATCTTCTTAGTGACACCATATGTACCCCTGAAAGCCTTCAAACACAACAGTCAAGGTTAAGGCCAGTTTGCTTCCGTCAGAATGAGAAGGAGGTCACAGAGGAAAGAGAAAATGGCTGGGAAATAAATAAATAAATAAATAAATAAATAAGAAAGAATGAAATGGTGAAAGCATTAGTAAAGAGGAAAATTTGGGGCACTGCAGGATATACGTGTATAATGCAAAATAAAAATACCTGCAAGCGGCGATGAAGTGTCAACATTCTTAGACTGACTAGCATGACTGGATCAGATTGTTTATTCAGTCTAGACAGCAATCAGCTAGATGCACATTTTAGTGATATATGCTGGAGTGAAATAAACCAAAAGAAGAGGCGGCAGAAACCAGACAGGAAATGCATACAGGGGTGGCAAAGCAGAGGAGATATTATTAAGAGTAGGAGCGTACACACAGGCAGACTATCATGTTTTATTAAGACCTTTTTTCCAGCCAAAGACATGAGTCAGCCTGTTCAGTCAGAACTGTAATAAGTGAAGGGGCTCCCACTTTGTCAGATCCCCAACCCAGCAGGATTTTACACACCCACTGCTTCAGCCAAAAGCTTTATATCAAAATAACTCTGTGCTGATGCCAAACAATGCTGAAAGTTAACTGCTCACCAGTTCCACAGTAGATTTCAGAATTGGCCTGTCTGTTAACCAAATGCCACGCAGCAGAAAAAAAGGAGCCTCAAACTCTGATTATCATTGTTTATTTATTCAGTGTCAACAAATTGCTGTGCAGAGTCTGAAGGGATAAGTCAAGTGAAGCAGTATGTAATCCCACTCAGTTTCTCTTCTAATCTGAGTAAACAGGAGGAAGAAAACTAGCTGGAGTTTGTGCCAGAACATGGCCCAGTCTGTTGGTGACAATTCCTGTGTGAACGTTCCTAAATCCTGCCAACTATGTGCACATGTGCTACACTCATCTCTTGTACCAGTGGAAAGAGCATTTGTCCTCCTTGACAGTCGGCATGAACAGACGGAGCACGAGGAGGCAGTCATTTGTCTGTCAGTCTTCTCCCGTCTTCTGTTACAGTTTCAGACACTGGAAAAGCTCCAGAATTGATGCATGTGCTTAAACCCTGCTATAGATGATCATTGAGCTTCATTACAGTGAATCGTGTTGAGACATCTTCCGTGGACATGGCTGAAAGTTGTCTTACCTCCTTAATGACAATGCAGTTTATGTCCCAATGACAGTGAGTGAGACTTTGTTGTACGTGACTAGACATACATTTGATAAGGAACAGACGTTCTCAGGGAAGAGGTTAAAAGGCTTACTGGAAAAAAGTGTTGTTTTGCGTTTTTTATTTTTTTAATTTAGGTCACAGTGTTTCACTAAATACCGACTTACACTGAAGAACCAACAAAAAAAGCTGTGAAATTAATTCACACATTTTGAGGCCCTGTATGGTGTACCGGCGCCATCAGCTGCAAACTCTGTGATTTTGTGTTAGAACAACATGGACCTTGTGATGTCATGAAGGCCAGCACTTCCTTTATCTTTAGTCATTTGGGAAAAAAATGAGGAATGCAAGGTAAAAATTATATTGTTATTGTATGGTAGAGCTGCATCTGTCATACAGGGGTTACAAATATCTGGTGCTCTGCAGTTAGCTATCCAGCTTCTTTTTCTTTTTTTTTTTTTTTGGTTAGCAGTTTGATTCCCAACAGCTGACAGAGAATATGGGCAAAGTCAGGACCTTGAGAAATTCAACTGTGTCATACACACAAGCATGTACTTTCTGTTCTCTGTCAGTCTGCCTCTGTCATTCCTGTTTCCTCCCTCCCTCCCTCACACACACACACTATCACACCCACAAACACACCACTATGTTCAGCCAAAACACCCATGGGGGAAAACGTCTGGTCGCTGGAAATGTCAAACTGCTTTGTCACGTCCAATCTCAGTCAGGGAGCCTAACCGCCGCGTGTGGAGAGTGGGCATGGGTGTGTGTGTGTACTGCAAAAACACCCAAGCCCAAGGCTACAACCTCTGTTGGTCTGGAGCTCTCAGTTGGGCTTAAAAGAATGGCATGAATTCACATTTGTGACATAGATTGATGGTGTTTAATAAAAAGCAACCAAGCAAACAAAGATAAAAGCTAGATAAGGTGAAAAGGAGTAGAAATAAAAATTGTAGAACATTGAAACAAATGTAATAAATTAATTTTTTTCTCTTTAACACTGATACATCATCTTTTACCCACAAGTTCAATCAGATAATTTTCTCAGCTAATTTTATCACTTGTTTAAAAAAAAAAACAAAAAAAAACACAACAGTAAATCAAACTTTGTACAGTAAGTGTTTTTGTGTGTAGGAGGGTGGATGGCAGTGGTCCTGTTTTCCTGCTGCGAATTTGATCTTTCCGGCAATGCTGAAAAAAAAAAAAAAAAAAAAAAGGAAAAAAAATCTTCATCTGTCTTAAAGTCCTTTCTCTCATTTTTCACTTTTCTCAATCCTTCCCATTGCCAATCTCGCATGCAAGTCTTTTTTTAGGGTGAGTGATTCTACCCACTCACAAGCTGTTCCTTCTGCCACATATATGCAGTTCATGGCTGTGATCACATCTGTCGCATTGTCTCCAAAGGAATGCAATTTATGTCTGCTCGTCTAAATGAAGAGTGTATTCTTTGTGGAGCAGTTTCTTCTCATTCTTTAATGCCATGATTGTTTCCATCATGTGCTGTGGTTGTAGGCGCTCGATGCCAGTACATTTCCCACAGGAAATAACATACATTTGTCCCCGGTCCCCCATTTTTCCCCTCTTGTTTCCAGCTGTCTGAATACACGCTGATTCTCCTGTCTGTTTCTCCCAGCAGCCAATGAAAGGCTCCTGATTGCTTTGAATTTCTGACAGTGTAGCTGCTGGCCCTCGTTGCCTGTTTCCAATTATTACTATGCAATATAGTTTATGGTTGGCATTGCCACTAAGAAAGAACTTACACCTGTGATACCACATGTACATCCCATTTGTCTTTGAATATCTGCCAGTCTGTCATCTGTCATGCAGCCTGTGTTCTCTGAAATCCTAACAGGATTCATATCTGTGAATTTGAGCAACGTCGTTTTTGGTTGAGGTTATCTACTCTAGGAAAATAAGAAACAGTGTGAAACACAAGGGTGCATCCTTCTTAAGCGAGTTAGTCATTCTTAGTCTTTTGTCTATTATTTGGTGTACACTGAACCTCCTGTTTGAAGACTCTCACTATGCAGATAGGTAGAAAAAATGTATTCTGAAAGAAAAGGAGATCTCATCTGCCTGTTTCCTTATCTGTCATATGGAATAAGTCTCACTCAGTGGTGCAATACCCCTTACTTGGCTTATCTGTCTTTCAAATTGGAAATTATCTATCTCAGACAGTGCTGTGATTTTTATCACAGTATTGGATGGCTCATATTCAAACCTGAATTTGATCAAGTGCTCTCCTAATTTGCCTGTTGTTTGCAATTTACATTGATTGCAATTGTATGCTGCTCTGTTTCCACAGCAACTGATGCGATCCTCTGTGTTCCACATGTTCATCCTGAGCATGGTGGCTGTGGACGTCATCGTTGCTGCTAGCAACTACTATAAAGGCGAGAACCACCGCAGGCACTATGATGAGTTTTACATGGCAGAGGTGAGATGTTTTTTTCCAAATGACCACTCCAACACCCATTTAATGTGATACCAATAAGATCAAGTTTAACATGACAACACCATATTTTTAATTAGATCTTATTTTTATTCAATAAAATATCACGGTACAATGTTAGAATGTAATCCTGGTTTTTATGAATGATTTGGAGGTGTAAGGATATGTCAACCAGTTTAGAATTCCTACACCTGCATATGTCGTCCTATCTCAGTGGGCGCAGCTCATTTTCTTCATATTTATTGACTGATATATCCAAATATATTTCTATATTATTCTTCTTTTTTTAACATAAGCTTATACACACACACAAGACAGTGTGTTTGTTTGTCATCAGCATGCAGGTGGTAAAGCGAAGACTGTGCCCACCTTCCCCATGCCCTCATAGCTCTCTCTCACACACAGCTGAATGAAGAAGATAAGAAGAAAGGGAAAACCACACACAATTTTACCCTCTCTTACTGCCTCCAACCATATCATACAGTCATCGATCTGCTGATTTGTTCCAGTCTGTGTGAAGGCTGTGAGGGGAAAATGGGATATGGAGGCGGTGGGTTTAGAGTTAAATTGTGAAATGTACACTTTCTTGGTGAGGTACCGTTTTTATTCTCCTCTATAGGAGAGTGGAGTAATTTATTATTGCGCTTCCACATAGTTAGTAGACTACTATAGCAAGAGATTGATTTAAAACTGAATTGCCAAAATTCATGCAACAGAAAGAGAGAGATATAGACAATGCTCACTCCTTGCTATGGGTTCTAGCTTAAAAAAAAAAACAATCCTAGGAGATTAGCAGAAACTTTTAAATAACCTTTGTAGCAGCAGGTGTCATACCACTTTCCTGGTCAGTGTGAGCAAATTCTTCCTCATTCTGACAATGACCATTTCATGCACTGCACTGCTGCCACATAATTGGTATATAAATAATTTCATCAATAAGCAAGTGTTCCTAATAAACTGTTCATAGAATGTGTTTCACATCATTCGACATGGTAGCATCCGACCAACCCCAGATGGTAAATGATTGAGTAATTTAAATTCCAAACCTCTAACACAGCGTTTTCTGTTGACAAGACTGCATGGTACTTTTTTCACTGGCTTCCCTCTTAAAGTGAAATGTAAACAATACCACACTGCAAAAATATTCTATTACTGCTTTCAAAGTTCTGCTTTCAAATTTGTGCTGTGTTATGGAAGTACTCATCAGGCAGAGGGCTCCGTCAGAGTGTTGGCATGTATTATTGATTATCAGTGAATCATAGTTTCTCATTGAGTGGTATTTTATGAACTCATCATAGAGCATTGCTCATTGTACATCATGTGTAGTGAGAGAGATTTGTGTTGACAGGAAGAAAACCCCAGCTCTGATTTCTATTTGCTTCATTCTATCCCAGGTTGCTTTTACCTTCTTATTTGACCTGGAAGCTCTTTTGAAGATCTGGTGTCTGGGTTTTACTGGTTACATTAGCTCCTCACTGCACAAGTTTGAATCTCTGCTGGTGGTGGGCACCACACTACATATCTACCCTGACCTCTACCACTCCCAGTTCACCTACTTCCAGGTATGAATACACACTCTAATGTTGCAAATCCACAAATCCTTTGTTATTTTGAATATCAAGTCAGTCACAGTTTCTGTTCTTCAAGTCATCCACACTTGAAGAACAGAAACTGGGATTCATTTTGTGGCATTTCTTTCCTGTGATCATGCATTAATGAACACAAATCAGTCATATCACTCCCCTGGGTTGGCAATCTCTCTATTTAAAACATGTTCAATGCACCATCCCCACTAATGTGTCACAGAAATAGAAATTAAGGAATTACTTCATTTATTTAATACAAATAGTTTTTATCTGGTTTTTATTTTAATGGTATTAATCACGTCTCATCAGCCTGAGTTTGCAGTTTTCAATCCCAGTATGTGAAGTGCTTTCCTGGTAAAGTCCTGATCCTTCTCTAGGAAGAGCTAATATTATATTTCTCTGGCCTCACTAAAGATGTATCTGCCACTGATGGTCTACATTATTAAATTTCAGTTGTGTTTGTGATCCAACATCCTCCAAAGTGTGGACATTTTATTCGTTATTTCCCATACCTACTTTTCATGTCATTGTCACGTTTTCCATTTCTCAAGGCATAAATAGAAAACAACTTTGCATATTGTTACACCTGTGCGGCAATGGTGCTGTCTAGGTTTAATGCTGTCATTAAAGATATAAGTATCGTACGATGTCCAAAGTTTAACCCTGTGACCTTCCTGTAGGTAGTGCTGCGTAGCTGATGTGAGGCTTTGTGGACACTTGATAAGAAAGGGCTTCTTGCTGTGTCTGTAATGAGCCTTGACCAGACAAGCTGTCCTGATCCTGTCTGATTCTCAACAGTTGTCATCCTCACAGGAGCAAGACTTATATTCAAGCAAACACGTGTACTGTAGCAGATGTTAACTGCATTCCTGTATTCTAACAATATTCCACATCTTGTAATGACTCTTATTAAAAGTCTGAACATTACGGATTATACAACAGTTTTAATGGAGGATTCCCACCCCCTCACCCATCCTGTGATTTGTGATCGGTATTGGCAGATACTGATTCCAATGACTGATAATCAGTGGTCGCTCCCCAAAAAGCTGATTAGGACATCACTAGTTTAAATGTATTTGAACTGAAAGTATTTTCTGAAAATTGCATTCAGGACTCGGTTGTAGTCTACATTTAATAACTACTAACATAATCTTCTATTATTTGAGTTCACCTCCAATTTCATAATAATAGAAGAGCATTCATAAGGTATTGGCAAGAACAATGACAGTCACAAAAAAATGATTGTCCAAATAAATAATCCAAATAATTTCACATGGAGGAAACAACCTCATGTTTACATCTAATATTATTTTCAGTCAATTTATCAATTTTCATCAAAAGCAATCAGTTTTCTGCTTTAGCTAATGAGCTTTTTTTTTTTTTTTTCTGAGCCAATGGAAGCAAATGCTTCAGTCATGGTAAAATATTTCTAACTCACTCTCTCTGCTGCTGCCTTTCCAAGTAAGCCTCAGCTTAAACTGGGGACATTTTGTAACAAGTGATTAACCTGAAGGCTCTGGGCTGGCATCAGAACTGTCTTCTAGCCACAGAAGAAGCGACTAGGCTGAGCAATCATTGATTCCCTCTGCTTTTTATTTAGTTACACCCTTCCACAGCTAAAGGTTAACCTTAGCCAGTGTTTTTCAGGTTGTACAAAATGTCACAGGCTTTAGACCTCTACTTAGAGCGATGCAGCTTTGACACACATACACTTGGCAGAACGATTTTTAATCAGCCAGCGGAAGCCACCTCGACACTTCTGTCTCTGTGTCTTCAGAATTACAATGACACTAGTAGCAGCACAATTTAACAGTCCAGTCAATTTATTCATTCAGAGATCCAGCCAATTGTATAATTTTTGGGCATTTCTAGTAGGGATGCCTGATCCAATTCCTCTTATTGATATCCAGCCAATATGGGTTTAAAATTCTGGATTGGATATCTGTGACAGTGACAATGTGTTAAATTAATTCAATTTTATGTTAAGTATGTATTTGTCTTGCAAGAGGCTAGAGCCAGAAGTGCACATATGCAGCACAGCTAGAAAGCCTCGCTCTGTGTTTTGTGATTTATTGTTAATCAGTGTAGCAGACATTACGTTTTGATTCAGCCATGCAACAGCATCCTGTCATTTGTGTTATCTTATGTGTTATCCGGCCCTGAGTATGAAATGTGTTTAGGACCATTTCTGGAAAAAGTCAATGTTTTGTTGTACATCACATTAACGCAATTATAGTCAAGTTTTTTCCCTGCACGTCACATCTATTTCAGTTCCTGTTCTGGTCGTAGGCTGGGGATAAAAAAAAGGAGATAGGTTATTTATGGACTCATCTCCTTTGTGAATTTCCCCTCTCACAATTTGCTCTTAGTCTTGGAGCTTGCATCTGTTATAAAATAGATAGTGGTCATTATGGTCTGTCAGGAGTAGAAGATAGTGTCTTCCCATCCCATCTGTCATCATGCTGAGTGTTGTTACTGTATTTGTTTACTGTAGGTTTCTCTTAAGACCAGTATCCCACATTTGTTTGCTCTCCTTTTCTTTCCTTTCTTGCTATGTATCAATGGAATGAGCAGTAGCCAATCATTTGGCTTAAAGATGGATGCTAAAGAAAAACCTTTGGCCGGAGGCGTCACACTGCAAAGCCCAATCAATAGCCACTCTCTCGATCTCCAATCAAAGCCTGACCAAGATGCATTACCTTTTTGGGGTTGCTGTCGCCACAAGCAATTTAGGGACTAAGCCTGTTGACAGAGCACAGTATCACTGCTCCTTTACCAATGGGTCAAGATCAATGTTCTCCATTTTAAAATCAATATGTAATCAATGAGCTTCTATGTTTACTTTTAAACTCTGCCATTTATTTTAAATAGCTCCTGTAAACAGCATCACCTCTTGCTTCCTTCAATTTGAATTATCCTCCTGTTCCCAAAGCCAAAATTTGCACAATTTTACAGTGGTCGCACAACAGTGGTCTGTTTTCCTTCCTCACAGGTGCTACGTGTGGTACGTTTGATTAAGATTTCCCCAGCACTGGAAGACTTTGTGTATAAGATATTTGGTCCAGGTAAAAAACTAGGCAGCCTGGTGGTGTTCACTGCCAGCCTCCTCATCGTCATGTCGGCCATCAGCCTACAGATGTTCTGCTTTGTGGAGGAGCTGGACCGGTTCACCACATTCCCCAGGGTAAGACCAAGCTCACACTCACCTTGCCACCACTTTTTATCATTTTATTAATACAATTGAAATTTTAAATATATCTTGTAAGGGAAAATGAGCATGGCCTGTTCATCAGAAACTTTTGTTGGATTTGACTATAGCTTTGGCATTTTTTTACTTTTAGGTTTGGTTACACATTTTAAAATGATTTATTTAGGTAGATTAGTAGTAGTAGTCACTGGAGGAATTCCCCATATAAGTCATCATAAAGTAATTCGGCAGATACATCTATGTGAATAGGTGGGGGCAGTTAGTTGACTATGGTTGATGTAATTTTGATTGTATTGTATTATGCAGGGTTTTCTGTTAGTGACAACTGGTTTTCAGATATTAAGTTAAACCCATAATTTGTTTCAGTCTCTCAGTTTAGATTACACTCCTGCCTCTCCTGTCCAGTGTAGTTTGAAAGTGATGAAGCCAGCAGCTTGTGAAAATGATTAGGGAAAAATAATATTTTAATTATGAGATACAGGAGGTATACGAAATATACAAAATAAAAATGCAGAAATTCACATGAGCACCTCCAGAGGAACGGCTCACACAAGTGATGTAGGCCTCCAGATGTTCATGATGGGTTGCATGATGGGTCGACAGATGTGGAACCTCCTTTGATTTCTAAGTGCTCACAAGCATCTTTCGCTGTCATTAGGCGCATCATCCCCTCCTCGTTTTCCTTTTTCTCTCATCCACCATTTCATTGATCCCAGGCACAGTGGGACATGAAGGGTTGCTCATAAACAGATGCCACTTGTATGCTGCGTTACCCTTCTGTTTACTCTCCTGTGCGTGACACACATGCACATGCGTGCACGTAGACACTCACACATCATAGTTAATGATGTTTGGCGGCCTCCCCTATGGGCAGACCTGTTGCTGGGTTTATCTTTATCTGCAGTGACTAGGGCACGTTATCAAGTGGGAGGGGCTGGGAGCAAGGGAGGTAGGGGGCTGCTACCCGGAGGTGCGATTCTGAGGAGGAAGCGCAGGCGTGCCATTTGACTCCAGGGGCCACCATGTCGCATCTGCTGTTCCTTACACCTTCATCTGACCTCTGGCAAGAAGACGAGAGGGAAGCAGAGACATTAACAGAGTATAGAAACGGAGGATGCCTGTTGGCATTCCTCTCTTTTTTTTTTTTTTTTTTCCTGTTTAATGTTTAAAAATTTCAGAATCGCAAGCCAGAATTAGATGGTTATGAGGGGGGGGGTCATGTACATCAGCCCTGTGATATTTTCTCTCATCTAAGAAAGAATTTTTCACATATCAAATCTGTCTGTTTTGCTGAATATTTTCTCCTCTCTCTGCCTTTCCTTTTTCCCCTGCTTCCATCTGTGTACTCCTCTGGCCTCTGTACACTTTTGTCTCTCTCACTTTCTCTTGTGCTTTCCTCCCTGCAGGCATTCATGTCCATGTTCCAGATCTTAACCCAGGAGGGCTGGGTAGATGTCATGGACCAGACCCTTGTAGCTGTAGGTCATATGTGGGCTCCAGTGGTAGCTATTTACTTCATCCTCTACCATCTGTTTGCCACCCTGGTGAGGAACTCAGTGTGCTGCTTCACATTTAGAAGTCAAATAAGTTTACAAGACTTGGTTATCATTATTTTTAGTACATACCATATTTGCTGAAATTCAAATTCAAACATATTATTGTTTTGTCAGATTAAAAGCTTTCTGGAGAAAATAAGTTGCAAAAACATATATAAATATTTTTTTTTTTTTTTTTATGCAATTCAATTAGTACCCCAGAGCCCTTTCAGCATTCTTTCAAGTGGTACATCTAATCACAGACAGTCAGTCTTGCAGGTATAAGAAGTGCTGACATTTCAGTGTTTAGCCTTCTTATATGGGGAGCCATCAGACAACACAGGCAGTCTCTGGATTATTCACACCTCAAATCAGACAGACAGGATTTCTTGTAGGGCACAACAAGCAGCAAATGCAATTACTGACTGATGAATTACTGAGACTTTGTACTCTTTGTCAAACTCTGTTGCTTTTTTAAAATGTATTATTATATATAATATATATATAAATATATAAAATGTATAATATATATAATCATTACATTAACAGTTTTAACGTGTGCTCACACACATCTTGTATTCTTATGAGATTCCTTTGTATGTTGCATCCCAGATCCTCCTCAGCCTTTTTGTAGCTGTTATTCTGGACAATCTGGAGCTGGATGAAGACCTGAAGAAGCTCAAACAGGTAAAACAAAAAATCTTCTGAACAACATGTGCTGAGACTAAACAAATTCAGATTTATAACGTCAATCATTATCTGGAAGTAGTAACACTTCATTTATTTGCACATTAAGCAAAGTATCCACAAATTCATAAGTGCCTCAGCACAGTCAGGTGTGCGAACAAGTGCTGACAAATCAGCAAATGTGTCGATGATCATGTGGCTTACTTACAACTTTAAAACAAGTTGTTGCTGCTATAGAGTGAAAGAAAGAACTTTTCTTGAGAAAGAAATTATTGTCGTTTCCTTTATTCTTTTACTATACAAACATACAGAATATGATTTAAAAAATGTACACTACCAGTCAAAAGTTTGGACTTATTTTACATGCATATAGATTTCTCTCCCCATGATCTGAAGTGATGACTGATTTCCATCCTTCCGACAATTTCTTCCTGTTTGCTGCATTATGCTGTAGCAGAGGTTCATTTTCTGGCCACATGTGGGCAGGGCACTGGCTATTTTCTCACCTTATTGTGACTTTTATCTGGAGGGTTGAGTAAGTGGGCAATTAAAAAAAAAAAAAAAAAAAAAAAAAACCCAAACCCTGTTGTGTGGAAAAAGCTGGTACTTAAAGCACAAACACACTACAGTCACGGCTCAGCAGGTGATAAGCAGTTTCTATCATCAAATGCATATCAAGTGTAGCTGCCAACAGATTTTTGCTGGGAAACTGCTTTTTGAACAGTCACTGTGAGGGAATTAAAACCATACAATGCTTTTTCATGAATTAATGAATCGCACACACATACTTTACATTGTGTGGACTCATAGCTGGATGACAAGCTTCAGCTTGTCCAGGAGAGGTTATTTCCCACTCACAGCTGGGTGATTAAGCGCACTGAGTGTAAAATTGCCTATTTTACAGGTGCTTCAATCACGGATACAGAGACTGACCATAAATAGGCTGTCTATGCTGATCATCCCCCCTGCATGAGATAGCTTCTCTAAACATGGCACAAGCTCAGTGACATGTCCAACCTTTCCATAAGAAATACACACGTGGGCTGGGAGAGATGTGAAACCAATTACCGTATATGTGATGAATCATCTCTGCCTGCTGTTTGATGAATGACTTCATTGAGCTGGTAATGTTTGTTATCTGTCATTAATGTGACTTGTGTCCATGGCAAGCTCTTTAAAAAAAAAAAAAAAGAGGGGAGAAAATGACCACACAGAGAAAATAGTTCTATTGCACCTGGTGTGTTTCTTTTCAGCTCAAAAACTTGTTTTGTTTCTGTGAGTGCTGTGGGAAGTTAGTTAATATCAATCAATATTTATTGTTAGACAGTTTGACACACAAAAGCCACATGTGTAGTCTTCCTCCCTTGGGCATTTTTAATCGTTTCTTCTTCACAGCTGGCCGAGCACACTGTGTTCAAATTACTCAGAAATAATGGAACAACAAATTGAAGCAGAATAAACTATTCAGTGAGTTAATGCAAATTGTTGAATTTTGTCTTGGAAGTGAAATAAGGGGATGGGGTGTGTGTGTGTGTGTGTGTGTTTGGATGCTGCACACTAGTTGGCAATAAAGAGAAAATAGTTACATCACTGGGGATGTAATTATATGCATTTATTAGTCAATGTGCCAAAGTGAGCTAATCAGAGTTGAATATACTGCCAAGCTCAACACTAAATTTATACTGTGCTGCTATAGTGTTGTTTGTGACCGTGTATATCTTGCGTGAACATCCCATCACCACATCTTGCTCTGGGTGTGTCAAAAATCATTTTATGAAACGAGACAGACATGTCAGCTCCTCATTGTATTTCACTTCCACCCATGAAAGACTTGAGGCGCACAGGATGTGTTTTGGGTTGCAGGTGCACCAGCGGTGTCTTTATGTGTGTCTTCGGCGTGTACATGTCACGTTGAAATGAAAATTCATGTGCGCAGTCAAGCTTTGAACGACAAGGACCACCTGCGCTAGAAAATTATGCAAAACGATGTGATCCATTCTTCAAATTGTTTTCTAAATCCAGTATGTTGGTAGGTGAATACCAATGCCATGTTATACATCATGTCTGTTATATTTATAGATGGTAATGCCCAACTTTAACATTAAAATAAACAAATAATGAATAATTAATTTAAGGTGATGTAGTTTTTGGTATATTTATCTCCATATAATGTAGTTTACAGTTCTCCTGATTGGGAGTTAACTATTTTATATATAAATGTGTATCCCAATGCACAATAACAATGTTGTTTAGTCAAGCCAACATTTTTGAGAATTCATTTTACATTCAAGCAAAATACCTCAAAATTCAGTCCTGTCATCATGCGTCATGCATTAGGAGCCACACGGGTTGTTTAGGTGCTGGCATGTGCAGAATCACATTATGACTTAAAACTACAAGGCTTTTACCTTCACTTTCAACTTAACTAAATGACAATATTTCTCAAGCATCCACCCATTTGCTCTAATCTGCACTGTTATTGCCTATATCTGTGCTCAGTGGAGCATTAATGAAGCAGATCAGTGTGGATGGCGAGTTACCAGGCAACACAATTTGGCCGTCATCCTGTCGTCAGCAGCAAAGGTTCACATTTCCACCTGTCATTCCATGAGTACTAGATACTTCTCCTTAACTGTTGCCATTTCTGCGTTTGCATGTTTGTTTTTTTGTTGTTTTTTTTTTTGTGAGGAAGCACAACTATATTGTTGCTGGTTTGTTGATGGCATCAATAACGCATGTAGCTGAAAAGATCTATCATCATTTACATACTGACTGCAGCCAGCCTTTCAAGGGAATGTGTTGGCAGCCGTCATCCTCGACAGAACATTTTTCTTGATTTGGGTTTTTCTGCATTTCTAGCTTGGGACCCCCGAAGAGGCGCAGAGCCTTGTGCATAGTCACACTTTGATCTAGCAAATCATTGTTCATTTGCTGTGCAGTAATATCTAGTTGCTTTAATGCTGTGTGATGTGAGCTGTTGGCAAGTGAAACTGGATCTTTGCTTTGTAATCACAGGCTGAGAACAGAAATTTAAGTTTCAGAAATTTCAGCACATACACACACAAGCACACAGTGAATATTAATTATTAGTAAAATGAGATTAAGCAGGGCTGCAGCTAATGAATGACTAGTTTATTCCATCATACTGATGAGCAAGGAGAACAAAAGTATCAAGATTTTCTTTCTATTAGGATTTACACACACACACACATAAAAATATGTGCGCATGCATCAGTGTGTGCTCCGCTCATCAGTGTTGATTGGGATAATGCATTTATCGCGTGAAATTAGGTTTGGTAGTAATTTTTAATGAAATGAAGCCTGGCACTGAAGAATGAGACCAAGGAGAAGAGAGGTGGAGGAAGGAGGCATTAGCCCTGCCCCTCCTACTCGCACACACACCATGGTTTTCTGCTAATAGCAGTCAAACTGGTTATATTTTCAGTATACTGAAGCATTAAGATCATTATTCATGCACATTCAAAGGTCCGAAACACAGAAATCGCAAAATTGATATTTTGACTTGGAAATGGACACAAAGTAATGTTCACCTGATCAACATTGTTTCGAGTCTAACACACCACAGAACACCAAGTCAAAATGTTTTGTGAAATTAACAGTTTAACACACATTAAGTGAAATACTGATGACATGGGACGCAACAACTATATAGCAGCCATTAATTGCACAAGCACTGTGTATGGTGTTGCTGACCTGACAATCCTCAAGTCCTTAAGTGATCCCCTGCAAAGTAGACCGCCTGGAGGCACTTGTCTTTGCAGGTGACATAATATCATTAGGATATCATGATATCAAGATTACAGTAGGTATAATACACAACTGCAAGGCCTGGTGTGTGTTTTCAATGAATTCAGTAAGCAGGTAAACCATACAGCTCAAGGACTAAAGGCAGCAAACACATGACACTTGAGAACAAAGACGTAAGATTGTTTGGCCTTGCTCTCTGCTGAGTGTCATTCAAGTGGTCATTGCATTACATCACTTTTGCATTTCAAATTGCAACATTTCTCTCACTGAGTTTCACCAATTTATATTTGCTTTAAGTAACAAGTATTTCTAGGCATAATTTACATTACTTAATACATTATATTACTTTGGAGGTTACAAAATGAGATATCACCACAGTAATGGCATCTTGTTTTCTTCCCTAAAACTGGAATGAGAAGGTATGTCACAGTAAAAGCAGAATCCAGTATTTCATCATTTGGTTGAATTTCAGGATTATATCTACAGAAAATGTTTTTGGGCTTCATTGCTGCGTGCATGGATGGCTAACAAAATGAGACAGCAACTTTTGAAAACAACATTGGCGGGATGATGTATTTATTCTGACATTTGTGTGGCATTTTTTGCTTGTTTCTTCATATCCTTTCTTTCCCAAGGATAAAACGGGAAATGAGTTTCACTCTTTTTCTCATTAACCTGCCATACAACATCAGCTTGAAATAATCATGAATGCGCAGACATACATCTGAAAAAGTTCTACCCAGAGACACCTTTTTCTCCATCAGAGAACAACACAGTGCCAATAGATGCACGGGATTTGAAAAACAAGTTTGTCTATTGGATGCTGT
Source organism: Echeneis naucrates (assembly GCF_900963305.1). Taxonomy (NCBI): domain Eukaryota; kingdom Metazoa; phylum Chordata; class Actinopteri; order Carangiformes; family Echeneidae; genus Echeneis; species Echeneis naucrates. Next base: position 6,730,947 of record NC_042531.1, on the reverse strand, counting down.
TGCTGCCTTTTATTGCTCTGCCTTCATCCATGGTGTCACAGGTCAGTGGGCTTTGTGATGGGAGAGTCTGATGACCCATCTCCATCTAACAAATCACTCCTTCCCACAGAGCACTGTCTGCAGCACCAGAGGGAGGTGCAGGGGAAGGAAGCAATGTTTATCCTATGCCACTAGATATCAGCTAAATAGAAAAAGGTGTTTACCCCTAAGGGCAAGGATGGGGATGATAATGTGTTTGTGTGTGTGTCTTCATGTGTATGTATATGAATTGTCAGTGGTGATAAATCGGTTGTGTGTGTGTGTATGCTTGAAAGTAGAAATGTCTGGCAATCAGGCAAGTCCTTAGGCCAGGTAGATGAGTCATGAGGAACACATTTGGGAAATTGTTAAATAGGAACAAGGGAAAAAGAGAGGAAGAGAGCAAGAAAAGCTAAAAGTTACCTCTCCTTCATCTATAGTCGTTTGCATAATGCATGCAGACAGACATTTGAACCACATGGAGCTCTGCGCTCCCTCATTTGGTCTTTGACATCTTCTCTTTCTTTCTTTCAAAGTGTGCCGTATTCCTGTAAACAGAGGGGAGAGGGTGCAGCTATGAGTGTTCAGTCTAGAGGGAACGTACAATGCTGCGTATGCACAGTAGTATTTTTTTTCTGTTCAACATTTCAACGCTGCTGTTTCTTTGCACTACATCAAGTCATGTTTTGGTTTTTATGTCAACTGGGAAATAGAAACAAGCATTTACTTTACCTACTGAAGTAAGCCCCACACAGACAGGTAGCCTTCAGTCACATACTGTAAACAGGCAATGGCGTTGTGAGGGGTCTTTTGATAAGAATTGAACAAAATAGAACAGGACAGAATAGACTGGGAAATTAAACAGGTTTTCAGCCTGGTGTTAAGTTGGTTTAAACAGCAAATCTACATGATTTTGACAAATTAATCTGAACTAAAAGGACCAGTTCAGTATCACCATCGTCTTTTCTAAACTAGATGAAAAGGTGAGATAGCCTCATAGATATGCATCTATAGATTATTTGTGTATTTTATTTTATTTGGTTTAAATTACACTCTCAATAGCCTGGAGCTCAGCGTTTCCACTCATTTAATCCACAATACCGGTCTCGCTTTGAGTCACTGCAGACTAATGTTAGTTAGGGGGACGGGGACATGAAGTCTTCTTAAGGGGACACAATTAAGTCAGTGGGATGTTCTAAATGTGGTTTTTCATATTTTTAGATCATTTTCTGGCCCTCCATCTTACCATTGAACCATAATGTCTAAAGCCTTCTATTAAAATCCAAATAATTTGGCCCTTAAAGTGATTGCTGAACTAGACAACTAGACAATGTGTGTGTGTGTGTGTGTGTGTGTGTGTGTGTGGGTTTTTTGGTTTTTTGTTTTTTTTTATATATATAAATTGTGTCTTTTTGTACGGTAGAGGTCTATGGACGTGCCCGTTGCAGTATGATTGATGATGATAAACTACTCTCTCAGATTTCCCATGTGCCAACAGTTTAACAGACACAGTTGTGAGGGAGAGTCGACCACCATATGAACATCTTTGAAGAAACACTGTTGGGAGCTCCACAGGCTAAAGGCAGAGGATGCAATGTGGCACAGAGGTAATCAGATTGCTGCCCCCAGTGTGTCAGGCTTGTCAAAGCTGGCATGGTGAGACGAGTGGCTGTGACGGCGTGTGGTCGTCAGTTGAGTTGTGTCGATCTTCCTGTTCCACATTTGTCAACGGAGCAGAATAAGATTGGGCGTATACTGTGAGAGATAAAACAGAGCGGGGAGGTACTTGAGGGAGATGGATTGGGTGATAGAGGTGGAAAAAGAGATTAACACAAGAGAGGGGGAAGGATGTTTACTTTGGGTAGAAATGAGGTTTAAGACGAGTGGTTACTGTTTTCATGTCTGCAATAGGAACATACAGTGTGTCACCATGGCAACAGAGACATGATAAGGGCTCTTTTCTCCAAATAATACCTGACATTCTTCCTCAATATTGATACGAGCATGTGTGCACATATTGATGCGTTTGTACATGCGCCTTCTGCCACTGTATAAGGAGAATTTAGCTTGATCAAATGCTTTATAGAGTGATTTAATCGTGGCTTGCCAACAAGTATTTCATTATTTATGAATTAAACTAAAAGCCTGTCCTCCATTTATGTGATTTAATGGACCAAGGACTTTTGGGGATTTAGTGAAAGAGAAAAAAGAGACGCAAGACTGAGGGAGCAGAGGAGGAATGAGCATACCCCTCAGAGAGTCCCAATACAATGTGTTCTTATCTTTTGAATGTCACCTTCAGTTTTCTGTTGGAAGACACTCCCGGCACTGTTCCCCTGTTGCCATGTTCTAAAACTAGTATGAATATACACACACACAAACATTAAAATTACATAGGTACATGAGGCACAGGTGCAGAAATGCAGAAATAATATCACCTCCATTTATAATTATTCGGAAGAAATATTTTTTTTTGCATTTTCTATAGTTATAGCAAATTTCATTTTCTCAATAAAAACCAAATTCACTGCAGAAAGCAGATGTTCCAAGACCAGAGAACATGCAGTCATTTAAAAGCATTTGGATATAATTTTGTTCTCATATTTTGTGTTCAAGTGAATTTTTCTTCTGTTTTAAACATTAAACTGTCTTGTTATTTAATCCAGACATGTGAATTACAGGTAATAAATATTTGGTAAAGACAGGAGAGGTAGGAGAATGGCAAGAAATGAGTCTTAACCAGCAGGTTACCAGGCTTGAGCCCAAAGGCACACGGCTCGACTCTATGTAGGTTTAGTTATTGAGATAATGGTATTAAGAATACTTGAAGTTGTTTAGGGTGTTGGAGGAGGCTATTAGAGGTTTATGGGCTGTGTGGCTTTACAGCAGCTCCACACCATGGCTCATTACCCAGCTAATGAGAAGAGAAGGGTGACCCTGCTAACTTACTCTCAGTTCTTTCCACCGCTGGGTATTACAGCTGGACTGGCCCGAGGCCAAGGCAACCCAGCCAAGACTTAACAGGATGTAAATAGGTTAGTATGTATGACGGGGACCACACGTGTTGTGAGATTTCGGCGTACAGTCTTTTTAGATTTTTATCTCTGCATGGATAATGGATTTGATACAGCACATGCACACTCCCTGTTTTCTTCTGCTGATGACTAATGGCCATACAAGTTGTGTTGTATTAATACTAT